>NC_133689.1:21555000-22755000 GCF_048934315.1 Petromyzon marinus
TGGTTGATTACGCTATTTCAAAGATTGTTAAATTGCAAGTTAAGTATGAAATTTAAAATACAGACTGCGCACACACACACATAGACATCCAAGTAGAGTGAACCAGCACAGACACGCACACAGTGAAGTCGCCTTAAATAGGCAGAGAAGGTGAGGCTGAGAGACAATGGGACAAATTAGCATGAGGTATGCATGGAACAAAGGGGGCACGGCAGCACACACTCGGAAACACCAAGGCCCACACACAGGCAGAGACAGCACAGAGACACAAATCCAAGCCAAGACACAAAGGCAGATGCACAAGCAGAGACAACACAAAGACACAGACCTAATACCTCCCTTAGAGGTGGTTCAGACTTGATTCGAAGCTTTCGTGACTGCAAGAATTACTCTTTGTTTTTTTCGGTAAAGTCACGTATAAATAAAAAATAATAAAATAACAATAGCGTACGACGTTTCGGTTGCAACACAAGCAGCCATCATCAGGTACAGAAGAGCTAAATTTACGAGAGAGAGGAAACACATAACCCCAGATGTATATACAGACACCCAAGTAGGGGGCGTGGATGGAGTGGGGGGTGAGAGTGGATGGTGTCGCGGTGAGAGTGGATGGTGTCGGGGTGAGTATGGATGTTGGAGAGGTGATCGTGGCTGGTGTACGAGTGAGCGTGGATGGTGTAGGGGTGAGCGTGGCTGGTGTAGGGGTGAGCGTGGATGTTGTAGGGGTGAGAGTGGATGTTGCAGGAGTGAGCGTAGATGGTGTAGGGGGTGAGCGTGGAGGTTGTAAAGGTGAGCGTGGAGGTTGTAAAGGTGAGCGTGGATGGTGTAGGAGTGAGCGTGGATGTTGTAGGGGTGAGAGTGGATGGTGTCGCGGTGAGAGTGGATGGTGTCGGGGTGAGTATGGATGTTGGAGAGGTGAGCGTGGATGGTGTAGGAGTGAGCGTGAATGTTGCAGGAGTGAGCGTGGATGTTGTAGGGGTGAGCGTGGATGGTGTAGGGGTGAGAGTGGATGTTATATGAGTGAGCATGGACATTGTAGATGTGAGTGTGGATGGTATAGGGGAAAGCGTGGATGGCGTAGTGGTGAGCGTGGATGGTGTAGGGGTGAGCGTGGATGTTGTAGAGGTGAGCGTGGATGGTGTAAGGGTGAGCGTGGCTATTGTAGGGGTGAGCGTGGATGTTGTAGGGGTGAGTGTGGATGGTGTAGGGGTGAGCGTGGATGTTGCCGGAGTGAGCGTGGGTGTTGTAGGCGTAAACGTGGATGGTGTAGTGGTGAGCGTGGATGGCGTAGTGGTGAGCGTGGATGGTGTAGGGGTGAGCGTGGATGTTGTAGAGGTGAGCGTGGATGGTGTAAGGGTGAGCGTGGCTATTGTAGGGATGAGCGTGGATGGTGTATTGGTGAGCGTGGATGGTGTAGGGGTGAGCGTGGATGGTGTAGTGGTGAGCGTGGATGGCGTAGTGGTGAGCGTGGATGGTGTAGGGGTGAGCGTGGATGTTGTAGAGGTGAGCGTGGATGGTGTAAGGGTGAGCGTGGCTATTGTAGGGGTGAGCGTGGATGGTGTAGGGGGTGAGCGTGGGGGTTGTAAAGGTGAGCATGGATGGTGTAGGAGTGAGCGTGGATGTTGTAGGGGTGAGAGTGAATGGGGTTGGGGTGGGCGTGGATGGTGTTGGGGTGAGTGTGGATGTTGGAGAGGTGAGCGTGGCTGGTGTAGGAGTGAGCGTGGATGGTGTAGGGGTGAGCGTGGATGGTATAGGGGTGAGCGTGGATGTTGTAGGGGTGAGAGTGGATGTTGCAAGAGTGAGCGTAGATGGTGTAGGGGGTGAGCGTGGAGGTTGTAAAGGTGAGCGTGGATGGTGTAGGAGTGAGCGTGGGTGTTGTAGGGGTGAGAGTGGATGGGGTTGGGTGTGGCGTGGATAGTGTTGGGGTGAGAGTGGATGGTGTCGGGGTGAGAGTGGATGGTGTCGGGGTGAGTATGGATGTTGGAGAGGTGAGCGTGGATGGTGTAGGGGTGAGCGTGGATGTTGCAGGAGTGAGCGTGGATGTTGTAGGGGTGAGCTTCGATGGTGTAGGGGTGAGAGTGGATGTTGTAAAGGTGAGCGTGGATGGTGTAGGGGTGAGAGTGGATGTTGTATGAGTGAGCATGGACGGTGTAGATGTGAGTGTGGATGGTATAGGGGAAAGCGTGGATGGTGTAGTGGTGAGCGTGGATGGTGTAGGGGTGAGCGTGGATGTTGTAGAGGTGAGCGTGGATGGTGTAGGGGTGAGCGTGGCTATTGTAGGGGTGAGCGTGGATGTTGCAGGAGTGAGCGTGGATATTGCATGAGAGAGCGTGGATGTTGAAGGGGTGAGTGTGGATGGTGTAGGGGTGAGAGTGGATGTTGTATGAGTGAGCATGGACAGTGTAGATGTGAGTGTGGATGGTATAGGGGAAAGCGTGGATGGTGTAGTGGTGAGCGTGGATGGTGTAGGGGTGAGCGTGGATGTTGTAGAGGTGAGCGTGGATGGTGTAGGGGTGAGCGTGGCTATTGTAGGGGTGAGCGTGGATGTTGCAGGAGTGAGGTGGATTTTGTATGAGAGAGCGTGGATGTTGAAGGGGTGAGTGTGGATAGTGTAGGGGTGAGCGTGGATGTTGGAGGAGTGAGCGTGGATGATGTAGGAGTGAGCGTAGATGGTGTAGGGGGTGAGCGTGGAGGTTGTAAAGGTGAGCATGGATGGTGTAGGAGTGAGCGTAGATGGTGTAGGGGGTGAGCGTGGAGGTTGTAAAGGTGAGCATGGATGGTGTAGGAGTGAGCGTGGATGTTGTAGGGGTGAGAGTGAATGGGGTTGGGGTGGGCGTGGATGGTGTTGGGGTGAGTGTAGATGTTGGCGAGGTGAGCGTGGATGTTGCAGGGGTGCGCGTGGATGTTGCAGGAGTGAGCGTGGATGTTGTAGGGGTGAGCGTGGATGATGTAGGGGTGAGCATGGACGTTGTAAAGGTGAGCATGGATGATGTAGGAGTGAGCGTGGATGTTGTAGGGGTGAGAGTGAATGGGGTTGGGGTGGGCGTGGATGGTGTTGGGGTGGGCGTGGATGGTGTTGGGGTGAGTGTGGATGTTGGCGAGGTGAGCGTTGATGTTGCAGGGGTGAGCGTGGATGTTGCAGGAGTGAGCGTGGATGTTGTAGGGGTGAGCGTGGATGGTGTAGGGGTGAGAGTGGATGTTGTAATGGTGAGCGTGGATGGTGTTGGGGTGAGAGTGGATGTTGTATGAGTGAGCATGGACGGTGTAGAGGTGAGTGTGGATGGTATAGGGGAAAGCATGGATGGTGTAGTGGTGAGCGTGGATGGTGTAGGGGTGAGCGTGGATGGTATAGGGGTGAGCGTGGATGGTGTAGGTGTGAGCGTGGATGGTGTAGGAGTGAGCGTGGACATTGTAAAGGTGAGCGTGGACAGTGTAGCGGTGAGCGTGGACGTTGTAGAGGTGAACGTGGATGTTGTAGGGGTGAGCGTGGATGTTGTAGGGGTGAGGGTGGATGGTGTAGGGGTGAGCGTGGATGTTGTAGAAGTGAGCGTAGATGGTGTAGGAGTGAGGGTGGATGTTGTAGCGGTGAGCGTGGATGGTGTTGGGGTGAGGGTGGATGTTGTAGGGGTGAGCGTGGATGTTGTCGGGGTGAGGGTGGATGGTGTAGGGGTGAGTGTGGATGTTGTAGAGGTGAGCGTGCATTGTGTAGGAGTGAGCGTGGATGGTGTAGGGGTGAGCGTCGATGGTATAGGGGTGAGCGTGGATGTTGTAGGGGTGAGAGTGGATGTTGCAGGAGTGAGCGTAGATGGTGTAGGGGGTGAGCGTGGAGGTTGTAAAGGTGAGCGTGGAGGTTGTAAAGGTGAGCGTGGATGGTGTAGGAGTGAGCGTGGATGTTGTAGGGGTGAGAGTGGATGGGGTTGGGTGTGGCGTGGATGGTGTTGGGGTGAGAGTGGATTGTGTTGGGGTGAGAGTGGATGGTGTTGGGGTGAGAGTGGATGGTGTCGGGGTGAGAGTGGATGTTGGAGAGGTGAGCGTGGATGGTGTAGGGGTGAGCGTGGATGTTGCAGGAGTGAGCATGGATGTTGTAGGGGTGAGCGTGGATGGTGTAGGGGTGAGAGTGGATGTTGTAAAGGTGAGCGTGGATGGTGTGGGGGTGAGAGTGGATGTTGTATGAGTGAGCATGGACGGTGTAGATGTGTGGATGGTATAGGGGAAAGCGTGGATGGTGTAGTGGTGAGCGTGGATGGTGTAGGGGTGAGCGTGGATGTTGTAGAGGTGAGCGTGAATGGTGTAGGGGTGAGCGTGACTATTGTAGGGGTGAGCATGGATGGTGTAGGGGTGAGCGTGGATGTTGCAGGAGTGAGCGTGGATTTTGTATGAGAGAGCGTGGATGTTGAAGGGGTGAGTGTGGATGGTGTAGGGGTGAGCGTGGATGTTGCAGGAGTGAGCGTGAGTGTTGTAGGAGAAAACGTGGATGGTGTAGGGGTGAGCGTGGATGATGTAGGGGTGAGCATGGACGTTGTAAAGGTGAGCATGGATGATGTAGGAGTAAGCGTAGATGGTGTAGGGGGTGAGCGTGGAGGTTGTAAAGGTGAGCATGGATGGTGTAGGAGTGAGCGTGGATGTTGTAGGGGTGAGAGTGAATGGGGTTGGGGTGGGCGTGGATGGTGTTGGGGTGGGCGTGGATGGTGTTGGGGTGAGTGTGGATGTTGGCGAGGTGAGCGTTGATGTTGCAGGGGTGAGCGTGGATGTTGCAGGAGTGAGCGTGGATGTTGTAGGGGTGAGCGTGGATGGTGTAGGGGTGAGAGTGGATGTTGTAAAGGTGAGAGTGGATGGTGTAGCGGTGAGAGTGGATGTTGTATGAGTGAGCATGCACGGTGTAGAGGTGAGTGTGGATGGTATAGGGGAAAGCATGGATGGTGTAGTGGTGAGCGTGGATGGTGTAGGGGTGAGAGTGGATGTGGTGGGGGTGAGCGTGGATGTGGTAGGGGTGAGCGTGGATGTTGCAGGAGTGAGCGTGGATTTTGTATGAGAGAGCGTGGATGTTGAAGGGGTGAGTGTGGATGGTGTAAGGGTGAGGGTGGATGTTGGAGGAGTGAGCGTGGATGATGTGGGAGTGAGCGTAGATGGTGTAGGGGGTGAGCATGAGGGTTGTAAAGGTGAGCATGGATGGTGTAGGAGTGAGCGTAGATGGTGTAGGGGGTGAGCGTGGAGGTTGTAAAGGTGAGCATGGATGGTGTAGGAGTGAGCGTGGATGTTGTAGGGGTGAGAGTGAATGGGGTTGGGGTGGGCGTGGATGGTGTTGGTGTGAGTGTAGATGTTGGCGAGGTGAGCGTTGATGTTGCAGGGGTGCGCGTGGATTTTGCAGGAGTGAGCGTGAATGTTGTAGGGGTGAGCGTGGATGGTGTAGGGGTGAGAGTGGATATTGTAAAGGTGAGCGTGGATGGTGTTGGGGTGAGAGTGGATGTTGTATGAGTGAGCATGGACGGTGTAGAGGTGAGTGTGGATGGTATAGGGGAAAGCATGGATGGTGTAGTGGTGATCGTGGATGGTGTAGGGGTGAGAGTGGATGTGGTGGGGGTGAGCGTGGATGTGGTAGGGGTGAGCGTGGACAGTGTAGGGGTGAGCGTGGATGGTGTAGGAGTGAGCGTGGTTGGTGTAGGGGTGAGCGTGGATGGTGTAGGTGTGAGCGTGGATGGTGTAGGAGTGAGCGTGGACATTGTAAAGGTGAGCGTGGACAGTGTAGCGGTGAGCGTGGACGTTGTAGGGGTGAACGTGGATGTTGTAGGGGTGAGCGTGGATGTTGTCGGGGTGAGGGTGGATGGTGTAAGGGTGAGTGTGGATGTTGTAGAGGTGAGCGTGCATGGTGTAGGGGTGAGCTTGGATGGTGAAGGTGTGAGCGTGGCTGGTGTAGGAGTGAGCGTGGATGGTGTAGGGGTGAGCGTGGATGGTGTAGGGGTGAGCGTGCATGGTGTAGGGGTGAGCTTGGATGGTGAAGGTGTGAGTGTGGCTGGTGTAGGAGTGAGCGTGGATGTTGTAGGGGTGAGAGTGGATGTTGCAGGAGTGAGCGTAGATGGTGTAGGGGGTGAGCGTGGAGGTTGTAAAGGTGAGCGTGGAGGTTGTAAAGGTGAGCGTGGATGGTGTAGGAGTGAGCGTGGATGTTGTAGGGGTGAGAGTGGATGGGGTTGGGGTGGGCGTGGATGGTGTGGGGGGTGAGAGTGGATGGTGTCGCGGTGAGCGTGGATGGTGTAGGGGTGAGCTTGGATGGTGAAGGTGTGAGCGTGGATGGTGTAGGAGTGAGCGTGGATGGTGTAGGGGTGAGCGTGGATGGTGTAGAGGTGAGCGTGGATGTTGTAGGGGTGAGAGTGGATGTTGCAGGAGTGAGCGTAGATGGTGTAGGGGGTGAGCGTGGAGGTTGTAAAGGTGAGCGTGGAGGTTGTAAAGGTGAGCGTGGATGGTGTAGGAGTGAGCGTGGATGTTGTAGGGGTGAGAGTGGATGGGGTTGGGTGTGGCGTGGATGGTGTTGGGGTGAGAGTGGATGGTGTTGGGGTGAGAGTGGATGGTGTTGGGGTGAGAGTGGATGGTGTCAGGGTGAGACTGGATGTTGCAGAGGTGAGCGTGGATGGTGTAGGGGTGAGCGTGGATGTTGCAGGAGTGAGCGTGGATGTTGTAGGGGTGAGCGTGGATGGTGTAGGGGTGAGAGTGGATGTTGTAAAGGTGAGCCTGGATGGTGTGGGGGTGAGAGTGGATGTTGTATGAGTGAGCATGGACGGTGTAGATGTGTGGATGGTATAGGGGAAAGCGTGGATGGTGTAGTGGTGAGCGTGGATGGTGTAGGGGTGAGCGTGGATGTTGTAGAGGTGAGCGTGAATGGTGTAGGGGTGAGCGTGACTATTGTGGGGGTGAGCGTGGATGGTGTAGGGGTGAGCGTGGATGTTGCAGGAGTGAGCGTGGATTTTGTATGAGAGAGCGTGGATGTTGAAGGGGTGAATGTGGATGGTGTAGGGGTGAGCGTGGATGTTGCAGGAGTGAGCGTGAGTGGTGTAGGAGAAAACGTGGATGGTGTAGGGGTGAGCGTGGATGATGTAGGGGTGAGCATGAACGTTGTAAAGGTGAGCATGGATGATGTAGGAGTGAGCGTAGATGGTGTAGGGGGTGAGCGTGGAGGTTGTAAAGGTGAGCATGGATGGTGTAGGAGTGAGCGTGGATGTTGTAGGGGTGAGAGTGAATGGTGTAGGGGTGAGCGTGGATGGTGTAGAGGTGAGCGTGGATGTTGTAGGAGTGAGTGTGGATGTTGGCGAGGTGAGCGTAGATGTTGCAGGGGTGAGCGTGGAGGTTGTAAAGGTGAGCGTGGAGGTTGTAAAGGTGAGCGTGGATGGTGTAGGAGTGAGCGTGGATGTTGTAGGGGTGAGAGTGGATGGGGTTGGGTGTGGCGTGGATGGTGTTGGGGTGAGAGTGGATGGTGTTGGGGTGAGAGTGGATGGTGTTGGGGTGAGAGTGGATGGTGTCAGGGTGAGACTGGATGTTGCAGAGGTGAGCGTGGATGGTGTAGGGGTGAGCGTGGATGTTGCAGGAGTGAGCGTGGATGTTGTAGGGGTGAGCGTGGATGGTGTAGGGGTGAGAGTGGATGTTGTAAAGGTGAGCCTGGATGGTGTGGGGGTGAGAGTGGATGTTGTATGAGTGAGCATGGACGGTGTAGATGTGTGGATGGTATAGGGGAAAGCGTGGATGGTGTAGTGGTGAGCGTGGATGGTGTAGGGGTGAGCGTGGATGTTGTAGAGGTGAGCGTGAATGGTGTAGGGGTGAGCGTGACTATTGTGGGGGTGAGCGTGGATGGTGTAGGGGTGAGCGTGGATGTTGCAGGAGTGAGCGTGGATTTTGTATGAGAGAGCGTGGATGTTGAAGGGGTGAATGTGGATGGTGTAGGGGTGAGCGTGGATGTTGCAGGAGTGAGCGTGAGTGGTGTAGGAGAAAACGTGGATGGTGTAGGGGTGAGCGTGGATGATGTAGGGGTGAGCATGAACGTTGTAAAGGTGAGCATGGATGATGTAGGAGTGAGCGTAGATGGTGTAGGGGGTGAGCGTGGAGGTTGTAAAGGTGAGCATGGATGGTGTAGGAGTGAGCGTGGATGTTGTAGGGGTGAGAGTGAATGGTGTAGGGGTGAGCGTGGATGGTGTAGAGGTGAGCGTGGATGTTGTAGGAGTGAGTGTGGATGTTGGCGAGGTGAGCGTAGATGTTGCAGGGGTGAGCGTGGAGGTTGTAAAGGTGAGCGTGGAGGTTGTAAAGGTGAGCGTGGATGGTGTAGGAGTGAGCGTGGATGTTGTAGGGGTGAGAGTGGATGGGGTTGGGTGTGGCGTGGATGGTGTTGGGGTGAGAGTGGATGGTGTTGGGGTGAGAGTGGATGGTGTTGGGGTGAGAGTGGATGGTGTCAGGGTGAGACTGGATGTTGCAGAGGTGAGCGTGGATGGTGTAGGGGTGAGCGTGGATGTTGCAGGAGTGAGCGTGGATGTTGTAGGGGTGAGCGTGGATGGTGTAGGGGTGAGAGTGGATGTTGCAGGAGTGAGCGTGGATGTTGTAGGGGTGAGCGTGGATGGTGTAGGGGTGAGAGTGGATGTTGTAAAGGTGAGCCTGGATGGTGTGGGGGTGAGAGTGGATGTTGTATGAGTGAGCATGGACGGTGTAGATGTGTGGATGGTATAGGGGAAAGCGTGGATGGTGTAGTGGTGAGCGTGGATGGTGTAGGGGTGAGCGTGGATGTTGTAGAGGTGAGCGTGAATGGTGTAGGTGTGAGCATGACTATTATGGGGGTGAGCGTGGATGGTGTAGGGGTGAGCGTGGATGTTGCAGGAGTGAGCGTGGATTTTGTATGAGAGAGCGTGGATGTTGAAGGGGTGAATGTGGATGGTGTAGGGGTGAGCGTGGATGTTGCAGGAGTGAGCGTGAGTGGTGTAGGAGAAAACGTGGATGGTGTAGGGGTGAGCGTGGATGATGTAGGGGTGAGCATGAACGTTGTAAAGGTGAGCATGGATGATGTAGGAGTGAGCGTAGATGGTGTAGGGGGTGAGCGTGGAGGTTGTAAAGGTGAGCATGGATGGTGTAGGAGTGAGCGTGGATGTTGTAGGGGTGAGAGTGAATGGGGTTGGGGTGGGCGTGGATGGTGTTGGGGTCGGCGTGGATGGTGTTGGGGTGAGTGTGGATGTTGGCGAGGTGAGCGTTGATGTTGCAGGGGTGAGCGTGGATGTTGCAGGAGTGAGCGTGGATGTTGTAGGGGTGAGCGTGGATGTTGTAGGGGTGAGAGTGGATGGGGTTGGGGTGGGCGTGGATGGTGTGGGGGGTGAGAGTGGATGGTGTCGCGGTGAGCGTGGATGGTGTAGGGGTGAGCTTGGATGGTGAAGGTGTGAGCGTGGATGGTGTAGGAGTGAGCGTGGATGGTGTAGGGGTGAGCGTGGATGGTGTAGAGGTGAGCGTGGATGTTGTAGGGGTGAGAGTGGATGTTGCAGGAGTGAGCGTAGATGGTGTAGGGGGTGAGCGTGGAGGTTGTAAAGGTGAGTGTGGAGGTTGTAAAGGTGAGCGTGGATGGTGTAGGAGTGAGCGTGGATGTTGTAGGGGTGAGAATGGATGGGGTTGGGTGTGGCGTGGATGGTGTTGGGGTGAGCATGAACGTTGTAAAGGTGAGCATGGATGATGTAGGAGTGAGCGTAGATGGTGTAGGGGGTGAGCGTGGAGGTTGTAAAGGTGAGCATGGATGGTGTAGGAGTGAGCGTGGATGTTGTAGGGGTGAGAGTGAATGGTGTAGGGGTGAGCGTGGATGGTGTAGAGGTGAGCGTGGATGTTGTAGGAGTGAGTGTGGATGTTGGCGAGGTGAGCGTAGATGTTGCAGGGGTGAGCGTGGAGGTTGTAAAGGTGAGCGTGGAGGTTGTAAAGGTGAGCGTGGATGGTGTAGGAGTGAGCGTGGATGTTGTAGGGGTGAGAATGGATGGGGTTGGGTGTGGCGTGGATGGTGTTGGGGTGAGAGTGGATGGTGTTGGGGTGAGAGTGGATGGTGTTGGGGTGAGAGTGGATGGTGTCGGGGTGAGACTGGATGTTGCAGAGGTGAGCGTGGATGGTGTAGGGGTGAGCGTGGATGTTGCAGGAGTGAGCGTGGATGTTGTAGGGGTGAGCGTGGATGGAGTAGGGGTGAGAGTAGATGTTGTAAAGGTGAGCCTGGATGGTGTGGGGGTGAGAGTGGATGTTGTATGAGTGAGCATGGACGGTGTAGATGTGTGGATGGTATAGGGGAAAGCGTGGATGGTGTAGTGGTGAGCGTGGATGGTGTAGGGGTGAGCGTGGATGTTGTAGAGGTGAGCGTGAATGGTGTAGGGGTGAGCGTGACTATTATGGGGGTGAGCGTGGATGGTGTAGGGGTGAGCGTGGATGTTGCAGGAGTGAGCGTGGATTTTGTATGAGAGAGCGTGGATGTTGAAGGGGTGAATGTGGATGGTGTAGGGGTGAGCGTGGATGTTGCAGGAGTGAGCGTGAGTGGTGTAGGAGAAAACGTGGATGGTGTAGGGGTGAGCGTGGATGATGTAGGGGTGAGCATGAACGTTGTAAAGGTGAGCATGGATGATGTAGGAGTGAGCGTAGATGGTGTAGGGGGTGAGCGTGGAGGTTGTAAAGGTGAGCATGGATGGTGTAGGAGTGAGCGTGGATGTTGTAGGGGTGAGAGTGAATGGGGTTGGGGTGGGCGTGGATGGTGTTGGGGTGGGCGTGGATGGTGTTGGGGTGAGTGTGGATGTTGGCGAGGTGAGCGTTGATGTTGCAGGGGTGAGCGTGGATGTTGCAGGAGTGAGCGTGGATGTTGTAGGGGTGAGCGTGGATGGTGTAGGGGTGAGAGTGGATGTTGTAAAGGTGAGAGTGGATGGTGTAGCGGTGAGAGTGGATGTTGTATGAGTGAGCATGCACGGTGTAGAGGTGAGTGTGGATGGTATAGGGGAAAGCATGGATGGTGTAGTGGTGAGCGTGGATGGTGTAGGGGTGAGAGTGGATGTGGTGGGGGTGAGCGTGGATGTGGTAGGGGTGAGCGTGGATGTTGCAGGAGTGAGCGTGGATTTTGTATGAGAGAGCGTGGATGTTGAAGGGGTGAGTGTGGATGGTGTAAGGGTGAGCGTGGATGTTGGAGGAGTGACCGTGGATGATGTAGGAGTGAGCGTAGATGGTGTAGGGGGTGAGCGTGGAGGTTGTAAAGGTGAGCATGGATGGTGTAGGAGTGAGCGTGGATGTTGTAGGGGTGAGAGTGAATGGGGTTGGGGTGGGCGTAGATGGTATTGGGGTGAGTGTAGATGGTGGCGAGGTGAGCGTTGATGTTGCAGGGGTGCGCGTGGATGTTGCAGGAGTGAGCGTGAATGTTGTAGGGGTGAGCGTGGATGGTGTAGGGGTGAGAGTGGATGTTGTAAAGGTGAGCATGGATGGTGTTGGGGTGAGAATGGATGTTGTATGAGTGAGCATGGACGGTGTAGAGGTGAGTGTGGATGGTATAGGGGAAAGCATGGATGGTGTAGTGGTGAGCGTGGATGGTGTAGGGGTGAGAGTGGATGTGGTGGGGGTGAGCGTGGATGTGGTAGGGGTGAGCGTGGACAGTGTAGGGGTGAGCGTGGATGGTGTAGGAGTGAGCATGGATGGTGTAGGGGTGAGCGTGGATGTTGTAGAAGTGAGCGTAGATGGTGTAGGAGTGAGGGTGGATGTTGTAGCGGTGAGCGTGGATGGTGTTGGGGTGAGGGTGGATGTTGTAGGGGTGAGCGTGGATGTTGTCGGGGTGAGGGTCGATGGTGTAGGGGTGAGTGTGGATGTTGTAGAGGTGAGCGTGCATGGTGTAGGGGTGAGCTTGGATGGTGAAGGTATGAGCGTGGCTGGTGAAGGTGTGAGTGTGGCTGGTGTAGGAGTGAGCGTGGATGTTGTAGGGGTGAGAGTGGATGTTGCAGGAGTGAGCGTAGATGGTGTAGGGGGTGAGCGTGGAGGTTGTAAAGGTGAGCGTGGAGGTTGTAAAGGTGAGCGTGGATGGTGTAGGAGTGAGCGTGGATGTTGTAGGGGTGAGAGTGGATGGGGTTGGGGTGGGCGTGGATGGTGTGGGGGGTGAGAGTGGATGGTGTAGCGGTGAGAGTGGATGGTGTCGGGGTGAGTATGGATGTTGGAGAGGTGAGCGTGGATGGTGTAGGGGTGAGCGTTGATGTTGTCGGGGTGAGGGTGGATGGTGTAGGGGTGAGTGTGGATGTTGTAGAGGTGAGCGTGGATGGTGTAGGGGTGAGTGTGGCTATTGTAGGGGTGAGCGTGGATGGTGCAGGGGTGAGCTTGGATGGTGAAGGTGTGAGCGTGGATGGTGTAGGAGTGAGCGTGGATGGTGCAGGGGTGAGCGTGGATGGTGTAGGGGTGAGCGTGGATGTTGTAGGGGTGAGAGTGGATGTTGCAGGAGTGAGCGTAGATGGTGTAGGGGGTGAGCGTGGAGGTTGTAAAGGTGAGCGTGGAGGTTGTAAAGGTGAGCGTGGATGGTGTAGGAGTGAGCGTGGATGTTGTAGGGGTGAGAGTGGATGGGGTTGGGTGTGGCCTGGAAGGTGTTGGGGTGAGAGTGGATGGTGTTGGGGTGAGAGTGGATGGTGTCGGGGTGAGAGTGGATGGTGTCGGGGTGAGTATGGATGTTGGAGAGGTGAGCGTGGATAGTGTAGGGGTGAGCGTGGATGTTGCAGGAGTGAGCGTGGATGTTGTAGGGGTGAGCGTGGATGGTGTAGAGGTGAGCGTGACTATTGTAGGGGTGAGCGTGACTATTGTAGGGGTGAGCGTGGATGGTGTAGGGGTGAGCGTGGATGTTGCAGGAGTGAGCGTGAGTGTTGTAGGAGAAAACGTGGATGGTGTAGGGGTGAGCGTGGATGGTGTAGGGGTGAGCATGGACGTTGTAAAGGTGAGCATGGATGATGTAGGCGTGAGCGTAGATGGTGTAGGGGGTGAGCGTGGAGGTTGTAAAGGTGAGCATGGATGGTGTAGGAGTGAGCGTGGATGTTGTAGGGGTGAGAGTGAATGGGGTTGGGGTGGGCGTGGATGGTGTTGGGGTGAGTGTGGATGTTGGCGGGGTGAGCGTTGATGTTGCAGGGGTGAGCGTGGATGTTGCAGGAGTGAGCGTGAATGTTGTAGGGGTGAGCGTGGATGGTGTAGGGGTGAGAGTGGATGTTGTAAAGGCGAGCGTGGATGGTGTAGCGGTGAGAGTGGATGTTGTATGAGTGAGCATGTACGGTGTAGAGGTGAGTGTGGATGGTATAGGGGAAAGCATGGATGGTGTAGTGGTGAGCGTGGATGGTGTAGGGGTGAAAGTGGATGTGGTGGGGGTGAGCGTGGATGTGGTAGGGGTGAGCGTGGATGATGTAGGGGTGAGCGTGGATGGTGTAAAGGTGAGCATGGATGATGTAGGAGTGAGCGTAGATGGTGTAGGGGGTGAGCGTGGAGGTTGTAAAGGTGAGCATGGATTGTGTAGGAGTGAGCGTGGATGTTGTAGGGGTGAGAGTGAATGGGGTTGGGGTGGGCGTGGATGGTGTTGGGGTGGGCGTGGATGGTGGTCGGGTGAGTGTGGATGTTGGCGAGGTGAGCGTTGATGTTGCAGGGGTGAGCGTGGATGTTGCAGGAGTGAGCGTGGATGTTGTAGGGGTGAGCGTGGATGGTGTAGGGGTGAGAGTGGATGTTGTAAAGGTGAGCGTGGATGGTGTAGCGGTGAGAGTGGATGTGGTGGGGGTGAGCGTGGATGTGGTAGGGGTGAGCGTGGATGTTGCAGGAGTGAGCGTGGATTTTGTATGAGAGCGTGGATGTTGAAGGGGTGAGTGTGGATGGTGTAAGGGTGAGCGTGGATGTTGGAGGAGTGAGCGTGGATGATGTAGGAGTGAGCGTAGATGGTGTAGGGGGTGAGCGTGGAGGTTGTAAAGGTGAGAATGGATGGTGTAGGAGTGAGCGTAGATGGTGTAGGGGGTGAGCGTGGAGGTTCTAAAGGTGAGCATGGATGGTGTAGGAGTGAGCGTGGATGTTGTAGGAGTGAGAGTGAATGGGGTTGGGGTGGGCGTGGATGGTGTTGGGGTGAGTGTAGATGTTGGCGAGTATTGAGTGTTGATGTTGCAGGGGTGCGCGTGGATGTTGCAGGAGTGAGCGTGAATGTTGTAGGGGTAAGCGTGGATGGTGTAGGGGTGAGAGTGGATGTTGTAAAGGTGAGCGTGGATGGTGTTGGGGTGAGAGTGGATGTTGTATGAGTGAGCATGGACGGTGTAGAGGTGAGTGTGGATGGTATAGGTGAAAGCATGGATGGTGTAGTGGTGAGCGTGGATGGTGTAGGGGTGAGAGTGGATGTGGTGGGGGTGAGCGTGGATGTGGTAGGGGTGAGCGTGGACAGTGTAGGGGTGAGCGTGGATGGTGTAGGAGTGAGCGTGGATGGTGTAGGGGTGAGCGTGGATGATGTAGGTGTGAGCGTGGATGGTGTAGGAGTGAGCGTGGACATTGTAAAGGTGAGCGTGGACAGTGTAGCCGTGAGCGTAGACGTTGTAGGGGTGAACGTGGATGTTGTAGGGGTGAGCGTGGATGTTGTAGGCGTGAGGGTGGATGGTGTAGGGGTGAGCGTGGATGTTGTAGAAGTGAGCGTAGATCGTGTAGGAGTGAGGGTGGATGTTGTAGCGGTGAGCGTGGATGGTGTTGGGGTGAGGGTGGATGTTGTAGGGGTGAACGTGGATGTTGTCGGGGTGAGGGTGGATGGTGTAGGGGTGAGTGTGGATGTTGTAGAGGTGAGCGTGCATGGTGTAGGGGTGAGCGTGGCTATTGTAGGGGTGAGCGTGGATGGTGTAGGGGTGAGCGTGGATGGTGTAGGGGTGAGCGTGGATGGTGTAGGGGTGAGCGTGGATGTTGTAGGGGTGAGCGTGGATGTTGCAGGAGTGAGCGTAGATGGTGTAGGGGGTGAGCGTGGAGGTTGTAAAGGTGAGGGTGGAGGTTGTAAAGGTGAGCGTGGATGGTGTAGGAGTGAGCGTGGATGTTGCAGGGGTGAGAGTGGATGGGGTTGGGTGTGGCGTGGATGGTGTTGGGGTGAGAGTGGATGGTGTCAGGGTGAGAGTGGATAGTGTCGGGGTGAGAGTGGATGGTGTCGGGGTGAGTATGGATGTTGGAGAGGTGAGCGTGGATGGTGTAGGGGTGAGCGTGGATATTGCAGGAGTGAGCGTGGATGGTGTAGGGGTGAGAGTGGATGTTGTAAAGGTGAGCGTGGATGGTGTAGGGGTGAGAGTGGATGTTGTATGAGTGAGCATGGATGGTGTAGATGTGTGGATGGTATAGGGGAAAGCGTGGATGGTGTAGTGGTGAGCGTGGATGGTGTAGGGGTGAGCGTGGATGTTGTAGGGGTGAGCGTGGATGTTGCAGGAGTGAGCGTGAGTGTTGTAGGAGAAAACGTGGATGGTGTAGGGGTGAGCGTGGATGGTGTAGGGGTGAGCATGGACGTTGTAAAGGTGAGCATGGATGATGTAGGCGTGAGCGTAGATGGTGTAGGGGGTGAGCGTGGAGGTTGTAAAGGTGAGCATGGATGGTGTAGGAGTGAGCGTGGATGTTGTAGGGGTGAGAGTGAATGGGGTTGGGGTGGGCGTGGATGGTGTTGGGGTGAGTGTGGATGTTGGCGGGGTGAGCGTTGATGTTGCAGGGGTGAGCGTGGATGTTGCAGGAGTGAGCGTGAATGTTGTAGGGGTGAGCGTGGATGGTGTAGGGGTGAGAGTGGATGTTGTAAAGGCGAGTGTGGATGGTGTAGCGGAGAGAGTGGATGTTGTATGAGTGAGCATGCACGGTGTAGAGGTGAGTGTGGATGGTATAGGGGAAAGCATGGATGGTGTAGTGGTGAGCGTGGATGGTGTAGGGGTGAAAGTGGATGTGGTGGGGGTGAGCGTGGATGTGGTAGGGGTGAGCGTGGATGATGTAGGGGTGAGCGTGGATGGTGTAAAGGTGAGCATGGATGATGTAGGAGTGAGCGTAGATGGTGTAGGGGGTGAGCGTGGAGGTTGTAAAGGTGAGCATGGATTGTGTAGGAGTGAGCGTGGATGTTGTAGGGGTGAGAGTGAATGGGGTTGGGGTGGGCGTGGATGGTGTTGGGGTGGGCGTGGATGGTGTTCTGGTGAGTGTGGATGTTGGCGAGGTGAGCGTTGATGTTGCAGGGGTGAGCGTGGATGTTGCAGGAGTGAGTGTGGATGTTGTAGGGGTGAGCGTGGATGGTGTAGGGGTGAGAGTGGATGTTGTAAAGGTGAGCGTGGATGGTGTAGCGGTGAGAGTGGATGTGGTGGGGGTGAGCGTGGATGTGGTAGGGGTGAGCGTGGATGTTGCAGGAGTGAGCGTGGATTTTGTATGAGAGCGTGGATGTTGAAGGGGTGAGTGTGGATGGTGTAAGGGTGAGCGTGGATGTTGGAGGAGTGAGCGTGGATGATGTAGGAGTGAGCGTAGATGGTGTAGGGGGTGAGCGTGGAGGTTGTAAAGGTGAGAATGGATGGTGTAGGAGTGAGCGTAGATGGTGTAGGGGGTGAGCGTGGAGGTTCTAAAGGTGAGCATGGATGGTGTAGGAGTGAGCGTGGATGTTGTAGGAGTGAGAGTGAATGGGGTTGGGGTGGGCGTGGATGGTGTTGGGGTGAGTGTAGATGTTGGCGAGTATTGAGTGTTGATGTTGCAGGGGTGCGCGTGGATGTTGCAGGAGTGAGCGTGAATGTTGTAGGGGTAAGCGTGGATGGTGTAGGGGTGAGAGTGGATGTTGTAAAGGTGAGCGTGGATGGTGTTGGGGTGAGAGTGGATGTTGTATGAGTGAGCATGGACGGTGTAGAGGTGAGTGTGGATGGTATAGGTGAAAGCATGGATGGTGTAGTGGTGAGCGTGGATGGTGTAGGGGTGAGAGTGGATGTGGTGGGGGTGAGCGTGGATGTGGTAGGGGTGAGCGTGGACAGTGTAGGGGTGAGCGTGGATGGTGTAGGAGTGAGCGTGGATGGTGTAGGGGTGAGCGTGGATGATGTAGGTGTGAGCGTGGATGGTGTAGGAGTGAGCGTGGACATTGTAAAGGTGAGCGTGGACAGTGTAGCCGTGAGCGTAGACGTTGTAGAGGTGAACGTGGATGTTGTAGGGGTGAGCGTGGATGTTGTAGGCGTGAGGGTGGATGGTGTAGGGGTGAGCGTGGATGTTGTAGAAGTGAGCGTAGATGGTGTAGGAGTGAGGGTGGATGTTGTAGCGGTGAGAGTGGATGGTGTTGGGGTGAGGGTGGATGTTGTAGGGGTGAGCGTGGATGTTGTCGGGGTGAGGGTGGATGGTGTAGGGGTGAGTGTGGATGTTGTAGAGGTGAGCGTGCATGGTGTAGGGGTGAGCGTGGCTATTGTAGGGGTGAGCGTGGATGGTGTAGGGGTGAGCGTGGATGGTGTAGGGGTGAGCGTGGATGGTGTAGGGGTGAGCGTGGATGTTGTAGGTGTGAGCGTGGATGTTGCAGGAGTGAGCGTAGATGGTGTAGGGGGTGAGCGTGGAGGTTGTAAAGGTGAGGGTGGAGGTTGTAAAGGTGAGCGTGGATGGTGTAGGAGTGAGCGTGGATGTTGCAGGGGTGAGAGTGGATGGGGTTGGGTGTGGCGTGGATGGTGTTGGGGTGAGAGTGGATGGTGTCAGGGTGAGAGTGGATAGTGTCGGGGTGAGAGTGGATGGTGTCGGGGTGAGTATGGATGTTGGAGAGGTGAGCGTGGATGGTGTAGGGGTGAGCGTGGATATTGCAGGAGTGAGCGTGGATGGTGTAGGGGTGAGAGTGGATGTTGTAAAGGTGAGCGTGGATGGTGTAGGGGTGAGAGTGGATGTTGTATGAGTGAGCATGGATGGTGTAGATGTGTGGATGGTATAGGGGAAAGTGTGGATGGTGTAGTGGTGAGCGTGGATGGTGTAGGGGTGAGCGTGGATGTTGTAGGGGTGAGCGTGGATGGTGTAGGAGTGAGCGTGGACATTATAAAGGTGAGCGTGGACGGTGTAGCGGTGAGCGTGGACGTTGTAGGGGTGAACGTGGATGTTGTAGGGGTGAGCGTGGATGTTGTCGGGGTGAGGGTGGATGGTGTAGGGGTGAGCGTGGATGTTGTAGAAGTGAGCGTAGATGGTGTAGGAGTGAGGGTGCATGTTGTAGCGGTGAGCGTGGATGGTGTTGGGGTGATGCTGGATGTTGTAGGGGTGAGCGTGGATGTTGTCAGGGTGAGGGTGTATGGTGTAGGGGTGAGTGTGGATGTTGTAGAGGTGAGCGTGGATGGTGTAGGGGTGAGCGTGGCTATTGTAGGGGTGAGCGTGGATGGTGTAGGGGTGAGCGTGGAGGTTGTAAAGGTGAGCATGGATGGTGTAGGAGTGAGCGTGGATGTTGTAGGGGTGAGAGTGAATGGGGTTGGGGTGGGCGTGGATGGTGTTGGGGTGAGTGTGGATGTTGGCGGGGTGAGCGTTGATGTTGCAGGGGTGAGCGTGGATGTTGCAGGAGTGAGCGTGAATGTTGTAGGGGTGAGCGTGGATGGTGTAGGGGTGAGAGTGGATGTGGTGAGGGTGAGCGTGGATGTGGTAGGGGTGAGCGTGGATGTTGCAGGAGTGAGCGTGGATTTTGTATGAGAGCGTGGATGTTGAAGGGGTGAGTGTGGATGGTGTAAGGGTGAGCGTGGATGTTGGAGGAGTGAGCGTGGATGATGTAGGAGTGAGCGTAGATGGTGTAGGGGGTGAGCGTGGAGGTTGTAAAGGTGAGCATGGATGGTGTAGGAGTGAGCGTAGATGGTGTAGGAGTGAGCGTGGACATTGTAAAGGTGAGCGTGGACAGTGTAGCCGTGAGCGTAGACGTTGTAGGGGTGAACGTGGATGTTGTAGGGGTGAGCGTGGATGTTGTAGGCGTGAGGGTGGATGGTGTAGGGGTGAGCGTGGATGTTGTAGAAGTGAGCGTAGATGGTGTAGGAGTGAGGGTGGATGTTGTAGCGGTGAGCGTGGATGGTGTTGTGGTGAGGGTGGATGTTGTAGGGGTGAGCGTGGATGTTGTCGGGGTGAGGGTGGATCGTGTAGGGGTGAGTGTGGATGTTGTAGAGGTGAGCGTGCATGGTGTAGGGGTGAGCGTGGCTATTGTAGGGGTGAGCGTGGATGGTGTAGGGGTGAGCGTGGATGGTGTAGGGGTGAGCGTGGATGGTGTAGGGGTGAGCGTGGATGTTGTAGGGGTGAGCGTGGATGTTGCAGGAGTGAGCGTAGATGGTGTAGGGGGTGAGCGTGGAGGTTGTAAAGGTGAGGGTGGAGGTTGTAAAGGTGAGCGTGGATGGTGTAGGAGTGAGCGTGGATGTTGCAGGGGTGAGAGTGGATGGGGTTGGGTGTGGCGTGGATGGTGTTGGGGTGAGAGTGGATGGTGTCAGGGTGAGAGTGGATAGTGTCGGGGTGAGAGTGGATGGTGTCGGGGTGAGTATGGATGTTGGAGAGGTGAGCGTGGATGGTGTAGGGGTGAGCGTGGATATTGCAGGAGTGAGCGTGGATGGTGTAGGGGTGAGAGTGGATGTTGTAAAGGTGAGCGTGGATGGTGTAGGGGTGAGAGTCGATGTTGTATGAGTGAGCATGGATGGTGTAGATGTGTGGATGGTATAGGGGAAAGCGTGGATGGTGTAGTGGTGAGCGCGGATGGTGTAGGGGTGAGCGTGGATGGTGTAGGGGTGAGCGTGGATGGTGTAGGAGTGAGCGTGGACATTATAAAGGTGAGCGTGGACGGTGTAGCGGTGAGCGTGGACGTTGTAGGGGTGAACGTGAATGTTGTAGGGGTGAGCGTGGATGTTGTCGGGGTGAGGGTGGATGGTGTAGGGGTGAGCGTGGATGTTGTAGAAGTGAGCGTAGATGGTGTAGGAGTGAGGGTGCATGTTGTAGCGGTGAGCGTGGATGGTGTTGGGGTGATGGTGGATGTTGTAGGGGTGAGCGTGGATGTTGTCAGGGTGAGGGTGTATGGTGTAGGAGTGAGTGTGGATGTTGTAGAGGTGAGCGTGGATGGTGTAGGGGTGAGTGTGGATGTTGGCGGGGTGAGCGTTGATGTTGCAGGGGTGAGCGTGGATGTTGCAGGAGTGAGCGTGAATGTTGTAGGGGTGAGCGTGGATGGTGTAGGGGTGAGAGTGGATGTGGTGAGGGTGAGCGTGGATGTGGTAGGGGTGAGCGTGGATGTTGCAGGAGTGAGCGTGGATTTTGTATGAGAGCGTGGATGTTGAAGGGGTGAGTGTGGATGGTGTAAGGGTGAGCGTGGATGTTGGAGGAGTGAGCGTGGATGATGTAGGAGTGAGCGTAGATGGTGTAGGGGGTGAGCGTGGAGGTTGTAAAGGTGAGCATGGATGGTGTAGGAGTGAGCGTAGATGGTGTAGGAGTGAGCGTGGACATTGTAAAGGTGAGCGTGGACAGTGTAGCCGTGAGCGTAGACGTTGTAGGGGTGAACGTGGATGTTGTAGGGGTGAGCGTGGATGTTGTAGGCGTGAGGGTGGATGGTGTAGGGGTGAGCGTGGATGTTGTAGAAGTGAGCGTAGATGGTGTAGGAGTGAGGGTGGATGTTGTAGCGGTGAGCGTGGATGGTGTTGTGGTGAGGGTGGATGTTGTAGGGGTGAGCGTGGATGTTGTCGGGGTGAGGGTGGATCGTGTAGGGGTGAGTGTGGATGTTGTAGAGGTGAGCGTGCATGGTGTAGGGGTGAGCGTGGCTATTGTAGGGGTGAGCGTGGATGGTGTAGGGGTGAGCGTGGATGGTGTAGGGGTGAGCGTGGATGGTGTAGGGGTGAGCGTGGATGTTGTAGGGGTGAGCGTGGATGTTGCAGGAGTGAGCGTAGATGGTGTAGGGGGTGAGCGTGGAGGTTGTAAAGGTGAGGGTGGAGGTTGTAAAGGTGAGCGTGGATGGTGTAGGAGTGAGCGTGGATGTTGCAGGGGTGAGAGTGGATGGGGTTGGGTGTGGCGTGGATGGTGTTGGGGTGAGAGTGGATGGTGTCAGGGTGAGAGTGGATAGTGTCGGGGTGAGAGTGGATGGTGTCGGGGTGAGTATGGATGTTGGAGAGGTGAGCGTGGATGGTGTAGGGGTGAGCGTGGATATTGCAGGAGTGAGCGTGGATGGTGTAGGGGTGAGAGTGGATGTTGTAAAGGTGAGCGTGGATGGTGTAGGGGTGAGAGTCGATGTTGTATGAGTGAGCATGGATGGTGTAGATGTGTGGATGGTATAGGGGAAAGCGTGGATGGTGTAGTGGTGAGCGCGGATGGTGTAGGGGTGAGCGTGGATGGTGTAGGGGTGAGCGTGGATGGTGTAGGAGTGAGCGTGGACATTATAAAGGTGAGCGTGGACGGTGTAGCGGTGAGCGTGGAAGTTGTAGGGGTGAACGTGGATGTTGTAGGGGTGAGCGTGGATGTTGTCGGGGTGAGGGTGGATGTGTAGGGGTGAGCGTGGATGTTGTAGAAGTGAGCGTAGATGGTGTAGGAGTGAGGGTGCATGTTGTAGCGGTGAGCGTGGATGGTGTTGGGGTGATGCTGGATGTTGTAGGGGTGAGCGTGGATGTTGTCAGGGTGAGGGTGTATGGTGTAGGGGTGAGTGTGGATGTTGTAGAGGTGAGCGTGGATGGTGTAGGGGTGAGCGTGGCTATTGTAGGGGTGAGCGTGGATGGTGTAGGGGTGAGCGTGGAGGTTGTAAAGGTGAGCATGGATGGTGTAGGAGTGAGCGTGGATGTTGTAGGGGTGAGAGTGAATGGGGTTGGGGTGGGCGTGGATGGTGTTGGGGTGAGTGTGGATGTTGGCGGGGTGAGCGTTGATGTTGCAGGGGTGAGCGTGGATGTTGCAGGAGTGAGCGTGAATGTTGTAGGGGTGAGCGTGGATGGTGTAGGGGTGAGAGTGGATGTGGTGAGGGTGAGCGTGGATGTGGTAGGGGTGAGCGTGGATGTTGCAGGAGTGAGCGTGGATTTTGTATGAGAGCGTGGATGTTGAAGGGGTGAGTGTGGATGGTGTAAGGGTGAGCGTGGATGTTGGAGGAGTGAGCGTGGATGATGTAGGAGTGAGCGTAGATGGTGTAGGGGGTGAGCGTGGAGGTTGTAAAGGTGAGCATGGATGGTGTAGGAGTGAGCGTAGATGGTGTAGGGGGTGAGCGTGGAGGTTCTAAAGGTGAGCATGGATGGTGTAGGAGTGAGCGTGGATGTTGTAGGAGTGAGAGTGAATGGGGTTGGGGTGGGCGTGGATGGTGTTGGGGTGAGTGTAGATGTTGGCGAGGTGAGCGTTGATGTTGCAGGGGTGCGCATGGATGTTGCAGGAGTGAGCGTGAATGTTGTAGGGGTGAGCGTGGATGGTGTAGGGGTGAGAGTGGATGTTGTAAAGGTGAGCGTGGATGGTGTTGGGGTGAGAGTGGATGTTGTATGAGTGAGCATGGACGGTGTAGAGGTGAGTGCGGATGGTATAGGTGAAAGCATGGATGGTGTAGTGGTGAGCGTGGATGGTGTAGGGGTGAGAGTGGATGTGGTGGGGGTGAGCGTGGATGTGGTAGGGGTGAGCGTGGACAGTGTAGGGGTGAGCGTGGATGGTGTAGGAGTGAGCGTGGATGGTGTAGGGGTGAGCGTGGATGGTGTAGGTGTGAGCGTGGATGGTGTAGGAGTGAGCGTGGACATTGTAAAGGTGAGCGTGGACAGTGTAGCGGTGAGCGTGGACGTTGTAGGGAAGAACGTGGATGTTGTAGGGGTGAGCGTGGATGTTGTAGGCGTGAGGGTGGATGGTGTAGGGGTGAGCGTGGATGTTGTAGAAGTGAGCGTAGATGGTGTAGGAGTGAGGGTGGATGTTGTAGCGGTGAGCGTGGATGGTGTTGGGGTGAGGGTGGATGTTGTAGGGGTGAGCGTGGATGTTGTCGGGGTGAGGGTGGATGGTGTAGGGGTGAGTGTGGATGTTGTAGAGGTGAGCGTGCATGGTGTAGGGGTGAGCGTGGCTATTGTAGGGGTGAGCGTGGATGGTGTAGGGGTGAGCGTCGATGGTGTAGGGGTGAGCGTGGATGGTGTAGGGGTTAGCGTGGATGGTGTAGGGGTGAGCGTGGATGTTGTAGGGGTAAGCGTGGATGTTGCAGGAGTGAGCGTAGATGGTGTAGGGGGTGAGCGTGGAGGTTGTATAGGTGAGCGTGGAGGTTGTAAAGGTGAGCGTGGATGGTGTAGGAGTGAGCGTGGATGTTGCAGGGGTGAGAGTGGATGGGGTTGGGTGTGGCGTGGATGGTGTTGGGGTGAGAGTGGATGGTGTCGGGGTGAGAGTGGATAGTGTCGGGGTGAGAGTGGATGGTGTCGGGGTGAGTATGGATGTTGGAGAGGTGAGCGTGGATGGTGTAGGGGTGAGCGTGGATATTGCAGGAGTGAGCGTGGATGGTGTAGGGGTGAGAGTGGATGTTGTAAAGGTGAGCGTGGATGGTGTAGGGGTGAGAGTGGATGTTGTATGAGTCAGCATGGATGGTGTAGATGTGTGGATGGTATAGGGGAAAGCGTGGATGGTGTAGTGGTGAGCGCGGATGGTGTAGGGGTGAGCGTGGATGGTGTAGGGGTGAGCGTGGATGGTGTAGGAGTGAGCGTGGACATTATAAAGGTGAGCGTGGACGGTGTAGCGGTGAGCGTGGACGTTGTAGGGGTGAACGTGGATGTTGTAGGGGTGAGCGTGGATGTTGTCGGGGTGAGGGTGGATGGTGTAGGGGTGAGCGTGGATGTTGTAGAAGTGAGCGTAGATGGTGTAGGCGTGAGGGTGCATGTTGTAGCGGTGAGCGTGGATGGTGTTGGGGTGATGCTGGATGTTGTAGGGGTGAGCGTGGATGTTGTCAGGGTGAGGGTGTATGGTGTAGGGGTGAGTGTGGATGTTGTAGAGGTGAGCGTGGATGGTGTAGGGGTGAGCGTGGCTATTGTAGGGGTGAGCGTGGATGGTGTAGGGGTGAGCGTGGAGGTTGTAAAGGTGAGCATGGATGGTGTAGGAGTGAGCGTGGATGTTGTAGGGGTGAGAGTGAATGGGGTTGGGGTGGGCGTGGATGGTGTTGGGGTGAGTGTGGATGTTGGCGGGGTGAGCGTTGATGTTGCAGGGGTGAGCGTGGATGTTGAAGGAGTGAGCGTGAATGTTGTAGGGGTGAGCGTGGATGGTGTAGGGGTGAGAGTGGATGTGGGGAGGGTGAGCGTGGATGTGGTAGGGGTGAGCGTGGATGTTGCAGGAGTGAGCGTGGATTTTGTATGAGAGCGTGGATGTTGAAGGGGTGAGTGTGGATGGTGTAAGGGTGAGCGTGGATGTTGGAGGAGTGAGCGTGGATGATGTAGGAGTGAGCGTAGATGGTGTAGGGGGTGAGCGTGGAGGTTGTAAAGGTGAGCATGGATGGTGTAGGAGTGAGCGTAGATGGTGTAGGGGGTGAGCGTGGAGGTTCTAAAGGTGAGCATGGATGGTGTAGGAGTGAGCGTGGATGTTGTAGGAGTGAGAGTGAATGGGGTTGGGGTGGGCGTGGATGGTGTTGGGGTGAGTGTAGATGTTGGCGAGGTGAGCGTTGATGTTGCAGGGGTGCGCGTGGATGTTGCAGGAGTGAGCGTGAATGTTGTAGGGGTGAGCGTGGATGGTGTAGGGGTGAGAGTGGATGTTGTAAAGGTGAGCGTGGATGGTGTTGGGGTGAGAGTGGATGTTGTATGAGTGAGCATGGACGGTGTAGAGGTGAGTGTGGATGGTATAGGTGAAAGCATGGATGGTGTAGTGGTGAGCGTGGATGGTGTAGGGGTGAGAGTGGATGTGGTGGGGGTGAGCGTGGATGTGGTAGGGGTGAGCGTGGACAGTGTAGGGGTGAGCGTGGATGGTGTAGGAGTGAGCGTGGATGGTGTAGGGGTGAGCGTGGATGGTGTAGGTGTGAGCGTGGATGGTGTAGGAGTGAGCGTGGACATTGTAAAGGTGAGCGTGGACAGTGTAGCGGTGAGCGTGGACGTTATAGGGGTGAACGTGGATGTTGTAGGGGTGAGCGTGGATGTTGTAGGCGTGAGGGTGGATGGTGTAGGGGTGAGCGTGGATGTTGTAGAAGTGAGCGTAGATGGTGTAGGAGTGAGGGTGGATGTTGTAGCGGTGAGCGTGGATGGTGTTGGGGTGAGGGTGGATGTTGTAGGGGTGAGCGGGGATGTTGTCGGGGTGAGGGTGGATGGTGTAGGGGTGAGTGTGGATGTTGTAGAGGTGAGCGTGCATGGTGTAGGGGTGAGCGTGGCTATTGTAGGGGTGAGCGTGGATGGTGTAGGGGTGAGCGTCGATGGTGTAGGGGTGAGCGTGGATGGTGTAGGGGTGAGCGTGGATGGTGTAGGGGTGAGCGTGGATGTTGTAGGGGTGAGCGTGGATGTTGCAGGAGTGAGCGTAGATGGTGTAGGGGGTGAGCGTGGAGGTTGTAAAGGTGAGCGTGGAGGTTGTAAAGGTGAGCGTGGATGGTGTAGGAGTGAGCGTGGATGTTGCAGGGGTGAGAGTGGATGGGGTTGGGTGTGGCGTGGATGGTGTTGGGGTGAGAGTGGATGGTGTCGGGGTGAGAGTGGATGTTGGAGAGGTGAGCGTGGATGGTGTAGGGGTGAGCGTGGATATTGCAGGAGTGAGCGTGGATGGTGTAGGGGTGAGAGTGGATGTTGTATGAGTGAGCATGGATGGTGTAGATGTGTGGATGGTATAGGGGAAAGCGTGGATGGTGTAGTGTTGAGCGCGGATGGTGTAGGGGTGAGCGTGGATGGTGTAGGGGTGAGCGTGGATGGTGTAGGAGTGAGCGTGGACATTATAAAGGTGAGCGTGGACGGTGTAGCGGTGAGCGTGGACGTTGTAGGGGTGAACGTGGATGTTGTAGGGGTGAGCGTGGATGTTGTCGGGGTGAGGGTGGATGGTGTAGGGGTGAGCGTGGATGTTATAGAAGTGAGCGTAGATGGTGTAGGAGTGAGGGTGCATGTTGTAGCGGTGAGCGTGGATGGTGTTGGGGTGATGGTGGATGCTGTAGGGGTGAGCGTGGATGTTGTCAGGGTGAGGGTGTATGGTGTAGGGGTGAGTGTGGATGTTGTAGAGGTGAGCGTGGATGGTGTAGGGGTGAGCGTGGCTATTGTAGGGGTGAGCGTGGATGGTGTAGGGGTGAGCGTGGAGGTTGTAAAGGTGAGCATGGATGGTGTAGGAGTGAGCGTGGATGTTGTAGGGGTGAGAGTGAATGGGGTTGGGGTGGGCGTGGATGGTGTTGGGGTGAGTGTGGATGTTGGCGGGGTGAGCGTTGATGTTGCAGGGGTGAGCGTGGATGTTGCAGGAGTGAGCGTGAATGTTGTAGGGGTGAGCGTGGATGGTGTAGGGGTGAGAGTGGATGTTGTATGAGTGAGCATGGACGGTGTAGAGGTGAGTGTGGATGGTATAGGTGAAAGCATGGATGGTGTAGTGGTGAGCGTGGATGGTGTAGGGGTGAGAGTGGATGTGGTGGGGGTGAGCGTGGATGTGGTAGGGGTGAGCGTGGACAGTGTAGGGGTGAGCGTGGATGGTGTAGGAGTGAGCGTGGATGGTGTAGGGGTGAGCGTGGATGGTGTAGGTGTGAGCATGGATGGTGTAGGAGTGAGCGTGGACATTGTAAAGGTGAGCGTGGACAGTGTAGCCGTGAGCGTAGACGTTGTAGGGGTGAACGTGGATGTTGTAGGGGTGAGCGTGGATGTTGTAGGCGTGAGGGTGGATGGTGTAGGGGTGAGCGTGGATGTTGTAAAAGTGAGCGTAGATGGTGTAGGAGTGAGGGTGGATGTTGTATCGGTGAGCGTGGATGGTGTTGGGGTGAGGGTGGATGTTGTAGGGGTGAGCGTGGATGTTGTCGGGGTGAGGGTGGATGGTGTAGGGGTGAGTGTGGATGTTGTAGAGGTGAGCGTGCATGGTGTAGGGGTGAGCGTGGCTATTGTAGGGGTGAGCGTGGATGGTGTAGGGGTGAGCGTGGATGGTGTAGGTGAGCGTGGATGGTGTAGGGGTGAGCGTGGATGGTGTAGGGGTGAGCGTGGATGTTGTAGGGGTGAGCGTGGATGTTGCAGGAGTGAGCGTAGATGGTGTAGGGGGTGAGCGTGGAGGTTGTAAAGGTGAGGGTGGAGGTTGTAAAGGTGAGCGTGGATGGTGTAGGAGTGAGCGTGGATGTTGCAGGGGTGAGAGTGGATGGGGTTGGGTGTGGCGTGGATGGTGTTGGGGTGAGAGTGGATGGTGTCGGGGTGAGAGTGGATAGTGTCGGGGTGAGAGTGGATGGTGTCGGGGTGAGTATGGATGTTGGAGAGGTGAGCGTGGATGGTGTAGGGGTGAGCGTGGATATTGCAGGAGTGAGCGTGGATGGTGTAGGGGTGAGAGTGGATGTTGTAAAGGTGAGCGTGGATGGTGTAGGGGTGAGAGTGGATGTTGTATGAGTGAGCATGGATGGTGTAGATGTGTGGATGGTATAGGGGAAAGCGTGGATGGTGTAGTGGTGAGCGCGGATGGTGTAGGGGTGAGCGTGGATGGTGTAGGGGTGAGCGTGGATGGTGTAGGAGTGAGCGTGGACATTATAAAGGTGAGCGTGGACGGTGTAGCGGTGAGCGTGGACGTTGTAGGGGTGAACGTGGATGTTGTAGGGGTGAGCGTGGATGTTGTCGGGGTGAGGGTGGATGGTGTACGGGTGAGCGTGGATGTTGTAGAAGTGAGCGTAGATGGTGTAGGAGTGAGGGTGCATGTTGTAGCGGTGAGCGTGGATGGTGTTGGGGTGATGGTGGATGCTGTAGGGGTGAGCGTGGATGTTGTCAGGGTGAGGGTGTATGGTGTAGGGGTGAGTGTGGATGTTGTAGAGGTGAGCGTGGATGGTGTAGGGGTGAGCGTGGCTATTGTAGGGGTGAGCGTGGATGGTGTAGGGGTGAGCGTGGAGGTTGTAAAGGTGAGCATGGATGGTGTAGGAGTGAGCGTGGATGTTGTAGGGGTGAGAGTGAATGGGGTTGGGGTGGGCGTGGATGGTGTTGGGGTGAGGGTGGATGTTGGCGGAGTGAGCGTTGATGTTGCAGGGGTGAGCGTGGATGTTGCAGGAGTGAGCGTGAATGTTGTAGGGGTGAGCGTGGATGGTGTAGGGGTGAGAGTGGATGTTGTATGAGTGAGCATGGACGGTGTAGAGGTGAGTGTGGATGGTATAGGTGAAAGCATGGATGGTGTAGTGGTGAGCGTGGATGGTGTAGGGGTGAGAGTGGATGTGGTGGGGGTGAGCGTGGATGTGGTAGGGGTGAGCGTGGACAGTGTAGGGGTGAGCGTGGATGGTGTAGGAGTGAGCGTGGATGGTGTAGGGGTGAGCGTGGATGGTGTAGGTGTGAGCGTGGATGGTGTAGGAGTGAGCGTGGACATTGTAAAGGTGAGCGTGGACAGTGTAGCCGTGAGCGTAGACGTTGTAGGGGTGAACGTGGATGTTGTAGGGGTGAGCGTGGATGTTGTAGGCGTGAGGGTGGATGGTGTAGGGGTGAGCGTGGATGTTGTAAAAGTGAGCGTAGATGGTGTAGGAGTGAGGGTGGATGTTGTATCGGTGAGCGTGGATGGTGTTGGGGTGAGGGTGGATGTTGTAGGGGTGAGCGTGGATGTTGTCGGGGTGAGGGTGGATGGTGTAGGGGTGAGTGTGGATGTTGTAGAGGTGAGCGTGCATGGTGTAGGGGTGAGCGTGGCTATTGTAGGGGTGAGCGTGGATGGTGTAGGGGTGAGCGTGGATGGTGTAGGGGTGAGCGTGGATGGTGTAGGGGTGAGCGTGGATGGTGTAGGGGTGAGCGTGGATGTTGTAGGGGTGAGCGTGGAAGTTGCAGGAGTGAGCGTAGATGGTGTAGGGGGTGAGCGTGGAGGTTGTAAAGGTGAGGGTGGAGGTTGTAAAGGTGAGCGTGGATGGTGTAGGAGTGAGCGTGGATGTTGCAGGGGTGAGAGTGGATGGGGTTGGGTGTGGCGTGGATGGTGTTGGGGTGAGAGTGGATGGTGTCGGGGTGAGAGTGGATAGTGTCGGGGTGAGAGTGGATGGTGTCGGGGTGAGTATGGATGTTGGAGAGGTGAGCGTGGATGGTGTAGGGGTGAGCGTGGATATTGCAGGAGTGAGCGTGGATGGTGTAGGGGTGAGAGTGGATGTTGTAAAGGTGAGCGTGGATGGTGTAGGGGTGAGAGTGGATGTTGTATGAGTGAGCATGGATGGTGTAGATGTGTGGATGGTATAGGGGAAAGCGTGGATGGTGTAGTGGTGAGCGTGGATGGTGTAGGGGTGAGCGTGGATGGTGTAGGGGTGAGCGTGGATGGTGTAGGAGTGAGCGTGGACATTATAAAGGTGAGCGTGGACGGTGTAGCGGTGAGCGTGGACGTTGTAGGGGTGAACGTGGATGTTGTAGGGGTGAGCGTGGATGTTGTCGGGGTGAGGGTGGATGGTGTAGGGGTGAGCGTGGATGTTGTAGGGGTGAGCGTGGATGGTGTAGGTGTGAGCGTGGATGGTGTAGGAGTGAGCGTGGACATTGTAAAGGTGAGCGTGGACAGTGTAGCAGTGAGCGTAGACGTTGTAGGGGTGAACGTGGATGTTGTAGGGGTGAGCGTGGATGTTGTAGGCGTGAGGGTGGATGGTGTAGGGGTGAGCGTGGATGTTGTAGAAGTGAGCGTAGATGGTGTAGGAGTGAGGGTGGATGTTGTAGCGGTGAGCGTGGATGGTGTTGGGGTGAGGGTGGATGTTGTAGGGGTGAGCGTGGATGTTGTCGGGGTGAGGGTGGATGGTGTAGGGGTGAGTGTGGATGTTGTAGAGGTGAGCGTGCATGGTGTAGGGGTGAGCGTGGCTATTGTAGGGGTGAGCGTGGATGGTGTAGGGGTGAGCGTGGATGGTGTAGGGGTGAGCGTGGATGGTGTAGGGGTGAGCGTGGATGGTGTAGGGGTGAGCGTGGATGTTGTAGGGGTGAGCGTGGATGTTGCAGGAGTGAGCGTAGATGGTGTAGGGGGTGAGCGTGGAGGTTGTAAAGGTGAGGGTGGAGGTTGTAAAGGTGAGCGTGGATGGTGTAGGAGTGAGCGTGGATGTTGCAGGGGTGAGAGTGGATAGAGTTGGGTGTGGCGTGGATGGTGTTGGGGTGAGAGTGGATGGTGTCGGGGTGAGAGTGGATAGTGTCGGGGTGAGAGTGGATGGTGTCGGGGTGAGTATGGATGTTGGAGAGATGAGCGTGGATGGTGTAGGGGTGAGCGTGGATATTGCAGGAGTGAGCGTGGATGGTGTAGGGGTGAGAGTGGATGTTGTAAAGGTGAGCGTGGATGGTGTAGGGGTGAGAGTGGATGTTGAATGAGTGAGCATGGATGGTGTAGATGTGTGGATGGTATAGGGGAAAGCGTGGATGGTGTAGTGGTGAGCGTGGATGGTGTAGGGGTGAGCGTGGATGGTGTAGGGGTGAGCGTGGATGGTGTAGGAGTGAGCGTGGACATTATAAAGGTGAGCGTGGACGGTGTAGCGGTGAGCGTGGACGTTGTAGGGGTGAACGTGGATGTTGTAGGGGTGAGCGTGGATGTTGTCGGGGTGAGCGTGGATGGTGTAGGGGTGAGCGTGGATGTTGTAGAAGTGAGCGTAGATGGTGTAGGAGTGAGGGTGCATGTTGTAGCGGTGAGCGTGGATGGTGTTGGGGTGATGGTGGATGCTGTAGGGGTGAGCGTGGATGTTGTCAGGGTGAGGGTGTATGGTGTAGGGGTGAGTGTGGATGTTGTAGAGGTGAGCGTGGATGGTGTAGGGGTGAGCGTGGCTATTGTAGGGGTGAGCGTGGATGGTGTAGGGGTGAGCGTGGAGGTTGTAAAGGTGAGCATGGATGGTGTAGGAGTGAGCGTGGATGTTGTAGGGGTGAGAGTGAATGGGGTTGGGGTGGGCGTGGATGGTGTTGGGGTGAGTGTGGATGTTGGCGGGGTGAGCGTTGATGTTGCAGGGGTGAGCGTGGATGTTGCAGGAGTGAGCGTGAATGTTGTAGGGGTGAGCGTGGATGGTGTAGGGGTGAGAGTGGATGTTGTATGAGTGAGCATGGACGGTGTAGAGGTGAGTGTGGATGGTATAGGTGAAAGCATGGATGGTGTAGTGGTGAGCGTGGATGGTGTAGGGGTGAGAGTGGATGTGGTGGGGGTGAGCGTGGATGTGGTAGGGGTGAGCGTGGACAGTGTAGGGGTGAGCGTGGATGGTGTAGGAGTGAGCGTGGATGGTGTAGGGGTGAGCGTGGATGGTGTAGGTGTGAGCGTGGATGGTGTAGGAGTGAGCGTGGACATTGTAAAGGTGAGCGTGGACAGTGTAGCCGTGAGCGTAGACGTTGTAGGGGTGAACGTGGATGTTGTAGGGGTGAGCGTGGATGTTGTAGGCGTGAGGGTGGATGGTGTAGGGGTGAGCGTGGATGTTGTAAAAGTGAGCGTAGATGGTGTAGGAGTGAGGGTGGATGTTGTATCGGTGAGCGTGGATGGTGTTGGGGTGAGGGTGGATGTTGTAGGGGTGAGCGTGGATGTTGTCGGGGTGAGGGTGGATGGTGTAGGGGTGAGTGTGGATGTTGTAGAGGTGAGCGTGCATGGTGTAGGGGTGAGCGTGGCTATTGTAGGGGTGAGCGTGGATGGTGTAGGGGTGAGCGTGGATGGTGTAGGGGTGAGCGTGGATGGTGTAGGGGTGAGAGTGGATGTGGTGGGGGTGAGCGTGGATGTGGTAGGGGTGAGCGTGGACAGTGTAGGGGTGAGCGTGGATGGTGTAGGAGTGAGCGTGGATGGTGTAGGGGTGAGCGTGGATGGTGTAGGTGTGAGCGTGGATGGTGTAGGAGTGAGCGTGGACATTGTAAAGGTGAGCGTGGACAGTGTAGCCGTGAGCGTAGACGTTGTAGGGGTGAACGTGGATGTTGTAGGGGTGAGCGTGGATGTTGTAGGCGTGAGGGTGGATGGTGTAGGGGTGAGCGTGGATGTTGTAAAAGTGAGCGTAGATGGTGTAGGAGTGAGGGTGGATGTTGTATCGGTGAGAGTGGATGGTGTTGGGGTGAGGGTGGATGTTGTAGGGGTGAGCGTGGATGTTGTCGGGGTGAGGGTGGATGGTGTAGGGGTGAGTGTGGATGTTGTAGAGGTGAGCGTGCATGGTGTAGGGGTGAGCGTGGCTATTGTAGGGGTGAGCGTGGATGGTGTAGGGGTGAGCGTGGATGGTGTAGGGGTGAGCGTGGATGGTGTAGGGGTGAGCGTGGATGGTGTAGGGGTGAGCGTGGATGTTGTAGGGGTGAGCGTGGATGTTGCAGGAGTGAGCGTAGATGGTGTAGGGGGTGAGCGTGGAGGTTGTAAAGGTGAGGGTGGAGGTTGTAAAGGTGAGCGTGGATGGTGTAGGAGTGAGCGTGGATGTTGCAGGGGTGAGAGTGGATGGGGTTGGGTGTGGCGTGGATGGTGTTGGGGTGAGAGTGGATGGTGTCGGGGTGAGAGTGGATAGTGTCGGGGTGAGAGTGGATGGTGTCGGGGTGAGTATGGATGTTGGAGAGGTGAGCGTGGATGGTGTAGGGGTGAGCGTGGATATTGCAGGAGTGAGCGTGGATGGTGTAGGGGTGAGAGTGGATGTTGTAAAGGTGAGCGTGGATGGTGTAGGGGTGAGAGTGGATGTTGTATGAGTGAGCATGGATGGTGTAGATGTGTGGATGGTATAGGGGAAAGCGTGGATGGTGTAGTGGTGAGCGTGGATGGTGTAGGGGTGAGCGTGGATGGTGTAGGGGTGAGCGTGGATGGTGTAGGAGTGAGCGTGGACATTATAAAGGTGAGCGTGGACGGTGTAGCGGTGAGCGTGGACGTTGTAGGGGTGAACGTGGATGTTGTAGGGGTGAGCGTGGATGTTGTCGGGGTGAGGGTGGATGGTGTAGGGGTGAGCGTGGATGTTGTAGGGGTGAGCGTGGATGGTGTAGGTGTGAGCGTGGATGGTGTAGGAGTGAGCGTGGACATTGTAAAGGTGAGCGTGGACAGTGTAGCCGTGAGCGTAGACGTTGTAGGGGTGAACGTGGATGTTGTAGGGGTGAGCGTGGATGTTGTAGGCGTGAGGGTGGATGGTGTAGGGGTGAGCGTGGATGTTGTAGAAGTGAGCGTAGATGGTGTAGGAGTGAGGGTGGATGTTGTAGCGGTGAGCGTGGATGGTGTTGGGGTGAGGGTGGATGTTGTAGGGGTGAGCGTGGATGTTGTCGGGGTGAGGGTGGATGGTGTAGGGGTGAGTGTGGATGTTGTAGAGGTGAGCGTGCATGGTGTAGGGGTGAGCGTGGCTATTGTAGGGGTGAGCGTGGATGGTGTAGGGGTGAGCGTGGATGGTGTAGGGGTGAGCGTGGATGGTGTAGGGGTGAGCGTGGATGGTGTAGGGGTGAGCGTGGATGTTGTAGGGGTGAGCGTGGATGTTGCAGGAGTGAGCGTAGATGGTGTAGGGGGTGAGCGTGGAGGTTGTAAAGGTGAGGGTGGAGGTTGTAAAGGTGAGCGTGGATGGTGTAGGAGTGAGCGTGGATGTTGCAGGGGTGAGAGTGGATGGGGTTGGGTGTGGCGTGGATGGTGTTGGGGTGAGAGTGGATGGTGTCGGGGTGAGAGTGGATAGTGTCGGGGTGAGAGTGGATGGTGTCGGGGTGAGTATGGATGTTGGAGAGATGAGCGTGGATGGTGTAGGGGTGAGCGTGGATATTGCAGGAGTGAGCGTGGATGGTGTAGGGGTGAGAGTGGATGTTGTAAAGGTGAGCGTGGATGGTGTAGGGGTGAGAGTGGATGTTGAATGAGTGAGCATGGATGGTGTAGATGTGTGGATGGTATAGGGGAAAGCGTGGATGGTGTAGTGGTGAGCGTGGATGGTGTAGGGGTGAGCGTGGATGGTGTAGGGGTGAGCGTGGATGGTGTAGGAGTGAGCGTGGACATTATAAAGGGGAGCGTGGATGGTGTAGCGGTGAGCGTGGACGTTGTAGGGGTGAACGTGGATGTTGTAGGGGTGAGCGTGGATGTTGTCGGGGTGAGGGTGGATGGTGTAGGGGTGAGCGTGGATGTTGTAGAAGTGAGCGAAGATGGTGTAGGAGTGAGGGTGCATGTTGTAGCGGTGAGCGTGGATGGTGTTGGGGTGATGGTGGATGTTGTAGGGGTGAGCGTGGATGTTGTAGGGGTGAGCGTGGATGTTGTCAGGGTGAGGGTGTATGGTGTAGGGGTGAGTGTGGATGTTGTAGAGGTGAGCGTGGATGGTGTAGGGGTGAGCGTGGCTATTGTAGGGGTGAGCGTGGATGGTGTAGGGGTGAGCGTGGAGGTTGTAAAGGTGAGCATGGATGGTGTAGGAGTGAGCGTGGATGTTGTAGGGGTGAGAGTGAATGGGGTTGGGGTGGGCGTGGATGGTGTTGGGTTGAGTGTGGATGTTGGCGGGGTGAGCGTTGATGTTGCAGGGGTGAGCGTGGATGTTGCAGGGCTGAGCGTGAATGTTGTAGGGGTGAGCGTGGATGGTGTAGGGGTGAGAGTGGATGTGGTGGGGGTGAGCGTGGATGTGGTAGGGGTGAGCGTGGATGTTGCAGGAGTGAGCGTGGATTTTGTATGAGAGCGTGGATGTTGAAGGGGTGAGTGTGGATGGTGTAAGGGTGAGCGTGGATGTTGGAGGAGTGAGCGTGGATGATGTAGGAGTGAGCGTAGATGGTGTAGGGGTGAGCGTGGAGGTTGTAAAGGTGAGCATGGATGGTGTAGGAGTGAGCGTAGATGGTGTAGGGGGTGAGCGTGGAGGTTCTAAAGGTGAGCATGGATGGTGTAGGAGTGAGCGTGGATGTTGTAGGAGTGAGAGTGAATGGGGTTGGGGTGGGCGTGGATGGTGTTGGGGTGAGTGTAGATGTTGGCGAGGTGAGCGTTGATGTTGCAGGGGTGAGCGTGGATGTTGCAGGACTGAGCGTGAATGTTGTAGGGGTGAGCGTGGATGGTGTAGGGGTGAGAGTGGATGTTGTAAAGGTGAGCGTGGATGGTGTTGGGGTGAGAGTGGATGTTGTATGAGTGAGCATGGACGGTGTAGAGGTGAGTGTGGATGGTATAGGTGAAAGAATGGATGGTGTAGTGGTGAGCGTGGATGGTGTAGGGGTGAGAGTGGATGTGGTGGGGGTGAGCGTGGATGTGGTAGGGGTGAGCGTGGACAGTGTAGGGGTGAGCGTGGATGGTGTAGGAGTGAGCGTGGATGGTGTAGGGGTGAGCGTGAATGGTGTAGGTGTGAGCGTGGATGGTGTAGGAGTGAGCGTGGACATTGTAAAGGTGAGCGTGGACAGTGTAGCGGTGAGCATGGAGGTTGTAGGGGTGAACGTGGATGTTGTAGGGGTGAGCGTGGATGTTGTAGGCGTGAGGGTGGATGGTGTAGGGGTGAGCGTGGATGTTGTAGAAGTGAGCGTAGATGGTGTAGGAGTGAGGGTGGATGTTGTAGCGGTGAGCGTGGATGGTGTTGGGGTGAGGGTGGATGTTGTAGGGGTGAGCGTGGATGTTGTCGGGGTGAGGGTGGATGGTGTAGGGGTGAGTGTGGATGTTGTAGAGGTGAGAGTGCATGGTGTAGGGGTGAGCGTGGCTATTGTAAGGGTGAGCGTGGATGGTGTAGGGGTGAGCGTGGATGGTGTAGGGGTGAGCGTGGATGGTGTAGGGGTGAGCGTGGATGGTGTAGGGGTGAGCGTGGATGTTGTAGGGGTGAGCGTGGATGTTGGAGGAGTGAGCGTAGATGGTGTAGGGGGTGAGCGTGGAGGTTGTAAAGGTGAGCGTGAAGGTTGTAAAGGTGAGCGTGGATGGTGTAGGAGTGAGCGTGGATGTTGCAGGGTTGAGAGTGGATGGGGTTGGGTGTGGCGTGGATGGTGTTGGGGTGAGAGTGGATGGTGTCGGGGTGAGAGTGGATAGTGTCGGGGTGAGAGTGGATGGTGTCGGGGTGAGTATGGATGTTGGAGAGGTGAGCGTGGATGGTGTAGGGGTGAGCGTGGATATTGCAGGAGTGAGCGTGGATGGTGTAGGGGTGAGAGTGGATGTTGTAAAGGTGAGCGTGGATGGTGTAGGGGTGAGAGTGGATGTTGTATGAGTGAGCATGGATGGTGTAGATGTGTGGATGGTATAGGGGAAAGCGTGGATGGTGTAGTGGTGAGCGTGGATGGTGTAGGGGTGAGCGTGGATGGTGTAGGGGTGAGCGTGGATGGTGTAGGAGTGAGCGTGGACATTATAAAGGTGAGCGTGGACGGTGTAGCGGTGAGCGTGGACGTTGTAGGGGTGAACGTGGATGTTGTAGGGGTGAGCGTGGATGTTGTCGGGGTGAGGGTGGATGGTGTAGGGGTGAGCGTGGATGTTGTAGAAGTGAGCGTAGATGGTGTAGGAGTGAGGGTGCATGTTGTAGCGGTGAGCGTGGATGGTGTTGGGGTGATGGTGGATGTTGTAGGGGTGAGCGTGGATGTTGTCAGGGTGAGGGTGTATGGTGTAGGGGTGAGTGTGGATGTTGTAGAGGTGAGCGTGGATGGTGTAGGGGTGAGCGTGGCTATTGTAGGGGTGAGCGTGGATGGTGTAGGGGTGAGCGTGGAGGTTGTAAAGGTGAGCATGGATGGTGTAGGAGTGAGCGTGGATGTTGTAGGGGTGAGAGTGAATGGGGTTGGGGTGGGCGTGGATGGTGTTGGGGTGAGTGTGGATGTTGGCGGGGTGAGCGTTGATGTTGCAGGGGTGAGCGTGGATGTTGCAGGAGTGAGCGTGAATGTTGTAGGGGTGAGCGTGGATGGTGCAGGTGTGAGAGTGGATGTTGTAAAGGCGAGCGTGGATGGTGTAGCGGTGAGAGTGGATTTTGTATGAGTGAGCATGCACGGTGTAGAGGTGAGTGTGGATGGTATAGGGGAAAGCATGGATGGTGTAGTGGTGAGCGTGGATGGTGTAGGGGTGAGAGTGGATGTGGTGGGGGTCAGCGTGGATGTGGTAGGGGTGAGCGTGGATGATGTAGGGGTGAGCGTGGATGGTGTAAAGGTGAGCATGGATGATGTAGGAGTGAGCGTAGATGGTGTAGGGGGTGAGCGTGGAGGTTGTAAAGGTTAGCATGGATTGTGTAGGAGTGAGCGTGGATGTTGTAGGGGTGAGAGTGAATGGGGTTGGGGTGGGCGTGGATGGTGTTGGGGTGGGCGTGGATGGTGTTGGGGTGAGTGTGGATGTTGGCGAGGTGAGCGTTGATGTTGCAGGGGTGAGCGTGGATGTTGCAGGAGTGAGCGTGGATGTTGTAGGGGTGAGCGTGGATGGTGTAGGGGTGAGAGTGGATGTTGTAAAGGTGAGCGTGGATGGTGTAGCGGTGAGAGTGGATGTTGTATGAGTGAGCATGCACGGTGTAGAGGTGAGTGTGGATGGTATAGGGGAAAGCATGGATGGTGTAGTGGTGAGCGTGGATGGTGTAGGGGTGAGAGTGGATGTGGTGGGGGTGAGCGTGGATGTGGTAGGGGTGAGCGTGGATGTTGCAGGAGTGAGCGTGGATTTTGTATGAGAGCGTGGATGTTGAAGGGGTGAGTGTGGATGGTGTAAGGGTGAGCGTGGATGTTGGAGGAGTGAGCGTAGATGATGTAGGAGTGAGCGTAGATGGTGTAGGGGGTGAGCATGGAGGTTGTAAAGGTGAGCATGGATGGTGTAGGAGTGAGCGTAGATGGTGTAGGGGGTGAGCGTGGAGGTTCTAAAGGTGAGCATGGATGGTGTAGGAGTGAGCGTGGATGTTGTAGGAGTGAGAGTGAATGGGGTTGGGGTGGGCGTGGATGGTGTTGGGGTGAGTGTAGATGTTGGCGAGGTGAGCGTTGATGTTGCAGGGGTGCGCGTGGATGTTGCAGGAGTGAGCGTGAATGTTGTAGGGGTGAGCGTGGATGGTGTAGGGGTGAGAGTGGATGTTGTAAAGGTGAGCGTGGATGGTGTTGGGGTGAGAGTGGATGTTGTATGAGTGAGCATGGACGGTGTAGAGGTGAGCGTGGATGGTATAGGTGAAAGCATGGATGGTGTAGTGGTGAGCGTGGATGGTGTAGGGGTGAGAGTGGATGTGGTGGGGGTGAGCGTGGATGTGGTAGGGGTGAGCGTGGACAGTGTAGGGGTGAGCGTGGATGGTGTAGGAGTGAGCGTGGATGGTGTAGGGGTGAGCGTGGATGGTGTAGGTGTGAGCGTGGATGGTGTAGGAGTGAGCGTGGACATTGTAAAGGTGAGCGTGGACAGTGTAGCGGTGAGCATGGACGTTGTAGGGGTGAACGTGGATGTTGTAGGGGTGAGCGTGGATGTTGTAGGCGTGAGGGTGGATGGTGTAGGGGTGAGCGTGGATGTTGTAGAAGTGAGCGTAGATGGTGTAGGAGTGAGGGTGGATGTTGTAGCGGTGAGCGTGGATGGTGTTGGGGTGAGGGTGGATGTTGTAGGGGTGAGCGTGGATGTTGTCGGGGTGAGGGTGGATGGTGTAGGGGTGAGTGTGGATGTTGTAGAGGTGAGCGTGCATGGTGTAGGGGTGAGCGTGGCTATTGTAGGGGTGAGCGTGGATGGTGTAGGGGTGAGCGTGGATGGTGTAGGGGTGAGCATGGATGGTGTAGGGGTGAGCGTGGATGGTGTAGGGGTGAGCGTGGATGTTGTAGGGGTGAGCGTGGATGTTGCACGAGTGAGCGTAGATGGTGTAGGGGGTGAGCGTGGAGGTTGTAAAGGTGAGCGTGGAGGTTGTAAAGGTGAGCGTGGATGGTGTAGGAGTGAGCGTGGATGTTGCAGGGGTGAGAGTGGATGGGGTTGGGTGTGGCGTGGATGGTGTTGGGGTGAGAGTGGATGGTGTCGGGGTGAGAGTGGATGGTGTCGAGGTGAGTATGGATGTTGGAGAGGTGAGCGTGGATGGTGTAGGGGTGAGCGTGGATATTGCAGGAGTGAGCGTGGATGGTGTAGGGGTGAGAGTGGATGTTGTAAAGGTGAGCGTGGATGGTGTAGGGGTGAGAGTGGATGTTGTATGAGTGAGCATGGATGGTGTAGATGTGTGGATGGTATAGGGGAAAGCGTGGATGGTGTAGTGGTGAGCGTGGATGGTGTAGGGGTGAGCGTGGATGGTGTAGGGGTGAGCGTGGATGGTGTAGGAGTGAGCGTGGACATTATAAAGGTGAGCGTGGACGGTGTAGCGGTGAGCGTGGACGTTGTAGGGGTGAACGTGGATGTTGTAGGGGTGAGTGTGGATGTTGTCGGGGTGAGGGTGGATGGTGTAGGGGTGAGCGTGGATGTTGTAGAAGTGAGCGTAGATGGTGTAGGAGTGAGGGTGGATGTTGTATCGGTGAGCGTGGATGGTGTTGGGGTGAGGGTGGATGTTGTAGGGGTGAGCGTGGATGTTGTCGGGGTGAGGGTGGATGGTGTAGGGGTGAGTGTGGATGTTGTAGAGGTGAGCGTGCATGGTGTAGGGGTGAGCGTGGCTATTGTAGGGGTGAGCGTGGATGGTGTACGGGTGAGCGTGGATGGTGTAGGGGTGAGCGTGGATGGTGTAGGGGTGAGCGTGGATGGTGTAGGGGTGAGCGTGGATGTTGTAGGGGTGAGCGTGGATGTTGCAGGAGTGAGCGTAGATGGTGTAGGGGGTGAGCGTGGAGGTTGTAAAGGTGAGGGTGGAGGTTGTAAAGGTGAGCGTGGATGGTGTAGGAGTGAGCGTGGATGTTGCAGGGGTGAGAGTGGATGGGGTTGGGTGTGGCGTGGATGGTGTTGGGGTGAGAGTGGATGGTGTCGGGGTGAGAGTGGATAGTGTCGGGGTGAGAGTGGATGGTGTCGGGGTGAGTATGGATGTTGGAGAGGTGAGCGTGGATGGTGTAGGGGTGAGCGTGGATATTGCAGGAGTGAGCGTGGATGGTGTAGGGGTGAGAGTGGATGTTGTAAAGGTGAGCGTGGATGGTGTAGGGGTGAGAGTGGATGTTGTATGAGTGAGCATGGATGGTGTAGATGTGTGGATGGTATAGGGGAAAGCGTGGATGGTGTAGTGGTGAGCGTGGATGGTGTAGGGGTGAGCGTGGATGGTGTAGGGGTGAGCGTGGATGGTGTAGGAGTGAGCGTGGACATTATAAAGGTGAGCGTGGACGGTGTAGCGGTGAGCGTGGACGTTGTAGGGGTGAACGTGGATGTTGTAGGGGTGAGCGTGGATGTTGTCGGGGTGAGGGTGGATGGTGTAGGGGTGAGCGTGGATGTTGTAGGGGTGAGCGTGGATGGTGTAGGTGTGAGCGTGGATGGTGTAGGAGTGAGCGTGGACATTGTAAAGGTGAGCGTGGACAGTGTAGCCGTGAGCGTAGACGTTGTAGGGGTGAACGTGGATGTTGTAGGGGTGAGCGTGGATGTTGTAGGCGTGAGGGTGGATGGTGTAGGGGTGAGCGTGGATGTTGTAGAAGTGAGCGTAGATGGTGTAGGAGTGAGGGTGGATGTTGTAGCGGTGAGCGTGGATGGTGTTGGGGTGAGGGTGGATGTTGTAGGGGTGAGCGTGGATGTTGTCGGGGTGAGGGTGGATGGTGTAGGGGTGAGTGTGGATGTTGTAGAGGTGAGCGTGCATGGTGTAGGGGTGAGCGTGGCTATTGTAGGGGAAAGCGTGGATGGTGTAGTGGTGAGCGTGGATGGTGTAGGGGTGAGCGTGGATGGTGTAGGGGTGAGCGTGGATGGTGTAGCAGTGAGCGTGGACATTATAAAGGTGAGCGTGGACGGTGTAGCGGTGAGCGTGGACGTTGTAGGGGTGAACGTGGATGTTGTAGGGGTGAGTGTGGATGTTGTCGGGGTGAGGGTGGATGGTGTAGGGGTGAGCGTGGATGTTGTAGAAGTGAGCGTAGATGGTGTAGGAGTGAGGGTGGATGTTGTATCGGTGAGCGTGGATGGTGTTGGGGTGAGGGTGGATGTTGTAGGGGTGAGCGTGGATGTTGTCGGGGTGAGGGTGGATGGTGTAGGGGTGAGTGTGGATGTTGTAGAGGTGAGCGTGCATGGTGTAGGGGTGAGCGTGGCTATTGTAGGGGTGAGCGTGGATGGTGTAGGGGTGAGCGTGGATGGTGTAGGGGTGAGCGTGGATGGTGTAGGGGTGAGCGTGGATGGTGTAGGGGTGAGCGTGGATGTTGTAGGGGTGAGCGTGGATGTTGCAGGAGTGAGCGTAGATGGTGTAGGGGGTGAGCGTGGAGGTTGTAAAGGTGAGGGTGGAGGTTGTAAAGGTGAGCGTGGATGGTGTAGGAGTGAGCGTGGATGTTGCAGGGGTGAGAGTGGATGGGGTTGGGTGTGGCGTGGATGGTGTTGGGGTGAGAGTGGATGGTGTCGGGGTGAGAGTGGATAGTGTCGGGGTGAGAGTGGATGGTGTCGGGGTGAGTATGGATGTTGGAGAGGTGAGCGTGGATGGTGTAGGGGTGAGCGTGGATATTGCAGGAGTGAGCGTGGATGGTGTAGGGGTGAGAGTGGATGTTGTAAAGGTGAGCGTGGATGGTGTAGGGGTGAGAGTGGATGTTGTATGAGTGAGCATGGATGGTGTAGATGTGTGGATGGTATAGGGGAAAGCGTGGATGGTGTAGTGGTGAGCGTGGATGGTGTAGGGGTGAGCGTGGATGGTGTAGGGGTGAGCGTGGATGGTGTAGGAGTGAGCGTGGACATTATAAAGGTGAGCGTGGACGGTGTAGCGGTGAGCGTGGACGTTGTAGGGGTGAACGTGGATGTTGTAGGGGTGAGCGTGGATGTTGTCGGGGTGAGGGTGGATGGTGTAGGGGTGAGCGTGGATGTTGTAGGGGTGAGCGTGGATGGTGTAGGTGTGAGCGTGGATGGTGTAGGAGTGAGCGTGGACATTGTAAAGGTGAGCGTGGACAGTGTAGCCGTGAGCGTAGACGTTGTAGGGGTGAACGTGGATGTTGTAGGGGTGAGCGTGGATGTTGTAGGCGTGAGGGTGGATGGTGTAGGGGTGAGCGTGGATGTTGTAGAAGTGAGCGTAGATGGTGTAGGAGTGAGGGTGGATGTTGTAGCGGTGAGCGTGGATGGTGTTGGGGTGAGGGTGGATGTTGTAGGGGTGAGCGTGGATGTTGTCGGGGTGAGGGTGGATGGTGTAGGGGTGAGTGTGGATGTTGTAGAGGTGAGCGTGCATGGTGTAGGGGTGAGCGTGGCTATTGTAGGGGTGAGCGTGGATGGTGTAGGGGTGAGCGTGGATGGTGTAGGGGTGAGCGTGGATGGTGTAGGGGTGAGCGTGGATGGTGTAGGGGTGAGCGTGGATGTTGTAGGGGTGAGCGTGGATGTTGCAGGAGTGAGCGTAGATGGTGTAGGGGGTGAGCGTGGAGGTTGTAAAGGTGAGGGTGGAGGTTGTAAAGGTGAGCGTGGATGGTGTAGGAGTGAGCGTGGATGTTGCAGGGGTGAGAGTGGATGGGGTTGGGTGTGGCGTGGATGGTGTTGGGGTGAGAGTGGATGGTGTCGGGGTGAGAGTGGATAGTGTCGGGGTGAGAGTGGATGGTGTCGGGGTGAGTATGGATGTTGGAGAGGTGAGCGTGGATGGTGTAGGGGTGAGCGTGGATATTGCAGGAGTGAGCGTGGATGGTGTAGGGGTGAGAGTGGATGTTGTAAAGGTGAGCGTGGATGGTGTAGGGGTGAGAGTGGATGTTGTATGAGTGAGCATGGATGGTGTAGATGTGTGGATGGTATAGGGGAAAGCGTGGATGGTGTAGTGGTGAGCGTGGATGGTGTAGGGGTGAGCGTGGATGGTGTAGGGGTGAGCGTGGATGGTGTAGGAGTGAGCGTGGACATTATAAAGGTGAGCGTGGACGGTGTAGCGGTGAGCGTGGACGTTGTACGGGTGAACGTGGATGTTGTAGGGGTGAGCGTGGATGTTGTCGGGGTGAGGGTGGATGGTGTAGGGGTGAGCGTGGATGTTGTAGGGGTGAGCGTGGATGGTGTAGGTGTGAGCGTGGATGGTGTAGGAGTGAGCGTGGACATTGTAAAGGTGAGCGTGGACAGTGTAGCCGTGAGCGTAGACGTTGTAGGGGTGAACGTGGATGTTGTAGGGGTGAGCGTGGATGTTGTAGGCGTGAGGGTGGATGGTGTAGGGGTGAGCGTGGATGTTGTAGAAGTGAGCGTAGATGGTGTAGGAGTGAGGGTGGATGTTGTAGCGGTGAGCGTGGATGGTGTTGGGGTGAGGGTGGATGTTGTAGGGGTGAGCGTGGATGTTGTCGGGGTGAGGGTGGATGGTGTAGGGGTGAGTGTGGATGTTGTAGAGGTGAGCGTGCATGGTGTAGGGGTGAGCGTGGCTATTGTAGGGGTGAGCGTGGATGGTGTAGGGGTGAGCGTGGATGGTGTAGGGGTGAGCGTGGATGGTGTAGGGGTGAGCGTGGATGGTGTAGGGGTGAGCGTGGATGTTGTAGGGGTGAGCGTGGATGTTGCAGGAGTGAGCGTAGATGGTGTAGGGGGTGAGCGTGGAGGTTGTAAAGGTGAGGGTGGAGGTTGTAAAGGTGAGCGTGGATGGTGTAGGAGTGAGCGTGGATGTTGCAGGGGTGAGAGTGGATAGAGTTGGGTGTGGCGTGGATGGTGTTGGGGTGAGAGTGGATGGTGTCGGGGTGAGAGTGGATAGTGTCGGGGTGAGAGTGGATGGTGTCGGGGTGAGTATGGATGTTGGAGAGATGAGCGTGGATGGTGTAGGGGTGAGCGTGGATATTGCAGGAGTGAGCGTGGATGGTGTAGGGGTGAGAGTGGATGTTGTAAAGGTGAGCGTGGATGGTGTAGGGGTGAGAGTGGATGTTGAATGAGTGAGCATGGATGGTGTAGATGTGTGGATGGTATAGGGGAAAGCGTGGATGGTGTAGTGGTGAGCGTGGATGGTGTAGGGGTGAGCGTGGATGGTGTAGGGGTGAGCGTGGATGGTGTAGGAGTGAGCGTGGACATTATAAAGGTGAGCGTGGACGGTGTAGCGGTGAGCGTGGACGTTGTAGGGGTGAACGTGGATGTTGTAGGGGTGAGCGTGGATGTTGTCGGGGTGAGGGTGGATGGTGTAGGGGTGAGCGTGGATGTTGTAGAAGTGAGCGTAGATGGTGTAGGAGTGAGCGTAGATGGTGTAGGGGGTGAGCGTGGAGGTTGTAAAGGTGAGGGTGGAGGTTGTAAAGGTGAGCGTGGATGGTGTAGGAGTGAGCGTGGATGTTGCAGGGGTGAGAGTGGATAGAGTTGGGTGTGGCGTGGATGGTGTTGGGGTGAGAGTGGATGGTGTCGGGGTGAGAGTGGATAGTGTCGGGGTGAGAGTGGATGGTGTCGGGGTGAGTATGGATGTTGGAGAGATGAGCGTGGATGGTGTAGGGGTGAGCGTGGATATTGCAGGAGTGAGCGTGGATGGTGTAGGGGTGAGAGTGGATGTTGTAAAGGTGAGCGTGGATGGTGTAGGGGTGAGAGTGGATGTTGAATGAGTGAGCATGGATGGTGTAGATGTGTGGATGGTATAGGGGAAAGCGTGGATGGTGTAGTGGTGAGCGTGGATGGTGTAGGGGTGAGCGTGGATGGTGTAGGGGTGAGCGTGGATGGTGTAGGAGTGAGCGTGGACATTATAAAGGTGAGCGTGGACGGTGTAGCGGTGAGCGTGGACGTTGTAGGGGTGAACGTGGATGTTGTAGGGGTGAGCGTGGATGTTGTCGGGGTGAGGGTGGATGGTGTAGGGGTGAGCGTGGATGTTGTAGAAGTGAGCGTAGATGGTGTAGGAGTGAGGGTGCATGTTGTAGCGGTGAGCGTGGATGGTGTTGGGGTGATGGTGGATGCTGTAGGGGTGAGCGTGGATGTTGTCAGGGTGAGGGTGTATGGTGTAGGGGTGAGTGTGGATGTTGTAGAGGTGAGCGTGGATGGTGTAGGGGTGAGCGTGGCTATTGTAGGGGTGAGCGTGGATGGTGTAGGGGTGAGCGTGGAGGTTGTAAAGGTGAGCATGGATGGTGTAGGAGTGAGCGTGGATGTTGTAGGGGTGAGAGTGAATGGGGTTGGGGTGGGCGTGGATGGTGTTGGGGTGAGTGTGGATGTTGGCGGGGTGAGCGTTGATGTTGCAGGGGTGAGCGTGGATGTTGCAGGAGTGAGCGTGAATGTTGGAGGGGTGAGCGTGGATGGTGTAGGGGTGAGAGTGGATGTTGTATGAGTGAGCATGGACGGTGTAGAGGTGAGTGTGGATGGTATAGGTGAAAGCATGGATGGTGTAGTGGTGAGCGTGGATGGTGTAGGGGTGAGAGTGGATGTGGTGGGGGTGAGCGTGGATGTGGTAGGGGTGAGCGTGGACAGTGTAGGGGTGAGCGTGGATGGTGTAGGAGTGAGCGTGGATGGTGTAGGGGTGAGCGTGGATGGTGTAGGTGTGAGCGTGGATGGTGTAGGAGTGAGCGTGGACATTGTAAAGGTGAGCGTGGACAGTGTAGCCGTGAGCGTAGACGTTGTAAGGGTGAACGTGGATGTTGTAGGGGTGAGCGTGGATGTTGTAGGCGTGAGGGTGGATGGTGTAGGGGTGAGCGTGGATGTTGTAAAAGTGAGCGTAGATGGTGTAGGAGTGAGGGTGGATGTTGTATCGGTGAGCGTGGATGGTGTTGGGGTGAGGGTGGATGTTGTAGGGGTGAGCGTGGATGTTGTCGGGGTGAGGGTGGATGGTGTAGGGGTGAGTGTGGATGTTGTAGAGGTGAGCGTGCATGGTGTAGGGGTGAGCGTGGCTATTGTAGGGGTGAGCGTGGATGGTGTAGGGGTGAGCGTGGATGGTGTAGGGGTGAGCGTGGATGGTGTAGGGGTGAGCGTGGATGGTGTAGGGGTGAGCGTGGATGTTGTAGGGGTGAGCGTGGATGTTGCAGGAGTGAGCGTAGATGGTGTAGGGGGTGAGCGTGGAGGTTGTAAAGGTGAGGGTGGAGGTTGTAAAGGTGAGCGTGGATGGTGTAGGAGTGAGCGTGGATGTTGCAGGGGTGAGAGTGGATGGGGTTGGGTGTGGCGTGGATGGTGTTGGGGTGAGAGTGGATGGTGTCGGGGTGAGAGTGGATAGTGTCGGGGTGAGAGTGGATGGTGTCGGGGTGAGTATGGATGTTGGAGAGGTGAGCGTGGATGGTGTAGGGGTGAGCGTGGATATTGCAGGAGTGAGCGTGGATGGTGTAGGGGTGAGAGTGGATGTTGTAAAGGTGAGCGTGGATGGTGTAGGGGTGAGAGTGGATGTTGTATGAGTGAGCATGGATGGTGTAGATGTGTGGATGGTATAGGGGAAAGCGTGGATGGTGTAGTGGTGAGCGTGGATGGTGTAGGGGTGAGCGTGGATGGTGTAGGGGTGAGCGTGGATGGTGTAGGAGTGAGCGTGGACATTATAAAGGTGAGCGTGGATGGTGTAGCGGTGAGCGTGGACGTTGTAGGGGTGAACGTGGATGTTGTAGGGGTGAGCGTGGATGTTGTCGGGGTGAGGGTGGATGGTGTAGGGGTGAGCGTGGATGTTGTAGAAGTGAGCGAAGATGGTGTAGGAGTGAGGGTGCATGTTGTAGCGGTGAGCGTGGATGGTGTTGGGGTGATGGTGGATGTTGTAGGGGTGAGCGTGGATGTTGTCAGGGTGAGGGTGTATAGTGTAGGGGTGAGTGTGGATGTTGTAGAGGTGAGCGTGGATGGTGTAGGGGTGAGCGTGGCTATTGTAGGGGTGAGCGTGGATGGTGTAGGGGTGAGCGTGGAGGTTGTAAAGGTGAGCATGGATGGTGTAGGAGTGAGCGTGGATGTTGTAGGGGTGAGAGTGAATGGGGTTGGGGTGGGCGTGGATGGTGTTGGGGTGAGTGTGGATGTTGGCGGGGTGAGCGTTGATGTTGCAGGGGTGAGCGTGGATGTTGCAGGACTGAGCGTGAATGTTGTAGGGGTGAGCGTGGATGGTGTAGGGGTGAGAGTGGATGTGGTGGGGGTGAGCGTGGATGTGGTAGGGGTGAGCGTGGATGTTGCAGGAGTGAGCGTGGATTTTGTATGAGAGCGTGGATGTTGAAGGGGTGAGTGTGGATGGTGTAAGGGTGAGCGTGGATGTTGGAGGAGTGAGCGTGGATGATGTAGGAGTGAGCGTAGATGGTGTAGGGGGTGAGCGTGGAGGTTGTAAAGGTGAGCATGGATGGTGTAGGAGTGAGCGTAGATGGTGTAGGGGGTGAGCGTGGAGGTTCTAAAGGTGAGCATGGATGGTGTAGGAGTGAGCGTGGATGTTGTAGGAGTGAGAGTGAATGGGGTTGGGGTGGGCGTGGATGGTGTTGGGGTGAGTGTAGATGTTGGCGAGGTGAGCGTTGATGTTGCAGGGGTGCGCGTGGATGTTGCAGGAGTGAGCGTGAATGTTGTAGGGGTGAGCGTGGATGGTGTAGGGGTGAGAGTGGATGTTGTAAAGGTGAGCGTGGATGGTGTTGGGGTGAGAGTGGATGTTGTATGAGTGAGCATGGACGGTGTAGAGGTGAGTGTGGATGGAATAGGTGAAAGAATGGATGGTGTAGTGGTGAGCGTGGATGGTGTAGGGGTGAGAGTGGATGTGGTGGGGGTGAGCGTGGATGTGGTAGGGGTGAGCGTGGACAGTGTAGGGGTGAGTGTGGATGGTGTAGGAGTGAGCGTGGATGGTGTAGGGGTGAGCGTGAATGGTGTAGGTGTGAGCGTGGATGGTGTAGGAGTGAGCGTGGACATTGTAAAGGTGAGCGTGGACAGTGTAGCGGTGAGCGTGGACGTTGTAGGGGTGAACGTGGATGTTGTAGGGGTGAGCGTGGATGTTGTAGGCGTGAGGGTGGATGGTGTAGGGGTGAGCGTGGATGTTGTAGAAGTGAGCGTAGATGGTGTAGGAGTGAGGGTGGATGTTGTAGCGGTGAGCGTGGATGGTGTTGGGGTGAGGGTGGATGTTGTAGGGGTGAGCGTGGATGTTGTCGGGGTGAGGGTGGATGGTGTAGGGGTGAGTGTGGATGTTGTAGAGGTGAGAGTGCATGGTGTAGGGGTGAGCGTGGCTATTGTAAGGGTGAGCGTGGATGGTATAGGGGTGAGCGTGGATGGTGTAGGGGTGAGCGTGGATGGTGTAGGGGTGAGCGTGGATGGTGTAGGGGTGAGCGTGGATGTTGTAGGGGTGAGCGTGGATGTTGGAGGAGTGAGCGTAGATGGTGTAGGGGGTGAGCGTGGAGGTTGTAAAGGTGAGCGTGGAGGTTGTAAAGGTGAGCGTGGATGGTGTAGGAGTGAGCGTGGATGTTGCAGGGTTGAGAGTGGATGGGGTTGGGTGTGGCGTGGATGGTGTTGGGGTGAGAGTGGATGGTGTCGGGGTGAGAGTGGATAGTGTCGGGGTGAGAGTGGATGGTGTCGGGGTGAGTATGGATGTTGGAGAGGTGAGCGTGGATGGTGTAGGGGTGAGCGTGGATATTGCAGGAGTGAGCGTGGCTGGTGTAGGGGTGAGAGTGGATGTTGTAAAGGTGAGCGTGGATGGTGTAGGGGTGAGAGTGGATGTTGTATGAGTGAGCATGGATGGTGTAGATGTGTGGATGGTATAGGGGAAAGCGTGGATGGTGTAGTGGTGAGCGTGGATGGTGTAGGGGTGAGCGTGGATGGTGTAGGGGTGAGCGTGGATGGTGTAGGAGTGAGCGTGGACATTATAAAGGTGAGCGTGGACGGTGTAGCGGTGAGCGTGGACGTTGTAGGGGTGAACGTGGATGTTGTAGGGGTGAGCGTGGATGTTGTCGGGGTGAGGGTGGATGGTGTAGGGGTGAGCGTGGATGTTGTAGAAGTGAGCGTAGATGGTGTAGGAGTGAGGGTGCATGTTGTAGCGGTGAGCGTGGATGGTGTTGGGGTGATGGTGGATGTTGTAGGGGTGAGCGTGGATGTTGTCAGGGTGAGGGTGTATGGTGTAGGGGTGAGTGTGGATGTTGTAGAGGTGAGCGTGGATGGTGTAGGGGTGAGCGTGGCTATTGTAGGGGTGAGCGTGGATGGTGTAGGGGTGAGCGTGGAGGTTGTAAAGGTGAGCATGGATGGTGTAGGAGTGAGCGTGGATGTTGTAGGGGTGAGAGTGAATGGGGTTGGGGTGGGCGTGGATGGTGTTGGGGTGAGTGTGGATGTTGGCGGGGTGAGCGTTGATGTTGCAGGGGTGAGCGTGGATGTTGCAGGAGTGAGCGTGAATGTTGTAGGGGTGAGCGTGGATGGTGCAGGTGTGAGAGTGGATGTTGTAAAGGCGAGCGTGGATGGTGTAGCGGTGAGAGTGGATTTTGTATGAGTGAGCATGCACGGTGTAGAGGTGAGTGTGGATGGTATAGGGGAAAGCATGGATGGTGTAGTGGTGAGCGTGGATGGTGTAGGGGTGAGAGTGGATGTGGTGGGGGTCAGCGTGGATGTGGTAGGGGTGAGCGTGGATGATGTAGGGGTGAGCGTGGATGGTGTAAAGGTGAGCATGGATGATGTAGGAGTGAGCGTAGATGGTGTAGGGGGTGAGCGTGGAGGTTGTAAAGGTGAGCATGGATTGTGTAGGAGTGAGCGTGGATGTTGTAGGGGTGAGAGTGAATGGGGTTGGGGTGGGCGTGGATGGTGTTGGGGTGGGCGTGGATGGTGTTGGGGTGAGTGTGGATGTTGGCGAGGTGAGCGTTGATGTTGCAGGGGTGAGCGTGGATGTTGCAGGAGTGAGCGTGGATGTTGTAGGGGTGAGCGTGGATGGTGTAGGGGTGAGAGTTGATCTTGTAAAGGTGAGCGTGGATGGTGTAGCGGTGAGAGTGGATGTTGTATGAGTGAGCATGCACGGTGTAGAGGTGAGTGTGGATGGTATAGGGGAAAGCATGGATGGTGTAGTGGTGAGCGTGGATGGTGTAGGGGTGAGAGTGGATGTGGTGGGGGTGAGCGTGGATGTGGTAGGGGTGAGCGTGGATGTTGCAGGAGTGAGCGTGGATTTTGTATGAGAGCGTGGATGTTGAAGGGGTGAGTGTGGATGGTGTAAGGGTGAGCGTGGATGTTGGAGGAGTGAGCGTGGATGATGTAGGAGTGAGCGTAGATGGTGTAGGGGGTGAGCATGGAGGTTGTAAAGGTGAGCATGGATGGTGTAGGAGTGAGCGTAGATGGTGTAGGGGGTGAGCGTGGAGGTTCTAAAGGTGAGCATGGATGGTGTAGGAGTGAGCGTGGATGTTGTAGGAGTGAGAGTGAATGGGGTTGGGGTGGGCGTGGATGGTGTTGGGGTGAGTGTAGATGTTGGCGAGGTGAGCGTTGATGTTGCAGGGGTGCGCGTGGATGTTGCAGGAGTGAGCGTGAATGTTGTAGGGGTGAGCGTGGATGGTGTAGGGGTGAGAGTGGATGTTGTAAAGGTGAGCGTGGATGGTGTTGGGGTGAGAGTGGATGTTGTATGAGTGAGCATGGACGGTGTAGAGGTGAGCGTGGATGGTATAGGTGAAAGCATGGATGGTGTAGTGGTGAGCGTGGATGGTGTAGGGGTGAGAGTGGATGTGGTGGGGGTGAGCGTGGATGTGGTAGGGGTGAGCGTGGACAGTGTAGGGGTGAGCGTGGATGGTGTAGGAGTGAGCGTGGATGGTGTAGGGGTGAGCGTGGATGGTGTAGGTGTGAGCGTGGATGGTGTAGGAGTGAGCGTGGACATTGTAAAGGTGAGCGTGGACAGTGTAGCGGTGAGCATGGACGTTGTAGGGGTGAACGTGGATGTTGTAGGGGTGAGCGTGGATGTTGTAGGCGTGAGGGTGGATGGTGTAGGGGTGAGCGTGGATGTTGTAGAAGTGAGCGTAGATGGTGTAGGAGTGAGGGTGGATGTTGTAGCGGTGAGCGTGGATGGTGTTGGGGTGAGGGTGGATGTTGTAGGGGTGAGCGTGGATGTTGTCGGGGTGAGGGTGGATGGTGTAGGGGTGAGTGTGGATGTTGTAGAGGTGAGCGTGCATGGTGTAGGGGTGAGCGTGGCTATTGTAGGGGTGAGCGTGGATGGTGTAGGGGTGAGCGTGGATGGTGTAGGGGTGAGCGTGGATGGTGTAGGGGTGAGCGTGGATGGTGTAGGGGTGAGCGTGGATGTTGTAGGGGTGAGCGTGGATGTTGCAGGAGTGAGCGTAGATGGTGTAGGGGGTGAGCGTGGAGGTTGTAAAGGTGAGCGTGGAGGTTGTAAAGGTGAGCGTGGATGGTGTAGGAGTGAGCGTGGATGTTGCAGGGGTGAGAGTGGATGGGGTTGGGTGTGGCGTGGATGGTGTTGGGGTGAGAGTGGATGGTGTCGGGGTGAGAGTGGATGGTGTCGAGGTGAGTATGGATGTTGGAGAGGTGAGCGTGGATGGTGTAGGGGTAAGCGTGGATATTGCAGGAGTGAGCGTGGATGGTGTAGGGGTGAGAGTGGATGTTGTAAAGGTGAGCGTGGATGGTGTAGGGGTGAGAGTGGATGTTGTATGAGTGAGCATGGATGGTGTAGATGTGTGGATGGTATAGGGGAAAGCGTGGATGGTGTAGTGGTGAGCGTGGATGGTGTAGGGGTGAGCGTGGATGGTGTAGGGGTGAGCGTGGATGGTGTAGGAGTGAGCGTGGACATTATAAAGGTGAGCGTGGACGGTGTAGCGGTGAGCGTGGACGTTGTAGGGGTGAACGTGGATGTAGTAGGGGTGAGTGTGGATGTTGTCGGGGTGAGGGTGGATGGTGTAGGGGTGAGCGTGGATGTTGTAGAAGTGAGCGTAGATGGTGTAGGAGTGAGGGTGCATGTTGTAGCGGTGAGCGTGGATGGTGTTGGGGTGATGGTGGATGTTGTAGGGGTGAGCGTGGATGTTGTCAGGGTGAGGGTGTATGGTGTAGGGGTGAGTGTGGATGTTGTAGAGGTGAGCGTGGATGGTGTAGGGTTGAGCGTGGCTATTGTAGGGGTGAGCGTGGATGGTGTAGGGGTGAGCTTGGATGGTGAAGGTGTGAGCGTGGATGGTGTAGGAGTGAGCGTGGATGGTGTAGGGGTGAGCGTGGATGGTGTAGGGGTGAGCGTGGATGTTGTAGGGGTGAGAGTGGATGTTGCAGGAGTGAGCGTAGATGGTGTAGGGGGTGAGCGTGGAGGTTGTAAAGGTGAGCGTGGAGGTTGTAAAGGTGAGCGTGGATGGTTTAGGAGTGAGCGTGGATGTTGTAGGGGTGAGAGTGGATGGGGTTGGGTGTGGCGTGGATGGTGTTGGGGTGAGAGTGGATGGTGTCGGGGTGAGAGTGGATGGTGTCGGGGTGAGAGTGGATGGTGTCGGGGTGAGTATGGATGTTGGAGATGTGAGTGTGGATGGTGTAGGGGTGAGCGTGGATGTTGCAGGAGTGAGCGTGGATGGTGTAGGGGTGAGAGTGGATGTTGTAAAGGTGAGCGTGGATGGTGTAGGGGTGAGAGTGGATGTTGTATGAGTGAGCATGGATGGTGTAGATGTGTGGATGGTATATGGGAAAGCGTGGATGGTGTAGTGGTGAGCGTGGATGGTGTAGGGGTGAGCGTGGATGGTGTAGGGGTGAGCGTGGATGGTGGAGGAGTGATCGTGGACATTGTAAAGGTGAGCGTGGACGGTGTAGCGGTGAGCGTGGACGTTGTAGGGGTGAACGTGGATGTTGTAGGGGTGAGCGTGGATGTTGTAGAAGTGAGCGTAAATGGTGTAGGAGTGAGGGTGCATGTTGTAGCGGTGAGCGTGGATGGTGTTGGGGTGATGGTGGATGTTGTAGGGGTGAGCGTGGATGTTGTCAGGGTGAGGGTGTATGGTGTAGGGGTGAGTGTGGATGTTATAGAGGTGAGCGTGGATGGTGTAGGGGTGAGCGTGGCTATTGTAGGGGTGAGCGTGGATGGTGTAGGGGTGAGCTTGGATGGTGAAGGTGTGAGCGTGGATGGTGTAGGAGTGAGCGTGGATGGTGTAGGGGTGAGCGTGGATGGTGTAGGGGTGAGCGTGGATGTTGTAGGGGTGAGAGTGGATGTTGCAGGAGTGAGCGTAGATGGTGTAGGGGGTGAGCGTGGAGGTTGTAAAGGTGAGCGTGGAGGTTGTAAAGGTGAGCGTGGATGGTGTAGGAGTGAGCGTGGATGTTGTAGGGGTGAGAGTGGATGGGGTTAGGTGTGGGGTGGATGGTGTTGGGGTGAGAGTGGATGGTGTTGGGGTGAGAGTGGATGGTGTCGGGGTGAGAGTGGATGGTGTCGGGGTGAGTATGGATGGTGTAGTGGTGAGCGTGGATGGTGTAGGGGTGAGCGTGGATGTTGTAGAGGTGAGCGTGAATGGTGTAGGGGTGAGCGTGGCTATTGTAGGGGTGAGCGTCGATGGTGTAGGGGTGAGCGTGGATGGTGTAGGAGTGAGCGTAGCTATTGTAGGGGTGAGCGTGGATGGTGTAGGGGTGAGTGTGGATGTTGCAGGAGTGAGCGTGGATTTTGTATGAGAGAGCGTGGATGTTTAAGGGGTGAGTGTGGATGGTGTAGGGGTGAGCGTGGATGGTGTAGGGGTGAGCGTGGATGTGGCAGGAGTGAGCGTGGGTGTTGTAGGAGTAAACGGAGATGGTGTAGGGGTGAAGGTGGATGGTGTAGGGGTGAGCGTGGACGTTGTAAAGGTGAGCATGGATGATGTAGGAGTGAGCGTAGATGGTGTAGGGGGTGAGCCTGGAGGTTGTAAAGGTGAGCATGGAGGTTGTAAAGGTGAGCGTGGATGGTGTAGGAGTGAGCGTGGATGTTGTAGGGGTGAGAGTGAATGGGGTTGGGGTGGGCATGGATGGTGTTGGGGTGAGTGTGGATGTTGGCGAGGTGAGCATGGATGTTGCAGGGGTGAGCGTGGATGTTGCAGGAGTGAGCGTGAATGTTGTAGGGGTGAGCGTGGATGGGGTAGGGGTGAGTGTGGATGTTGTAGAGGTGAGCGTGGATGGTGTACGGGTGAGCGTGGCTATTGTAGGGGTGAGCGTGGATGGTGTAGGGTTGAGCTTGGATGGTGAAGGTGTGAGCGTGGCTGGTGTAGGAGTGAGCGTGGCTGGTGTAAGAGTGAGCGTGGATGGTGTAGGGGTGAGCGTGGATGGTGTAGGGGTGAGCGTGGTTGTTGTAGGGGTGAGAGTGGATGTTGCAGGAGTGAGCGTAGATGGTGTAGAGGGTGAGCGTGGAGGTTGTAAAGGTGAGCGTGGAGGTTGCAAAGGTGAGCGTGGATGGTGTAGGGGAAAGCATGGATGGTGTAGTGGTGAGCGTGGATGGTGTAGGGGTGAGAGTGGATGTGGTGGGGGTGAGCGTGGATGTGGTAGGGGTGAGCGTGGATGTTGCAGGAGTGAGCGTGGATTTTGTATGAGAGCGTGGATGTTGAAGGGGTGAGTGTGGATGGTGTAAGGGTGAGCGTGGATGTTGGAGGAGTGAGCGTGGATGATGTAGGAGTGAGCGTAGATGGTGTAGGGTGTGAGCGTGGAGGTTGTAAAGGTGAGCATGGATGGTGTAGGAGTGAGCGTAGATGGTGTAGGGGGTGAGCGTGGAGGTTCTAAAGGTGAGCATGGATGGTGTATGAGTGAGCGTGGATGTTGTAGGAGTGAGAGTGAATGGGGTTGGGGTGGGCGTGGATGGTGTTGGGGTGAGTGTAGATGTTGGCGAGGTGAGCGTTGATGTTGCAGGGGTGCGCGTGGATGTTGCAGGAGTGAGCGTGAATGTTGTAGGGGTGAGCGTGGATGGTGTAGGGGTGAGAGTGGATGTTGTAAAGGTGAGCGTGGATGGTGTTGGGGTGAGAGTGGATGTTGTATGAGTGAGCATGGACGGTGTAGAGGTGAGTGTGGATGGTATAGGTGAAAGCATGGATGGTGTAGTGGTGAGCGTGGATGGTGTAGGGGTGAGAGTGGATGTGGTGGGGGTGAGCGTGGATGTGGTAGGGGTGAGCGTGGACAGTGTAGGGGTGAGCGTGGATGGTGTAGGAGTGAGCGTGGATGGTGTAGGGGTGAGCGTGGATGGTGTAGGTGTGAGCGTGGATGGTGTAGGAGTGAGCGTGGACATTGTAAAGGTGAGCGTGGACAGTGTAGCGGTGAGCGTGGACGTTGTAGGGGTGAACGTGGATGTTGTAGGGGTGAGCGTGGATGATGTAGGAGTGAGCGTAGATGGTGTAGGGGGTGAGCGTGGAGGTTGTAAAGGTGAGCATGGATGGTGTAGGAGTGAGCGTAGATGGTGTAGGGGGTGAGCGTGGAGGTTCTAAAGGTGAGCATGGATGGTGTAGGAGTGAGCGTGGATGTTGTAGGAGTGAGAGTGAATGGGGTTGGGGTGGGCGTGGATGGTGTTGGGGTGAGTGTAGATGTTGGCGAGGTGAGCGTTGATGTTGCAGGGGTGCGCGTGGATGTTGCAGGAGTGAGCGTGAATGTTGTAGGGGTGAGCGTGGATGGTGTAGGGGTGAGAGTGGATGTTGTAAAGGTGAGCGTGGATGGTGTTGGGGTGAGAGTGGATGTTGTATGAGTGAGCATGGACGGTGTAGAGGTGAGTGTGGATGGTATAGGTGAAAGCATGGATGGTGTAGTGGTGAGCGTGGATGGTGTAGGGGTGAGAGTGGATGTGGTGGGGGTGAGCGTGGATGTGGTAGGGGTGAGCGTGGACAGTGTAGGGGTGAGCGTGGATGGTGTAGGAGTGAGCGTGGATGGTGTAGGGGTGAGCGTGGATGGTGTAGGTGTGAGCGTGGATGGTGTAGGAGTGAGCGTGGACATTGTAAAGGTGAGCGTGGACAGTGTAGCGGTGAGCGTGGACGTTGTAGGGGTGAACGTGGATGTTGTAGGGGTGAGCGTGGATGTTGTAGGCGTGAGGGTGGATGGTGTAGGGGTGAGCGTGGATGTTGTAGAAGTGAGCGTAGATGGTGTAGGAGTGAGGGTGGATGTTGTAGCGGTGAGCGTGGATGGTGTTGGGGTGAGGGTGGATGTTGTAGGGGTGAGCGTGGATGTTGTCGGGGTGAGGGTGGATGGTGTAGGGGTGAGTGTGGATGTTGTAGAGGTGAGCGTGCATGGTGTAGGGGTGAGCGTGGCTATTGTAGGGGTGAGCGTGGATGGTGTAGGGGTGAGCGTGGATGGTGTAGGGGTGAGCGTGGATGGTGTAGGGGTGAGCGTGGATGGTGTAGGGGTGAGCGTGGATGTTGTAGGGGTGAGCGTGGATGTTGCAGGAGTGAGCGGTAGATGGTGTAGGGGGTGAGCGTGGAGGTTGTAAAGGTGAGCGTGGAGGTTGTAAAGGTGAGCGTGGATGGTGTAGGAGTGAGCGTGGATGTTGCAGGGGTGAGAGTGGATGGGGTTGGGTGTGGCGTGGATGGTGTTGGGGTGAGAGTGGATGGTGTCGGGGTGAGAGTGGATAGTGTCGGGGTGAGAGTGGATGGTGTCGAGGTGAGTATGGATGTTGGAGAGGTGAGCGTGGATGGTGTAGGGGTGAGCGTGGATATTGCAGGAGTGAGCGTGGATGGTGTAGGGGTGAGAGTGGATGTTGTAAAGGTGAGCGTGGATGGTGTAGGGGTGAGAGTGGATGTTGTATGAGTGAGCATGGATGGTGTAGATGTGTGGATGGTATAGGGGAAAGCGTGGATGGTGTAGTGGTGAGCGTGGATGGTGTAGGGGTGAGCGTGGATGGTGTAGGGGTGAGCGTGGATGGTGTAGGAGTGAGCGTGGACATTATAAAGGTGAGCGTGGACGGTGTAGCGGTGAGCGTGGACGTTGTAGGGGTGAACGTGGATGTTGTAGGGGTGAGCGTGGATGTTGTCGGGGTGAGGGTGGATGGTGTACGGGTGAGCGTGGATGTTGTAGAAGTGAGCGTAGATGGTGTAGGAGTGAGGGTGCATGTTGTAGCGGTGAGCGTGGATGGTGTTGGGGTGATGGTGGATGTTGTAGGGGTGAGCGTGGATGTTGTCAGGGTGAGGGTGTATGGTGTAGGGGTGAGTGTGGATGTTGTAGAGGTGAGCGTGGATGGTGTAGGGGTGAGCGCGGCTATTGTAGGGGTGAGCGTGGATGGTGTAGGGGTGAGCTTGGATGGTGAAGGTGTGAGCGTGGATGGTGTAGGAGTGAGCGTGGATGTTGTAGGGGTGAGAGTGGATGGGGTTGGGTGTGGCGTGGATGGTGTCGGGGTGAGAGTGGATGGTGTCGGGGTGAGAGTGGATGGTGTCGGGGTGAGTATGGATGTTGGAGAGGTGAGTGTGGATGGTGTAGGGGTGAGCGTGGATGTTGCACGAGTGAGCGTGGATGGTGTAGGGGTGAGAGTGGATGTTGTAAAGGTGAGCGTGGATGGTGTTGGGGTGAGAGTGGATGTTGTATGAGTGAGCATGGATGGTGTAGATGTGTGGATGGTATATGGGAAAGCGTGGATGGTGTAGTGGTGAGCGTGGATGGTGTAGGGGTGAGCGTGGATGGTGTAGGGGTGAGCGTGGATGGTGGAGGAGTGAGCGTGGACATTCTAAAGGTGAGCGTGGACGGTGTAGCGGTGAGCGTGGACGTTGTAGGGGTGAACGTGGATGTTGTAGGGGTGAGCGTGGATGTTGTAGAAGTGAGCGTAAATGGTGTAGGAGTGAGGGTGCATGTTGTAGCGGTGAGCGTGGATGGTGTTGGGGTGATGGTGGATGTTGTAGGGGTGAGCGTGGATGTTGTCAGGGTGAGGGTGTATGGTGTAGGGGTGAGTGTGGATGTTGTAGAGGTGAGCGTGGATGGTGTAGGGGTGAGCCTGGCTATTGTAGGGGTGAGCGTGGATGGTGTAGGGGTGAGCTTGGATGGTGAAGGTGTGAGCGTGGATGGTGTAGGAGTGAGCGTGGATGGTGTAGGGGTGAGCGTGGATGGTGTAGGGGTGAGCGTGGATGTTGTAGGGGTGAGAGTGGATGTTGCAGGAGTGAGCGTAGATGGTGTAGGGGGTGAGCGTGGAGGTTGTAAAGGTGAGCGTGGAGGTTGTAAAGGTGAGCGTGGATGGTGTAGGAGTGAGCGTGGATGTTGTAGGGGTGAGAGTGGATGGGGTTGGGTGTGGGGTGGATGGTGTTGGGGTGAGAGTGGATGGTGTTGGGGTGAGAGTGGATGGTGTCGGGGTGAGAGTGGATGGTGTCGGGGTGAGTATGGATGGTGTAGTGGTAAGCGTGGATGGTGTAGGTGTGAGCGTGGATGTTGTAGAGGTGAGCGTGAATGGTGTAGGGGTGAGCGTGGCTATTGTAGGGGTGAGCGTCGATGGTGTAGGGGTGAGCGTGGATGGTGTAGGAGTGAGCGTAGCTATTGTAGGGGTGAGCGTGGATGGTGTAGGGGTGAGTGTGGATGTTGCAGGAGTGAGCGTGGATTTTGTATGAGAGAGTGTGGATGTTTAAGGGGTGAGTGTGGATGGTGTAGGGGTGAGCGTGGATGGTGTAGGGGTGAGCGTGGATGTGGCAGGAGTGAGCGTGGGTGTTGTAGGAGTAAACGGAGATGGTGTAGGGGTGAGGGTGGATGGTGTAGGGGTGAGCGTGGACGTTGTAAAGGTGAGCATGGATGATGTAGGAGTGAGCGTAGATGGTGTAGGGGGTGAGCGTGGAGGTTGTAAAGGTGAGCATGGAGGTTGTAAAGGTGAGCATGGATGGTGTAGGAGTGAGCATGGATGTTGTAGGGGTGAGAGTGAATGGGGTTGGGGTGGGCATGGATGGTGTTGGGGTGAGTGTGGATGTTGGCGAGGTGAGCATGGATGTTGCAGGGGTGAGCGTGGATGTTGCAGGAGTGAGCGTGAATGTTGTAGGGGTGAGCGTGGATGGGGTAGGGGTGAGTGTGGATGTTGTAGAGGTGAGCGTGGATGGTGTACGGGTGAGCGTGGCTATTGTAGGGGTGAGCGTGGATGGTATAGGGTTGAGCTTGGATGGTGAAGGTGTGAGCGTGGCTGGTGTAGGAGTGAGCGTGGCTGGTGTAAGAGTGAGCGTGGATGGTGTAGGGGTGAGCGTGGATGGTGTAGGGGTGAGCGTGGATGTTGTAGGGGTGAGAGTGGATGTTGCAGGAGTGAGCGTAGATGGTGTAGAGGGTGAGCGTGGAGGTTGTAAAGGTGAGCGTGGAGGTTGCAAAGGTGAGCGTGGATGGTGTAGAAGTGAGAGTGGATATTGTAGGGGTGAGAGTGGATGGGGTTGGGGTGGGCGTGGATGTTGGAGAGGTGAGCGTGGATGGTGTAGGGGTGAGCGTGGATGGTGTAGGGGTGAGCGTGGATGTTGCAGGAGTGAGCGTGGATGTTGTAGGGGTGAGCGTGGATGGTGTAGGGGTGAGAGTGGATGTTGTATGAGTGAGCATGGACGGTGTAGATGTGAGTGTGGATGGTATAGGGGAAAGCGTGGATGGTGTAGTGGTGAGCGTGGATGGTGTAGGGGTGAGCGTGGATGTTGTAGAGGCGAGCGTGGATGGTGTAAGGGTGAGCGTGGCTATTGTAGGGGTGAGCGTGGATGGTGTAGGGGTGAGCATGGACGTTGTAAAGGTGAGCATGGATGATGTAGGAGTGAGCGTAGATGGTGTAGGGGGTGAGCGTGGAGGTTGTGAAGGTGAGCATGGATGGTGTAGGAGTGAGCGTGGATGTTGTAGGGGTGAGAGTGAATGGGGTTGGGGTGGGCGTGGATGGTGTTGGGGTGAGTGTGGATGTTGGCGAGGTGAGTGTGGATGTTGCAGGGGTGAGCGTGGATGTTGCACGAGTGAGCGTGAATGTTGTAGGGGTGAGAGTCAACAGAAGGTGTATATCGGATTAATTGTTTATGTGGCAGCTGCTACATTGGACAGACGGGACGTAACATCAGCGTAAGACTTAAAGAACATAAGAGAAATATTAAATTATCTCAAACACAACTGTCGGCAGTGGCAGAACATGCTTGTCAACAAGGACACTCAATTGATTTTGACAATGTTGCAGTGTTGTGTAAAACTAATTATTACTGGCAAAGACTAATTAGAGAATCCATTGAAATTGAGAGGAACAAGAATAACTTTAATCGCTCTGACAGCTACAGGCTTAGTGCGGCCTGGAAGCGTATAATTAAATAATACACATTACATTTTGATTTAAAGAATTACTAATCTACAACTCATTACTAATCATAACCAATGACTGATTACTAATCGATCATATAATTACAATACCCCCCCCCCTCCGCCTCTAATCACTGCACCTGATATGAGTTAAGTGATGACGTCACCCTGCTGCTCTATATAAAACCGGGAGCAAGGGAGGGCTTTACCATTCTGGCGAATTGCCCGATGATGCTGGTTGTATTTACCAGCGAAACGTCGTACTCAAACTGTAAATGTGGATTCGCTCTTCAACACACCGGTGGGCTAAAGTAGTGAATTATTTGTCTTTTTGTCAACGTGACACCTTTTTTTGCTGATTGGCCGTGTCGGGTGGTGGAGGGTTACGACACATTTATAAATAAACGCGATCTAACCCAAAAAACCTTTATTATGAATTCGTCAATCTAGATAATTTATAAGTGCATAGCTCCATTGGCTTCCTAATATCGGAAGGAAGAGCGTTCCAGACGGCCGCAGAAGTGCATTTGAACGCACGCGATGTGTTGACCGTCTCCGTTCGATGGGTGGCAAAAAAGTGCAGTGATACCAACAACTGTTGGGGCGAGCACTGTTATTGAGCGTCTATAAACGTTGTCACAGCACACAAGGAGGCGGTGTGGCCAGAGCCACACATTCCCAGCGCTGATATTTTACACACCGCACCGGATGCTCGTTTAAGGCCGAGCCAACCTAGGGGAGGCCCCAGACCGGTTCCGATATCCGATATCGCTCTCCTCTAACGTTTGACATAGCCAGGAATTCAACTTACAATGCCGGGTTCATAGAGCGGTGGCCACGGCCATGAATTTGACTCGGGAACGCCAGGTTCAAAGCAGCGATTCATAATTTACTTTGACAAGTGAAACATAAAAAAAACAATATATCCGCAACAATAACAGCAAAATAACGACACTGCTGCATGTCGTGACGCGGCGAGGCGACAGCATGACGACACCTGCGTGGGGTTCGCTGTGCTGCATCGCGTGGTTGAACTTCTTTTGCTCCGTACGTAGCCAACCGCGATAATCGGACTGCGGGGCAAGGACAGTTGTTCCCTCCACATTTAGAAACGTGCGTTTAAACAGATTATTTGATGTTCGGTTGGGGGCGAGGGAGCGGGGGGGACGACAATGCCGGCATGGCTCTCTCACCCAGCAGCACGTGGCCTCCTTCGTGCGAGAAGCACACGCCGGGCGTCGTGGGCGCGGAGGTGCAGGGCGTCACGGCGAAGCGGCGTGCTGGCTCCCCCAGGGACGCTCCGTTGAGCCGGGCCCCGCGCACGCAGCCCGGCCCTCCAGCGGCCCTGGGGTGGGGGGGGCGGTGACGGCACACCCGGGGCGCGCGACGCCTCCCGATATAATGGCGCTCCTCCTTCTCGGCCCGCATGGCTACCGTCAGCGCCACGTAGCGCGCTAATGCAAGACAGGAAACAAATGCATTACGAGCGCAAAACAGAGCTACATACAAACAACACCAAACACCGGCATAGACTCGGCCTTGAACATGTGATCTCTCTCTCTCCACTGTTAATAACACAAAATAACTTTGCGCGCCATTGTGGAGAACATAACAAAGATAAATAAGCAGACAATTCGTTCTCCTTAACGTATTTGATTAACGTAAAAAATAAATGTATGGATTTGTACAGATCTCATCAGCCGCATCGTGGCCTTATGGAAGTGAATATAATTCTCACGTGGAAGGGCGGGTGGAAAAGTGCTGCCCCTTATTCTTTGGACAAAAGTATCTCAGAACTAGTTCAGCATTATCCGCTTCCGCGGGCTATTCTCTAGCAGGGGGCGGCACACTGCTTTGCGAGAGACACCAATAAGTCTGTCAACGAGCGTGAGCGCTCGCGATCGTGTGCTCTTACGAGTCCGTGCCATCGGAAATGCGCGCCGCTCACACGGAGTAGCAGCGCCACTTTAAGTGTCGAACAAAACTGGTCTGAGACTCAAGCATGGATGAGGAACGTCTCCCACAGGTGACCGCCTCCAGTTCCTCAGGTTTGGAGACTCCCGGCGAAACTGCGCTGGCCGCATCGCCGCACAAGGCTTGCGGGCGGGAACGGGAACAGGAGCAACAGCAGGAGTAGCAGCAGCAGGAGTAGCAGCAGCAGGAGCAGGAGCAGCAGGAGTAGCAGCAGCAGCTGGAGTAGCTGGAGTAGCTGGAGCAGCAGGAGTAGCTGCAGCAGCAGCAGGAGCAGCAGGAGTAGCAGCAGGAGCAGCAAGAGCAGCAGCAGGAGTAGCAGCAGGAGTAGCAGCAGGAGCAGCAGCAGGAGCAGCAGCAGCAGGAATAGCAGCAGCAGCAGCAAGAGCAGCAGCAGCAGGAGCAGCAGCAGGAGTAGCAGCAGCAGCAAGAGCAGCAGCAGGAGCAGCAGGAGTAGCAGCAGCAGGAGTAGCAGCAGCAGCAAGAGCAGCAGGAGCAGTAGCAGCAGAGCAGCAGGGTAACCGTGGGATGCGGATCATTGACGGCGTCGATTTGGGGTCCTGTTGAGGCCGGCGCTGTGCACTGCTCAGCAAGATAGGATGGGGCAGATTGGTACAGACCCTTGTAGATCAGACGCAGAATCTTTATTTAGACTGCAGGAGGAATGTGATGAGTTATGAGGCTCTTTTTCATAGATGTCCAGTATGGGTGGGCCAACAAGAAGAGCAGGCATGGTTTGTAAATAATCCTATGGTTTGATGGGTCACCAATGTAACCCATCTCGTATTGGGAACGTTATCGGATAAGATTTCCGCTTTGGAACTCTCAGGCGAGCCGCGCCATTTGACACAGCCCCGGGGGGGGAAGGTGGATGTCCGGTGCTGGCACAGCCGGAGGCGCCATCGCGACAGTCCACCGTTTCACGGAGTGACGCTGACGGCACAAATCGCAACAAAACTCAGAATAAAACCCTCGAATCGGGCAAAACGCCCCGACACAGCACGACGAACGTGGGCGGCTTTCTACCTGCAGGTGTCGCCGGCCCGTGCCGCTCGCGACGCCACCCAGGTAGAGCGGGGAGCGCAGGCCGAACTCCGGGCCCCTGCGGCGTGTCGGGGCGGCCTTCGCCGCCGAGCCGTCCACGTTCAGCTCCCCGTGAGCCTCAGGGCCCACCACCACCTCCACCTGCGCGACACGAAGCGGCGGACCGGCGGGCAACGTCACGCTGGGGGGTTGCCACCTCTGGGGTGCAAACACAACCGGGGCGCATCACGATGTCACATCTAAAGTGATGTACAGATCACTATGAGCATCGAGGCCCACAGGGCTCCCCCACTACGCTGCTTTCTCTGTCTATACGGCTAGAAGGGAGATGTTTCGACTGTTGTAAGTAATGAGCTCCAATGTGTAACATCTGCAAATAACGGACTGCATTCACCATCAGCAGCTGCTGGGACAAGGGCTGCGCCTCCAGGTGCATGTCCAGGTGCCGCCTGTCGTCGTCCCCGCCGGTGGACGCGTACGCGAGCAACCCGTTGGCGTCGGTCTTCAGCTCCAGCGAGGTGCCTGTGAGAGGCACAGAGAGGGCACCGCCAACGTTGCTCACACATTAAAACTACACTATTTTTATTTGACCAGGTAAGGTGTCCTGAGCTATATAGCTCTTTTTCAGAAGTGACCCGCTTAAACACTCACAAATACGCCCACACACACACACACACACTCTCCCACGTACACAAACTCCCACATAAACATTCACCCACGTAGATCTAAAACTCATTCCTTTAGAACTGCTTTTTGTGTACAGTTTGTTGGTCTTTTTCCCTGCACCTCGGACAAGCACGGTTGGCTACATACGGTGCCAAAGAAGTTCAACACACGTACGTACATTTCCACACTTCGTCAGCTGCGGTGGATCGCGCTGCGCATGCGTTTCCCCCACAAGAGGCGGTCGTGCGTGGCTCCGGCACCGGCACTGTTGCCCCCCTGCCCCCGCACGCCCCCTGCGTGTCCCCCCCACGGCCCCGCACAGCCACCCTCGCCGGGCCACGCCGGCACACCATCCTGCACGGGCCTCAGGTGCCGCGCTGATGAACCCTGGCCACACGGTCACCATCGGTCACCACCAGTCACCACCACAACCAGCCATGGTCACCACCGGTCACACAGTCACCTGTCTCTGTTTATTGTATTACCGTACTAAATTACCAGCATAAGTCTGGCCCAAGTGTGAACAATGGAGGAGGTGGATCATTTCTGTGGATGGATCCAAGAGACAGTCGTGGATATTCCAGACTTTTATAGCCAGGACCCATGTCTGATGACTAAGTGTTGAAGATGACAATATTGACGACGACAATGACAATGCTATCGACGATGATGTTGAGGATGATGGTGACGATGACTTTGTACGACGCGCGAGTGTGATAGCCACGTGTCCCCGCGGCGCTGCAGAGACACAGATGCACATGCACATACGCGTAGACACAGACACACGCAGAGACACAGACGCACATGCGCATACGTGTAGGCACAGACACACGCAGAGACACAGATGCACATGCACATACGCGTAGACACAGACACACGCAGAGACAGACGCACATGCACATACGTGCAGGCAGACAGACGCAGAGACACAGACGCATATGAGCATACGTGCAGGCAGACACACGCAGAGACACAGACGCACATGCGCATACGCAAAGACACAGACACACGCAGAGACACAGAAGCACATGTGCATACGCGTAGGTACAGACACACACAGAGAGACACAGATGCACACACACGCAGGCAAAGACGCACACGCGCAAGAAAGAACGACAAAGTGACACGAACACATGCACGCACGCGCTAGGGGGGGTGCACACGCATCGAGCTCGTCTCTTCTAACAAACCAGAGCCTGCGGTGGCAATACGGAAATTCCACGTTCCTATGGCCAAGACAGGGGAGACCGAGGCGGCATCTGGAGGAGTTGCACAGAGCGAAGAGGTAAATGGTTGGAGCCTTCGTTGTATCCGTCGCTCATGGTCCGCAGGGTGTCCTCTTTGTCTTCAGGACCACCGCCCCCTCTTGAGGGCGACGGACAGAATCTCACCCTGCCCACACACACAGACTGTTGGGATGAGTGCTGTTCGCGAGCACCTGTGAAGGTCAGCACGGCACACAAGAGGGTGAGTTACCAACACCATGCCCGACCACCTTTGTCTTCCTAGTGGCGATGTTTACACACTGCAAAAAATACTCATTTTTGGCCAAGTCAACCTAGGAGAGGCCCAGGACCAAATCAGATAATCGTCACTGCTGTTGGCCGTGAGTGGCAATCGAACTCAGGTTGCCGGATTCGTAGCGCATTGCGCTAACCGTTGCACCACCACTCCCCACGATGTACCACTCCCCGCAGTCACCTCTCGATTAGCCTGGGTAAGAGTGTTAAAGGCTGTATGGGGGACCTTTTGTCTTTGTTTTTATTATTGTTTGCAGTGATCAAGAAGGGCAACGTGCTTCACTTAGACATGGATGGGGGATGTGAGCCGCGTCAAGGGCCCGGTGCCCGGGCTGCTCACACACACACACACACAGCAGGAGCTGCACGTTGGAGGGCTGCCCCGTGAGTCTCTCCCCACCGCACCACTACCACCACAACCACCGCCACCGCGCGTCACACGTGACAGGAGTCACCGACCGTTGATACTGGGGTGGGTGGTGTGGCCGGCTTCAGGCCGGGCCGGTACTTGCAGGGAGTAGTAGAAGAGCAGGCCGCTTGGCTGCATGGTGCGGAACGTGAGCCTCGTCTCAGCACGGGGAAGGGCTCCTTGACGGCCAGCGACATGAACCCGTCGCCCGCCAGGTAGGCCTTGCGCGACACCTGCACGCCGAGGTCAGAGGGGGTGCGAGCGCTTGAGAGGCCGCGGGGCCAGCGGCGGGACCTCGGGGAGCACGGTTGCAAGTCGAGCGTCTCGGCTGCACGCGAGGGATGCGTGACAGACGCATCGTAAAGGTTTTTGGGTTAGATCTGGCAAATCGCCCGATGACCTGGTGAAAACGTCACAGTACTCGAATTGTAAACGTTGCGGATTTACACACAAACAACAAAACCAAGTCTGCTGAAGTAGTCACTATTTGGCACGTTTTGTTCACGTGACAAACCTTACTAATTGGCCATGTCGGGTGGTGGTGGGTTAATGAAACATTTATATTCACACGGTCTATCCCAAAAATCCTTTACTATGATTAATATTGGTCACGAAAGCCTTCTACGTGTTAGACTGCGTAACACTTTCTTTCTAAACATTGTGTGACGTTACTCTTCTAACGAGACGTTTCTTTCTCGGAGGTTTTGCGAGCATGTGAGCTCTACGCACATTTTAGCGGGTTCAAAGCGTGATTCACATCTCATTGGGCGGCTACAAACCGACAAGTTGAGAGACTTCCAGTGACAATCACCCGGGTTCAGTTACGCAAACATTTGATCCTTCTAAAAACGAAATAACTTTTTTTTAACTAAGCTATTTTTATTTCACCTGGCCACAAGCCACAACTCAACAAAAGTGGCTTACAAAGTGGACATTTATAGCTGCCAAATACTTTAAACGCACGTTGATTGTAAATGTGGGAGGGAAATAAACTGGAGGACCCGGAGAACGAACGGCAAGGTGCGGTGCGCGTACCAGCACGTCGTCTGATCAGCTGGCGCTCACTCCGATCATGTTCCTTCTGCAGGTCCAGGTTGGTGTCCTGCACCTTGAGGCTCAGGAAGCAGCACTTGAGCCCCGTCTCCATCGTCACGTGGGTACGGCTCCTGCGAGACGCGACGACGCCAACCCCTTGGGGGTCAAATCTGTGCCATCGATCACCGATTCTGACACACTTCCAGGACAGTTGTATGTAGTCTCAGTAGCACTATCAGTGATTTAAACTCTAACAATGGCTGCTGCACCCCTTTCACTAAGAATGCAATGCAACCTGACAGATTCACCACCAACCACTGGGCAGACACCGGGAGTGCGCTACGATAGAGACCCATTGCTGGTAACAGACTACGAGTGCCACACACCCCTTCCCCCTAACTCTCTGTAAAATATGAAAAAAAACTTTTTTTATTTTACCAGGTGAGCCCCACTGAGCTATAGATCTCTTTTTTAGAAGCGACCTGGCCACAAATGTTAGCCCAACAAAGTGGGTTATCATGTGGAAATGTATCGCAACCAAATACTCTAAACGCATATTTCTAAATGTAGAGGGAAAAGTCGGAGGACCCGGAGAAAAATCCACATGATCACGGGAAGAACATGCAGTCTCCAAATATACAGCAGGCGTTGGGGTCAAAATCGAACCCACGACCTCCTGTATACCAGGCGAATGCATTAACCTGACTGTCCTCAAAGATTCCTTGAGGAAGTAACCTTCTAATGTAAGTATGTATGCATGTTGAACTTCTTTCGCACCGTACCTTGGCCAACCGTGCTGTTATAATCATGATAAGTTTATATCTATGACTACAGGACTGCCAACAACACAGTCCCGTATATTTCATAAAAATGGTTGTATATTAAGTCAACACGTGTAAAAGATCGATTGAAATGAATTGGAAGGAGATAATATTTAAACTACCCCTACAGGTGGCAGTGCTACAGTATTGCATTTCAACCAATACTAAGAATTATATAATGTTAGTGCTCCTGTTAAATCAGGCTGCGCTCCTGACCTGAAGGATGGTTTGAGGATACAGCCTTCCAACATATCTGGTATAGATCATACTACTTCATGTAAAACTACAGTACAGCACTGATAGCAATACAGTCCATTACATGTTGTATTAAGGGTTGTTCATGCGTTAGAAGTAGACAGTAATTGAAATTACGCCTGCAGGTGGCAGAGAACCACGCCACGCTGGTGCGCTACACGGCGCTGCTGCAGAACCTAACGGTGCGCGTGGAGCGAATGGAGCAGGGCCATGACTGCTACACAGAGCTGGACTATAAGCTGCTGCGGGTGGAGATCAGGAAGATGGAGCAGCTGGTACAGCAGCTGAAGCTGGACGTCTCCAGCGCCACGCACGATCATCTCCACCCCTGGTTCAGTCACGATTGTCTCAAAGGCACGCAATTGTTTCCATCAGGGGTGCTGCAATGCCCACGGTTCCTTTTGGGCAGATATGCAGACTCAGCTTTTGCAGCTGAAGGTGGCACGTAAAAAGGGGAGTACCTTGGATCACTGGAATGCGGAGGCAGCAGTTCTTGCAGTCGCTGGACTGTGTTGGATGGCTTCTCATAGAGAGCTGAATTGAACTTCACGAGCAAATTTGTGAGGAAAATGTTAAAGCCACTGCTTCAGAATTTTCATAAATTTTGTGAAATCTGTACACAGTATCTGAACATGGAAAAGCTGTACTGTACTTTCTACTGCATGTACAAAATGGTGTTAAAGCTCGTGAAAAAATACACATACTGACAAAAAATTACAGCCCTTTATCATTGCACTCTGGTCATGGCGGAGCATTTGGGGGGGGGTTGGGTGGCACTTCATGTAAAATTAGGGATTTCGATCGGATCATTGGGGTTTATCTATATATAAAAAGGAAATTTGTAAATGTGTCTGTTCAAAATGTTTAGCATACTTCCTGACATGCAACTTGAAATGTGCCATGTGGGTACTTTCCAGACTGTACACAATGCAAAAATTAGAAAAATAGACTTTTGTTTTTTTTGGGGGGGAGGGGGGGGGGCGTAATAATGGATATATTTTGCACGGCAAGTGAGCTGTGACTTCACATCTGTGATGTCACCCGCGCATGCGGAAGCGTCACGCAGTGTGCCTGTTTTTAATTGTATCACTTAAAGAACCAGGCTCCAGTCTACATTATAGACTGCCAGTACACTCACCCAGCTTAATAACCAGGCTCCAGTCTACATTATAGATTGCCAGTACACTCACTCCGATGAAGAACCAGGCTACAATCTACATTAGTGTTTTAATTATTATTTATTTTTAATTTTTTATTCACTTTATTATTTTTCTATCTACGTGACTTTACCAAAAGAACCAAGGAATAGTATGAACTATTCACATATTTTGAAAAAAAAGTGAATATCACTTTTACTGTATGATGATATACAAGAAACTGGTAGGTTATAAAAACCAAATAAGAATTGAAAGTAAAATACTTTGTTAGAGCTGCCTGAGGTTGTAATTTTAAGCATTTTTTTCCTCCGAATGAAGTGAAACACTTAATTATTGATTTCCAAATGTAATGACGCCATATTATTTATGAAAAAAATTCAGAGAAAGAACATAACACCGATTACTAGTCATTGTTGTAAATGTTCAGTGCAGTAACTCATAACATAACTTGCTTCCTCTGGTTTTCCCCTCCACATTTAGAAACATGCATTTAGAATATTTGGCTGCTATAAATGTCCACGTGATAAGCCACTTCGTTGAGCTAACATTTGTAGCCAGGTCGCTTACGAAAACGAGCTGTACAGCTCAGTGGGCCTAACCTGGTAAAATAAAAAAGGTTGCATTCTCAGGCACGTTCTTTGGCTGCTGTTCCATCATCCGCCTTGTCCAAATGCCATCATCTCTTCAAGAAATTATTCTCCTCGTGCGTTTATGACTAAAATAAAACAAATTAGGTTACCCTGTGTGTATGTATCACACGCTCGTCTTATAGACACACACAAAGACAAAAGACCCCCGCTTTAGCCTTAACATATTTTTTGTAAAATATATGGTTCAAAGAAGGCCGTATCGGGCATAGGCGGGTGTTGTCTGACCATACTTCACCAGTGCGTGCCGGTAACGCTGGGAGAGCGGGAGGTAGCGGGGCTTGACCAGGACCGGTTCAGATATCAGTCGCCTCTGATGTTCGCCGTGGTCGGGAACCGAACTCGGCTTGGATTTGAAGCGCCGTGTGCCAACCACTGTGCCACCGCTCCATCCCCACTGTACAGCACCGTACTCAACAACAAAAGCTTCAAAATACAATTCTGCAATAACGTATCATGCAGATAAATAACTCGTGCGTACAAAGTATGTGTGGGTGACGATCGTCCAGTAAATCAATGATCGCTCACGGAATAATTCTTCAAACAGTCGTGAAGATTAAAGCTGCAGGCATTGGCCACGCGGCACACAACACATGAGCCTCATAAACACCAATCTTGAGACTCGGTGAAGATTTGCTCAGTAAATAATTGACATTATTATGTCATTGTTATTATAGGACCAAACTTAGTACACGTAATGCTCTCGTGTGCGTGTTCGTGTAGCGGTTAGCGCGTTGCGTTGCTGTGAACCTGGCGACCCGGGTTCGATTCCCGCTCACGGCCAACACCGGTGACGATTTTATCTGAACCGGTCCTGGGCCTCCCCTAGGTCCACTCAGCCTCAAATGAGTACCTGGTGCGGTGTGTAAACATCGCCACTGGGGAGACAAAGACGGTCGGGCGTGGTGCTGGCCACCCACCCCCTCGTGTACCGTTCCGGCCTTCATAGGTGCTCGCTAACAGCACTTGCCCCTACAGTCTGTTAAGGCTACACGGGAGATATTTGTCTTTGTTGTGTCTATAAATGATGAGTAGCGATGGTAGTCTGTACTCGAGAGAGATGTTTGTACTGTACACGTGTCTGGAGCGTTATACACGAGGGGGTGGGTGGCCAGAAGCACGCCCGGCCGCCTTTGTCTCCCTTGTGGCGATGTTTACGCACGGCACTCGGCACTCATTTGAGGCTGAGTCGACTTAGAGGAGGGCGTAGAAGCGGACCGGTGTTGGCCCCGAGTGGGAATCGAACTCGGCTCGCCGGGTTTATAGCGCAGACACATCAACACACAGACATCAACACACAGACATCAACACACAGACACATCAACACACAGACACATCAACACACAAACACATCAACACACAGACACATCAACACACAGACACATCAACACAGACACATCAACACAGACACATCAACACACAGACACATCAACACAAACACATCAACACAAACACACCAACACACAGACACATCAACACACAAACACATCAACACACAGACACATCAACACACAAACACAGACACATCAACACACTGACACATCAACACACAAACACATCAACACACAAACACATCAACACAAACACATCAACACACAGACACATCAACACAGACACATCAACACACACATCAACACACAAGGCACATCAACACACAGACACATCAACACACAAACACATCAACACACAACCACACACCCCTCACCCTCCCCTATAAAATATCCCAATTACTTAAATACTTCAACTAACTTTACTTTATTAAAACACGTCACGCGAGTCTAAGTCCAATCGTGTGTTCTGATTATTTTTAATTTATAAGTCAAATGGCTGTGCGCCTCGAGGCGCCGACATCAACAGCCGCTCTGGTCAATGGCCATCAAAATCAACAGCCGCGCAAACGAACCAGATCACATTTGATACACTTACAGAACGCCATCGCACGGCGTTTATATGACATGCTACGTAACGATGTTGTCGTGGATTGTAACGCGTTCACCATTGTTGTTGTTGTTGTTTTTGTTGTGGTTCTCGTGAAGGGCGCGGTTCTCGCGAGATCTCGTGACGGGCGCGGCTCTCGCGAGATCTCGGTAACCCGGAAGGGGCGGGGTCTCAGAGACGGCAGGGCGGAAGCACGCATCAGACGGCGGAGGGAGGCGGAGAAGTTGGCTGTGACAGTGGCGCGGAACACGAAGACGGCCAAGCAACGCGAATCACAGCCCAGCAGTGCCGTGGAGTCCACGACGGCGACAACAGCTATGGCGAACGAAGCCGACATCCTCTCGCTCTGCGTGGCCATGGCGAACATGACTTTCCAAGGTGCGCGTCACTATCGCACAACACAGCAGCAATAACACACAACACAAACCTATAACATACAAAACACACATCAGCATTAATGTACAACATACAGCACTGTCGCACATGTATTATAATGTAAGTTCACAAATTAATATTCTCCACTGACTCAGATTTTAGTCCCCCCACCACCGTGTCCACAGAGCATGAAGTGTGCATGGAGACCCAGGCTACAGCCAGGAGTCCTCATAGAGGCCCCAGACCCCACATGTTTGAGGAGTTGTCTGGGTTCCCCGCACGTGGTGGAAAGAGAGGCGAATATGCACACCATATGGGCACCTGGAAAACAAGGAATGGTGCAGGATGGACACGAGGTGATGGCGGAGGCTCTTGTAGTAGCGGAGGACGAGATGCTAGAGATGGCCGAATCCCCCGCTCCCATCGTATGAGTGGACGTGGAAATGTGGACAAGGGGGATAGGTCGGGTTCCTGCCAGCGCCGGTAAGTTTAACTGAGCGCACACCGTGCATGTGTGTGCAGAGGGGACGCGGTGATTAGGCCACTGCACTATGTACCTGGGGACCTTAGTTTGATTTCCAGCCATGGCTACATCAGTGGAGATTGATATATGAACCGGTCCCCGGGCCTGCCCAAAGTCGATTTGTACCTGCTGCATTGTGAAAACTTTAGCAGCAATGGGGCAGTGAAGGCGGCCTGGTGCGGCTGACCAAACCACCCACCCCTTTACATGCCATTTAGGCCTTAATAGGCGCTCACTGACATCACTTGCTCTTACAACCTAGGTAGGCTACAAGAGGGTTATTTACTCTATATGATCCGGAAGGCCACCACAATACTCTTTTCCCATAGCGGTGAATGAGGCTCTCACCTCAATCCTCGGAGCCCACATCTGATTCTCCATGGTGCGCACGCCCTGGTTTTCATACAGCATCTAGAGATGTGTTCGAGTTAGACGCTATATACATCCATCAGTGTTTAGCTATTGCGTTATTTTTAGAGTCGGGGCATAATTTCAGCTGGGTCTGTCTGGGTCAGTAACATTTTGACTAATAACCTCAACCCGGCGCACCACATCCAGTATACATCTTGCTCTGCCTGTGGCTATTAGTCACGTTCCTATTATAGTCGACTAGCGACCTAGAATATAATGCAAACCTCGAGTAGAGCCTGGACACTGCCTCTGTCTGGGCAAAGCGCAGGTTTTTCTCATGTGCCTAATTCTTGCCCTCATCGCTGATGTTCTGTGCTGTTGTGTTTTGTTTGTGGTGCACCTGCGTTGCCACCACCAGCGGACCCTATACGATGTCCATCTGCAAGGCGCAGCGGCAGCAGCTGCTGATGGCCAAGCGGCGCATCTTCAAAGCCGATTCTGCGGTGCCAAGCCAATTGTGCTGGTTCGAGATCTCGGTAAATGTACTGGGGGGTGTGCAAACGTGGAGATGGAGTATCCTAGGTATCAGGTTTTGAGAAAGAAATGCCAATTATAAAAGGTTAACAGTTGCACCAAAATAATTATAGAATATAGAGACTTGTCATTTTGGTGACCCAGGTCACTCTCGGAAATGTATGCATTTAAACTTATTTCACACCATACATAGCCAACCATGCTGACCGGAGGTGCGGGAGGACAACTAAACACAACAAGTAGTTATAGGGAAATGAGTTGTCAATTTATATTTAAGAGTGCATAGCTCCAGTAGCTTCCTGATATTGGAAGAGCGTTCCAGAAGGCCGCAGAAGTGCATTTGAATGCGCTCGATGCAGTGACTATCTTTTTTCGATGAGTGGCCAAAAGCCACTACGAGGATGACTGGAGCTCATGTGATGGTTTATGCTCCTTGACAAAAAGTGAACACATCCTGGTCTCTTGAATTCTCAACTGGTTAAACAAACTAAACTTTGACGTTGTAAAGTATCTAGTTTAAATCGACATGCAACATTGATATATAAGAATAGATGTTAGCCTTTCTGGCAATAAAAATAGTGTTAAGATGTTATAACACCATTTTGAAACCTTTTGCAAGGAATCATGTCTGCATTAACCATATATGCTCGTGGTGAACATGCAAACAAAAAACATGCTCTGGTAGTATATGCATTGTCTTTTAAACTGATTGGTCCACACCATAGACAGCTTTCTTTAGAGCCATGCCCTCTTAAACTTGTGATGCTATGACACTTTTCCTATATGGACGCAACCATATATTTATACCTGGTTCAGTTTGTTAACATCACCAATGGGGAGACAAACACAGCTTGGTGTGGTGCTCACCACATCACCGTCTGGTGTACCTTTCCGGCCTTAATTAGTGTTCACGAAGAGCACTCGCTGCCCCCAATACTCTGTAAGCCTAAACAGGGAGTATTTTCTGTGGTTGGTTGAGCAAACCCACTGCACTCTGGTCCCGGCTCCAGTAATCACCCTGCTGTTAGAGTGGGTATCTGAGCTTGGTCAATTTGACCTAAAATAAACGTACAGGGCCATTACGTAGACAATGTTAGCAGTGACAAAGACAGCCAGGTCTGTGTGTTACTATGCCCACTGCTGTGCCAAGTCAACTCAGCGCGGCTCAGGCAGCGACAGGTTGTTTTTCTACTGCAAAAGCCGTGTCACTGAGTGACACGCAATGCATGTAGATGACATGGTGATGCTGTGTCCTCACATTGTGCTTAAAATTGGTGCACCCCAACAGACCCTGTCATAGCAGCCAGTTTATGCTAATGGGGGATGCGACATGTGCGTGTTCTTTTTACAGAAATGTTTGAGCCAAAAATATGACCCTACCAACAAAGCTCTGGACTTGAAGGCGGTCAGAATTAATGAAGGTAATTGAAACAAACATTTGTGTTTTTTTAAGTTTACTTTGCACTCCTGCACATTGACAACTTGTCACAACTCAGCTTTATTATTTGAGCCGAGAATCGTTCATACTGTTTCTTTAGTCTCATTTGTTCTAGTTTATTCATCCTGTTAGCCTAAAGATATCATTGTCATGTCATTTTAACTAATATTTAATTAATTCATCCTTATACGCATCACTCACTGTATGCATCGCGAGGGTAGGAGTTGAGTTGAACGCAACGCGTAATGAATGCACGATCACCCTCCCCCACTCCCCAGAGCTGGAGGCACGTGGTGTCGACCTGGTTTTGAACCGGAAGGACCACATGGATGGTCTGAACAAGATCATCCGAGAGAATATTCCAATGGTACGGCCTTCTCCTCTCCCCACGTGTTTTAATGCTTTGCACCTAAGGTATAGTGTTGCTGCGTTAGCTCTCTTGGTCCATTCGTCTGTAGGGCATTATTACTCTTAAAACACATTCCTGCAGAGGGAGCTGGTAGGAACGTTGCTTGCCTCGAATGATGGCTCAACGAATTGGCGGCTTATAATTTAGAGATTGTGAGCATCCGCATACTCCAAACGCATGTTGTTGATTCTCCACGTGGAGGGAAAAATGTCGTGAAGATGGCCGGACGTGGTTGGTGGCCACCCACCCCCTCGTGTGTGCCGTGGCCGCCTTCCCCACCCCGCCCCTCCCTCCCCACCCAGCCCCTCCCCACCCTCCCCTCTCCACCCAGCCCCACCCCTCCCATTTTTGGATGGACGACAGACGGACACAATAATCCCTTGTGGGCTGGGTGGAACCAGGAGGTTCCTACCAGTACAAAATACGTACCAAACTGCAGTATAATGTGGCATTGGTATTAGCGACTAGATTAATTAGTGCTGGATTAGAGGCGCGTCGCCACACGTGGATGTTGGTGCGTGCTTCATGGTTGCGTAGCCCCCATTTTACCTCGCGGTCATCGCCGACCATCGACTTGAGATAAAACCAAAACGAGGCACGGCACGACATTTACATTGCTGCTATTGCTGCTAAACCGTAGGTGGTGGCACTGCACTGCGCTACGAACCTAGCGGCCCAAGTGTCTATTCCCGCTCACGGCCAAAATCAGTGACAATTATTCTGAACCGGTCCTGGGCTTCCACTAGGTCGACTCAGCCTCAAATGAGTACCTAGTGCGGTGAGTAAACATCGCCACTGGGGAGACAAAGGCGGTCGGCGTGGTGCTGGCCACCCACCCCCTCGTGTGCCATCCTGGCCTTCATAGGTTCTCGCTAACAGCACTTGCTCCTAGTCTGTTAAGGCTATACTGGGGATCTTTGTCTTTTGCCTCCCTTAGAGGGGAGCGGTAGTGCAGTTGTTCGCACGCTGCGCTATGAATCGAGCGACCAGAGTTCGATTTCCGCTCACGGCCAACACCAGTGACGATTATCTGAACCGGTCCTGGGCCTCCTCTCGGTCGACTTAGCCTCAAATGAGTACCTAGTGCAGTGTGTAAACATCACCACTAGGGAGACAGAGGCGGTCGGCGTGGTGCTGACCACCCTTGTGTACCGTGCTGGCTTTCATAGGTGCTCGCTCACAGCACTTTCTGCAAAAGACTGTTAAGGCTATAAGAGGGACCTTTTTCTTTTCTGTGCCTCCCTTGCTTTCCACTCCCACAGATCACATCCCTGAATCTAACGTGCAATGACCTGCACCGGTTGGATGACCTGGCAAAACTTGCCCAGCACACTCCATCTCTCAAGAAGCTGAACCTCTCCAAAAACAATGTGGGTGTGAGCGCCGTTCAATAAATCGCGACGTGACGCTCGCATGCCTGGTGCACCTCTGGTGCGAGCGTCGCGTTGGTTCAGATTCCTCGCCACAGCGAGTCGACCGTTCGTTACGCGATTCAATCCAAGTATCGATATACCTACTATTATATCTTATATCGTCTCCTTTTGTTTTGGTGCTTGTTCATTTCCGATTCGCTTGATATTATTTTAAGCATGTATTGGGTATCAGATATGCCTTTAATTAGTGGAAACGTAATTAATTATTTAAATGCAATGAATACACAAATGTGAAACGTACTATTGCAGTTTAGTACATCAACATGTATCACCTATGGGTGGTACCTGTTGATGTACTTTGTACAGTAGGCCCGCAACTCCGCATCAATACGTCAATTAACTTCAGTCATTGCACTCACAACGCATGCACCAAATGGTGTGTCGGAACCAGTTCTTTATTATTCATGCAAATTATATGCACGTTAAATTAGGCTAATGACACATAAGAGACAGACAAGGCAGACAACTAATTATATGGACAAAACATATTGGGCTGCATGAACAAGATAGGCAACAAGACAGTGCAGACAAGAGAGTACAGTGAGACATACGATGAGACGGTCAGTACAAATGGGACACAGTACATACTGGACAGGACAGACCACACAAACAAAATACAATTAATACAAACAAAAGACGAAACATAGCATGGACTCTTGAATTTGACCATTATGCTGAAATGGGCTAATTAATCAATTAAGTTGAGAGCTGATACATTCACTTAGAATATGTGATTGCAGTATTTGGCCTCCTTTGTTAACCCTTTTCAACGAATATTAAAGGAATTTCTGCATTGACTCTGCCCATTCGTAATGGAGGGCAATGTAACGTTCATAAAATGTGATCCAATATAAACGAAATGTTTGTATAATGTGTTGTTACTATCAAGGACACCCAACTGAATACCGCACACCAATGATGAAAGGGTTAACCAAAAGAGATGCAAACTATAGCACAAGGGACTGTTTACAAATATGCATACACATTTTGCCGTGACAGCTGCGCGTCAGCTTTTGCACGCTAAGGCAAATGCATTCTGCAAAGCGTTACAATCCATGCGTGGGCATGGATTGTAATGCATAACTTGTGGTAAGTTGCCCAGAAGCATGGCCCTTATGCCCCTAATTGTATGGAAATATCTCCCCTGCCATGCAGCTCAAAGATGTGAGGGAACTTTACCCACTGAAGGCCTTCAATTTGAAAGAGCTATGGCTGAACGGGAATCCGCTGTGCGACTCCTTCCACGACCCAAATGCCTACATGAGGTACCGCTCCTTCGTCATGAACGCGACATTGCCCGCTTACCCATTCGCCTGTCCGTCCACGCAGCTCCCCACTCACCCAGGCACTCACTCGTCCTCATGCTTATCCACCCACTCATCTACATGGTTTATCTTTGTGGTTGCCTGTTCAACCAATGGCTCGCCCGCACGCCTACTCCCCCACCCTCCAGCTTCACCCATGCACTCAACACCCCGCTCGCTCATGCGTTCATCCACCCGGTCACTCACACACACTCCCTTGGCCTTGTGTCCCATCTCTAACTGCATGTGTGTGTGTCAACAGCTTCGTGCGAAACCACTTTCCACAGCTCGTGATCCTGGTGAGTGACCCTCCACAGATGCCGGCCCTCAAGCTATCCCCACTCTCTGTGATATTTGTGTCTCCGTGCATTCCAGTTTCCCCACACATGCAAAAGTGCTTGTGATCAGAGGATTTTGCCAAATGCACCAAGTAAAACACTTCTGAAGAAGGTCATCATTTCCTGCCTTGGTCAAACTACTGCTGGATGAATACCTCCCCTAAGCCATTGAAATTTCTCATGATTGCGAAATTGTAATAACCCACCTAGCACCTGCCCATGAACAACTGTTAGATGGGTTCCATCTCATTGCTGCATTCTTGATCATCAGCCATTAACCCTTATGAAGACGTGTCCTGCCCGAGCCCACTTAAGTTTCTTAATTGTTTGTATAAGAGTTCACTTAAGAAAAGGTTACGTGCAGTTTACAGATGACACAGAGGAACATGAGCAGCTGTTGAATGTCATCTGTTTTTTGTTTTTGTCCTGCTGGCGGTTATCAACATCATCACTTATTGCTTCAATCATCTATCTCTAACACCATCTTTGACTATCTTCGTCACACATCTACCATCGTTACCACAATCATCACTATCATCATCATTGCCACAAACACCACCACTATTGCCGTCATCTTCATCCTGACCGCCAACATCATAATGTAATTCCATCATCACCATGATCCCTTTCACCATAACTACTACTTCCACAACAATCATTACCATCTTTACCATTATCTTCATCACCACGACTACTGTTTCCATAATCATGCTCACCACTATAATCAATCACAATCATTATCGCCATGATCTATACCACTTTTTACAACCACTACCTTCACCATTGTCACCATCAGGATGGGCAGATGCTTTCGCAGCTGCGAAGTTCTACGCCTGTGGTGCCCTCCACGCCTGCGGTGGTGCACAGAATTGCGGTACGCTTCGCTGCAACAATGAGAAATATTTATTCTCCCAACTTTTCGAGGGCCATGCGGCTCTTTGGCCACAACCCTGGCATTACTCCTACCACTTCCCATCCTCCATTTTGTCCACAGCCAGATGAAAGGAACAATATTTATTTTAAAATAATTATTATTAGAGGTTTAACGTATGCTTGAAATGGCTTAAGCATATACCAAGCTCTAATCAATCACTTGTTTACATATCCACCATTTTATTTTACAAAACATTGGCAAAAACTTAAACTTAATCAGCAGCAGCTTAACAGTTGCACCTCTTGTGCACTGACTTTGTGACATTATGACTGTTTCCGAAGTCGGCCAACATCAAAGCGTGCAGCTCCCATAGGAAAGCGAGCAAAGCGGCACAATGTAAGGGGTTTACATGACCCACTTGGAGTGGCGTCGCCCATTCAGGCTGCCATGGGATCCAGGCCAGGCCTAGTTATCTGGTTGGCAAACTGGGTAGTCATGTTGACGTCTCTCCTGTGTGCGTGCGCGCCCACTCTCGGGTGGCTGCAGGAGAACAGCTGGCAGTTCCAGCAGTGTGCGAACACCCTCATGGAACTGAACGTGAGTGCCGTCCCATCCGCACCGTTTATGGACACGACTGATAGCAAACGGTCGGGCGCATTCGCGTTTGACGAGCATCACTAACGATACCGCCCATCTCCCCTTCTATTCCACCCCTCTCTCTCCCCCCTTCCCTCATCACTGTCGCCGTCCGCCTCGGATCTCCGAAAACCGCGGTCGCCTACCTTCATCGTTCCTTTTCGTCCGACTACCGGACGGATTCCACGGGAGGCGTTCGTACAGTGAGCAGGCGTCCGCCGCAGATTGCTGGCGATCTCGGCACACATTCTCCTACCAACCCTTTCCTCCACAACCCTTATACATTGCAATTTATTTGTTTTTACCCCATTTGGGGGGAGAGGAAAAAAATAAAAAAATAACTATATTTGAAACTGTGTCCTCAAACTCACGACACACTAACACCTTGTACCCTGGTTGTTATTTCCCCCCACCTATAACCATGACATCACAAGACGCTGGCATGACGCAATGGTTGGTACACAATCCAGAAGTCGCTAGTTTGATCTGTTATCGTGGTAATCAATGGAAACGTTTCTTAAATCCATCCGGCTTATGTCCACACAACCGATATGCTTGAGTGGATAAACAATTGGAAGAACGCAAACATCCCAAAGAAGCGCCTCATTGTGGATCAAACCATCAGGAAGCTCACTGGCCCCTCACCACCGCAAGCAGTGGGACTCCATACATCAGATCCAACCTGGCCATGGCAGGAGAAATTTCCTCCACAAATTGAAAAAAAAAAGTGTCACCAAAATGCCACTGCAGGGCACCGCAACAGTGGAACACGTGCACACACCAGGAAGCTCTCTTGACCTGGTGAAGACCTCCAATACCAATAAGAGGCCACGGTCTTGGGTTATTCTTTGTGCTTTTGGGGTCCCTGACTCTGTTCACAATCATTAAGGACCATTATGGTGGGAAGGCCCGTGTAAACATACGGACCCGAGTGTCAGAGCCATTTCCTCCTGTTTACCGTGGGGTGCGACGGGGATGTCATCTGGCTCCGATACTATTTCACATAATTCCCGGTCGTGGCCAATAGCAGTGGTAAATTATATTTGAACCGGCCCTACTCCTCCCCTAAGTCGACTCAATCTTAATTGAATACCAGGTGTGGTTGGTAAAAATCAGCGCTGGGGAAACAAAGGCGTTTCTGGCAATAACACCCCAGCATGACAAGTTTGCGTCTGACTGGCAGTTTCTTAGCACAAGCCACTGTATAAAGTACAGACGATATGCATCTGACATTATATTCTCAGCATTTATGCGTTTATGTTTATAAGCAGTGTTTAGTAATAATTTTTAAAGAACCTCAAAATATTCAACTTAATTTTCGTTCACACGGTGAAAAACAAATGCAGTGCTGCTCAGCGGATTCAGGGTGAGACAACTGCAGCCAAACTGGAGTTGGTTAGAAGCACACTGCCCAGGTACGGAAACTTGTCTACTTTCTGTACTATTGCCCCATCACTCACACGATGACAAACATCCCCCCTATAGCCTTAACAGACTGTTGGGGCAGGTGGTGTTAGCGAGCACCTATTAAGGCTGGCATGGTATGCGATGGGGTAGATGGCCAGCACCATGCCCAACTGCCTTTGTCTCCCAAATGGTGTTGTTTACACACCGCACTAGGTACTCATTTGAGGCTGAGTCGACCTAGGGGAGGCCCAGGACCGTTTCACATAATCCTGACTGGTGTTGACCTTGAGCAGGAATCAAACTCAGGTCACCGGGTCTGTCGCGCTGCGCGCTAAATACGTATCATCATCATCATCACTGATATGGATAGGTGAGTTGATAGAAATTACATTTAATTCAACAGTTAATGGGCCAATTAACCAGTAGTTAATTAAATATGGGAGCAGTGGTTTACACACTGAAATATTAATTTGGAGACCCGAGTTTGAATCCAGCAATGTGACGGAGACATCGAGCGACGGAGACGAGACTGAGACGGCGAGCGACGGAGAGAGACAGAGACATCGAGCGACGGAGAGAGACAGAGACATTGAGCGACGGACAGAGACGGAGACAGCGAGCGACGGAGACATCGAGAGACGGAGACATCGAGCGACGGAGACATCGAGAGACGGCGACATCGAGAGACGGAGAGAGACGGAGACAGCGAGCGACGGAGACAGCGAGCGACGGAGACATCGAGCGATGGAGACATCGAGCGACGGAGAGAGACGGAGACATCGAGCGACGGAGAGAGACGGAGACATCGAGCGACGGAGAGAGACGGAGACAGCGAGCGACGGAGAGAGACGGAGACAGCGAGCGACGGAGAGAGACGGAGACAGCGAGCGACAGAGACGAAGACAGCGAGCGACGGAGAGAGACGGAGACAGCGAGCGACGGAGAGAGACGGAGACAGCGAGTGACGGAGAGAGACGGAGACAGCGAGCGACGGAGACGAAGACAGCGAGCGACGGAGAGAGACGGAGACAGCGAGCGACGGAGAGAGACGGAGACAGCGAGCGACGGAGAGAGACGGAGACAGCGAGCGACGGAGAGAGACGGAGACAGCGAGCGACGGAGAGAGACGGAGACAGCGAGCGACAGAGAGAGACGGAGACAGCGAGCGACGGAGAGAGACGGAGACAGCGAGCGACGGACAGAGATGGAGACAGCGAGCGACGGAGAGAGACGGAGACAGCGAGCGACGGAGACAGACGGAGACAGCGAGCGACGGAGAGAGACAGAGACAGCGAGCGATGAAGAGAGACAGGGACGACACAAAGGGACAGTGAGGGATAGGGGAAGGAAGCGGAGTGAGCGAGACGGGCAGAGCGCGGCGAGCGAGCTGCGGCTAAGCGGAATGACGGAGTCACAGACGTACTGTGAAGAGTTGTAATACAAGATGTGTCGGAGAAAACAAGAAAGTTGTTCGCGTCAAGTCGACCACTACAAATATAACCAACACTACCAAGACTTGGCCCACCCTGTTGGAGGCGACGGCCCATTATCACCATTAACATCACTACCATCATCAACATCACCATCACCAACATAATTAACTATCATCACTGCCATTACCGTCATTAACATCACCAACGTATTTATCACCATCAGTAACAGACATAGCATCACCATCATCACCAGCACCATCACTCAGCTCACTATACAGGGGGGGATGTACCGGTTCCAACATCATGTGGAGGTGTGAGGTGGTGCGAGGTGGTGTGATGAGGTGTGACAAGGCGTGTGGATGTGTGAGGTGTGTGGATGAGCGAGGGGGTGAGCGAAGATGGAATCAGGGTATATGGAGGGGCGTGAAGGTCTGGAGATGAGGGGCGTGAAAGTGTGAAGAGCGGTGTGGTGGCGGTGGTGTGTGGTGGTTTGTCGTGGTGGTGATGGTGCGTGGTGGTGTGTGGTGGTGTGTGGTGGTGTGTGGTGGTGTGTGGTGGTGCGTCGTGGTGATGTGTAGTGGTGGTGGTGTGTGGTGGTGCGTGGTGGTGTGTGATGGTGCGTGGTGGTGCGTGGTGGTGTGTCGTGGTGCGTGGTGGTGTGTGGTGGTGTGTGGTGGCGTGTGGTGGTGCGTGGTGGTGTGTTGTGGTGCGTTGTGCTGCGTGGTGGTGTGTGGTGTTGGTGGTGCGTGGTGGTGCGTGGTGGTGTGTGGTGCGTGGTGGTGCGTGGTGGTGCGTAGTGGTGTGTAGTGGTGTGTAGTGGTGTGTGGTGGCGTATGGTGGTGCGTGGTGGTGCGGCGTGGTGGTGGTGTGTGGTGGTGCGTGGTGGTGCGTGGTGGTGTGTCGTGGTGCGTGGTGGTGCGTAGTGGTGTGTAGTGGTGTGTGGTGGCGTGTGGTGGTGCGTGGTGGTGGTGGTGTGTGGTGGGGCGTGGTGTGTGGTGGTGCGTGGTGGTGCGTGGTGGTGCGTGGTGGTGTGTGGTGGTGCGTGGTGCTTGGTGGTGTGTGGTGGTGTGTGGTTGTGTGTGGTTGTGTGTGGTTGTGTGTGGTTGTGTGTCGTGGTGTGTGGTTGTGTGTCGTGGTGTGTGGTGGTGAGGTGCGTGGTGGTGGTGTGAGGTGTGTGGTGGTGTGTAGTGGTGGTGGTGCGTGGTGGTGCGTGGTGGTGTGTGGTGGTGTGAGGTGTGTGGTGGTGTGTAGTGGTGGTGGTGTGTGGTGGTGCGTGGTGGTGCGTGGTGGTGTGTGGTGGTGTGAGGTGTGTGGTGGTGTGTAGTGGTGGTGGTGTGTGGTGGTGCGTGGTGGTGCGTGGTGGTGTGTGGTGGTGCGTGGTGGTGTGAGGAGGTATGAGGAGTAGTCCACGTCACGCTGCTCGTTGATGACGTCGAGCGTTGCCGTCTGGCTGTGCCGCTGGTTGCAGAGCGAGCAGCTGGGCGTGCGGCACCAGGAGGAGGAGGATCAGTCCACGTGTCTCCTCCTCCTGCTCCTCCTCCTCACCGTGCTCCAAGCAGCGCGGCTCCGCGTCCTTGCGGCCGCCGGGGCCCCTGGGGGCACCGCCACCACCACAACAACGACGACGACGACGACGAAACTAGGACAACAACAATAACACTGGCACAACAACAACACTTGGAGGATGACAACACAGAGATAACAATAAACAACAATACTGGGACAACAGCGATTCCAACAACGACGACGACGCTGCGTGGAGAATCACAACAGTGATGATGACGGTGACAGCGATGACAGAGACAACAATGAACACAACAACACTGATCACAACCACTACAATAACAACGTGGCCATTAGCACCACCACCAACAACACGGGTTGCCATAGTACTACAACCACACCCCACAACAACAACCACCACCATCACCAACAACGCAACTACCAGACAGAGCAACAAGGTGACTATGACCAGCCTTGCCCTCTCCTGCTGTGCTGCCTTGCCCACCATGCCCTGAGACTGCCCTACCCCTGCCCATCCCCAGTTTTGCCCTCCTCTACACTACCCCACCCAGCCATACGCCTCTACCCCAATACTCTACCCTACACAGCCTTGCCCTCCCTGCCTCCTACCCTACTCTAAACCCTGCCCTTCCCTCCTCTCCTTCACTGCCCCCTACACCTGCGTCCTGTCCCCCTGGCCCAGTCGTGTCCTGCCCTTTGTCACTGCCCTGCTCCGTGCCCCCTGCCCTCATGCTGCTGCTGCTGCTGCGTGTAGATGTGGATGATGTTGTAGAGGAGGAGGCTGTGTTGGAGGTGTACACGCCGTGGCGGTGCAGCACCACCTCCTGGCGGCACCACGGCCCCCCCCCCCGTACCCCCAAGGAGGGTGGGAGGGGGGTGACAATGAACAGGTGAGCGTGCAGGCTAGTCACTGCACAGGTGAGTACTGTACAGGCAAGTGCACAGGCGAATGAGTATACAGGTGAGTGTGCAAGAGAATGTACAGGTGAGTGAGCGTTCATGTCAGTGTACAGGTGAACGTGCAGGTGAGTGTCACAGGCGAGCGTTCGGGCGAGCAACTGCAACGCGTCGTTGCCGCACTTGTGGCCCAGGTTGTGCTGGCAGGGCACGATGACCACGGGCTTGGAGAACATCTCCAGGCAGAGGGGCCACAGCTGCTGACGTGCTCCAGGTGGTCGTAGCGCGCCTGGGATTCGCGATCAGCAACGACGTCCGGCCCCGCACAGCGCCTCTGCACGCTCATCGCTACAGCTGTCACGCACAGGCAGAAAGCCTCGTCCCTACAGCTGTAACGCACAGGCGGACAGCCTCGTCCCTACAGCTGTCACGCACAGGTGGACAGCCTCGTCCCTACAGCTGTAACGCACAGGCGGACAGCCTCGTGCCTACAGCTGTAACGAACAGGCGGACAGCCTCGTCCCTACAGTTGTCACGCACAGGTGGACAGCCTCATCCCCAAAGCTGTCACGCACAGGCGGACAGCCTCGTCCCTACAGCTGTCACGCACAGGCGGACAGCCTCGTCCCTACAGCTGTCACGCACAGGCAGACAGCCTCATCCCTAAAACTCACGCACAGGCAGACAGCCTCGTCCCTAAAACTGTAACGCACGTGCATTGGAAGCGCTACCAACTCACGGAATTTGAAACACATTCCACTGTTACATGGACTTCCTGAGAAAGAGGTATGGTGTAGGTCTAACAATGGGCTTGTCAAATCAGAAGCTATCAGTGGGTAAGAGGTGAGTGTGCGGTTGGCAGTGACATGCAGTGGGAAATTCTAAAATGTGAGGTTTTTTTACTAAATCGGGGTAGGTTCCCAATGAATGTGTAGATTTAAGGATCAAACATAGCCTCTGGCAAGGAAACGGGTATACAAGTGAGCTGCTGGGAGATGGAACTGTTGTAAGGTTATGGCATGGTGCTTTTGTGAATGGTATACAGCTCCATTTTGTAAGAGTGCTTCTATGCAAAGACCGTGGTGCTGAAGAGACATTTCAACATCGCACATGTTATAAATAACCATTTTAATTGCATAACTCAGCCCCCAACTCACGGCGTTATAACTGCGGGCAACGAGTTTCAACCACAAATGCCTGCTAGGATGTCCCTGCCGTGTTGCCTGGCAAATGGCCCTCTGACCCGGTTAACGCGAAGACGCAATTCACCAAAAGTAAAAAATGAGTGTTGACCCAGACTCAGCGCTTGGGCGCCGCGGTGGCGAGATGTTCACTACCTCGCCTGCTGTAATATTTGGAATTTGTTTGCGTCTCTCCCCTCGGTCGCGTGTTTTTTTTTTTTCTCCAGGCCCTCTGGGTTTCTTCCTCCACATTTAGTATCAATCAGGATCACGCGTTTAAGAGTATTTGGCTGCTAACATTTCCACACGATGATAAGCCACTTCGTTGGACTATAATGTGTGGCCAGGTCTCTTCTGAAAAAAAGGCTACAATGGCTCAGTGGGCCCCACCTGCTAAAATAAACAAATAGTTTAGTGGCGTCCAGCGTTCAGCTCTCACGAGCCCCCTCCCCTCGCCCCACAGTTGGCCTCGGGGTTGGGCCAACCCCCCCCCCCCCCCAGGCCAATCGGGACTCAGCCCCCCTGGTCGAGGCACTGCGTCCCCACATTGAATCTACGCAGCTCAGCGACGGTAGCGAGGACCTCGGGTCGACCTTTTATCTTTCGACGTGTGTTTACAGAAACGAGTATAGCGAGTCATTCACGTTTGATGATTTTACCACGAGTCGAATAAATGTGTTCATTTTACATCGGTAAAAACACTTTTGTATGACTTAATAAACATTGCAATACTGTTTGCAATTTACTCAGGGCCCTCGTAGCCTGAATCCGGCCCTGTCTGGTCGGCGTCTCTCGCCCCTGAGGAGTCGAGCGCGCCCGGCGAGGGAAGCATGGCCTCCACCTCGTCGCGCTCGTGTCACTACGAGGAGGAGGAGGGCGAGGAGGTGGCGAGGCGGACGGAGGCCCCGAGGCAGCTGCTCGGGGCCTCTGCTGCGCGCCGGGGATGACGCGGGGCTGGCGAGCCTCGCGGCCTCCGTGCTGGTGAGCGTGCCTAGCAGTTGCACCATTCAATTCCGCTCGTCCAGACGGGGAGAATTCAATCACATTTATTCGATGCGACGTTTCTTATGGGATTTAATAAGCGACAACATTTTGACCCCAAACCGAGAGGATTCTGGGATGTTTGTGGTTTATTGGTAATAACTCTGGAAGGAAACGTCGCTGACCCATCAAGGTGGTACTCCTACTGCTCGCCTCGTCGAGAGGAATCCAAATATATGAGTCGTTAAGCTATGGGATATGAAATGGACGATCGACCAATAAAACAACATGTATTATGGGGTTGAATGCTTTTTGCTATTCACAAACTAGAACAAAAGCAGTCATGCAAATATCTGATTTAACACCGCACAGCAAAACCAGTTGCACCATTCAATTCCGCTCGTCCAGACGGGGAGAATTCAATCACATTTATTCGATGCGACGTTTCACATGGGATTTAATAAGCGACAACATTTTGACCCCAATCCGAGAGGATTCTGGGATGTTTGTGGTTTATTGGTAATAACTCTGGAAGGAGACGTCGCAGACCCATCAAGGTGGAACTCCTACTGCTCGCCTCATCGAGAGGAATCCAAAGATATGAGTAGTTCAGCTATGGGATATGAAATGGACGAGCGACCAATAAAACAACATGTATTATGGGGTTGAATGCTTTTTGCTATTCACAAAATAAAACAAAAGCAGTCATGCAAATATCTTATTTAACACAGCACAGCAAAATCAGTTGCACCATTCAATCCCGCTCGTCCAGACGGGGAGAATTCAACCACATTTATTCTTTGCGACGTTTCATATGGGATTTATTGAGCGACAACATTTTGACCCCAAATCGAGAGGATTCTGGGATGTTTGTGGTTTTTTTGTAATAACTCTGGAAGGAAACGTCGCAGACCAATCAAAGTAGTAATCGTACTGCTCGCCTCATCGAGAGGAATCCAAAGATATGAGTGGTTAAGCTATGGGATATGAAATGGATGAGCGACCAATAAATCAACATGTATTATTGGGTTGAATGCTTTTTGCTATTCACAAAATAAAACAAAAGCAGTCATGCAAATATCTTATTTAACACAGCACAGCAAAATCAGTTGCACCATTCAATCCCGCTCGTCCAGACGGGGAGAATTCAATCACATTTATTCGATGCGACGTTTCTTATGGGATTTAATGAGCGACAACATTTTGACCCCAAACCGAGAGGATTCTGGGATGTTTGTGGTTTTTTTGTAATAACTCTGGAAGGTAACGTCGCAGACCAATCAAGGTGGTACTCCTACTGCTCCCCTCATCGAGAGGAATCCAAAGATATGAGTGGTTAAGCTATGGGATATGAAATGGACGAGCGACCAATAAAACAACATGTATTATGGGGTTGAATGCTTTTTGCTATTCACAAAATAAAACAAAAGCAGTCATGCAAATATCTTATTTAACACAGCACAGCAAAATCAGTTGCACCATTCAATCCCGCTCGTCCAGACGGGGAGAAGTCAATCACATTTATTCAATGCGACGTTTCTTATGGGGTTTATTGAGCGAAAACATTTTGACCCCAAATCGAGAGGATTCTGGGATGTTTGTGGTTTTTTTTGTAATAACTCTGGAAGGAAACGTCGCAGACCCATCAAGGTGGTACTCGTACTGCTCGCCTCATCGAGAGGAATGCAAAGATATGAGGGGTTAAGCTATGGGATATAAAATGGACGCTCGACCAATTAAACAACATGTATTATGGGGTTGAATGCTTTTTGCTATTCACAAAATAAAACAAAAGCAGGAAAGCAAATATCGTATTTAACACAGCACAGCAAAATCAGTTGCACCATTCAATCCCGCTCGTCCAGACGGGGAGAATTCAATCACATTTATTCGATGCGACGTTTCTTATGGGATTTAATGAGCGACAACATTTTGACCCCAAACCGAGAGGATTCTGGGATGTTTGTGGTTTTTTTGTAATAACTCTGGAAGGAAACGTTGGAGACCCATCAAGGTGGTACTCGTACTGCTCGACTCATCGAGCGGAATCCAAAGATATGAGTGGTTAAGCTATGGGATATGAAATGGACGAGCGACCAATAAATCAACATGTATTATGAGGTTGAATGCGTTTTGCTATTCACAAACTAGAACAAAAGCAGTCATGCAAATATCTGATTTAACACAGCACAGCAAAATCAGTTGCACCATTCAATTCCTCTCGTCAAGACGGGGAGAATTCAATCACATTTATTCTATGCGACGTTTCTTATGGGATGTATTGAGCGACAACATTTTGACCCCAAATCGAGAGGATTCTGGGATGTTTGTGGTTTTTTTGTGATAACTCTGGAAGGAAACGTCGCAGACCCATCAAGGTGGTACTCGTACTGCTCGCCTCATCGAGAGGAATCCAAAGATATGAGTGGTTAAGCTATGGGATATGAAATGGACGAGCAACCAATAAAACAACATGTATTATTGGGTTGAATGCTTTTTGCTATTCACAAAATAAAACAAAAGCAGTCATGCAAATATCTTATTTAACACAGCACAGCAAAATCAGTTGCACCATTCAATCCCGCTCTTCCAGACGGGGAGAATTCAATCACATTTATTAGATGAGGCGTTTCTTATGGGATTTAATGAGCGACAACATTTTGACCCCAAACCGAGAGGATTCTGGGATGTTTGTGGTTTTTTTTGTAATAACTCTGGAAGGAAACGTCGCAGACCCATCAAAGTGGTACTCCTACTGCTCGCCTCAACGAGAGGAATCGAAAGATATGAGTGGTTAAGCTATGGGATATGAAATGGACGAGCGACCAATAAAACAACATGTATTATGGGGTTGAATGCTTTTTGCTATTCACAAAATAAAACAAAAGCAGTCATGCAAATATCTTATTTAACACAGCACAGCAAAATCAGTTGCACCATTCAATCCCGCTCGTCCAGACGGGGAGAATTCAATCACATTTATTCGATGCGACGTTTCTTATGAGATTTATTGAGCGACAACATTTTGACCCCAAATCGAGAGGATTCTGGGATGTTTGTGGTTTTTTTTGTAATAACTCTGGAAGGAAACGTCCCAGACCCATCAAGGTGGTACTCGTACTGCTCGCCTCATCGAGAGGAATGCAAAGATATGAGGGGTTAAGCTATGGGATATAAAATGGACGCTCGACCAATAAAAAACATGTATTAAGGGGTTGAATGCTTTTTGCTATTCACAAAATAAAACAAAAGCAGTAAAGCAAATATCGTATTTAACACAGCACAGCAAAATCAGTTGCACCATTCAATCCCGCTCGTCCAGACGGGGAGAATTCAATCACATTTATTCGATGCGACGTTTCTTATGGGATTTAATGAGCGACAACATTTTGACCCCAAACCGAGAGGATTCTGGGATGTTTGTGGTTTTTTTGTAATAACTCTGGAAGGTAACGTCGCAGACCAATCAAGGTGGTACTCCTGCTGCTCCCCTCATCGAGAGGAATCCAAAGATATGAGTGGTTAAGCTATGGGATATGAAATGGACGAGCGACCAATAAAACAACATGTATTATGGGGTTGAATGCTTTTTGCTATTCACAAAATAAAACAAAAGCAGTCATGCAAATATCTTATTTAACACAGCACAGCAAAATCAGTTGCACCATTCAATCCCGCTCGTCCAGACGGGGAGAATTCAATCACATTTATTCGATGCGACGTTTCTTATGGGATTTATTGAGCGACAACATTTTGACCCCAAATCGAGAGGATTCTGGGATGTTTGTGGTTTTTTTGTAATAACTCTGGAAGGAAACGTCCCAGACCCATCAAGGTGGTACTCGTACTGCTCGCCTCATCGAGAGGAATGCAAAGATATGAGGGGTTAAGCTATGGGATATAAAATGGACGCTCGACCAATAAAAAAACATGTATTATGGGGTTGAATGCTTTTTGCTATTCACAAAATAAAACAAAAGCAGTAAAGCAAATATCGTATTTAACACAGCACAGCAAAATCAGTTGCACCATTCAATCCCGCTCGTCCAGACGGGGAGAATTCAATCACATTTATTCGATGCGACGTTTCTAATGGGATTTAATGAGCGACAACATTTTGACCCCAAACCGAGAGGATTCTGGGATGTTTGTGGTTTTTTTGTAATAACTCTGGAAGGTAACGTCGCAGACCAATCAAGGTGGTACTCCTGCTGCTCCCCTCATCGAGAGGAATCCAAAGATATGAGTGATTAAGCTATGGGATATGAAATGGACGAGCGACCAATAAAACAACATGTATTATGGGGTTGAATGCTTTTTGCTATTCACAAAATAAAACAAAAGCAGTCATGCAAATATCTTATTTAACACAGCACAGCAAAATCAGTTGCACCATTCAATCCCGCTCGTCCAGACGGGGAGAATTCAATCACATTTATTCTTTGCGACGTTTCATATGGGATTTATTGAGCGACAACATTTTGACCCCAAATCGAGAGGATTCTGGGATGTTTGTGGTTTTTTTTGTAATAACTCTGGAAGGAAACGTCGCAGACCCATCAAGGTAGTAATCGTACTGCTCGCCTCATCGAGAGGAATCCAAAGATATGAGTGGTTAAGCTATGGGATATGAAATGGATGAGCGACCAATAAAACAACATGTATTATTGGGTTGAATGCTTTTTGCTATTCACAAAATAAAACAAAAGCAGTCATGCAAATATCTTATTTAACACAGCACAGCAAAATCAGTTGCACCATTCAATCCCGCTCGTCCAGACGGGGAGAATTCAATCACATTTATTAGATGAGGCGTTTCTTATGGGATTTAATGAGCGACAACATTTTGACCCCAAACCGAGAGGATTCTGGGATGTTTGTGGTTTTTTTGTAATAACTCTGGAAGGTAACGTCGAAGACCCATCAAGGTGGTACTCATACTGCTCCCCTCATCGAGAGGAATCCAAAGATATGAGTGGTTAAGCTATGGGATATGAAATGGACGCTCGACCAATTAAACAACATGTATTATTGGGTTGAATGCTTTTTGCTATTCACAAAATAAAACAAAAGCAGTCATGCAAATATCGTATTTAACACAGCACAGCAAAATCAGTTGCACCATTCAATCCCGCTCGTCCAGATGGGGAGAATTCAATCACATTTATTAGATGAGGCGTTTCTTATGGGATTTAATGAGCGACAACATTTTGACCCCAAACCGAGAGGATTCTGGAATGTTTGTGGTTTTTTTGTAATAACTCTGGAAGGAAACGTCGCAGACCCATCAAGGTGGTACTCGTACTGCTCGCCTCATCGAGAGGAATCCAATGATATGAGTGGTTAAGCTATGGAATATGAAATGGACGAGCGACCAATAAAACAACATGTATTATTGGGTTGAATGCTTTTTGCTATTCACAAAATAAAACAAAAGCAGTCATGCAAATATCTTATTTAACACAGCACAGCAAAATCAGTTGCACCATTCAATCCCGCTCGTCCAGACGGGGAGAAGTCAATCACATTTATTAGATGAGGCGTTTCTTATGGGATTTAATGAGCGACAACATTTTGACCCCAAATCGAGAGGATTCTGGGATGTTTGTGGTTTTTTTGTAATAACTCTGGAAGGAAACGTCGCAGACCCATCAAAGTGGTACTCGTACTGCTCGCCTCATCGAGAGGAATCGAAACATATGAGTGGTTAAGCTATGGGATATAAAATGGACGCTCGACCAATTAAACAACATGTATTATGGGGTTGAATGCTTTTTGCTATTCACAAAATAAAACAAAAGCAGGAAAGCAAATATCGTATTTAACACAGCACAGCAAAATCAGTTGCACCATTCAATCCCGCTCGTCCAGACGGGGAGAATTCAATCACATTTATTCGATGCGACGTTTCTTATGGGATTTAATGAGCGACAACATTTTGACCCCAAACCGAGAAGATTCTGGGATGTTTGTGGTTTTTTTGTAATAACTCTGGAAGGAAACGTCGGAGACCCATCAAGGTGGTACTCGTACTGCTCGACTCATCGAGCGGAATCCAAAGATATGAGTGGTTAAGCTATGGGATATGAAATGGACGAGCGACCAATAAAACAACATGTATTATGAGGTTGAATGCTTTTTGCTATTCACAAACTAGAACAAAAGCAGTCATGCAAATATCTGATTTAACACAGCACAGCAAAATCAGTTGCACCATTCAATTCCTCTCGTCAAGACGGGGAGAATTCAATCACATTTATTCGATGCGACGTTTCTTATGGGATTTAATGAGCGACAACATTTTGACCCCAAACCGAGAGGATTCTGGGATGTTTGTGGTTTTTTTGTGATAACTCTGGAAGGAAACGTCGCAGACCCATCAAGGTGGTACTCGTACTGCTCGCCTCATCGAGCAGAATCCAAAGATATGAGTGGTTAAGCTATGGGATATGAAATGGACGAGCGACCAATAAAACAACATGTATTATTGGGTTGAATGCTTTTTGCTATTCACAAAATAAAACAAAAGCAGTCATGCAAATATCTGTTTTAACACAGCACAGCAAAATCAGTTGCAATATTCAATCCCGCTCGTCCAGACGGGGAGAATTCAATCACATTTATTAGATGAGGCGTTTCTTATGGGATTTAATGAGCGACAACATTTTGACCCCAAACCGAGAGGATTCTGGGATGTTTGTGTTTTTTTTGTAATAACTCTGGAAGGAAACCTCGCAGACCCATCAAGGTGGTACTCCTACTGCTCGCCTCAACGAGAGGAATCGAAAGATATGAGTGGTTAAGCTATGGGATATGAAATGGACGAGCGACCAATAAAACAACATGTATTATGGGGTTGAATGCTTTTTGCTATTCACAAAATAAAACAAAAGCAGTCATGCAAATATCTTATTTAACACAGCACAGCAAAATCAGTTGCACCATTCAATCCCGCTCGTCCAGACGGGGAGAATTCAATCACATTTATTCGATGCGACGTTTCTTATGGGATTTATTGAGCGACAACATTTTGACCCCAAATCGAGAGGATTCTGGGATGTTTGTGGTTTTTTTGTAATAACTCTGGAAGGAAACGTCCCAGACCCATCAAGGTGGTACTCGTACTGCTCGCCTCATCGAGAGGAATGCAAAGATATGAGGGGTTAAGCTATGGGATATAAAATGGACGCTCGACCAATAAAAAAACATGTATTATGGGGTTGAATGCTTTTTGCTATTCACAAAATAAAACAAAAGCAGTAAAGCAAATATTGTATTTAACACAGCACAGCAAAATCAGTTGCACCATTCAATCCCGCTCGTCCAGACGGGGAGAATTCAATCACATTTATTCGATGCGACGTTTCTTATGGGATTTAATGAGCGACAACATTTTGACCCCAAACCGAGAGGATTCTGGGATGTTTGTGGTTTTTTTGTAATAACTCTGGAAGGTAACGTCGCAGACCAATCAAGGTGGTACTCCTGCTGCTCCCCTCATCGAGAGGAATCCAAAGATATGAGTGGTTAAGCTATGGGATATGAAATGGACGAGCGACCAATAAAACAACATGTATTATGGGGTTGAATGCTTTTTGCTATTCACAAAATAAAACAAAAGCAGTCATGCAAATATCTTATTTAACACAGCACAGCAAAATCAGTTGCACCATTCAATCCCGCTCGTCCAGACGGGGAGAATTCAATCACATTTATTCTTTGCGACGTTTCATATGGGATTTATTGAGCGACAACATTTTGACCCCAAATCGAGAGGATTCTGGGATGTTTGTGGTTTTTTTGTAATAACTCTGGAAGGAAACGTCGGAGACCCATCAAGGTGGTACTCGTACTGCTCGACTCATCGAGCGGAATCCAAAGATATGAGTGGTTAAGCTATGGGATATGAAATGGACGAGCGACCAATAAAACAACATGTATTATGAGGTTGAATGCTTTTTGCTATTCACAAACTAGAACAAAAGCAGTCATGCAAATATCTGATTTAACACAGCACAGCAAAATCAGTTGCACCATTCAATTCCTCTCGTCAAGACGGGGAGAATTCAATCACATTTATTCGATGCGACGTTTCTTATGGGATTTAATGAGCGACAACATTTTGACCCCAAACCGAGAGGATTCTGGGATGTTTGTGGTTTTTTTGTGATAACTCTGGAAGGAAACGTCGCAGACCCATCAAGGTGGTACTCGTACTGCTCGCCTCATCGAGCAGAATCCAAAGATATGAGTGGTTAAGCTATGGGATATGAAATGGACGAGCGACCAATAAAACAACATGTATTATTGGGTTGAATGCTTTTTGCTATTCACAAAATAAAACAAAAGCAGTCATGCAAATATCTGTTTTAACACAGCACAGCAAAATCAGTTGCAATATTCAATCCCGCTCGTCCAGACGGGGAGAATTCAATCACATTTATTAGATGAGGCGTTTCTTATGGGATTTAATGAGCGACAACATTTTGACCCCAAACCGAGAGGATTCTGGGATGTTTGTGTTTTTTTTGTAATAACTCTGGAAGGAAACCTCGCAGACCCATCAAGGTGGTACTCCTACTGCTCGCCTCAACGAGAGGAATCGAAAGATATGAGTGGTTAAGCTATGGGATATGAAATGGACGAGCGACCAATAAAACAACATGTATTATGGGGTTGAATGCTTTTTGCTATTCACAAAATAAAACAAAAGCAGTCATGCAAATATCTTATTTAACACAGCACAGCAAAATCAGTTGCACCATTCAATCCCGCTCGTCCAGACGGGGAGAATTCAATCACATTTATTCGATGCGACGTTTCTTATGGGATTTATTGAGCGACAACATTTTGACCCCAAATCGAGAGGATTCTGGGATGTTTGTGGTTTTTTTGTAATAACTCTGGAAGGAAACGTCCCAGACCCATCAAGGTGGTACTCGTACTGCTCGCCTCATCGAGAGGAATGCAAAGATATGAGGGGTTAAGCTATGGGATATAAAATGGACGCTCGACCAATAAAAAAACATGTATTATGGGGTTGAATGCTTTTTGCTATTCACAAAATAAAACAAAAGCAGTAAAGCAAATATTGTATTTAACACAGCACAGCAAAATCAGTTGCACCATTCAATCCCGCTCGTCCAGACGGGGAGAATTCAATCACATTTATTCGATGCGACGTTTCTTATGGGATTTAATGAGCGACAACATTTTGACCCCAAACCGAGAGGATTCTGGGATGTTTGTGGTTTTTTTGTAATAACTCTGGAAGGTAACGTCGCAGACCAATCAAGGTGGTACTCCTGCTGCTCCCCTCATCGAGAGGAATCCAAAGATATGAGTGGTTAAGCTATGGGATATGAAATGGACGAGCGACCAATAAAACAACATGTATTATGGGGTTGAATGCTTTTTGCTATTCACAAAATAAAACAAAAGCAGTCATGCAAATATCTTATTTAACACAGCACAGCAAAATCAGTTGCACCATTCAATCCCGCTCGTCCAGACGGGGAGAATTCAATCACATTTATTCTTTGCGACGTTTCATATGGGATTTATTGAGCGACAACATTTTGACCCCAAATCGAGAGGATTCTGGGATGTTTGTGGTTTTTTTGTAATAACTCTGGAAGGAAACGTCGCAGACCCATCAAGGTAGTAATCGTACTGCTCGCCTCATCGAGAGGAATCCAATATTATGAGTGGTTAAGCTATGGGATATGAAATGGATGAGCGACCAATAAATCAACATGTATTATTGGGTTGAATGCTTTTTGCTATTCACAAAATAAAACAAAAGCAGTCATGCAAATATCTTATTTAACACAGCACAGCAAAATCAGTTGCACCATTCAATCCCGCTCGTCCAGACGGGGAGAATTCAATCACATTTATTCGATGCGACGTTTCTTATGGGATTTAATGAGCGACAACATTTTGACCCCAAACCGAGAGGATTCTGGGATGTTTGTGGTTTTTTTGTAATAACTCTGGAAGGTGACGTCGCAGACCAATCAAGGTGGTACTCCTACTGCTCCCCTCATCGAGAGGAATCCAAAGATATGAGTGGTTAAGCTATGGGATATGAAATGGACGAGCGACCAATAAAACAACATGTATTATGGGGTTGAATGCTTTTTGCTATTCACAAAATAAAACAAAAGCAGTCATGCAAATATCTTATTTAACACAGCACAGCAAAATCAGTTGCACCATTCAATCCCGCTCGTCCAGACGGGGAGAAGTCAATCACATTTATTCAATGCGACGTTTCTTATGGGGTTTATTGAGCGAAAACATTTTGACCCCAAATCGAGAGGATTCTGGGATGTTTGTGGTTTTTTTGTGATAACTCTGGAAGGAAACGTCGCAGACCCATCAAGGTGGTACTCGTACTGCTCGCCTCATCGAGAGGAATCAAAAGATATGAGTGGTTAAACTATGGGATATGAAATGGACGAGCGACCAATAAAACAACATGTATTATGGGGTTGAATGCTTTTTGCTATTCACAAAATAAAACAAAAGCAGTCATGCAAATATTTTATTTAACACAGCACAGCAAAATCAGTTGCACCATTCAATCCCGCTCGTCCAGACGGGGAGAAGTCAATCACATTTATTCAATGCGACGTTTCTTATGGGGTTTATTGAGCGAAAACATTTTGACCCCAAATCGAGAGGATTCTGGGATGTTTGTGGTTTTTTTGTAATAACTCTGGAAGGAAACGTCGCAGACCCATCAAGGTGGTACTCGTACTGCTCGCCTCATCGAGCGGAATGCAAAGATATGAGGGGTTAAGCTATGGGATATAAAATGGACGCTCGACCAATTAAACAACATGTATTATGGGGTTGAATGCTTTTTGCTATTCACAAAATAAAACAAAAGCAGTAAAGCAAATATCGTATTTAACACAGCACAGCAAAATCAGTTGCACCATTCAATCCCGCTCGTCCAGACGGGGAGAATTCAATCACATTTATTCGATGCGACGTTTCTTATGGGATTTAATGAGCGACAACATTTTGACCCCAAACCGAGAGGATTCTGGGATGTTTGTGGTTTTTTTGTAATAACTCTGGAAGGAAACGTCGGAGACCCATCAAGGTGGTACTCGTACTGCTCGACTCATCGAGCGGAATCCAAAGATATGAGTGGTTAAGCTATGGGATATGAAATGGACGAGCGACCAATAAAACAACATGTATTATGAGGTTGAATGCTTTTTGCTATTCACAAACTAGAACAAAAGCAGTCATGCAAATATCTTATTTAACACAGCACAGCAAAATCAGTTGCACCATTCAATTCCTCTCGTCAAGACGGGGAGAATTCAATCACATTTATTCTATGCGACGTTTCTTATGGGATTTATTGAGCGACAACATTTTGACCCCAAATCGAGAGGATTCTGGGATGTTTGTGGTTTTTTTGTGATAACTCTGGAAGGAAACGTCGCAGACCCATCAAGGTGGTACTCGTACTGCTCGCCTCATCGAGAGGAATCAAAAGATATGAGTGGTTAAGCTATGGGATATGATATGGACGAGCGACCAATAAAACAACATGTATTATTGGGTTGAATGCTTTCTGCTATTCACAAAATAAAACAAAAGCAGTCATGCAAATATCTTATTTAATACAGCACTGCAAAATCAGTTGCACCATTCAATCCCGCTCATCCAGACGGGGAGAATTCAATCACATTTATTAGATGAGGCGTTTCTTATGGGATTTAATGAGCGACAACATTTTGACCCCAAACCGAGAGGATTCTGGGATGTTTGTGGTTTTTTTGTAATAACTCTGGAAGGAAACGTCCCAGACCCATCAAGGTGGTACTCGTACTGCTCGCCTCATCGAGAGGAATGCAAAGATATGAGGGGTTAAGCTATGGGATATAAAATGGACGCTCGACCAATAAAACAACATGTATTATGGGGTTGAATGCTTTTTGCTATTCACAAAATAAAACAAAAGCAGTAAAGCAAATATCGTATTTAACACAGCACAGCAAAATCAGTTGCACCATTCAATCCCGCTCGTCCAGACGGGGAGAATTCAATCACATTTATTCGATGCGACGTTTCTTATGGGATTTAATGAGCGACAACATTTTGACCCCAAACCGAGAGGATTCTGGGATGTTTGTGGTTTTTTTGTAATAACTCTGGAAGGTAACGTCGCAGACCAATCAAGGTGGTACTCCTGCTGCTCCCCTCATCGAGAGGAATCCAAAGATATGAGTGGTTAAGCTATGGGATATGAAATGGACGAGCGACCAATAAAACAACATGTATTATGGGGTTGAATGCTTTTTGCTATTCACAAAATAAAACAAAAGCAGTCATGCAAATATCTTATTTAACACAGCACAGCAAAATCAGTGGCACCATTCAATCCCGCTCGTCCAGACGGGGAGAAGTCAATCACATTTATTCAATGCGACGTTTCTTATGGGATTTATTGAGCGAAAACATTTTGACCCCAAATCGAGAGGATTCTGGGATGTTTGTGGTTTTTTTGTAATAACTCTGGAAGGAAACGTCGCAGACCCATCAAGGTGGTACTCGTACTGCTCGCCTCATCGAGAGGAATGCAAAGATATGAGGGGTTAAGCTATTGGATATAAAATGGACGCTCGACCAATTAAACAACATGTATTATGGGGTTGAATTCTTTTTGCTATTCACAAAATAAAACAAAAGCAGTAAAGCAAATATCGTATTTAACACAGCACAGCAAAATCAGTTGCACCATTCAATTCCTCTCGTCCAGACGGGGAGAATTCAATCACATTTATTCTATGCGACGTTTCTTATGGGATTTATTGAGCGACAACATTTTGACCCCAAACCGAGAGGATTCTGGGATGTTTGTGGTTTTTTTTGTAATAACTCTGGAAGGAAACGTCGCAGACCCATCAAAGTGGTACTCCTACTGCTCGCCTCATCGAGAGGAATCGAAAGATATGAGTGGTTAAGCTATGGGATATGAAATGGACGAGCGACCAATAAAACAACATGTATTATGGGGTTGAATGCTTTTTGCTATTCACAAACTAGAACAAAAGCAGTCATGCAAATATCTGATTTAACACAGCACAGCAAAATCAGTTGCACCATTCAATTCCTCTCGTCAAGACGGGGAGAATTCAATCACATTTATTCGATGCGACGTTTCTTATGGGATTTAATGAGCGACAACATTTTGACCCCAAACCGAGAGGATTCTGGGATGTTTGTGGTTTTTTTGTGATAACTCTGGAAGGAAACGTCGCAGACCCATCAAGGTGGTACTCGTACTGCTCGCCTCATCGAGCGGAATCCAAAGATATGAGTGGTTAAGCTATGGGATATGAAATGGACGAGCGACCAATAAAACAACATGTATTATTGGGTTGAATGCTTTTTGCTATTCACAAAATAAAACAAAAGCAGTCATGCAAATATCTGTTTTAACACAGCACAGCAAAATCAGTTGCACCATTCAATCCCGCTCGTCCAGACGGGGAGAATTCAATCACATTTATTCGATGCGACGTTTCTTATGGGATTTATTGAGCGACAACATTTTGACCCCAAATCGAGAGGATTCTGGGATGTTTGTGGTTTTTTTGTAATAACTCTGGAAGGAAACGTCCCAGACCCATCAAGGTGGTACTCGTACTGCTCGCCTCATCGAGAGGAATGCCAAGATATGAGGGGTTAAGCTATGGGATATAAAATGGACGCTCGACCAATAAAAAAACATGTATTATGGGGTTGAATGCTCTTTGCTATTCACAAAATAAAACAAAAGCAGTAAAGCAAATATCGTATTTAACACAGCACAGCAAAATCAGTTGCACCATTCAATCCCGCTCCTCCAGACGGGGAGAATTCAATCACATTTATTCGATGCGACGTTTCTTATGGGATTTAATGAGCGACAACATTTTGACCCCAAACCGAGATGATTCTGGGATGTTTGTGGTTTTTTTGTAATAACTCTGGAAGGTAACGTCGCAGACCAATCAAGGTGGTACTCCTGCTGCTCCCCTCATCGAGAGGAATCCAAAGATATGAGTGGTTAAGCTATGGGATATGAAATGGACGAGCGACCAATAAAACAACATGTATTATGGGGTTGAATGCTTTTTGCTATTCATAAAATAAAACAAAAGCAGTCATGCAAATATCTTATTTAACACAGCACAGCAAAATCAGTTGCACCATTCAATCCCGCTCGTCCAGACGGGGAGAATTCAATCACATTTATTCTTTGCGACGTTTCATATGGGATTTATTGAGCGACAACATTTTGACCCCAAATCGAGAGGATTCTGGGATGTTTGTGGTTTTTTTGTAATAACTCTGGAAGGAAACGTCGCAGACCCATCAAGGTAGTAATCGTACTGCTCGCCTCATCGAGAGGAATCCAAAGATATGAGTGGTTAAGCTATAGGATATGAAATGGATGAGCGACCAATAAATCAACATGTATTATTGGGTTGAATGCTTTTTGCTATTCACAAAATAAAACAAAAGCAGTCATGCAAATATCTTATTTAACACAGCACAGCAAAATCAGTTGCACCATTCAATCCCGCTCGTCCAGACGGGGAGAATTCAATCACATTTATTCGATGCGACGTTTCTTATGGGATTTAATGAGCGACAACATTTTGACCCCAAACCGAGAGGATTCTGGGATGTTTGTGGTTTTTTTGTAATAACTCTGGAAGGTAACGTCGCAGACCAATCAAGGTGTTACTCCTACTGCTCCCCTCATCGAGAGGAATCCAAAGATATGAGTGGTTAAGCTATGGGATATGAAATGGACGAGCGACCAATAAAACAACATGTATTATGGGGTTGAATGCTTTTTGCTATTCACAAAATAAAACAAAAGCAGTCATGCAAATATCTTATTTAACACAGCACAGCAAAATCAGTTGCACCATTCAATCCCGCTCGTCCAGACGGGGAGAAGTCAATCACATTTATTCAATGCGACGTTTCTTATGGGGTTTATTGAGCGAAAACATTTTGACCCCAAATCGAGAGGATTCTGGGATGTTTGTGGTTTTTTTGTAATAACTCTGGAAGGAAACGTCGCAGACCCATCAAGGTGGTACTCGTACTGCTCGCCTCATCGAGAGGAATGCAAAGATATGAGGGGTTAAGCTATGGGATATAAAATGGACGCTCGACCAATTAAACAACATGTATTATGGGGTTGAATGCTTTTTGCTATTCACAAAATAAAGCAAAAGCAGTAAAGCAAATATCGTATTTAACACAGCACAGCAAAATCAGTTGCACCATTCAATCCCGCTCGTCCAGACGGGGAGAATTCAATCACATTTATTCGATGCGACGTTTCTTATGGGATTTAATGAGCGACAACATTTTGACCCCAAACCGAGAGGATTCTGGGATGTTTGTGGTTTTTTGTAATAACTCTGGAAGGAAACGTCGGAGACCCATCAAGGGGGTACTCGTACTGCTCGACTCATCGAGCGGAATCCAAAGATATGAGTGGTTAAGCTATGGGATATGAAATGGACGAGCGACCAATAAAACAACATGTATTATGAGGTTGAATGCTTTTTGCTATTCACAAACTAGAACAAAAGCAGTCCTGCAAATATCTTATTTAACACAGCACAGCAAAATCAGTTGCACCATTCAATTCCTCTCGTCAAGACGGGGAGAATTCAATCACATTTATTCTATGCGACGTTTCTTATGGGATTTATTGAGCGACAACATTTTGACCCCAAATCGAGAGGATTCTGGGATGTTTGTGGTTTTTTTGTGATAACTCTGGAAGGAAACGTCGCAGACCCATCAAGGTGGTACTCGTACTGCTCGCCTCATCGAGAGAAATCCAAAGATATGAGTGGTTAAGCTATGGGATATGAAATGGACGAGCGACCAATAAAACAACATGTATTATTGGGTTGAATGCTTTCTGCTATTCACAAAATAAAACAAATGCAGTCATGCAAATATCTTATTTAATACAGCACTGCAAAATCAGTTGCACCATTCAATCCCGCTCGTCCAGACGGGGAGAATTCAATCACATTTATTAGATGAGGCGTTTCTTATGGAATTTAATGAGCGACAAAATTTTGACCCCAAACCGAGAGGATTCTGGGATGTTTGTGGTTTTTTTTGTAATAACTCTGGAAGGAAACGTCCCAGACCCATCAAGGTGGTACTCGTACTGCTCGCCTCATCGAGAGGAATGCAAAGATATGAGGGGTTAAGCTATGGGATATTAAATGGACGCTCGACCAATAAAACAACATGTATTATGGGGTTGAATGCTTTTTGCTATTCACAAAATAAAACAAAAGCAGTAAAGCAAATATCGTATTTAACAGAGCACAGCAAAATCAGTTGCACCATTCAATCCCGCTCGTCCAGACGGGGAGAATTCAATCACATTTATTCGATGCGACGTTTCTTATGGGATTTAATGAGCGACAACATTTTGACCCCAAATCGAGAGGATTCTGGGATGTTTGTGGTTTTTTTGTAATAACTCTGGAAGGAAACGTCCCAGACCCATCAAGGTGGTACTCGTACTGCTCGCCTCATCGAGAGGAATGCAAAGATATGAGGGGTTAAGCTATGGGATATAAAATGGACGCTCGACCAATAAAACAACATGTATTATGGGGTTGAATGCTTTTTGCTATTCACAAAATAAAACAAAAGCAGTCATGCAAATATCTTATTTAAGACAGCACAGCAAAATCAGTGGCACCATTCAATCCCGCTCGTCCAGACGGGGAGAAGTCAATCACATTTATTCAATGCGACGTTTCTTATGGGATTTATTGAGCGAAAACATTTTGACCCCAAATCGAGAGGATTCTGGGATGTTTGTGGTTTTTTTGTAATACCTCTGGAAGGAAACGTCTTAGACCAATCAAGGTGGTACTCCTACTGCTCCCCTCATCGAGAGGAATCCAAAGATATGAGTGGTTAAGCTATGGGATATGAAATGGACGAGCGACCAATAAAACAACATGTATTATGGGGTTGAATGCTTTTTGCTATTCACAAAATAAAACAAAAGCAGTCATGCAAATATCTTATTTAACACAGCACAGCAAAATCAGTTGCACCATTCAATCCCGCTCGTCCAGACGGGGAGAAGTCAATCACATTTATTCAATGCGACGTTTCTTATGGGGTTTATTGAGCGAAAACATTTTGACCCCAAATCGAGAGGATTCTGGGATGTTTGTGGTTTTTTTGTAATAACTCTGGAAGGAAACGTCGCAGACCCATCAAGGTGGTACTCGTACTGCTCGCCTCATCGAGAGGAATGCAAAGATATGAGGGGTTAAGCTATGGGATATAAAATGGACGCTCGACCAATTAAACAACATGTATTATGGGGTTGAATGCTTTTTGCTATTCACAAAATAAAACAAAAGCAGTAAAGCAAATATCGTATTTAACACAGCACAGCAAAATCAGTTGCACCATTCAATCCCGCTCGTCCAGACGGGGAGAATTCAATCACATTTATTCGATGCGACGTTTCTTATGGGATTTAATGAGCGACAACATTTTGACCCCAAACCGAGAGGATTCTGGGATGTTTGTGGTTTTTTGTAATAACTCTGGAAGGAAACGTCGGAGACCCATCAAGGTGGTACTCGTACTGCTCGACTCATCGAGCGGAATCCAAAGATATGAGTGGTTAAGCTATGGGATATGAAATGGACGCTCGACCAATAAAACAACATGTATTATGGGGTTGAATGCTTTTTGCTATTCACAAAATAAAACAAAAGCAGTAAAGCAAATATCGTATTTAACACAGCACAGCAAAATCAGTTGCACCATTCAATCCCGCTCGTCCAGACGGGGAGAATTCAATCACATTTATTCGATGCGACGTTTCTTATGGGATTTAATGAGCGACAACATTTTGACCCCAAATCGAGAGGATTCTGGGATGTTTGTGGTTTTTTTGTAATAACTCTGGAAGGAAACGTCCCAGACCCATCAAGGTGGTACTCGTACTGCTCGCCTCATCGAGAGGAATGCAAAGATATGAGGGGTTAAGCTATGGGATATAAAATGGACGCTCGACCAATAAAACAACATGTATTATGGGGTTGAATGCTTTTTGCTATTCACAAAATAAAACAAAAGCAGTCATGCAAATATCTTATTTAAGACAGCACAGCAAAATCAGTGGCACCATTCAATCCCGCTCGTCCAGACGGGGAGAAGTCAATCACATTTATTCAATGCGACGTTTCTTATGGGATTTATTGAGCGAAAACATTTTGACCCCAAATCGAGAGGATTCTGGGATGTTTGTGGTTTTTTTGTAATACCTCTGGAAGGAAACGTCTTAGACCAATCAAGGTGGTACTCCTACTGCTCCCCTCATCGAGAGGAATCCAAAGATATGAGTGGTTAAGCTATGGGATATGAAATGGACGAGCGACCAATAAAACAACATGTATTATGGGGTTGAATGCTTTTTGCTATTCACAAAATAAAACAAAAGCAGTCATGCAAATATCTTATTTAACACAGCACAGCAAAATCAGTTGCACCATTCAATCCCGCTCGTCCAGACGGGGAGAAGTCAATCACATTTATTCAATGCGACGTTTCTTATGGGGTTTATTGAGCGAAAACATTTTGACCCCAAATCGAGAGGATTCTGGGATGTTTGTGGTTTTTTTGTAATAACTCTGGAAGGAAACGTCGCAGACCCATCAAGGTGGTACTCGTACTGATCGCCTCATCGAGAGGAATGCAAAGATATGAGGGGTTAAGCTATGGGATATAAAATGGACGCTCGACCAATTAAACAACATGTATTATGGGGTTGAATGCTTTTTGCTATTCACAAAATAAAACAAAAGCAGTAAAGCAAATATCGTATTTAACACAGCACAGCAAAATCAGTTGCACCATTCAATCCCGCTCGTCCAGACGGGGAGAATTCAATCACATTTATTCGATGCGACGTTTCTTATGGGATTTAATGAGCGACAACATTTTGACCCCAAACCGAGAGGATTCTGGGATGTTTGTGGTTTTTTGTAATAACTCTGGAAGGAAACGTCGGAGACCCATCAAGGTGGTACTCGTACTGCTCGACTCATCGAGCGGAATCCAAAGATATGAGTGGTTAAGCTATGGGATATGAAATGGACGCTCGACCAATAAAACAACATGTATTATGGGGTTGAATGCTTTTTGCTATTCACAAAATAAAACAAAAGCAGTAAAGCAAATATCGTATTTAACACAGCACAGCAAAATCAGTTGCACCATTCAATCCCGCTCGTCCAGACGGGGAGAATTCAATCACATTTATTCGATGCGACGTTTCTTATGGGATTTAATGAGCGACAACATTTTGACCCCAAATCGAGAGGATTCTGGGATGTTTGTGGTTTTTTTGTAATAACTCTGGAAGGAAACGTCCCAGACCCATCAAGGTGGTACTCGTACTGCTCGCCTCATCGAGAGGAATGCAAAGATATGAGGGGTTAAGCTATGGGATATAAAATGGACGCTCGACCAATAAAACAACATGTATTATGGGGTTGAATGCTTTTTGCTATTCACAAAATAAAACAAAAGCAGTCATGCAAATATCTTATTTAAGACAGCACAGCAAAATCAGTGGCACCATTCAATCCCGCTCGTCCAGACGGGGAGAAGTCAATCACATTTATTCTATGCGACGTTTCTTATGGGATTTATTGAGCGAAAACATTTTGACCCCAAATCGAGAGGATTCTGGGATGTTTGTGGTTTTTTTGTAATAACTCTGGAAGGAAACGTCGCAGACCAATCAAGGTGGTACTCCTACTGCTCCCCTCATCGAGAGGAATCCAAAGATATGAGTGGTTAAGCTATGGGATATGAAATGGACGCTCGACCAATAAAACAACATGTATTATGGGGTTGAATGCTTTTTGCTATTCACAAAATAAAACAAAAGCAGTAAAGCTAATATCGTATTTAACACAGCACAGCAAAATCAGTTGCACCATTCAATCCCGCTCGTCCAGACGGGGAGAATTCAATCACATTTATTCGTTGCGACGTTTCTTATGGGATTTAATGAGCGACAACATTTTGACCCCAAATCGAGAGGATTCTGGGATGTTTGTGGTTTTTTTGTAATAACTCTGGAAGGAAACGTCCCAGACCCATCAAGGTGGTACTCGTACTGCTCGCCTCATCGAGAGGAATGCAAAGATATGAGGGGTTAAGCTATGGGATATAAAATGGACGCTCGACCAATAAAACAACATGTATTATGGGGTTGAATGCTTTTTGCTATTCACAAAATAAAACAAAAGCAGTCATGCAAATATCTTATTTAAGACAGCACAGCAAAATCAGTGGCACCATTCAATCCCGCTCGTCCAGACGGGGAGAAGTCAATCACATTTATTCTATGCGACGTTTCTTATGGGATTTATTGAGCGAAAACATTTTGACCCCAAATCGAGAGGATTCTGGGATGTTTGTGGTTTTTTTGTAATAACTCTGGAAGGAAACGTCGCAGACCAATCAAGGTGGTACTCCTACTGCTCCCCTCATCGAGAGGAATCCAAAGATATGAGTGGTTAAGCTATGGGATATGAAATGGACGAGCGACCAATAAAACAACATGTATTATTGGGTTGAATGCTTTTTGCTATTCACAAAATAAAACAAAAGCAGTCATGCAAATATCTTATTTAACACAGCACAGCAAAATCAGTTGCACCATTCAATCCCGCTCGTCCAGACGGGGATAAGTCAATCACATTTATTCAATGCGACGTTTCTTATGGGGTTTATTGAGCGAAAACATTTTGACCCCAAATCGAGAGGATTCTGGGATGTTTGTGGTTTTTTTGTAATAACTCTGGAAGGAAACGTCGCAGACCCATCAAGGTGGTACTCGTACTGCTCGCCTCATCGAGAGGAATGCAAAGATATGAGGGGTTAAGCTAGGGGATATAAAATGGACGCTCGACCAATTAAACAACATGTATTATGGGGTTGAATGCTTTTTGCTATTCACAAAATAAAACAAAAGCAGTAAAGCAAATATCGTATTTAACACAGCACAGCAAAATCAGTTGCACCATTCAATCCCGCTCGTCCAGACGGGGAGAATTCAATCACATTTATTCGATGCGACGTTTCTTATGGGATTTAATGAGCGACAACATTTTGACCCCAAACCGAGAGGATTCTGGGATGTTTGTGGTTTTTTGTAATAACTCTGGAAGGAAACGTCGGAGACCCATCAAGGTGGTACTCGTACTGCTCGACTCATCGAGCGGAATCCAAAGATATGAGTGGTTAAGCTATGGGATATGAAATGGACGAGCGACCAATAAAACAACATGTATTATGAGGTTGAATGCTTTTTGCTATTCACAAACTAGAACAAAAGCAGTCATGCAAATATCTTATTTAACACAGCACAGCAAAATCAGTTGCACCATTCAATTCCTCTCGTCAAGACGGGGAGAATTCAATCACATTTATTCTATGCGACGTTTCTTATGGGATTTATTGAGCGAAAACATTTTGACCCCAAATCGAGAGGATTCTGGGATGTTTGTGGTTTTTTTGTAATAACTCTGGAAGGAAACGTCGCAGACCAATCAAGGTGGTACTCCTACTGCTCCCCTCATCGAGAGGAATCCAAAGATATAAGTGGTTAAGCTATGGGATATGAAATGGACGAGCGACCAATAAAACAACATGTTTTATTGGGTTGAATGCTTTTTGCTATTCACAAAATAAAACAAAAGCAGTCATGCAAATATCTTATTTAACACAGCACAGCAAAATCAGTTGCACCATTCAATCCCGCTCGTCCAGACGGGGAGAAGTCAATCACATTTATTCAATGCGACGTTTCTTATGGGGTTTATTGAGCGAAAACATTTTGACCCCAAATCGAGAGGATTCTGGGATGTTTGTGGTTTTTTTTGTAATAACTCTGGAAGGAAACGTCGCAGACCCATCAAGGTGGTACTCGTACTGCTCGCCTCATCGAGAGGAATGCAAAGATATGAGGGGTTAAGCTATGGGATATAAAATGGACGCTCGACCAATTAAACAACATGTATTATGGGGTTGAATGCTTTTTGCTATTCACAAAATAAAACAAAAGCAGTAAAGCAAATATCGTATTTAACACAGCACAGCAAAATCAGTTGCACCATTCAATCCCGCTCGTCCAGACGGGGAGAATTCAATCACATTTATTCGATGCGACGTTTCTTATGGGATTTAATGAGCGACAACATTTTGACCCCAAACCGAGAGGATTCTGGGATGTTTGTGGTTTTTTGTAATAACTCTGGAAGGAAACGTCGGAGACCCATCAAGGTGGTACTCGTACTGCTCGACTCATCGAGCGGAATCCAAAGATATGAGTGGTTAAGCTATGGGATATGAAATGGACGAGCGACCAATAAAACAACATGTATTATGAGGTTGAATGCTTTTTGCTATTCACAAACTAGAACAAAAGCAGTCATGCAAATCTCTTATTTAACACAGCACAGCAAAATCAGTTGCACCATTCAATTCCTCTCGTCAAGACGGGGAGAATTCAATCACATTTATTCTATGCGACGTTTCTTATGGGATTTATTGAGCGACAACATTTTGACCCCAAATCGAGAGGATTCTGGGATGTTTGTGGTTTTTTTGTGATAACTCTGGAAGGAAACGTCCCAGACCCATCAAGGTGGTACTCGTACTGCTCGCCTCATCGAGAGGAATGCAAAGATATGAGGGGTTAAGCCATGGGATATGAAATGGACGAGCGACCAATAAAACAACATGTATTATGAGGTTGAATGCTTTTTGCTATTCACAAACTAGAACAAAAGCAGTCATGCAAATATCTTATTTAATACAGCACTGCAAAATCAGTTGCACCATTCAATCCCGCTCGGCCAGACGGGGAGAATTCAATCACATTTATTAGATGAGGCGTTTCTTATGGGATTTAATGAGCGACAACATTTTGACCCCAAACCGAGAGGATTCTGGGATGTTTGTGGTTTTTTTGTAATAACTCTGGAAGGAAACGTCCCAGACCCATCAAGGTGGTACTCGTACTGCTCGCCTCATCGAGAGGAATGCAAAGATATGAGGGGTTAAGCCATGGGATATGAAATGGACGAGCGACCAATAAAACAACATGTATTATGAGGTTGAATGCTTTTTGCTATTCACAAACTAGAACAAAAGCAGTCATGCAAATATCTTATTTAACACAGCACAGCAAAATCAGTTGCACCATTCAATCCCGCTCGTCCAGACGGGGAGAATTCAATCACATTTATTCGATGCGACGTTTCTTATGGGATTTATTGAGCGACAACATTTTGACCCCAAATCGAGAGGATTCTGGGATGTTTGTGGTTTTTTTGTGATAACTCTGGAAGTAAACGTCGCAGACCCATCAAGTTGGTACTCGTACTGCTCGCCTCATCGAGAGGAATCCAAAGATATGAGTGGTTAAGCTATGGGATATGAAATGGACGAGCGACCAATAAAACAACATGTATTATTGGGTTGAATGCTTTCTGCTATTCACAAAATAAAACAAAAGCAGTCATGCAAATATCTTATTTAATACAGCACTGCAAAATCAGTTGCACCATTCAATCCCGCTCGGCCAGACGGGGAGAATTCAATCACATTTATTAGATGAGGCGTTTCTTATGGGATTTAATGAGCGACAACATTTTGACCCCAAACCGAGAGGATTCTGGGATGTTTGTGGTTTTTTTGTAATAACTCTGGAAGGAAACGTCCCAGACCCATCAAGGTGGTACTCGTACTGCTCGCCTCATCGAGAGGAATGCAAAGATATGAGGGGTTAAGCTATGGGATATAAAATGGACGCTCGACCAATAAAACAACATGTATTATGGGGTTGAATGCTTTTTGCTATTCACAAAATAAAACAAAAGCAGTAAAGCAAATATCGTATTTAACACAGCACAGCAAAATCAGTTGCACCATTCAATCCCGCTCGTCCAGACGGGGAGAATTCAATCACATTTATTCGATGCGACGTTTCTTATGGGATTTAATGAGCGACAACATTTTGACCCCAAATCGAGAGGATTCTGGGATGTTTGTGGTTTTTTTGTAATAACTCTGGAAGGAAACGTCCCAGACCCATCAAGGTGGTACTCGTACTGCTCGCCTCATCGAGAGGAATGCAAAGATATGAGGGGTTAAGCTATGGGATATAAAATGGACGCTCGACCAATAAAACAACATGTATTATGGGGTTGAATGCTTTTTGCTATTCACAAAATAAAACAAAAGCAGTCATGCAAATATCTTATTTAAGACAGCACAGCAAAATCAGTGGCACCATTCAATCCCGCTCGTCCAGACGGGGAGAAGTCAATCACATTTATTCAATGCGACGTTTCTTATGGGATTTATTGAGCGAAAACATTTTGACCCCAAATCGAGAGGATTCTGGGATGTTTGTGGTTTTTTTGTAATAATTCTGGAAGGAAACGTCGCAGACCCATCAAAGTGGTACTCCTACTGCTCGCCTCATCGAGAGGAATCGAAACATATGAGTGGTTAAGCTATGGGATATGAAATGGACGAGCGACCAATAAAACAACATGTATTATGGGGTTGAATGCTTTTTGCTATTCACAAAATAAAACAAAAGCAGTCATGCAAATATCTTATTTAACACAGCACAGCAAAATCAGTTGCACCATTCAATCCCGCTCGTCCAGACGGGGAGAATCCAATCACATTTATTCGATGCGACGTTTCTTATGGGATTTATTGAGCGACAACATTTTGACCCCAAATCGAGAGGATTCTGGGATGTTTGTGGTTTTTTTGTAATAACTCTGGAAGGAAACGTCCCAGACCCATCAAGGTGGTACTCGTACTGCTCGCCTCATCGAGAGGAATGCAAAGATATGAGGGGTTAAGCTACGGGATATAAAATGGACGCTCGACCAATAAAACAACATGTATTATGGGGTTGAATGCTTTTTGCTATTCACAAAATAAAACAAAAGCAGTAAAGCAAATATCGTATTTAACAGAGCACAGCAAAATCAGTTGCACCATTCAATCCCGCTCGTCCAGACGGGGAGAATTCAATCACATTTATTCGATGCGACGTTTCTTATGGGATTTAATGAGCGACAACATTTTGACCCCAAACCGAGAGGATTCTGGGATGTTTGTGGTTTTTTTGTAATAACTCTGGAAGGTAACGTCGCAGACCAATCAAGGTGGTACTCGTGCTGCTCCCCTCATCGAGAGGAATCCAAAGATATGAGTGGTTAAGCTATGGGATATGAAATGGACGAGCGACCAATAAAACAACATGTATTATGGGGTTGAATGCTTTTTGCTATTCACAAAATAAAACAAAAGCAGTCATGCAAATATCTTATTTAACACAGCACAGCAAAATCAGTGGCACCATTCAATCCCGCTCGTCCAGACGGGGAGAATTCAATCACATTTATTCGATGCGACGTTTCTTATGGGATTTATTGAGCGACAACATTTTGACCCCTAATCGAGAGGATTCTGGGATGTTTGTGGTTTTTTTGTAATAACTCTGGAAGGAAACGTCCCAGACCCATCAAGGTGGTACTCGTACTGCTCGCCTCATCGAGAGGAATGCAAAGATATGAGGGGTTAAGCTATGGGATATAAAATGGACGCTCGACCAATAAAACAACATGTATTATGGGGTTGAATGCTTTTTGCTATTCACAAAATGAAACAAAAGCAGTAAAGCAAATATCGTATTTAACACAGCACAGCAAAATCAGTTGCACCATTCAATCCCGCTCGTCCAGACGGGGAGAATTCAATCACATTTATTCGATGCGACGTTTCTTATGGGATTTAATGAGCGACAACATTTTGACCCCAAACCGAGAGGATTCTGGGATGTTTGTGGTTTTTTTGTAATAACTCTGGAAGGTAACGTCGCAGACCAATCAAGGTGGTACTCGTGCTGCTCCCCTCATCGAGAGGAATCCAAAGATATGAGTGGTTAAGCTATGGGATATGAAATGGACGAGCGACCAATAAAACAACATGTATTATGGGGTTGAATGCTTTTTGCTATTCACAAAATAAAACAAAAGCAGTCATGCAAATATCTTATTTAACACAGCACAGCAAAATCAGTGGCACCATTCAATCCCGCTCGTCCAGACGGGGAGAAGTCAATCACATTTATTCAATGCGACGTTTCTTATGGGATTTATTGAGCGACAACATTTTGACCCCAAACCGAGAGGATTCTGGGATGTTTGTGTTTTTTTGTAATAACTCTGGAAGGAAACGTCGCAGACCCATCAAGGTGGCACTCGTACTGCTCGCCTCATCGAGAGGAATGCAAAGATATGAGGGGTTAAGCTATTGGATATAAAATGGACGCTCGACCAATTAAACAACATGTATTATGGGGTTGAATGCTTTTTGCTATTCACAAAATAAAACAAAAGCAGTAAAGCAAATATCGTATTTAACACAGCACAGCAAAATCAGTTGCACCATTCAATTCCTCTCGTCCAGACGGGGAGAATTCAATCACATTTATTCTATGCGACGTTTCTTATGGGATTTATTGAGCGACAACATTTTGACTCCAAACCGAGAGGATTCTGGGATGTTTGTGTTTTTTTTTGTAATAACTCTGGAAGTAAACGTCGCAGACCCATCAAAGTGGTACTCGTACTGCTCGCCTCATCGAGAGGAATCGAAAGATATGAGTGGTTAAGCTATGGGATATGAAATGGACGAGCGACCAATAAAACAACATGTATTATGGGGTTGAATGCTTTTTGCTATTCACAAAATAAAACAAAAGCAGTCATGCAAATATCTTATTTAACACAGCACAGCAAAATCAGTGGCACCATTCAATCCCGCTCGTCCAGACGGGGAGAAGTCAATCACATTTATTCAATGCGACGTTTCTTATGGGATTTATTGAGCGAAAACATTTTGACCCCAAATCGAGAGGATTCTGGGATGTTTGTGGTTTTTTTGTAATAACTCTGGAAGGAAACGTCGCAGACCCATCAAGGTGGTACTCGTACTGCTCGCCTCATCGAGAGGAATGCAAAGATATGAGGGGTTAAGCTATTGGATATAAAATGGACGCTCGACCAATTAAACAACATGTATTATGGGGTTGAATGCTTTTTGCTATTCACAAAATAAAACAAAAGCAGTAAAGCAAATATCGTATTTAACACAGCACAGCAAAATCAGTTGCACCATTCAATTCCTCTCGTCCAGACGGGGAGAATTCAATCACATTTATTCTATGCGACGTTTCTTATGGGATTTATTGAGCGACAACATTTTGACTCCAAACCGAGAGGATTCTGGGATGTTTGTGTTTTTTTTTGTAATAACTCTGGAAGTAAACGTCGCAGACCCATCAAAGTGGTACTCGTACTGCTCGCCTCATCGAGAGGAATCGAACGATATGAGTGGTTAAGCTATGGGATATGAAATGGACGAGCGACCAATAAAACAACATGTATTATGGGGTTGAATGCTTTTTGCTATTCACAAAATAAAACAAAAGCAGTCATGCAAATATCTTATTTAACACAGCACAGCAAAATCAGTTGCACCATTCAATCCCGCTCGTCCAGACGGGGAGAAGTCAATCACATTTATTCAATGCGACGTTTCTTATGGGATTTATTGAGCGAAAACATTTTGAACCCAAATCGAGAGGATTCTGGGATGTTTGTGGTTTTTTTGTAATAACTCTGGAAGGAAACGTCGCAGACCCATCAAGGTGGTACTCGTACTGCTCGCCTCATCGAGAGGAATGCAAAGATATGAGGGGTTAAGCTATTGGATATAAAATGGACGCTCGACCAATTAAACAACATGTATTATGGGGTTGAATGCTTTTTGCTATTCACAAAATAAAACAAAAGCAGTAAAGCAAATATCGTATTTAACACAGCACAGCAAAATCAGTTGCACCATTCAATCCCGCTCGTCCAGACGGGGAGAATTCAATCACATTTATTCGATGCGACGTTTCTTATGGGATTTAATGAGCGACAACATTTTGACCCCAAACCGAGAGGATTCTGGGATGTTTGTGGTTTTTTTGTAATAACTCTGGAAGGTAACGTCGCAGACCAATCAAGGTGGTACTCGTGCTGCTCCCCTCATCGAGAGGAATCCAAAGATATGAGTGGTTAAGCTATGGGATATGAAATGGATGAGCGACCAATAAAACAACATGTATTATGGGGTTGAATGCTTTTTGCTATTCACAAAATAAAACAAAAGCAGTCATGCAAATATCTTATTTAACACAGCACAGCAAAATCAGTGGCACCATTCAATCCCGCTCGTCCAGACGGGGAGAAGTCAATCACATTTATTCAATGCGACGTTTCTTATGGGATTTATTGAGCGACAACATTTTGACCCCAAACCGAGAGGATTCTGGGATGTTTGTGGTTTTTTTTGTAATAACTCTGGAAGGAAACGTCGCAGACCCATCAAAGTGGTACTCCTACTGCTCGCCTCATCGAGAGAAATCGAAAGATATGAGTGGTTAAGCTATGGGATATGAAATGGACGAGCGACCAATAAAACAACATGTATTATGGGGTTGAATGCTTTTTGCTATTCACAAAATAAAACAAAAGCAGTAAAGCAAATATCGTATTTAACACAGCACAGCAAAATCAGTTGCACCATTCAATCCCGCTCGTCCAGACGGGGAGAATTCAATCACATTTATTCGATGCGACGTTTCTTATGGGATTTAATGAGCGACAACATTTTGACCCCAAACCGAGAGGATTCTGGGATATTCTTAGTTTTTTCGGTAAAGTCACGTTGAAGAGAAACAACAAAATAACAAAATATATATAAAACAATAAAAAAAATTCTCACGACGTTTCGACCATAACTCAAACGGTCATCATCAGGTGTGTCGGTTTGCATAAATTTATTTTGAAAACGGCATATTTATTTATATATATAAAAATAACGTTTGCGTCACGCGCAACGATGGCAGTTTGCCAGGACTAGTCCATCTATTTTTTGAAAAGAGGAGGGGGGAGACGAAATTTGTTTTTATGTATGCTGTCTGAAAGGCACTGTAAGCGTGAACAATCAATCAAGAACTGAAATGATTTATCAAATCTTTCCAATGATTGCTAAGATAGAATCCATCTTCTCGGTTGAAATTGTCTCTGTGTTTGTATATGTGGATAGCCTCATGAACGAATCTCTCATGGAAGCCAGATGGCTTACAAAGAACCTCCGTCTTGGAAAAGTCAATGGCATGTGAGCCTACTGAATTAGAACAATGATCTGCTACGGCCGAGGTGTTGGTCCTACCGTGTTTAAGGTCTGCTTTATGTTCACGAATGCGGTCCGAGATATGGCGTTTGGTTTCTCCAATGTAACTACTACCACAGAGGCAACTTAGTTTGTAGACACCAGGGTATTGTATGTCCGGAATCACATCTTTTACAGACGGAACCAGATCACGGATTTTATGTAATGTGTTGAAACGGACCTGGATCTTGTGTTTATTCAAGATTTTGGAGATCTTTTTTGTGATCCCAGCAATGTAGGGTAGGTGGAAGAGGTACGTGGATGACACTTTTGTCATCTGGCCACATGGCCGGCCTGCTCTAGACAAATTCTTCGACCACATCAATTCCATACACCCAGCCATCAGATTTACCATGGAAGTCGAAATAGATGGCAAGATACCTTTTTTGGATGTCCTAATTAAAAAGAGACCTGATGGTTCAATGAGCCACTCTGTCTACAGGAAAGCTACCCATACGGATGCTTATCTGAAACCGGATTCCCACCACCATCCATCACAGAAGAATTCTCTCATCAAGACTCTGTATCATAGAGCCCAATGCATATCCGACCAGGAACACATAAGCAGTGAACTCAAGCACGTACACCAAGCTCTTAGGGCTAATGGTTACTCCGACTATACAATCCGCAAAGCTATCACTCAAACCATGAAGAAGAACCCTCTTGAGGAGCCTTTCAAAACCATCACTTTACCCTACATTGCTGGGATCACAAAAAAGATCTCCAAAATCTTGAATAAACACAAGATCCAGGTCCGTTTCAACACATTACATAAAATCCGTGATCTGGTTCCGTCTGTAAAAGATGTGATTCCGGACATACAATACCCTGGTGTCTACAAACTAAGTTGCCTCTGTGGTAGTAGTTACATTGGAGAAACCAAACGCCATATCTCGGACCGCATTCGTGAACATAAAGCAGACCTTAAACACGGTAGGACCAACACCTCGGCCGTAGCAGATCATTGTTCTAATTCAGTAGGCTCACATGCCATTGACTTTTCCAAGACGGAGGTTCTTTGTAAGCCATCTGGCTTCCATGAGAGATTCGTTCATGAGGCTATCCACATATACAAACACAGAGACAATTTCAACCGAGAAGATGGATTCTATCTTAGCAATCATTGGAAAGATTTGATAAATCATTTCAGTTCTTGATTGATTGTTCACGCTTACAGTGCCTTTCAGACAGCATACATAAAAACAAATTTCGTCTCCCCCCTCCTCTTTTCAAAAAATAGATGGACTAGTCCTGGCAAACTGCCATCGTTGCGCGTGACGCAAACGTTATTTTTATATATATAAATAAATATGCCGTTTTCAAAATAAATTTATGCAAACCGACACACCTGATGATGACCGTTTGAGTTATGGTCGAAACGTCGTGAGAATTTTTTTTTTTATTGTTTTATATATATTTTGTTATTTTGTTGTTTCTCTTCAACGTGACTTTACCGAAAAAACTAAGAATATGAATTATTGCAGTCACGAAAGCTTTAAATCAAAATTTAGGATTCTGGGATGTTTGTGTTTTTTTTGTAATAACTCTGGAAGGTAACGTCGCAGACCAATCAAGGTGGTACTCGTGCTGCTCCCCTCATCGAGAGGAATCCAACGATATGAGTGGTTAAGCTATGGGATATGAAATGGACGAGCGACCAATAAAACAACATGTATTATGGGGTTGAATGCTTTTTGCTATTCACAAAATAAAACAAAAGCAGTCATGCAAATATCTTATTTAACACAGCACAGCAAAATCAGTGGCACCATTCAATCCCGCTCGTCCAGACGGGGAGAAGTCAATCACATTTATTCAATGCGACGTTTCTTATGGGATTTATTGAGCGAAAACATTTTGAACCCAAATCGAGAGGATTCTGGGATGTTTGTGGTTTTTTTGTAATAACTCTGGAAGGAAACGTCGCAGACCCATCAAGGTGGCACTCGTACTGCTCGCCTCATCGAGAGGAATGCAAAGATATGAGGGGTTAAGCTATTGGATATAAAATGGACGCTCGACCAATTAAACAACATGTATTATGGGGTTGAATGCTTTTTGCTATTCACAAAATAAAACAAAAGCAGTAAAGCAAATATCGTATTTAACACAGCACAGCAAAATCAGTTGCACCATTCAATTCCTCTCGTCCAGACGGGGATAATTCAATCACATTTATTCTATGCGACGTTTCTTATGGGATTTATTGAGCGACAACATTTTGACTCCAAACCGAGAGGATTCTGGGATGTTTGTGTTTTTTTTTGTAATAACTCTGGAAGTAAACGTCGCAGACCCATCAAAGTGGTACTCGTACTGCTCGCCTCATCGAGAGGAATCGAAAGATATGAGTGGTTAAGCTATGGGATATGAAATGGACGAGCGACCAATAAAACAACATGTATTATGGGGTTGAATGCTTTTTGCTATTCACAAAATAAAACAAAAGCAGTCATGCAAATATCTTATTTAACACAGCACAGCAAAATCAGTTGCACCATTCAATCCCGCTCGTCCAGACGGGGAGAAGTCAATCACATTTATTCAATGCGACGTTTCTTATGGGATTTATTGAGCGAAAACATTTTGAACCCAAATCGAGAGGATTCTGGGATGTTTGTGGTTTTTTTGTAATAACTCTGGAAGGAAACGTCGCAGACCCATCAAGGTGGTACTCGTACTGCTCGCCTCATCGAGAGGAATGCAAAGATATGAGGGGTTAAGCTATTGGATATAAAATGGACGCTCGACCAATTAAACAACATGTATTATGGGGTTGAATGCTTTTTGCTATTCACAAAATAAAACAAAAGCAGTAAAGCAAATATCGTATTTAACACAGCACAGCAAAATCAGTTGCACCATTCAATCCCGCTCGTCCAGACGGGGAGAATTCAATCACATTTATTCGATGCGACGTTTCTTATGGGATTTAATGAGCGACAACATTTTGACCCCAAACCGAGAGGATTCTGGGATGTTTGTGGGTTTTTTGTAATAACTCTGGAAGGTAACGTCGCAGACCAATCAAGGTGGTACTCGTGCTGCTCCCCTCATCGAGAGGAATCCAAAGATATGAGTGGTTAAGCTATGGGATATGAAATGGATGAGCGACCAATAAAACAACATGTATTATGGGGTTGAATGCTTTTTGCTATTCACAAAATAAAACAAAAGCAGTCATGCAAATATCTTATTTAACACAGCACAGCAAAATCAGTGGCACCATTCAATCCCGCTCGTCCAGACGGGGAGAAGTCAATCACATTTATTCAATGCGACGTTTCTTATGGGATTTATTGAGCGACAACATTTTGACCCCAAACCGAGAGGATTCTGGGATGTTTGTGGTTTTTTTTGTAATAACTCTGGAAGGAAACGTCGCAGACCCATCAAAGTGGTACTCCTACTGCTCGCCTCATCGAGAGAAATCGAAAGATATGAGTGGTTAAGCTATGGGATATGAAATGGACGAGCGACCAATAAAACAACATGTATTATGGGGTTGAATGCTTTTTGCTATTCACAAAATAAAACAAAAGCAGTAAAGCAAATATCGTATTTAACACAGCACAGCAAAATCAGTTGCACCATTCAATTCCTCTCGTCCAGACGGGGAGAATTCAATCACATTTATTCTATGCGACGTTTCTTATGGGATTTATTGAGCGACAACATTTTGACTCCAAACCGAGAGGATTCTGGGATGTTTGTGTTTTTTTTTGTAATAACTCTGGAAGTAAACGTCGCAGACCCATCAAAGTGGTACTCGTACTGCTCGCCTCATCGAGAGGAATCGAAAGATATGAGTGGTTAAGCTATGGGATATGAAATGGACGAGCGACCAATAAAACAACATGTATTATGGGGTTGAATGCTTTTTGCTATTCACAAAATAAAACAAAAGCAGTCATGCAAATATCTTATTTAACACAGCACAGCAAAATCAGTTGCACCATTCAATCCCGCTCGTCCAGACGGGGAGAAGTCAATCACATTTATTCAATGCGACGTTTCTTATGGGATTTATTGAGCGAAAACATTTTGAACCCAAATCGAGAGGATTCTGGGATGTTTGTGGTTTTTTTGTAATAACTCTGGAAGGAAACGTCGCAGACCCATCAAGGTGGTACTCGTACTGCTCGCCTCATCGAGAGGAATGCAAAGATATGAGGGGTTAAGCTATTGGATATAAAATGGACGCTCGACCAATTAAACAACATGTATTATGGGGTTGAATGCTTTTTGCTATTCACAAAATAAAACAAAAGCAGTAAAGCAAATATCGTATTTAACACAGCACAGCAAAATCAGTTGCACCATTCAATTCCTCTCGTCCAGACGGGGAGAATTCAATCACATTTATTCTATGCGACGTTTCTTATGGGATTTATTGAGCGACAACATTTTGACTCCAAACCGAGAGGATTCTGGGATGTTTGTGGTTTTTTTTGTAATAACTCTGGAAGTAAACGTCGCAGACCCATCAAAGTGGTACTCGTACTGCTCGCCTCATCGAGAGGAATCGAAAGATATGAGTGGTTAAGCTATGGGATATGAAATGGACGAGCGACCAATAAAACAACATGTATTATGGGGTTGAATGCTTTTTGCTATTCACAAAATAAAACAAAAGCAGTAAAGCAAATATCGTATTTAACACAGCACAGCAAAATCAGTTGCACCATTCAATCCCGCTCGTCCAGACGGGGAGAATTCAATCACATTTATTCGATGCGACGTTTCTTATGGGATTTAATGAGCGACAACATTTTGACCCCAAACCGAGAGGATTCTGGGATATTTGTGGTTTTTTTGTAATAACTCTGGAAGGTAACGTCGCAGACCAATCAAGGTGGTACTCCTGCTGCTCCCCTCATCGAGAGGAATCCAAAGATATGAGTGGTTAAGCTATGGGATATGAAATGGACGAGCGACCAATAAAACAACATGTATTATGGGGTTGAATGCTTTTTGCAATTCACAAAATAAAACAAAAGCAGTCATGCAAATATCTTATTTAACACAGCACAGCAAAATCAGTGGCACCATTCAATCCCGCTCGTCCAGACGGGGAGAAGTCAATCACATTTATTCAATGCGACGTTTCTTATGGGATTTATTGAGCGAAAACATTTTGACCCCAAATCGAGAGGATTCTGGGATGTTTGTGGTTTTTTTGTAATAACTCTGGAAGGAAACGTCGCAGACCCATCAAGGTGGTACTCGTACTGCTCGCCTCATCGAGAGGAATGCAAAGATATGAGGGGTTAAGCTATTGGATATAAAATGGACGCTCGACCAATTAAACAACATGTATTATGGGGTTGAATGCTTTTTGCTATTCACAAAATAAAACAAAAGCAGTAAAGCAAATATCGTATTTAACACAGCACAGCAAAATCAGTTGCACCATTCAATTCCTCTCGTCCAGACGGGGAGAATTCAATCACATTTATTCTATGCGACGTTTCTTATGGGATTTATTGAGCGACAACATTTTGACCCCAAATCGAGAGGATTCTGGGATGTTTGTGGTTTTTTTGTGATAACTCTGGAAGGAAACGTCGCAGACCCATCAAGGTGGTACTCGTACTGCTCGCCTCATCGAGAGGAATCCAAAGATATGAGTGGTTAAGCTATGGGATATGAAATGGACGAGCGACCAATAAAACAACATGTATTATGGGGTTGAATGCTTTTTGCTATTCACAAAATAAAACAAAAGCAGTCATGCAAATATCTTATTTAACACAGCACAGCAAAATCAGTTGCACCATTCAATCCCGCTCGTCCAGACGGGGAGAATTCAATCACATTTATTAGATGAGGCGTTTCTTATGGGATTTAATGAGCGACAACATTTTGACCCCAAACCGAGAGGATTCTGGGATGTTTGTGGTTTTTTTCGTAATAACTCTGGAAGGAAACGTCGCAGACCCATCAAAGTGGTACTCCTACTGCTCGCCTCATCGAGAGGAATCGAAAGATATGAGTGGTTAAGCTATGGGATATGAAATGGACGAGCGACCAATAAAACAACATGTATTATGGGGTTGAATGCTTTTTGCTATTCACAAAATAAAACAAAAGCAGTCATGCAAATATCTTATTTAACACAGCACAGCAAAATCAGTGGCACCATTCAATCCCGCTCGTCCAGACGGGGAGAAGTCAATCACATTTATTCAATGCGACGTTTCTTATGGGATTTATTGAGCGAAAACATTTTGACCCCAAATCGAGAGGATTCTGGGATGTTTGTGGTTTTTTTGTAATAACTCTGGAAGGAAACGTCGCAGACCCATCAAGGTGGTACTCGTACTGCTCGCCTCATCGAGAGGAATGCAAAGATATGAGGGGTTAAGCTATTGGATATAAAATGGACGCTCGACCAATTAAACAACATGTATTATGGGGTTGAATGCTTTTTGCTATTCACAAAATAAAACAAAAGCAGTAAAGCAAATATCGTATTTAACACAGCACAGCAAAATCAGTTGCACCATTCAATTCCTCTCGTCCAGACGGGGAGAATTCAATCACATTTATTCTATGCGACGTTTCTTATGGGATTTATTGAGCGACAACATTTTGACCCCAAACCGAGAGGATTCTGGGATGTTTGTGGTTTTTTTTGTAATAACTCTGGAAGGAAACGTCGCAGACCCATCAAAGTGGTACTCCTACTGCTCGCCTCATCGAGAGGAATCGAAAGATATGAGTGGTTAAGCTATGGGATATGAAATGGACGAGCGACCAATAAAACAACATGTATTATGGGGTTGAATGCTTTTTGCTATTCACAAAATAAAACAAAAGCAGTCATGCAAATATCTTATTTAACACAGCACAGCAAAATCAGTTGCACCATTCAATCCCGCTCGTCCAGACGGGGAGAATTCAATCACATTTATTCGATGCGACGTTTCTTATGGGATTTATTGAGCGACAACATTTTGACCCCAAATCGAGAGGATTCTGGGATGTTTGTGGTTTTTTTGTAATAACTCTGGAAGGAAACGTCCCAGACCCATCAAGGTGGTACTCGTACTGCTCGCCTCATCGAGAGGAATGCAAAGATATGAGGGGTTAAGCTATGGGATATAAAATGGACGCTCGACCAATAAAACAACATGTATTATGGGGTTGAATGCTTTTTGCTATTCACAAAATAAAACAAAAGCAGTAAAGCAAATATCGTATTTAACACAGCACAGCAAAATCAGTTGCACCATTCAATCCCGCTCGTCCAGACGGGGAGAATTCAATCACATTTATTCGATGCTACGTTTCTTATGGGATTTAATGAGCGACAACATTTTGACCCCAAACCGAGAGGATTCTGGGATATTTGTGGTTTTTTTGTAATAACTCTGGAAGGTAACGTCGCAGACCAATCAAGGTGGTACTCCTGCTGCTCCCCTCATCGAGAGGAATCCAAAGATATGAGTGGTTAAGCTATGGGATATGAAATGGACGAGCGACCAATAAAACAACATGTATTATGGGGTTGAATGCTTTTTGCTATTCACAAAATAAAACAAAAGCAGTCATGCAAATATCTTATTTAACACAGCACAGCAAAATCAGTGGCACCATTCAATCCCGCTCGTCCAGACGGGGAGAAGTCAATCACATTTATTCAATGCGACGTTTCTTATGGGATTTATTGAGCGAAAACATTTTGACCCCAAATCGAGAGGATTCTGGGATGTTTGTGGTTTTTTTGTAATAACTCTGGAAGGAAACGTCGCAGACCCATCAAGGTGGTACTCGTACTGCTCGCCTCATCGAGAGGAATGCAAAGATATGAGGGGTTAAGCTATGGGATATAAAATGGACGCTCGACCAATAAAACAACATGTATTATGGGGTTGAATGCTTTTTGCTATTCACAAAATAAAACAAAAGCAGTAAAGCAAATATCGTATTTAACACAGCACAGCAAAATCAGTTGCACCATTCAATCCCGCTCGTCCAGACGGGGAGAATTCAATCACATTTATTCGATGCGACGTTTCTTATGGGATTTAATGAGCGACAACATTTTGACCCCAAACCGAGAGGATTCTGGGATATTTGTGGTTTTTTTGTAATAACTCTGGAAGGTAACGTCGCAGACCAATCAAGGTGGTACTCCTGCTGCTCCCCTCATCGAGAGGAATCCAAAGATATGAGTGGTTAAGCTATGGGATATGAAATGGACGAGCGACCAATAAAAAAACATGTATTATGGGGTTGAATGCTTTTTGCTATTCACAAAATAAAACAAAAGCAGTCATGCAAATATCTTATTTAACACAGCACAGCAAAATCAGTGGCACCATTCAATCCCGCTCGTCCAGACGGGGAGAAGTCAATCACATTTATTCAATGCGACGTTTCTTATGGGATTTATTGAGCGAAAACATTTTGACCCCAAATCGAGAGGATTCTGGGATGTTTGTGGTTTTTTTGTAATAACTCTGGAAGGAAACGTCGCAGACCCATCAAGGTGGTACTCGTACTGCTCGCCTCATCGAGAGGAATGCAAAGATATGAGGGGTTAAGCTATTGGATATAAAATGGACGCTCGACCAATTAAACAACATGTATTATGGGGTTGAATGCTTTTTGCTATTCACAAAATAAAACAAAAGCAGTAAAGCAAATATCGTATTTAACACAGCACAGCAAAATCAGTTGCACCATTCAATTCCTCTCGTCCAGACGGGGAGAATTCAATCACATTTATTCTATGCGACGTTTCTTATGGGATTTATTGAGCGACAACATTTTGACCCCAAATCGAGAGGATTCTGGGATGTTTGTGGTTTTTTTGTGATAACTCTGGAAGGAAACGTCGCAGACCCATCAAGGTGGTACTCGTACTGCTCGCCTCATCGAGAGGAATCCAAAGATATGAGTGTTAAGCTATGGGATATGAAATGGAAGAGCGACCAATAAAAAACATGTATTATTGGGTTGAATGCTTTTTGCTATTCACAAAATATAACAAAAGCAGTCATGCAAATATCTGATTTAACACAGCACAGCAAAATCAGTTGCACCATTCAATCCCGCTCGTCCAGACGGGGAGAATTCAATCACATTTATTAGATGAGGCGTTTCTTATGGGATTTAATGAGCGACAACATTTTGACCCCAAACCGAGAGGATTCTGGGATGTTTGTGGTTTTTTTCGTAATAACTCTGGAAGGAAACGTCCCAGACCCATCAAGGTGGTACTCGTACTGCTCGCCTCATCGAGAGGAATGCAAAGATATGAGGGGTTAAGTTATGGGATATAAAATGGACGCTCGACCAATAAAATAACATGTATTATGGGGTTGAATGCTTTTTGCTATTCACAAAATAAAAAAAGCAGTAAAGCAAATATCGCATTTAACACAGCACAGCAAAATCAGTTGCACCATTCAATCCCGCTCGTCCAGACGGGGAGAAGTCAATCACATTTATTCGATGCGACGTTTCTTATGGGATTTAATGAGCGACAACATTTTGACCCCAAATCGAGAGGATTCTGGGATGTTTGTGGTTTTTTTGTGATAACTCTGGAAGGAAATGTCGCAGACCCATCAAGGTGGTACTCGTACTGCTCGCCTCATCGAGAGGAATCCAAAGATATGAGTGGTTAAGCTATGGGATATGAAATGGACGAGCGACCAATAAAACAACATGTATTATGGGGTTGAATGCTTTTTGCTATTCACAAACTAGAACAAAAGCAGTCATGCAAATATCTGATTTAACACAGCACAGAAAAATCAGTTGCACCATTCAATCCCGCTCGTCCAGACGGGGAGAATTCAATCACATTTATTTGATGCGACGTTTCTTTAATGGGATTTAATGAGCGACAACATTTTGACCCCAAACCGAGAGGATTCTGGGATGTTTGCGGTTTTTTGGTAACAATTCTGGAAGGAAACGTCGCAGACCCATCAAGGTGGTACTCGTACTGCTCGCCTCATCGAGTGGAATCCAAAGATATGAGTGGTTAAGCTATGGGATATGAAATGGACGAGCGACCAATAAAACAACATGTATTATGGGGTTGAATGCTTTTTGCTATTCACAAAATAAAACAAAAGCAGTCATGCAAATATCTTATTTAACACAGCACAGCAAAATCAGTGGCACCATTCAATCCCGCTCGTCCAGACGGGGAGAAGTCAATCACATTTATTCAATGCGACGTTTCTTATGGGATTTATTGAGCGAAAACATTTTGACCCCAAATCGAGAGGATTCTGGGATGTTTGTGGTTTTTTTGTAATAACTCTGGAAGGAAACGTCGCAGACCCATCAAGGTGGTACTCGTACTGCTCGCCTCATCGAGAGGAATCCAAAGATATGAGTGGTTAAGCTATGGGATATGAAATGGACGAGCGACCAATAAAACAACATGTATTATGGGGTTGAATGCTTTTTGCTATTCACAAACTAGAACAAAAGCAGTCATGCAAATATCTGATTTAACACAGCACAGCAAAATCAGTTGCACCATTCAATCCCGCTCGTCCAGACGGGGAGAATTCAATCACATTTATTTGATGCGACGTTTCTTTAATGGGATTTAATGAGCGACAACATTTTGACCCCAAACCGAGAGGTTTCTGGGATGTTTGCGGTTTTTTGGTAACAATTCTGGAAGGAAACGTCGCAGACCCATCAAGGTGGTACTCGTACTGCTCGCCTCATCGAGTGGAATCCAAAGATATGAGTGATTAAGCTATGGGATATGAAATGGACGAGCGACCAATAAAACAACATGTATTATGGGGTTGAATGCTTTTTGCTATTCACAAAATAAAACAAAAGCAGTCATGCAAATATCTTATTTAACACAGCACAGCAAAATCAGTGGCACCATTCAATCCCGCTCGTCCAGACGGGGAGAAGTCAATCACATTTATTCAATGCGACGTTTCTTATGGGATTTATTGAGCGAAAACATTTTGACCCCAAATCGAGAGGATTCTGGGATGTTTGTGGTTTTTTTGTAATAACTCTGGAAGGAAACGTCGCAGACCCATCAAGGTGGTACTCGTACTGCTCGCCTCATCGAGAGGAATCCAAAGATATGAGTGGTTAAGCTATGGGATATGAAATGGACGAGCGACCAATAAAACAACATGTATTATGGGGTTGAATGCTTTTTGCTATTCACAAACTAGAACAAAAGCAGTCATGCAAATATCTGATTTAACACAGCACAGCAAAATCAGTTGCACCATTCAATCCCGCTCGTCCAGACGGGGAGAATTCAATCACATTTATTTGATGCGACGTTTCTTTAATGGGATTTAATGAGCGACAACATTTTGACCCCAAACCGAGAGGATTCTGGGATGTTTGCGGTTTTTTGGTAACAATTCTGGAAGGAAACGTCGCAGACCCATCAAGGTGGTACTCGTACTGCTCGCCTCATCGAGTGGAATCCAAAGATATGAGTGGTTAAGCTATGGGATATGAAATGGACGAGCGACCAATAAAACAACATGTATTATGGGGTTGAATGCTTTTTGCTATTCACAAAATAAAACAAAAGCAGTCATGCAAATATCTTATTTAACACAGCACAGCAAAATCAGTGGCACCATTCAATCCCGCTCGTCCAGACGGGGAGAAGTCAATCACATTTATTCAATGCGACGTTTCTTATGGGATTTATTGAGCGAAAACATTTTGACCCCAAATCGAGAGGATTCTGGGATGTTTGTGGTTTTTTTGTAATAACTCTGGAAGGAAACGTCGCAGACCCATCAAGGTGGTACTCGTACTGCTCGCCTCATCGAGAGGAATGCAAAGATATGAGGGGTTAAGCTATTGGATATAAAATGGACGCTCGACCAATTAAACAACATGTATTATGGGGTTGAATGCTTTTTGCTATTCACAAAATAAAACAAAAGCAGTAAAGCAAATATCGTATTTAACACAGCACAGCAAAATCAGTTGCACCATTCAATTCCTCTCGTCCAGACGGGGAGAATTCAATCACATTTATTCTATGCGACGTTTCTTATGGGATTTATTGAGCGAGAACATTTTGACCCCAAATCGAGAGGATTCTGGGATGTTTGTGGTTTTTTTGTGATAACTCTGGAAGGAAACGTCGCAGACCCATCAAGGTGGTACTCGTACTGCTCGCCTCATCGAGAGGAATCCAAAGATATGAGTGGTTAAGCTATGGGATATGAAATGGACGAGCGACCAATAAAACAACATGTATTATGGGGTTGAATGCTTTTTGCTATTCACAAAATAAAACAAAAGCAGTCATGCAAATATCTTATTTAACACAGCACAGCAAAATCAGTTGCACCATTCAATCCCGCTCGTCCAGACGGGGAGAATTCAATCACATTTATTAGATGAGGCGTTTCTTATGGGATTTAATGAGCGACAACATTTTGACCCCAAACCGAGAGGATTCTGGGATGTTTGTGGTTTTTTTCGTAATAACTCTGGAAGGAAACGTCGCAGACCCATCAAAGTGGTACTCCTACTGCTCGCCTCATCGAGAGGAATCGAAAGATATGAGTGGTTAAGCTATGGGATATGAAATGGACGAGCGACCAATAAAACAACATGTATTATGGGGTTGAATGCTTTTTGCTATTCACAAAATAAAACAAAAGCAGTCATGCAAATATCTTATTTAACACAGCACAGCAAAATCAGTTGCACCATTCAATCCCGCTCGTCCAGACGGGGAGAAGTCAATCACATTTATTCAATGCGACGTTTCTTATGGGATTTATTGAGCGAAAACATTTTGACCCCAAATCGAGAGGATTCTGGCATGTTTGTGGTTTTTTTGTGATAACTCTGGAAGGAAACGTCGCAGACCCATCAAGGTGGTACTCGTACTGCTCGCCTCATCGAGAGGAATCCAAAGATATGAGTGGTTAAGCTATGGGATATGAAATGGACGAGCGACCACTAAAACAACATGTATTATGGGGTTGAATGCTTTTTGCTATTCACAAACTAGAACAAAAGCAGTCATGCAAATATCTGATTTAACACAGCACAGCAAAATCAGTTGCACCATTCAATCCCGCTCGTCCAGACGGGGAGAATTCAATCACATTTATTTGATGCGACGTTTCTTTAATGGGATTTAATGAGCGACAACATTTTGACCCCAAACCGAGAGGATTCTGGGATGTTTGCGGTTTTTTGGTAACAATTCTGGAAGGAAACGTCGCAGACCCATCAAGGTGGTACTCGTACTGCTCGCCTCATCGAGTGGAATCCAAAGATATGAGTGGTTAAGCTATGGGATATGAAATGGACGAGCGACCAATAAAACAACATGTATTATGGGGTTGAATGCTTTTTGCTATTCACAAAATAAAACAAAAGCAGTCATGCAAATATCTTATTTAACACAGCACAGCAAAATCAGTTGCACCATTCAATCCCGCTCGTCCAGACGGGGAGAATTCAATCACATTTATTAGATGAGGCGTTTCTTATGGGATTTAATGAGCGACAACATTTTGACCCCAAACCGAGAGGATTCTGGGATGTTTGTGGTTTTTTTCGTAATAACTCTGGAAGGAAACGTCGCAGACCCATCAAAGTGGTACTCCTACTGCTCGCCTCATCGAGAGGAATCGAAAGATATGAGTGGTTAAGCTATGGGATATGAAATGGACGAGCGACCAATAAAACAACATGTATTATGGGGTTGAATGCTTTTTGCTATTCACAAAATAAAACAAAAGCAGTCATGCAAATATCTTATTTAACACAGCACAGCAAAATCAGTTGCACCATTCAATCCCGCTCGTCCAGACGGGGAGAAGTCAATCACATTTATTCAATGCGACGTTTCTTATGGGATTTATTGAGCGAAAACATTTTGACCCCAAATCGAGAGGATTCTGGCATGTTTGTGGTTTTTTTGTGATAACTCTGGAAGGAAACGTCGCAGACCCATCAAGGTGGTACTCGTACTGCTCGCCTCATCGAGAGGAATCCAAAGATATGAGTGGTTAAGCTATGGGATATGAAATGGACGAGCGACCACTAAAACAACATGTATTATGGGGTTGAATGCTTTTTGCTATTCACAAACTAGAACAAAAGCAGTCATGCAAATATCTGATTTAACACAGCACAGCAAAATCAGTTGCACCATTCAATCCCGCTCGTCCAGACGGGGAGAATTCAATCACATATATTTGATGCGACGTTTCTTTAATGGGATTTAATGAGCGACAACATTTTGACCCCAAACCGAGAGGATTCTGGGATGTTTGCGGTTTTTTGGTAACAATTCTGGAAGGAAACGTCGCAGACCCATCAAGGTGGTACTCGTACTGCTCGCCTCATCGAGTGGAATCCAAAGATATGAGTGGTTAAGCTATGGGATATGAAATGGACGAGCGACCAATAAAACAACATGTATTATGGGGTTGAATGCTTTTTGCTATTCACAAAATAAAACAAAAGCAGTCATGCAAATATCTTATTTAACACAGCACAGCAAAATCAGTGGCACCATTCAATCCCGCTCGTCCAGACGGGGAGAAGTCAATCACATTTATTCAATGCGACGTTTCTTATGGGATTTATTGAGCGAAAACATTTTGACCCCAAATCGAGAGGATTCTGGGATGTTTGTGGTTTTTTTGTAATAACTCTGGAAGGAAACGTCGCAGACCCATCAAGGTGGTACTCGTACTGCTCGCCTCATCGAGAGGAATGCAAAGATATGAGGGGTTAAGCTATTGGATATAAAATGGACGCTCGACCAATTAAACAACATGTATTATGGGGTTGAATGCTTTTTGCTATTCACAAAATAAAACAAAAGCAGTAAAGCAAATATCGTATTTAACACAGCACAGCAAAATCAGTTGCACCATTCAATTCCTCTCGTCCAGACGGGGAGAATTCAATCACATTTATTCTATGCGACGTTTCTTATGGGATTTATTGAGCGACAACATTTTGACCCCAAACCGAGAGGATTCTGGGATGTTTGTGGTTTTTTTTGTAATAACTCTGGAAGGAAACGTCGCAGACCCATCAAAGTGGTACTCCTACTGCTCGCCTCATCGAGAGGAATCGAAAGATATGAGTGGTTAAGCTATGGGATATGAAATGGACGAGCGACCAATAAAACAACATGTATTATGGGGTTGAATGCTTTTTGCTATTCACAAAATAAAACAAAAGCAGTCATGCAAATATCTTATTTAACACAGCACAGCAAAATCAGTTGCACCATTCAATCCCGCTCGTCCAGACGGGGAGAATTCAATCACATTTATTCGATGCGACGTTTCTTATGGGATTTATTGAGCGACAACATTTTGACCCCAAATCGAGAGGATTCTGGGATGTTTGTGGTTTTTTTGTAATAACTCTGGAAGGAAACGTCCCAGACCCATCAAGGTGGTACTCGTACTGCTCGCCTCATCGAGAGGAATGCAAAGATATGAGGGGTTAAGCTATGGGATATAAAATGGACGCTCGACCAATAAAACAACATGTATTATGGGGTTGAATGCTTTTTGCTATTCACAAAATAAAACAAAAGCAGTAAAGCAAATATCGTATTTAACACAGCACAGCAAAATCAGTTGCACCATTCAATCCCGCTCGTCCAGACGGGGAGAATTCAATCACATTTATTCGATGCGACGTTTCTTATGGGATTTAATGAGCGACAACATTTTGACCCCAAACCGAGAGGATTCTGGGATATTTGTGGTTTTTTTGTAATAACTCTGGAAGGTAACGTCGCAGACCAATCAAGGTGGTACTCCTGCTGCTCCCCTCATCGAGAGGAATCCAAAGATATGAGTGGTTAAGCTATGGGATATGAAATGGACGAGCGACCAATAAAACAACATGTATTATGGGGTTGAATGCTTTTTGCTATTCACAAAATAAAACAAAAGCAGTCATGCAAATATCTTATTTAACACAGCACAGCAAAATCAGTGGCACCATTCAATCCCGCTCGTCCAGACGGGGAGAAGTCAATCACATTTATTCAATGCGACGTTTCTTATGGGATTTATTGAGCGAAAACATTTTGACCCTAAATCGAGAGGATTCTGGGATGTTTGTGGTTTTTTTGTAATAACTCTGGAAGGAAACGTCGCAGACCCATCAAGGTGGTACTCGTACTGCTCGCCTCATCGAGAGGAATGCAAAGATATGAGGGGTTAAGCTATGGGATATAAAATGGACGCTCGACCAATAAAACAACATGTATTATGGGGTTGAATGCTTTTTGCTATTCACAAAATAAAACAAAAGCAGTAAAGCAAATATCGTATTTAACACAGCACAGCAAAATCAGTTGCACCATTCAATCCCGCTCGTCCAGACGGGGAGAATTCAATCACATTTATTCGATGCGACGTTTCTTATGGGATTTAATGAGCGACAACATTTTGACCCCAAACCGAGAGGATTCTGGGATATTTGTGGTTTTTTTGTAATAACTCTGGAAGGTAACGTCGCAGACCAATCAAGGTGGTACTCCTGCTGCTCCCCTCATCGAGAGGAATCCAAAGATATGAGTGGTTAAGCTATGGGATATGAAATGGACGAGCGACCAATAAAACAACATGTATTATGGGGTTGAATGCTTTTTGCTATTCACAAAATAAAACAAAAGCAGTCATGCAAATATCTTATTTAACACAGCACAGCAAAATCAGTGGCACCATTCAATCCCGCTCGTCCAGACGGGGAGAAGTCAATCACATTTATTCAATGCGACGTTTCTTATGGGATTTATTGAGCGAAAACATTTTGACCCCAAATCGAGAGGATTCTGGGATGTTTGTGGTTTTTTTGTAATAACTCTGGAAGGAAACGTCGCAGACCCATCAAGGTGGTACTCGTACTGCTCGCCTCATCGAGAGGAATGCAAAGATATGAGGGGTTAAGCTATTGGATATAAAATGGACGCTCGACCAATTAAACAACATGTATTATGGGGTTGAATGCTTTTTGCTATTCACAAAATAAAACAAAAGCAGTAAAGCAAATATCGTATTTAACACAGCACAGCAAAATCAGTTGCACCATTCAATTCCTCTCGTCCAGACGGGGAGAATTCAATCACATTTATTCTATGCGACGTTTCTTATGGGATTTATTGAGCGACAACATTTTGACCCCAAATCGAGAGGATTCTGGGATGTTTGTGGTTTTTTTGTGATAACTCTGGAAGGAAACGTCGCAGACCCATCAAGGTGGTACTCGTACTGCTCGCCTCATCGAGAGGAATCCAAAGATATGAGTGTTTAAGATATGGGATATGAAATGGACGAGCGACCAATAAAAAACATGTATTATTGGGTTGAATGCTTTTTGCTATTCACAAAATAAAACAAAAGCAGTCATGCAAATATCTTATTTAACACAGCACAGCAAAATCAGTTGCACCATTCAATCCCGCTCGTCCAGACGGGGAGAATTCAATCACATTTATTAGATGAGGCGTTTCTTATGGGATTTAATGAGCGACAACATTTTGACCCCAAACCGAGAGGATTCTGGGATGTTTGTGGTTTTTTTCGTAATAACTCTGGAAGGAAACGTCCCAGACCCATCAAGGTGGTACTCGTACTGCTCGCCTCATCGAGAGGAATGCAAAGATATGAGGGGTTAAGTTATGGGATATAAAATGGACGCTCGACCAATAAAACAACATGTATTATGGGGTTGAATGCTTTTTGCTATTCACAAAATAAAAAAAAGCAGTAAAGCAAATATCGTATTTAACACAGCACAGCAAAATCAGTTGCACCATTCAATCCCGCTCGTCCAGACGGGGAGAAGTCAATCACATTTATTCAATGCGACGTTTCTTATGGGATTTATTGAGCGAAAACATTTTGACCCCAAATCGAGAGGATTCTGGGATGTTTGTGGTTTTTTTGTGATAACTCTGGAAGGAAACGTCGCAGACCCATCAAGGTGGTACTCGTACTGCTCGCCTCATCGAGAGGAATCCAAAGATATGAGTGGTTAAGCTATGGGATATGAAATGGACGAGCGACCAATAAAACAACATGTATTATGGGGTTGAATGCTTTTTGCTATTCACAAACTAGAACAAAAGCAGTCATGCAAATATCTGATTTAACACAGCACAGCAAAATCAGTTGCACCATTCAATCCCGCTCGTCCAGACGGGGAGAATTCAATCACATTTATTTGATGCGACGTTTCTTTAATGGGATTTAATGAGCGACAACATTTTGACCCCAAACCGAGAGGATTCTGGGATGTTTGCGGTTTTTTGGTAACAATTCTGGAAGGAAACGTCGCAGACCCATCAAGGTGGTACTCGTACTGCTCGCCTCATCGAGTGGAATCCAAAGATATGAGTGGTTAAGCTATGGGATATGAAATGGACGAGCGACCAATAAAACAACATGTATTATGGGGTTGAATGCTTTTTGCTATTCACAAAATAAAACAAAAGCAGTCATGCAAATATCTTATTTAACACAGCACAGCAAAATCAGTGGCACCATTCAATCCCGCTCGTCCAGACGGGGAGAAGTCAATCACATTTATTCAATGCGACGTTTCTTATGGGATTTATTGAGCGAAAACATTTTGACCCCAAATCGAGAGGATTCTGGGATGTTTGTGGTTTTTTTGTAATAACTCTGGAAGGAAACGTCGCAGACCCATCAAGGTGGTACTCGTACTGCTCGCCTCATCGAGAGGAATCCAAAGATATGAGTGGTTAAGCTATGGGATATGAAATGGACGAGCGACCAATAAAACAACATGTATTATGGGGTTGAATGCTTTTTGCTATTCACAAACTAGAACAAAAGCAGTCATGCAAATATCTGATTTAACACAGCACAGCAAAATCAGTTGCACCATTCAATCCCGCTCGTCCAGACGGGGAGAATTCAATCACATTTATTTGATGCGACGTTTCTTTAATGGGATTTAATGAGCGACAACATTTTGACCCCAAACCGAGAGGATTCTGGGATGTTTGCGGTTTTTTGGTAACAATTCTGGAAGGAAACGTCGCAGACCCATCAAGGTGGTACTCGTACTGCTCGCCTCATCGAGTGGAATCCAAAGATATGAGTGGTTAAGCTATGGGATATGAAATGGACGAGCGACCAATAAAACAACATGTATTATGGGGTTGAATGCTTTTTGCTATTCACAAAATAAAACAAAAGCAGTCATGCAAATATCTTATTTAACACAGCACAGCAAAATCAGTGGCACCATTCAATCCCGCTCGTCCAGACGGGGAGAAGTCAATCACATTTATTCAATGCGACGTTTCTTATGGGATTTATTGAGCGAAAACATTTTGACCCCAAATCGAGAGGATTCTGGGATGTTTGTGGTTTTTTTGTAATAACTCTGGAAGGAAACGTCGCAGACCCATCAAGGTGGTACTCGTACTGCTCGCCTCATCGAGAGGAATGCAAAGATATGAGGGGTTAAGCTATTGGATATAAAATGGACGCTCGACCAATTAAACAACATGTATTATGGGGTTGAATGCTTTTTGCTATTCACAAAATAAAACAAAAGCAGTAAAGCAAATATCGTATTTAACACAGCACAGCAAAATCAGTTGCACCATTCAATTCCTCTCGTCCAGACGGGGAGAATTCAATCACATTTATTCTATGCGACGTTTCTTATGGGATTTATTGAGCGAGAACATTTTGACCCCAAATCGAGAGGATTCTGGGATGTTTGTGGTTTTTTTGTGATAACTCTGGAAGGAAACGTCGCAGACCCATCAAGGTGGTACTCGTACTGCTCACCTCATCGAGAGGAATCCAAAGATATGAGTGGTTAAGCTATGGGATATGAAATGGACGAGCGACCAATAAAACAACATGTATTATGGGGTTGAATGCTTTTTGCTATTCACAAAATAAAACAAAAGCAGTCATGCAAATATCTTATTTAACACAGCACAGCAAAATCAGTTGCACCATTCAATCCCGCTCGTCCAGACGGGGAGAATTCAATCACATTTATTAGATGAGGCGTTTCTTATGGGATTTAATGAGCGACAACATTTTGACCCCAAACCGAGAGGATTCTGGGATGTTTGTGGTTTTTTTCGTAATAACTCTGGAAGGAAACGTCGCAGACCCATCAAAGTGGTACTCCTACTGCTCGCCTCATCGAGAGGAATCGAAAGATATGAGTGGTTAAGCTATGGGATATGAAATGGACGAGCGACCAATAAAACAACATGTATTATGGGGTTGAATGCTTTTTGCTATTCACAAAATAAAACAAAAGCAGTCATGCAAATATCTTATTTAACACAGCACAGCAAAATCAGTTGCACCATTCAATCCCGCTCGTCCAGACGGGGAGAAGTCAATCACATTTATTCAATGCGACGTTTCTTATGGGATTTATTGAGCGAAAACATTTTGACCCCAAATCGAGAGGATTCTGGCATGTTTGTGGTTTTTTTGTGATAACTCTGGAAGGAAACGTCTCAGACCCATCAAGGTGGTACTCGTACTGCTCGCCTCATCGAGAGGAATCCAAAGATATGAGTGGTTAAGCTATGGGATATGAAATGGACGAGCGACCACTAAAACAACATGTATTATGGGGTTGAATGCTTTTTGCTATTCACAAACTAGAACAAAAGCAGTCATGCAAATATCTGATTTAACACAGCACAGCAAAATCAGTTGCGCCATTCAATCCCGCTCGTCCAGACGGGGAGAATTCAATCACATTTATTTGATGCGACGTTTCTTTAATGGGATTTAATGAGCGACAACATTTTGACCTCAAACCGAGAGGATTCTGGGATGTTTGCGGTTTTTTGGTAACAATTCTGGAAGGAAACGTCGCAGACCCATCAAGGTGGTACTCGTACTGCTCGCCTCATCGAGTGGAATCCAAAGATATGAGTGGTTAAGCTATGGGATATGAAATGGACGAGCGACCAATAAAACAACATGTATTATGGGGTTGAATGCTTTTTGCTATTCACAAAATAAAACAAAAGCAGTCATGCAAATATCTTATTTAACACAGCACAGCAAAATCAGTTGCACCATTCAATCCCGCTCGTCCAGACGGGGAGAAGTCAATCACATTTATTCAATGCGACGTTTCTTATGGGATTTATTGAGCGAAAACATTTTGACCCCAAATCGAGAGGATTCTGGGATGTTTGTGGTTTTTTTGTAATAACTCTGGAAGGAAACGTCGCAGACCCATCAAGGTGGTACTCGTACTGCTCGCCTCATCGAGAGGAATGCAAAGATATGAGGGGTTAAGCTATTGGATATAAAATGGACGCTCGACCAATTAAACAACATGTATTATGGGGTTGAATGCTTTTTGCTATTCACAAAATAAAACAAAAGCAGTAAAGCAAATACCGTATTTAACACAGCACAGCAAAATCAGTTGCACCATTCAATTCCTCTCGTCCAGACGGGGAGAATTCAATCACATTTATTCTATGCGACGTTTCTTATGGGATTTATTGAGCGACAACATTTTGACCCCAAACCGAGAGGATTCTGGGATGTTTGTGGTTTTTTTTGTAATAACTCTGGAAGGAAACGTCGCAGACCCATCAAAGTGGTACTCCTACTGCTCGCCTCATCGAGAGGAATCGAAAGATATGAGTGGTTAAGCTATGGGATATGAAATGGACGAGCGACCAATAAAACAACATGTATTATGGGGTTGAATGCTTTTTGCTATTCACAAAATAAAACAAAAGCAGTCATGCAAATATCTTATTTAACACAGCACAGCAAAATCAGTTGCACCATTCTATCCCGCTCGTCCAGACGGGGAGAATTCAATCACATTTATTCGATGCGACGTTTCTTATGGGATTTATTGAGCGACAACATTTTGACCCCAAATCGAGAGGATTCTGGGATGTTTGTGGTTTTTTTGTAATAACTCTGGAAGGAAACGTCCCAGACCCATCAAGGTGGTACTCGTACTGCTCGCCTCATCGAGAGGAATGCAAAGATATGAGGGGTTAAGCTATGGGATATAAAATGGACGCTCGACCAATAAAACAACATGTATTATGGGGTTGAATGCTTTTTGCTATTCACAAAATAAAACAAAAGCAGTAAAGCAAATATCGTATTTAACACAGCACAGCAAAATCAGTTGCACCATTCAATCCCGCTCGTCCAGACGGGGAGAATTCAATCACATTTATTCGATGCGACGTTTCTTATGGGATTTAATGAGCGACAACATTTTGACCCCAAACCGAGAGGATTCTGGGATATTTGTGGTTTTTTTGTAATAACTCTGGAAGGTAACGTCGCAGACCAATCAAGGTGGTACTCCTGCTGCTCCCCTCATCGAGAGGAATCCAAAGATATGAGTGGTTAAGCTATGGGATATGAAATGGACGAGCGACCAATAAAACAACATGTATTATGGGGTTGAATGCTTTTTGCTATTCACAAAATAAAACAAAAGCAGTCATGCAAATATCTTATTTAACACAGCACAGCAAAATCAGTGGCACCATTCAATCCCGCTCGTCCAGACGGGGAGAAGTCAATCACATTTATTCAATGCGACGTTTCTTATGGGATTTATTGAGCGAAAACATTTTGACCCCAAATCGAGAGGATTCTGGGATGTTTGTGGTTTTTTTGTAATAACTCTGGAAGGAAACGTCGCAGACCCATCAAGGTGGTACTCGTACTGCTCGCCTCATCGAGAGGAATGCAAAGATATGAGGGGTTAAGCTATGGGATATAAAATGGACGCTCGACCAATAAAACAACATGTATTATGGGGTTGAATGCTTTTTGCTATTCACAAAATAAAACAAAAGCAGTAAAGCAAATATCGTATTTAACACAGCACAGCAAAATCAGTTGCACCATTCAATCCCGCTCGTCCAGACGGGGAGAATTCAATCACATTTATTAGATGAGGCGTTTCTTATGGGATTTAATGAGCGACAACATTTTGACCCCAAACCGAGAGGATTCTGGGATGTTTGTGGTTTTTTTCGTAATAACTCTGGAAGGAAACGTCCCAGACCCATCAAGGTGGTACTCGTACTGCTCGCCTCATCGAGAGGAATGCAAAGATATGAGGGGTTAAGTTATGGGATATAAAATGGACGCTCGACCAATAAAACAACATGTATTATGGGGTTGAATGCTTTTTGCTATTCACAAAATAAAAAAAAGCAGTAAAGCAAATATCGTATTTAACACAGCACAGCAAAAACAGTTGCACCATTCAATCCCGCTCGTCCAGACGGGGAGAAGTCAATCACATTTATTCAATGCGACGTTTCTTATGGGATTTATTGAGCGAAAACATTTTGACCCCAAATCGAGAGGATTCTGGGATGTTTGTGGTTTTTTTGTGATAACTCTGGAAGGAAACGTCGCAGACCCATCAAGGTGGTACTCGTACTGCTCGCCTCATCGAGAGGAATCCAAAGATATGAGTGGTTAAGCTATGGGATATGAAATGGACGAGCGACCAATAAAACAACATGTATTATGGGGTTGAATGCTTTTTGCTATTCACAAACTAGAACAAAAGCAGTCATGCAAATATCTGATTTAACACAGCACAGCAAAATCAGTTGCACCATTCAATCCCGCTCGTCCAGACGGGGAGAATTCAATCACATTTATTTGATGCGACGTTTCTTTAATGGGATTTAATGAGCGACAACATTTTGACCCCAAACCGAGAGGATTCTGGGATGTTTGCGGTTTTTTGGTAACAATTCTGGAAGGAAACGTCGCAGACCCATCAAGGTGGTACTCGTACTGCTCGCCTCATCGAGTGGAATCCAAAGATATGAGTGGTTAAGCTATGGGATATGAAATGGACGAGCGACCAATAAAACAACATGTATTATGGGGTTGAATGCTTTTTGCTATTCACAAAATAAAACAAAAGCAGTCATGCAAATATCTTATTTAACACAGCACAGCAAAATCAGTGGCACCATTCAATCCCGCTCGTCCAGACGGGGAGAAGTCAATCACATTTATTCAATGCGACGTTTCTTATGGGATTTATTGAGCGAAAACATTTTGACCCCAAATCGAGAGGATTCTGGGATGTTTGTGGTTTTTTTGTAATAACTCTGGAAGGAAACGTCGCAGACCCATCAAGGTGGTACTCGTACTGCTCGCCTCATCGAGAGGAATCCAAAGATATGAGTGGTTAAGCTATGGGATATGAAATGGACGAGCGACCAATAAAACAACATGTATTATGGGGTTGAATGCTTTTTGCTATTCACAAACTAGAACAAAAGCAGTCATGCAAATATCTGATTTAACACAGCACAGCAAAATCAGTTGCACCATTCAATCCCGCTCGTCCAGACGGGGAGAATTCAATCACATTTATTTGATGCGACGTTTCTTTAATGGGATTTAATGAGCGACAACATTTTGACCCCAAACCGAGAGGATTCTGGGATGTTTGCGGTTTTTTGGTAACAATTCTGGAAGGAAACGTCGCAGACCCATCAAGGTGGTACTCGTACTGCTCGCCTCATCGAGTGGAATCCAGAGATATGAGTGGTTAAGCTATGGGATATGAAATGGACGAGCGACCAATAAAACAACATGTATTATGGGGTTGAATGCTTTTTGCTATTCACAAAATAAAACAAAAGCAGTCATGCAAATATCTTATTTAACACAGCACAGCAAAATCAGTGGCACCATTCAATCCCGCTCGTCCAGACGGGGAGAAGTCAATCACATTTATTCAATGCGACGTTTCTTATGGGATTTATTGAGCGAAAACATTTTGACCCCAAATCGAGAGGATTCTGGGATGTTTGTGGTTTTTTTGTAATAACTCTGGAAGGAAACGTCGCAGACCCATCAAGGTGGTACTCGTACTGCTCGCCTCATCGAGAGGAATGCAAAGATATGAGGGGTTAAGCTATTGGATATAAAATGGACGCTCGACCAATTAAACAACATGTATTATGGGGTTGAATGCTTTTTGCTATTCACAAAATAAAACAAAAGCAGTAAAGCAAATATCGTATTTAACACAGCACAGCAAAATCAGTTGCACCATTCAATTCCTCTCGTCCAGACGGGGAGAATTCAATCACATTTATTCTATGCGACGTTTCTTATGGGATTTATTGAGCGACAACATTTTGACCCCAAACCGAGAGGATTCTGGGATGTTTGTGGGTTTTTTTGTAATAACTCTGGAAGGAAACGTCGCAGACCCATCAAAGTGGTACTCCTACTGCTCGCCTCATCGAGAGGAATCGAAAGATATGAGTGGTTAAGCTATGGGATATGAAATGGACGAGCGACCAATAAAACAACATGTATTATGGGGTTGAATGCTTTTTGCTATTCACAAAATAAAACAAAAGCAGTCATGCAAATATCTTATTTAACACAGCACAGCAAAATCAGTTGCACCATTCAATCCCGCTCGTCCAGACGGGGAGAATTCAATCACATTTATTCGATGCGACGTTTCTTATGGGATTTATTGAGCGACAACATTTTGACCCCAAATCGATAGGATTCTGGGATGTTTGTGGTTTTTTTGTAATAACTCTGGAAGGAAACGTCCCAGAGCCATCAAGGTGGTACTCGTACTGCTCGCCTCATCGAGAGGAATGCAAAGATATGAGGGGTTAAGCTATTGGATATAAAATGGACGCTCGACCAATTAAACAACATGTATTATGGGGTTGAATGCTTTTTGCTATTCACAAAATAAAACAAAAGCAGTAAAGCAAATATCGTATTTAACACAGCACAGCAAAATCAGTTGCACCATTCAATCCCGCTCGTCCAGACGGGGAGAATTCAATCACATTTATTCGATGCGACGTTTCTTATGGGATTTAATGAGCGACAACATTTTGACCCCAAACCGAGAGGATTCTGGGATATTTGTGGTTTTTTTGTAATAACTCTGGAAGGTAACGTCGCAGACCAATCAAGGTGGTACTCCTGCTGCTCCCCTCATCGAGAGGAATCCAAAGATATGAGTGGTTAAGCTATGGGATATGAAATGGACGAGCGACCAATAAAACAACATGTATTATGGGGTTGAATGCTTTTTGCTATTCACAAAATAAAACAAAAGCAGTCATGCAAATATCTTATTTAACACAGCACAGCAAAATCAGTGGCACCATTCAATCCCGCTCGTCCAGACGGGGAGAAGTCAATCACATTTATTCAATGCGACGTTTCTTATGGGATTTATTGAGCGAAAACATTTTGACCCCAAATCGAGAGGATTCTGGGATGTTTGTGGTTTTTTTGTAATAACTCTGGAAGGAAACGTCGCAGACCCATCAAGGTGGTAGTCGTACTGCTCGCCTCATCGAGAGGAATGCAAAGATATGAGGGGTTAAGCTATTGGATATAAAATGGACGCTCGACCAATTAAACAACATGTATTATTGGGTTGAATGCTTTTTGCTATTCACAAAATAAAACAAAAGCAGTAAAGCAAATATCGTATTTAACACAGCACAGCAAAATCAGTTGCACCATTCAATTCCTCTCGTCCAGACGGGGAGAATTCAATCACATTTATTCTATGCGACGTTTCTTATGGGATTTATTGAGCGACAACATTTTGACCCCAAATCGAGAGGATTCTGGGATGTTTGTGGTTTTTTTGTGATAACTCTGGAAGGAAACGTCGCAGACCCATCAAGGTGGTACTCGTACTGCTCGCCTCATCGAGAGGAATCCAAAGATATGAGTGTTTAAGCTATGGGATATGAAATGGACGAGCGACCAATAAAACAACATGTATTATTGGGTTGAATGCTTTTTGCTATTCACAAAATAAAACAAAAGCAGTCATGCAAATATCTTATTTAACACAGCACAGCAAAATCAGTTGCACCATTCAATCCCGCTCGTCCAGACGGGGAGAATTCAATCACATTTATTAGATGAGGCGTTTCTTATGGGATTTAATGAGCGACAACATTTTGACCCCAAACCGAGAGGATTCTGGGATGTTTGTGGTTTTTTTCGTAATAACTCTGGAAGGAAACGTCGCAGACCCATCAAAGTGGTACTCCTACTGCTCGCCTCATCGAGAGGAATCGAAAGATATGAGTGGTTAAGCTATGGGATATGAAATGGACGAGCGACCAATAAAACAACATGTATTATGGGGTTGAATGCTTTTTGCTATTCACAAAATAAAACAAAAGCAGTCATGCAAATATCTTATTTAACACAGCACAGCAAAATCAGTTGCACCATTCAATCCCGCTCGTCCAGACGGGGAGAATTCAATCACATTTATTCGATGCGACGTTTCTTATGGGATTTATTGAGCGACAACATTTTGACCCCAAATCGAGAGGATTCTGGGATGTTTGTGGTTTTTTTGTAATAACTCTGGAAGGAAACGTCCCAGACCCATCAAGGTGGTACTCGTACTGCTCGCCTCATCGAGAGGAATGCAAAGATATGAGGGGTTAAGCTATGGGATATAAAATGGACGCTCGACCAATAAAACAACATGTATTATGGGGTTGAATGCTTTTTGCTATTCACAAAATAAAACAAAAGCAGTAAAGCAAATATCGTATTTAACACAGCACAGCAAAATCAGTTGCACCATTCAATCCCGCTCGTCCAGACGGGGAGAAGTCAATCACATTTATTTAATGCGACGTTTCTTATGGGATTTATTGAGCGAAAACATTTTGACCCCAAATCGAGAGGATTCTGGGATGTTTGTGTTTTTTTTGTGATAACTCTGGAAGGAAACGTCGCAGACCCATCAAGGTGGTACTCGTACTGCTCGCCTCATCGAGAGGAATCCAAAGATATGAGTGGTTAAGCTATGGGATATGAAATGGACGAGCGACCAATAAAACAACATGTATTATGGGGTTGAATGCTTTTTGCTATTCACAAAATAAAACAAAAGCAGTCATGCAAATATCTTATTTAACACAGCACAGCAAAATCAGTGGCACCATTCAATCCCGCTCGTCCAGACGGGGAGAAGTCAATCACATTTATTCAATGCGACGTTTCTTATGGGATTTATTGAGCGAAAACATTTTGACCCCAAATCGAGAGGATTCTGGGATGTTTGTGGTTTTTTTGTAATAACTCTGGAAGGAAACGTCGCAGACCCATCAAGGTGGTACTCGTACTGCTCGCCTCATCGAGAGGAATCCAAAGATATGAGTGTTTAAGCTATGGGATATGAAATGGACGAGCGACCAATAAAACAACATGTATTATTGGGTTGAATGCTTTTTGCTATTCACAAAATAAAACAAAAGCAGTCATGCAAATATCTTATTTAACACAGCACAGCAAAATCAGTTGCACCATTCAATCCCGCTCGTCCAGACGGGGAGAATTCAATCACATTTATTAGATGAGGCGTTTCTTATGGGATTTAATGAGCGACAACATTTTGACCCCAAACCGAGAGGATTCTGGGATGTTTGTGGTTTTTTTCGTAATAACTCTGGAAGGAAACGTCGCAGACCCATCAAAGTGGTACTCCTACTGCTCGCCTCATCGAGAGGAATCGAAAGATATGAGTGGTTAAGCTATGGGATATGAAATGGACGAGCGACCAATAAAACAACATGTATTATGGGGTTGAATGCTTTTTGCTATTCACAAAATAAAACAAAAGCAGTCATGCAAATATCTTATTTAACACAGCACAGCAAAATCAGTTGCACCATTCAATCCCGCTCGTCCAGACGGGGAGAATTCAATCACATTTATTCGATGCGACGTTTCTTATGGGATTTATTGAGCGACAACATTTTGACCCCAAATCGAGAGGATTCTGGGATGTTTGTGGTTTTTTTGTAATAACTCTGGAAGGAAACGTCCCAGACCCATCAAGGTGGTACTCGTACTGCTCGCCTCATCGAGAGGAATGCAAAGATATGAGGGGTTAAGCTATGGGATATAAAATGGACGCTCGACCAATAAAACAACATGTATTATGGGGTTGAATGCTTTTTGCTATTCACAAAATAAAACAAAAGCAGTAAAGCAAATATCGTATTTAACACAGCACAGCAAAATCAGTTGCACCATTCAATCCCGCTCGTCCAGACGGGGAGAAGTCAATCACATTTATTTAATGCGACGTTTCTTATGGGATTTATTGAGCGAAAACATTTTGACCCCAAATCGAGAGGATTCTGGGATGTTTGTGTTTTTTTTGTGATAACTCTGGAAGGAAACGTCGCAGACCCATCAAGGTGGTACTCGTACTGCTCGCCTCATCGAGAGGAATCCAAAGATATGAGTGGTTAAGCTATGGGATATGAAATGGACGAGCGACCAATAAAACAACATGTATTATGGGGTTGAATGCTTTTTGCTATTCACAAAATAAAACAAAAGCAGTCATGCAAATATCTTATTTAACACAGCACAGCAAAATCAGTTGCACCATTCAATCCCGCTCGTCCAGACGGGGAGAATTCAATCACATTTATTAGATGAGGCGTTTCTTATGGGATTTAATGAGCGACAACATTTTGACCCCAAACCGAGAGGATTCTGGGATGTTTGTGGTTTTTTTCGTAATAACTCTGGAAGGAAACGTCGCAGACCCATCAAAGTGGTACTCCTACTGCTCGCCTCATCGAGAGGAATCGAAAGATATGAGTGGTTAAGCTATGGGATATGAAATGGACGAGCGACCAATAAAACAACATGTATTATGGGGTTGAATGCTTTTTGCTATTCACAAAATAAAACAAAAGCAGTCATGCAAATATCTTATTTAACACAGCACAGCAAAATCAGTTGCACCATTCAATCCCGCTCGTCCAGACGGGGAGAATTCAATCACATTTATTCGATGCGACGTTTCTTATGGGATTTATTGAGCGACAACATTTTGACCCCAAATCGAGAGGATTCTGGGATGTTTGTGGTTTTTTTGTAATAACTCTGGAAGGAAACGTCCCAGACCCATCAAGGTGGTACTCGTACTGCTCGCCTCATCGAGAGGAATGCAAAGATATGAGGGGTTAAGCTATGGGATATAAAATGGACGCTCGACCAATAAAACAACATGTATTATGGGGTTGAATGCTTTTTGCTATTCACAAAATAAAACAAAAGCAGTAAAGCAAATATCGTATTTAACACAGCACAGCAAAATCAGTTGCACCATTCAATCCCGCTCGTCCAGACGGGGAGAAGTCAATCACATTTATTTAATGCGACGTTTCTTATGGGATTTATTGAGCGAAAACATTTTGACCCCAAATCGAGAGGATTCTGGGATGTTTGTGTTTTTTTTGTGATAACTCTGGAAGGAAACGTCGCAGACCCATCAAGGTGGTACTCGTACTGCTCGCCTCATCGAGAGGAATCCAAAGATATGAGTGGTTAAGCTATGGGATATGAAATGGACGAGCGACCAATAAAACAACATGTATTATGGGGTTGAATGCTTTTTGCTATTCACAAAATAAAACAAAAGCAGTCATGCAAATATCTTATTTAACACAGCACAGCAAAATCAGTGGCACCATTCAATCCCGCTCGTCCAGACGGGGAGAAGTCAATCACATTTATTCAATGCGACGTTTCTTATGGGATTTATTGAGCGAAAACATTTTGACCCCAAATCGAGAGGATTCTGGGATGTTTGTGGTTTTTTTGTAATAACTCTGGAAGGAAACGTCGCAGACCCATCAAGGTGGTACTCGTACTGCTCGCCTCATCGAGAGGAATGCAAAGATATGAGGGGTTAAGCTATTGGATATAAAATGGACGCTCGACCAATTAAACAACATGTATTATTGGGTTGAATGCTTTTTGCTATTCACAAAATAAAACAAAAGCAGTAAAGCAAATATCGTATTTAACACAGCACAGCAAAATCAGTTGCACCATTCAATTCCTCTCGTCCAGACGGGGAGAATTCAATCACATTTATTCTATGCGACGTTTCTTATGGGATTTATTGAGCGAAAACATTTTGACCCCAAATCGAGAGGATTCTGGGATGTTTGTGGTTTTTTTGTAATAACTCTGGAAGGAAACGTCGCAGACCCATCAAGGTGGTACTCGTACTGCTCGCCTCATCGAGAGGAATGCAAAGATATGAGGGGTTAAGCTATGGGATATAAAATGGACGCTCGACCAATAAAACAACATGTATTATGGGGTTGAATGCTTTTTGCTATTCACAAAATAAAACAAAAGCAGTAAAGCAAATATCGTATTTAACACAGCACAGCAAAATCAGTTGCACCATTCAATCCCGCTCGTCCAGACGGGGAGAATTCAATCACATTTATTAGATGAGGCGTTTCTTATGGGATTTAATGAGCGACAACATTTTGACCCCAAACCGAGAGGATTCTGGGATGTTTGTGGTTTTTTTCGTAATAACTCTGGAAGGAAACGTCCCAGACCCATCAAGGTGGTACTCGTACTGCTCGCCTCATCGAGAGGAATGCAAAGATATGAGGGGTTAAGTTATGGGATATAAAATGGACGCTCGACCAATAAAACAACATGTATTATGGGGTTGAATGCTTTTTGCTATTCACAAAATAAAAAAAAGCAGTAAAGCAAATATCGTATTTAACACAGCACAGCAAAAACAGTTGCACCATTCAATCCCGCTCGTCCAGACGGGGAGAAGTCAATCACATTTATTCAATGCGACGTTTCTTATGGGATTTATTGAGCGAAAACATTTTGACCCCAAATCGAGAGGATTCTGGGATGTTTGTGGTTTTTTTGTGATAACTCTGGAAGGAAACGTCGCAGACCCATCAAGGTGGTAATCGTACTGCTCGCCTCATCGAGAGGAATCCAAAGATATGAGTGGTTAAGCTATGGGATATGAAATGGACGAGCGACCAATAAAACAACATGTATTATGGGGTTGAATGCTTTTTGCTATTCACAAACTAGAACAAAAGCAGTCATGCAAATATCTGATTTAACACAGCACAGCAAAATCAGTTGCACCATTCAATTCCTCTCGTCCAGACGGGGAGAATTCAATCACATTTATTCTATGCGACGTTTCTTATGGGATTTATTGAGCGAAAACATTTTGACCCCAAATCGAGAGGATTCTGGGATGTTTGTGGTTTTTTTGTAATAACTCTGGAAGGAAACGTCGCAGACCCATCAAGGTGGTACTCGTACTGCTCGCCTCATCGAGAGGAATGCAAAGATATGAGGGGTTAAGCTATGGGATATAAAATGGACGCTCGACCAATAAAACAACATGTATTATGGGGTTGAATGCTTTTTGCTATTCACAAAATAAAACAAAAGCAGTAAAGCAAATATCGTATTTAACACAGCACAGCAAAATCAGTTGCACCATTCAATCCCGCTCGTCCAGACGGGGAGAATTCAATCACATTTATTAGATGAGGCGTTTCTTATGGGATTTAATGAGCGACAACATTTTGACCCCAAACCGAGAGGATTCTGGGATGTTTGTGGTTTTTTTCGTAATAACTCTGGAAGGAAACGTCCCAGACCCATCAAGGTGGTACTCGTACTGCTCGCCTCATCGAGAGGAATGCAAAGATATGAGGGGTTAAGTTATGGGATATAAAATGGACGCTCGACCAATAAAACAACATGTATTATGGGGTTGAATGCTTTTTGCTATTCACAAAATAAAAAAAAGCAGTAAAGCAAATATCGTATTTAACACAGCACAGCAAAAACAGTTGCACCATTCAATCCCGCTCGTCCAGACGGGGAGAAGTCAATCACATTTATTCAATGCGACGTTTCTTATGGGATTTATTGAGCGAAAACATTTTGACCCCAAATCGAGAGGATTCTGGGATGTTTGTGGTTTTTTTGTGATAACTCTGGAAGGAAACGTCGCAGACCCATCAAGGTGGTAATCGTACTGCTCGCCTCATCGAGAGGAATCCAAAGATATGAGTGGTTAAGCTATGGGATATGAAATGGACGAGCGACCAATAAAACAACATGTATTATGGGGTTGAATGCTTTTTGCTATTCACAAACTAGAACAAAAGCAGTCATGCAAATATCTGATTTAACACAGCACAGCAAAATCAGTTGCACCATTCAATCCCGCTCGTCCAGACGGGGAGAATTCAATCACATTTATTTGATGCGACGTTTCTTTAATGGGATTTAATGAGCGACAACATTTTGACCCCAAACCGAGAGGATTCTGGGATGTTTGCGGTTTTTTGGTAACAATTCTGGAAGGAAACGTCGCAGACCCATCAAGGTGGTACTCGTACTGCTCGCCTCATCGAGTGGAATCCAAAGATATGAGTGGTTAAGCTATGGGATATGAAATGGACGAGCGACCAATAAAACAACATGTATTATGGGGTTGAATGCTTTTTGCTATTCACAAAATAAAACAAAAGCAGTCATGCAAATATCTTATTTAACACAGCACAGCAAAATCAGTGGCACCATTCAATCCCGCTCGTCCAGACGGGGAGAAGTCAATCAAATTTATTCAATGCGACGTTTCTTATGGGATTTATTGAGCGAAAACATTTTGACCCCAAATCGAGAGGATTCTGGGATGTTTGTGGTTTTTTTGTAATAACTCTGGAAGGAAACGTCGCAGACCCATCAAGGTGGTACTCGTACTGCTCGCCTCATCGAGAGGAATCCAAAGATATGAGTGGTTAAGCTATGGGATATGAAATGGACGAGCGACCAATAAAACAACATGTATTATGGGGTTGAATGCTTTTTGCTATTCACAAACTAGAACAAAAGCAGTCATGCAAATATCTGATTTAACACAGCACAGCAAAATCAGTTGCACCATTCAATCCCGCTCGTCCAGACGGGGAGAATTCAATCACATTTATTTGATGCGACGTTTCTTTAATGGGATTTAATGAGCGACAACATTTTGACCCCAAACCGAGAGGATTCTGGGATGTTTGCGGTTTTTTGGTAACAATTCTGGAAGGAAACTTCGCAGACCCATCAAGGTGGTACTCGTACTGCTCGCCTCATCGAGTGGAATCCAGAGATATGAGTGGTTAAGCTATGGGATATGAAATGGACGAGCGACCAATAAAACAACATGTATTATGGGGTTGAATGCTTTTTGCTATTCACAAAATAAAACAAAAGCAGTCATGCAAATATCTTATTTAACACAGCACAGCAAAATCAGTGGCACCATTCAATCCCGCTCGTCCAGACGGGGAGAAGTCAATCACATTTATTCAATGCGACGTTTCTTATGGGATTTATTGAGCGAAAACATTTTGACCCCAAATCGAGAGGATTCTGGGATGTTTGTGGTTTTTTTGTAATAACTCTGGAAGGAAACGTCGCAGACCCATCAAGGTGGTACTCGTACTGCTCGCCTCATCGAGAGGAATGCAAAGATATGAGGGGTTAAGCTATTGGATATAAAATGGACGCTCGACCAATTAAACAACATGTATTATGGGGTTGAATGCTTTTTGCTATTCACAAAATAAAACAAAAGCAGTAAAGCAAATATCGTATTTAACACAGCACAGCAAAATCAGTTGCACCATTCAATTCCTCTCGTCCAGACGGGGAGAATTCAATCACATTTATTCTATGCGACGTTTCTTATGGGATTTATTGAGCGACAACATTTTGACCCCAAACCGAGAGGATTCTGGGATGTTTGTGGGTTTTTTTGTAATAACTCTGGAAGGAAACGTCGCAGACCCATCAAAGTGGTACTCCTACTGCTCGCCTCATCGAGAGGAATCGAAAGATATGAGTGGTTAAGCTATGGGATATGAAATGGACGAGCGACCAATAAAACAACATGTATTATGGGGTTGAATGCTTTTTGCTATTCACAAAATAAAACAAAAGCAGTCATGCAAATATCTTATTTAACACAGCACAGCAAAATCAGTTGCACCATTCAATCCCGCTCGTCCAGACGGGGAGAATTCAATCACATTTATTCGATGCGACGTTTCTTATGGGATTTATTGAGCGACAACATTTTGACCCCAAATCGATAGGATTCTGGGATGTTTGTGGTTTTTTTGTAATAACTCTGGAAGGAAACGTCCCAGAGCCATCAAGGTGGTACTCGTACTGCTCGCCTCATCGAGAGGAATGCAAAGATATGAGGGGTTAAGCTATTGGATATAAAATGGACGCTCGACCAATTAAACAACATGTATTATGGGGTTGAATGCTTTTTGCTATTCACAAAATAAAACAAAAGCAGTAAAGCAAATATCGTATTTAACACAGCACAGCAAAATCAGTTGCACCATTCAATCCCGCTCGTCCAGACGGGGAGAATTCAATCACATTTATTCGATGCGACGTTTCTTATGGGATTTAATGAGCGACAACATTTTGACCCCAAACCGAGAGGATTCTGGGATATTTGTGGTTTTTTTGTAATAACTCTGGAAGGTAACGTCGCAGACCCATCAAGGTGGTACTCGTACTGCTCGCTTCATCGAGAGGAATCCAAAGATATGAGTGTTTAAGCTATGGGATATGAAATGGACGAGCGACCAATAAAACAACATGTATTATTGGGTTGAATGCTTTTTGCTATTCACAAAATAAAACAAAAGCAGTCATGCAAATATCTTATTTAACACAGCACAGCAAAATCAGTTGCACCATTCAATCCCGCTCGTCCAGACGGGGAGAATTCAATCACATTTATTAGATGAGGCGTTTCTTATGGGATTTAATGAGCGACAACATTTTGACCCCAAACCGAGAGGATTCTGGGATGTTTGTGGTTTTTTTCGTAATAACTCTGGAAGGAAACGTCGCAGACCCATCAAAGTGGTACTCCTACTGCTCGCCTCATCGAGAGGAATCGAAAGATATGAGTGGTTAAGCTATGGGATATGAAATGGACGAGCGACCAATAAAACAACATGTATTATGGGGTTGAATGCTTTTTGCTATTCACAAAATAAAACAAAAGCAGTCATGCAAATATCTTATTTAACACAGCACAGCAAAATCAGTTGCACCATTCAATCCCGCTCGTCCAGACGGGGAGAATTCAATCACATTTATTCGATGCGACGTTTCTTATGGGATTTATTGAGCGACAACATTTTGACCCCAAATCGAGAGGATTCTGGGATGTTTGTGGTTTTTTTGTAATAACTCTGGAAGGAAACGTCCCAGACCCATCAAGGTGGTACTCGTACTGCTCGCCTCATCGAGAGGAATGCAAAGATATGAGGGGTTAAGCTATGGGATATAAAATGGACGCTCGACCAATAAAACAACATGTATTATGGGGTTGAATGCTTTTTGCTATTCACAAAATAAAACAAAAGCAGTAAAGCAAATATCGTATTTAACACAGCACAGCAAAATCAGTTGCACCATTCAATCCCGCTCGTCCAGACGGGGAGAAGTCAATCACATTTATTTAATGCGACGTTTCTTATGGGATTTATTGAGCGAAAACATTTTGACCCCAAATCGAGAGGATTCTGGGATGTTTGTGTTTTTTTTGTGATAACTCTGGAAGGAAACGTCGCAGACCCATCAAGGTGGTACTCGTACTGCTCGCCTCATCGAGAGGAATCCAAAGATATGAGTGGTTAAGCTATGGGATATGAAATGGACGAGCGACCAATAAAACAACATGTATTATGGGGTTGAATGCTTTTTGCTATTCACAAAATAAAACAAAAGCAGTCATGCAAATATCTTATTTAACACAGCACAGCAAAATCAGTGGCACCATTCAATCCCGCTCGTCCAGACGGGGAGAAGTCAATCACATTTATTCAATGCGACGTTTCTTATGGGATTTATTGAGCGAAAACATTTTGACCCCAAATCGAGAGGATTCTGGGATGTTTGTGGTTTTTTTGTAATAACTCTGGAAGGAAACGTCGCAGACCCATCAAGGTGGTACTCGTACTGCTCGCCTCATCGAGAGGAATGCAAAGATATGAGGGGTTAAGCTATTGGATATAAACTGGACGCTCGACCAATTAAACAACATGTATGATTGGGTTGAATGCTTTTTGCTATTCACAAAATAAAACAAAAGCAGTAAAGCAAATATCGTATTTAACACAGCACAGCAAAATCAGTTGCACCATTCAATTCCTCTCGTCCAGACGGGGAGAATTCAATCACATTTATTCTATGCGACGTTTCTTATGGGATTTATTGAGCGACAACATTTTGACCCCAAATCGAGAGGATTCTGGGATGTTTGTGGTTTTTTTGTGATAACTTTGGAAGGAAACGTCGCAGACCCAACAAGGTGGTACTCGTACTGCTCGCCTCATCGAGAGGAATCCAAAGATATGAGTGTTTAAGCTATGGGATATGAAATGGACGAGCGACCAATAAAACAACATGTATTATTGGGTTGAATGCTTTTTGCTATTCACAAAATAAAACAAAAGCAGTCAAGCAAATATCGTATTTAACACAGCACAGCAAAATCAGTTGCACCATTCAATCCCGCTCGTCCAGACGGGGAGAAGTCAATCACATTTATTTAATGCGACGTTTCTTATGGGATTTATTGAGCGAAAACATTTTGACCCCAAATCGAGAGGATTCTGGGATGTTTGTGTTTTTTTTGTGATAACTCTGGAAGGAAACGTCGCAGACCCATCAAGGTGGTACTCGTACTGCTCGCCTCATCGAGAGGAATCCAAAGATATGAGTGGTTAAGCTATGGGATATGAAATGGAAGAGCGACCAATAAAACAACATGTATTATGGGGTTGAATGCTTTTTGCTATTCACAAACTAGAACAAAAGCAGTCATGCAAATATCTGATTTAACACAGCACAGCAAAATCAGTTGCACCATTCAATCCCGCTCGTCCAGACGGGGAGAATTCAATCACATTTATTTGATGCGACGTTTCTTTAATGGGATTTAATGAGCGACAACATTTTGACCCCAAACCGAGAGGATTCTGGGATGTTTGCGGTTTTTTGGTAACAATTCTGGAAGGAAACGTAGCAGACCCATCAAGGTGGTACTCGTACTGCTCGCCTCATCGAGTGGCATCCAAAGATATGAGTGGTTAAGCTATGGGATATGAAATGGACGAGCGACCAATAAAACAACATGTATTATGGGGTTGAATGCTTTTTGCTATTCACAAAATAAAACAAAAGCAGTAAAGCAAATATCTTATTTAACACAGCACAGCAAAATCAGTTGCACCATTCAATCCCGCTCGTCCAGACGGGGAGAATTCAATCACATTTATTCGATGCGACGTTTTTTAATGGGATTTAATGAGCGACAACATTTTGACCCCAAACCGAGAGGATTCTGGGATGTTTGCGGTTTTTTGGTAACAATTCTGGAAGGAAACGTAGCAGACCCATCAAGGTGGTACTCGTACTGCTCGCCTCATCGAGTGGAATCCAAAGATATGAGTGGTTAAGCTATGGGATATGAAATGGACGAGCGACCAATAAAACAACATGTATTATGGGGTTGAATGCTTTTTGCTATTCACAAAAGTAAACAAAAGCAGTCATGCAAATATCTGTTTTAACACAGCACAGCAAAATCAGTTACACCATTCAATCTCCCTCGTCCAGACGGGGAGAATTCAATCACATTTATTCGATGCGACGTTTCTTATGGGATTTAATGAGCGACAACATTTTGACCCCAAACCGAGAGGATTCTGGGATGTTTGTGTTTTTTTTGTAATAACTCTGGAAGGAAACCTCGCAGACCCATCAAGGTGGTACTCCTACTGCTCGCCTCATCGAGTGGCATCCAAAGATATGAGTGGTTAAGCTATGGGATATGAAATGGACGAGCGACCAATAAAACAACATGTATTATGGGGTTGAATGCTTTTTGCTATTCACAAAATAAAACAAAAGCAGTCATGCAAATATCTTATTTAACACAGCACAGCAAAATCAGTTGCACCATTCAATCCCGCTCGTCCAGACGGGGAGAATTCAATCACATTTATTCGATGCGACGTTTCTTATGGGATTTATTGAGCGACAACATTTTTACCCCAAATCGAGAGGATTCTGGGATGTTTGTGGGTTTTTTGTAATAACTCTGGAAGGAAACGTCGCTGAACCATCAAGGTGGTACTCGTACTGCTCGCCTCATCGAGAGGAATCCAAAGATATGAGTGGTTAAGCTATGGGATATGAAATGGACGAGCGACCAATAAAACAACATGTATTATGGGGTTGAATGATTTTTGCTATTCACAAAATAAAACAAAAGCAGTAAAGCAAATATCTTATTTAACACAGCACAGCAAAATCAGTTGCACCATTCAATCCCGCTCGTCCAGACGGGGAGAATTCAATCACATTTATTCGATGCGACGTTTCTTTAATGGGATTTTATGAGCGACAACATTTTGACCCCAAACCGAGAGAATTCTGGGATGTTTGCGGTTTTTTGGTAACAATTCTGGAAGGAAACGTAGCAGACCCATCAAGGTGGTACTCCTACTGCTCGCCTCATCGAGTGGAATCCAAAGATATGAGTGGTTAAGCTATGGGATATGAAATGGACGAGCGACCAATAAAACAACATGTATTATGGGGTTGAATGCTTTTTGCTATTCACAAAATAAAACAAAAGCAGTCATGCAAATATCTTATTTAACACAGCACAGCAAAATCAGTTGCACCATTCAATCCCGCTCGTCCAGACGGGGAGAATTCAATCACATTTATTCGATGCGACGTTTCTTATGGGATTTATTGAGCGACAACATTTTGACCCCAAATCGAGAGGATTCTGGGATGTTTGTGGTTTTTTTGTAATAACTCTGGAAGGAAACGTCCCAGACCCATCAAGGTGGTACTCGTACTGCTCGCCTCATCGAGAGGAATGCAAAGATATGAGGGGTTAAGCTATGGGATATAAAATGGACGCTCGACCAATAAAACAACATGTATTATGGGGTTGAATGCTTTTTGCTATTCACAAAATAAAACAAAAGCAGTAAAGCAAATATCGTATTTAACACAGCACAGCAAAATCAGTTGCACCATTCAATCCCGCTCGTCCAGACGGGGAGAAGTCAATCACATTTATTCAATGGGACGTTTCTTATGGGATTTATTGAGCGAAAACATTTTGACCCCAAATCGAGAGGATTCTGGGATGTTTGTGGTTTTTTTGTGATAACTCTGGAAGGAAACGTCGCAGACCCATCAAGGTGGTACTCGTACTGCTCGCCTCATCGAGAGGAATCCAAAGATATGAGTGGTTAAGCTATGGGATATGAAATGGAAGAGCGACCAATAAAACAACATGTATTATGGGGTTGAATGCTTTTTGCTATTCACAAACTAGAACAAAAGCAATCATGCAAATATCTGATTTAACACAGCACAGCAAAATCAGTTGCACCATTCAATCCCGCTCGTCCAGACGGGGAGAATTCAATCACATTTATTTGATGCGACGTTTCTTTAATGGGATTTAATGAGCGACAACATTTTGACCCCAAACCGAGAGGATTCTGGGATGTTTGCGGTTTTTTGGTAACAATTCTGGAAGGAAACGTAGCAGACCCATCAAGGTGGTACTCGTACTGCTCGCCTCATCGAGTGGCATCCAAAGATATGAGTGGTTAAGCTATGGGATATGAAATGGACGAGCGACCAATAAAACAACATGTATTATGGGGTTGAATGCTTTTTGCTATTCACAAAATAAAACAAAAGCAGTCATGCAAATATCTTATTTAACACAGCACAGCAAAATCAGTTGCACCATTCAATCCCGCTCGTCCAGATGCGGAGAATTCAATCACATTTATTAGATGCGACGTTTCTTATGGGATTTATTGAGCGACAACATTTTGACCCCAAATCGAGAGGAATCTGGGATGTTTGTGGTTTTTTTTTGTAATAACTCTGGAAGTAAACGTCGCAGACCCATCAAGGTGGTACTCGTACTGCTCGCCTCATCGAGAGGAATCCAAAGATATGAGTGGTTAAGCTATGGGATATGAAATGGACGAGCGACCAATAAAACAACATGTATTATGGGGTTGAATGCTTTTTGCTATTCACAAAATAAAACAAAAGCAGTAAAGCAAATATCTTATTTAACACAGCACAGCAAAATCAGTTGCACCATTCAATCCCGCTCGTCCAGACGGGGAGAATTCAATCACATTTATTCGATGCGACGTTTCTTTAATGGGATTTAATGAGCGACAACATTTTGACCCCAAACCGAGAGGATTCTGGGATGTTTACGGTTTTTTGGTAACAATTCTGGAAGGAAACGTATCAGACCCATCAAGGTGGTACTCGTACTGCTCGCCTCATCGAGTGGAATCCAAAGATATGAGTGGTTAAGCTATGGGATATGAAATGGACGAGCGACCAATAAAACAACATGTATTATGGGGTTGAATGCTTTTTGCTATTCACAAAAGTAAACAAAAGCAGTCATGCAAATATCTGTTTTAACACAGCACAGCAAAATCAGTTACACCATTCAATCCCCCTCGTCCAGACGGGGAGAATTCAATCACATTTATTCGATGCGACGTTTCTTATGGGATTTAATGAGCGACAACATTTTGACCCCAAACCGAGAGGATTCTGGGATGTTTGTGTTTTTTTTGTAATAACTCTGGAAGGAAACCTCGCAGACCCATCAAGGTGGTACTCGTACTGCTCGCCTCATCGAGTGGCATCCAAAGATATGAGTGGTTAAGCTATGGGATATGAAATGGACGAGCGACCAATAAAACAACATGTATTATGGGGTTGAATGCTTTTTGCTATTCACAAAATAAAACAAAAGCAGTCATGCAAATATCTTATTTAACACAGCACAGCAAAATCAGTTGCACCATTCAATCCCGCTCGTCCAGACGGGGAGAATTCAATCACATTTATTCGATGCGACGTTTCTTATGGGATTTATTGAGCGACAACATTTTGACCCCAAATCGAGAGGATTCTGGGATGTTTGTGGGTTTTTTGTAATAACTCTGGAAGGAAACGTCGCTGAACCATCAAGGTGGTACTCGTACTGCTCGCCTCATCGAGAGGAATCCAAAGATATGAGTGGTTAAGCTATGGGATATGAAATGGACGAGCGACCAATAAAACAACATGTATTATGGGGTTGAATGATTTTTGCTATTCACAAAATAAAACAAAAGCAGTAAAGCAAATATCTTATTTAACACAGCACAGCAAAATCAGTTGCACCATTCAATCCCGCTCGTCCAGACGGGGAGAATTCAATCACATTTATTCGATGCGACGTTTCTTTAATGGGATTTTATGAGCGACAACATTTTGACCCCAAACCGAGAGAATTCTGGGATGTTTGCAGTTTTTTGGTGACAATTCTGGAAGGAAACGTAGCAGACCCATCAAGGTGGTACTCCTACTGCTCGCCTCATCGAGTGGAATCCAAAGATATGAGTGGTTAAGCTATGGGATATGAAATGGACGAGCGACCAATAAAACAACATGTATTATGGGGTTGAATGCTTTTTGCTATTCACAAAATAAAACAAAAGCAGTCATGCAAATATCTTATTTAACACAGCACAGCAAAATCAGTTGCACCATTCAATCCCGCTCGTCCAGACGGGGAGAATTCAATCACATTTATTCGATGCGACGTTTCTTATGGGATTTATTGAGCGACAACATTTTGACCCCAAATCGAGAGGATTCTGGGATGTTTGTGGTTTTTTGTAATAACTCTGGAAGGAAACGTCCCAGACCCATCAAGGTGGTACTCGTACTGCTCGCCTCATCGAGAGGAATCCAAAGATATGAGTGGTTAAGCTATGGGATATGAAATGGACGAGCGACCAATAAAACAACATGTATTATGGGGTTGAATGATTTTTGCTATTCACAAAATAAAACAAAAGCAGTAAAGCAAATATCTTATTTAACACAGCACAGCAAAATCAGTTGCACCATTCAATCCCGCTCGTCCAGACGGGGAGAATTCAATCACATTTATTCGATGCGACGTTTCTTTAATGGGATTTAATGAGCGACAACATTTTGACCCCAAACCGAGAGGATTCTGGGATGTTTGCGGTTTTTTGGTAACAATTCTGGAAGGAAACGTAGCAGACCCATCAAGGTGGTACTCGTACTGCTCGCCTCATCGAGTGGAATCCAAAGATATGAGTGGTTAAGCTATGGGATATGAAATTGACGAGCGACCAATAAAACAACATGTATTATGGGGTTGAATGCTTTTTGCTATTCACAAAAGTAAACAAAAGCAGTCATGCAAATATCTGTTTTAACACAGCACAGCAAAATCAGTTACACCATTCAATCCCCCTCGTCCAGACGGGGAGAATTCAATCACATTTATTCGATGCGACGTTTCTTATGGGATTTAATGAGCGACAACATTTTGACCCCAAACCGAGAGGATTCTGGGATGTTTGTGTTTTTTTTGTAATAACTCTGGAAGGAAACCTCGCAGACCCATCAAGGTGGTACTCGTACTGCTCGCCTCATCGAGTGGCATCCAAAGATATGAGTGGTTAAGCTATGGGATATGAAATGGACGAGCGACCAATAAAACAACATGTATTATGGGGTTGAATGCTTTTTGCTATTCACAAAATAAAACAAAAGCAGTCATGCAAATATCTTATTTAACACAGCACAGCAAAATCAGTTGCACCATTCAATCCCGCTCGTCCAGACGGGGAGAATTCAATCACATTTATTCGATGCGACGTTTCTTATGGGATTTATTGAGCGACAACATTTTGACCCCAAATCGAGAGGATTCTGGGATGTTTGTGGGTTTTTTGTAATAACTCTGGAAGGAAACGTCGCTGAACCATCAAGGTGGTACTCGTACTGCTCGCCTCATCGAGAGGAATCCAAAGATATGAGTGGTTAAGCTATGGGATATGAAATGGACGAGCGACCAATAAAACAACATGTATTATGGGGTTGAATGATTTTTGCTATTCACAAAATAAAACAAAAGCAGTAAAGCAAATATCTTATTTAACACAGCACAGCAAAATCAGTTGCACCATTCAATCCCGCTCGTCCAGACGGGGAGAATTCAATCACATTTATTCGATGCGACGTTTCTTTAATGGGATTTTATGAGCGACAACATTTTGACCCCAAACCGAGAGAATTCTGGGATGTTTGCGGTTTTTTGGTAACAATTCTGGAAGGAAACGTAGCAGACCCATCAAGGTGGTACTCCTACTGCTCGCCTCATCGAGTGGAATCCAAAGATATGAGTGGTTAAGCTATGGGATATGAAATGGACGAGCGACCAATAAAACAACATGTATTATGGGGTTGAATGCTTTTTGCTATTCACAAAATAAAACAAAAGCAGTCATGCAAATATCTTATTTAACACAGCACAGCAAAATCAGTTGCACCATTCAATCCCGCTCGTCCAGACGGGGAGAATTCAATCACATTTATTCGATGCGACGTTTCTTATGGGATTTATTGAGCGACAACATTTTGACCCCAAATCGAGAGGAATCTGGGATGTTTGTGGTTTTTTTTGTAATAACTCTGGAAGTAAACGTCGCAGACCCATCAAGGTGGTACTCGTACTGCTCGCCTCATCGAGAGGAATCCAAAGATATGAGTGGTTAAGCTATGGGATATGAAATGGACGAGCGACCAATAAAACAACATGTATTATGGGGTTGAATGCTTTTTGCTATTCACAAAATAAAACAAAAGCAGTAAAGCAAATATCTTATTTAACACAGCACAGCAAAATCAGTTGCACCATTCAATCCCGCTCGTCCAGACGGGGAGAATTCAATCACATTTATTCGATGCGACGTTTCTTTAATGGGATTTAATGAGTGACAACATTTTGACCCCAAACCGAGAGGATTCTGGGATGTTTACGGTTTTTTGGTAACAATTCTGGAAGGAAACGTAGCAGACCCATCAAGGTGGTACTCGTACTGCTCGCCTCATCGAGTGGAATCCAAAGATATGAGTGGTTAAGCTATGGGATATGAAATGGACGAGCGACCAATAAAACAACATGTATTATGGGGTTGAATGCTTTTTGCTATTCACAAAAGTAAACAAAAGCAGTCATGCAAATATCTGTTTTAACACAGCACAGCAAAATCAGTTACACCATTCAATCCCCCTCGTCCAGACGGGGAGAATTCAATCACATTTATTCGATGCGACGTTTCTTATGGGATTTAATGAGCGACAACATTTTGACCCCAAACCGAGAGGATTCTGGGATGTTTGTGTTTTTTTTGTAATAACTCTGGAAGGAAACCTCGCAGACCCATCAAGGTGGTACTCGTACTGCTCGCCTCATCGAGTGGCATCCAAAGATATGAGTGGTTAAGCTATGGGATATGAAATGGACGAGCGACCAATAAAACAACATGTATTATGGGGTTGAATGCTTTTTGCTATTCACAAAATAAAACAAAAGCAGTCATGCAAATATCTTATTTAACACAGCACAGCAAAATCAGTTGCACCATTCAATCCCGCTCGTCCAGACGGGGAGAATTCAATCACATTTATTCGATGCGACGTTTCTTATGGGATTTATTGAGCGACAACATTTTGACCCCAAATCGAGAGGATTCTGGGATGTTTGTGGGTTTTTTGTAATAACTCTGGAAGGAAACGTCGCTGAACCATCAAGGTGGTACTCGTACTGCTCGCCTCATCGAGAGGAATCCAAAGATATGAGTGGTTAAGCTATGGGATATGAAATGGACGAGCGACCAATAAAACAACATGTATTATGGGGTTGAATGATTTTTGCTATTCACAAAATAAAACAAAAGCAGTAAAGCAAATATCTTATTTAACACAGCACAGCAAAATCAGTTGCACCATTCAATCCCGCTCGTCCAGACGGGGAGAATTCAATCACATTTATTCGATGCGACGTTTCTTTAATGGGATTTTATGAGCGACAACATTTTGACCCCAAACCGAGAGAATTCTGGGATGTTTGCAGTTTTTTGGTAACAATTCTGGAAGGAAACGTAGCAGACCCATCAAGGTGGTACTCCTACTGCTCGCCTCATCGAGTGGAATCCAAAGATATGAGTGGTTAAGCTATGGGATATGAAATGGACGAGCGACCAATAAAACAACATGTATTATGGGGTTGAATGCTTTTTGCTATTCACAAAATAAAACAAAAGCAGTCATGCAAATATCTTATTTAACACAGCACAGCAAAATCAGTTGCACCATTCAATCCCGCTCGTCCAGACGGGGAGAATTCAATCACATTTATTCGATGCGACGTTTCTTATGGGATTTATTGAGCGACAACATTTTGACCCCAAATCGAGAGGATTCTGGGATGTTTGTGGTTTTTTTGTAATAACTCTGGAAGGAAACGTCCCAGACCCATCAAGGTGGTACTCGTACTGCTCGCCTCATCGAGAGGAATCCAAAGATATGAGTGGTTAAGCTATGGGATATGAAATGGACGAGCGACCAATAAAACAACATGTATTATGGGGTTGAATGATTTTTGCTATTCACAAAATAAAACAAAAGCAGTAAAGCAAATATCTTATTTAACACAGCACAGCAAAATCAGTTGCACCATTCAATCCCGCTCGTCCAGACGGGGAGAATTCAATCACATTTATTCGATGCGACGTTTCTTTAATGGGATTTAATGAGCGACAACATTTTGACCCCAAACCGAGAGGATTCTGGGATGTTTGCGGTTTTTTGGTAACAATTCTGGAAGGAAACGTAGCAGACCCATCAAGGTGGTACTCGTACTGCTCGCCTCATCGAGTGGAATCCAAAGATATGAGTGGTTAAGCTATGGGATATGAAATTGACGAGCGACCAATAAAACAACATGTATTATGGGGTTGAATGCTTTTTGCTATTCACAAAAGTAAACAAAAGCAGTCATGCAAATATCTGTTTTAACACAGCACAGCAAAATCAGTTACACCATTCAATCCCCCTCGTCCAGACGGGGAGAATTCAATCACATTTATTCGATGCGACGTTTCTTATGGGATTTAATGAGCGACAACATTTTGACCCCAAACCGAGAGGATTCTGGGATGTTTGTGTTTTTTTTGTAATAACTCTGGAAGGAAACCTCGCAGACCCATCAAGGTGGTACTCGTACTGCTCGCCTCATCGAGTGGCATCCAAAGATATGAGTGGTTAAGCTATGGGATATGAAATGGACGAGCGACCAATAAAACAACATGTATTATGGGGTTGAATGCTTTTTGCTATTCACAAAATAAAACAAAAGCAGTCATGCAAATATCTTATTTAACACAGCACAGCAAAATCAGTTGCACCATTCAATCCCGCTCGTCCAGACGGGGAGAATTCAATCACATTTATTCGATGCGACGTTTCTTATGGGATTTATTGAGCGACAACATTTTGACCCCAAATCGAGAGGATTCTGGGATGTTTGTGGGTTTTTTGTAATAACTCTGGAAGGAAACGTCGCTGAACCATCAAGGTGGTACTCGTACTGCTCGCCTCATCGAGAGGAATCCAAAGATATGAGTGGTTAAGCTATGGGATATGAAATGGACGAGCGACCAATAAAACAACATGTATTATGGGGTTGAATGATTTTTGCTATTCACAAAATAAAACAAAAGCAGTAAAGCAAATATCTTATTTAACACAGCACAGCAAAATCAGTTGCACCATTCAATCCCGCTCGTCCAGACGGGGAGAATTCAATCACATTTATTCGATGCGACGTTTCTTTAATGGGATTTTATGAGTGACAACATTTTGACCCCAAACCGAGAGAATTCTGGGATGTTTGCGGTTTTTTGGTAACAATTCTGGAAGGAAACGTAGCAGACCCATCAAGGTGGTACTCCTACTGCTCCCCTCATCGAGTGGAATCCAAAGATATGAGTGGTTAAGCTATGGGATATGAAATGGACGAGCGACCAATAAAACAACATGTATTATGGGGTTGAATGCTTTTTGCTATTCACAAAATAAAACAAAAGCAGTCATGCAAATATCTTATTTAACACAGCACAGCAAAATCAGTTGCACCATTCAATCCCGCTCGTCCAGACGGGGAGAATTCAATCACATTTATTCGATGCGACGTTTCTTATGGGATTTATTGAGCGACAACATTTTGACCCCAAATCGAGAGGATTCTGGGATGTTTGTGGTTTTTTTGTAATAACTCTGGAAGGAAACGTCCCAGACCCATCAAGGTGGTACTCGTACTGCTCGCCTCATCGAGAGGAATCCAAAGATATGAGTGGTTAAGCTATGGGATATGAAATGGACGAGCGACCAATAAAACAACATGTATTATGGGGTTGAATGCTTTTTGCTATTCACAAAATAAAACAAAAGCAGTAAAGCAAATATCTTATTTAACACAGCACAGCAAAATCAGTTGCACCATTCAATCCCGCTCGTCCAGACGGGGAGAATTCAATCACATTTATTCGATGCGACGTTTCTTTAATGGGATTTAATGAGCGACAACATTTTGACCCCAAACCGAGAGGATTCTGGGATGTTTGCGGTTTTTTGGTAACAATTCTGGAAGGAAACGTAGCAGACCCATCAAGGTGGTACTCGTACTGCTCGCCTCATCGAGTGGAATCCAAAGATATGAGTGGTTAAGCTATGGGATATGAAATGGACGAGCGACCAATAAAACAACATGTATTATGGGGTTGAATGCTTTTTGCTATTCACAAAAGTAAACAAAAGCAGTCATGCAAATATCTGTTTTAACACAGCACAGCAAAATCAGTTACACCATTCAATCCCCCTCGTCCAGACGGGGAGAATTCAATCACATTTATTCAATGCGACGTTTCTTATGGGATTTAATGAGCGACAACATTTTGACCCCAAACCGAGAGGATTCTGGGATGTTTGTGTTTTTTTTGTAATAACTCTGGAAGGAAACCTCGCAGACCCATCAAGGTGGTACTCGTACTGCTCGCCTCATCGAGTGGCATCCAAAGATATGAGTGGTTAAGCTATGGGATATGAAATGGACGAGCGACCAATAAAACAACATGTATTATGGGGTTGAATGCTTTTTGCTATTCACAAAATAAAACAAAAGCAGTCATGCAAATATCTTATTTAACACAGCACAGCAAAATCAGTTGCACCATTCAATCCCGCTCGTCCAGACGGGGAGAATTCAATCACATTTATTCGATGCGACGTTTCTTATGGGATTTATTGAGCGACAACATTTTGACCCCAAATCGAGAGGATTCTGGGATGTTTGTGGGTTTTTTGTAATAACTCTGGAAGGAAACGTCGCTGAACCATCACGGTGGTACTCGTACTGCTCGCCTCATCGAGAGGAATCCAAAGATATGAGTGGTTAAGCTATGGGATATGAAATGGACGAGCGACCAATAAAACAACATGTATTATGGGGTTGAATGATTTTTGCTATTCACAAAATAAAACAAAAGCAGTAAAGCAAATATCTTATTTAACACAGCACAGCAAAATCAGTTGCACCATTCAATCCCGCTCGTCCAGACGGGGAGAATTCAATCACATTTATTCGATGCGACGTTTCTTTAATGGGATTTAATGAGCGACAACATTTTGACCCCAAACCGAGAGGATTCTGGGATGTTTGCGGTTTTTTGGTAACAATTCTGGAAGGAAACGTAGCAGACCCATCAAGGTGGTACTCGTACTGCTCGCCTCATCGAGTGGAATCCAAAGATATGAGTGGTTAAGCTATGGGATATGAAATGGACGAGCGACCAATAAAACAACATGTATTATGGGGTTGAATGCTTTTTGCTATTCACAAAAGTAAACAAAAGCAGTCATGCAAATATCTGTTTTAACACAGCACAGCAAAATCAGTTACACCATTCAATCCCCCTCGTCCAGACGGGGAGAATTCAATCACATTTATTCAATGCGACGTTTCTTATGGGATTTAATGAGCGACAACATTTTGACCCCAAACCGAGAGGATTCTGGGATGTTTGTGTTTTTTTTGTAATAACTCTGGAAGGAAACCTCGCAGACCCATCAAGGTGGTACTCGTACTGCTCGCCTCATCGAGTGGCATCCAAAGATATGAGTGGTTAAGCTATGGGATATGAAATGGACGAGCGACCAATAAAACAACATGTATTATGGGGTTGAATGCTTTTTGCTATTCACAAAATAAAACAAAAGCAGTCATGCAAATATCTTATTTAACACAGCACAGCAAAATCAGTTGCACCATTCAATCCCGCTCGTCCAGACGGGGAGAATTCAATCACATTTATTCGATGCGACGTTTCTTATGGGATTTATTGAGCGACAACATTTTGACCCCAAATCGAGAGGATTCTGGGATGTTTGTGGGTTTTTTGTAATAACTCTGGAAGGAAACGTCGCTGAACCATCACGGTGGTACTCGTACTGCTCGCCTCATCGAGAGGAATCCAAAGATATGAGTGGTTAAGCTATGGGATATGAAATGGACGAGCGACCAATAAAACAACATGTATTATGGGGTTGAATGATTTTTGCTATTCACAAAATAAAACAAAAGCAGTAAAGCAAATATCTTATTTAACACAGCACAGCAAAATCAGTTGCACCATTCAATCCCGCTCGTCCAGACGGGGAGAATTCAATCACATTTATTCGATGCGACGTTTCTTTAATGGGATTTTATGAGCGACAACATTTTGACCCCAAACCGAGAGAATTCTGGGATGTTTGCGGTTTTTTGGTAACAATTCTGGAAGGAAACGTAGCAGACCCATCAAGGTGGTACTCCTACTGCTCGCCTCATCGAGTGGAATCCAAAGATATGAGTGGTTAAGCTATGGGATATGAAATGGACGAGCGACCAATAAAACAACATGTATTATGGGGTTGAATGCTTTTTGCTATTCACAAAATAAAACAAAAGCAGTCATGCAAATATCTTATTTAACACAGCACAGCAAAATCAGTTGCACCATTCAATCCCGCTCGTCCAGACGGGGAGAATTCAATCACATTTATTCGATGCGACGTTTCTTATGGGATTTATTGAGCGACAACATTTTGACCCCAAACCGAGAGGATTCTGGGATGTTTGCGGTTTTTTGGTAACAATTCTGGAAGGAAACGTAGCAGACCCATCAAGGTGGTACTCCTACTGCTCGCCTCATCGAGTGGAATCCAAAGATATGAGTGGTTAAGCTATGGGATATGAAATGGACGAGCGACCAATAAAACAACATGTATTATGGGGTTGAATGCTTTTTGCTATTCACAAAATAAAACAAAAGCAGTCATGCAAATATCTTATTTAACACAGCACAGCAAAATCAGTTGCACCATTCAATCCCGCTCGTCCAGACGGGGAGAATTCAATCACATTTATTCGATGCGACGTTTCTTATGGGATTTATTGAGCGACAACATTTTGACCCCAAATCGAGAGGATTCTGGGATGTTTGTGGTTTTTTTGTAATAACTCTGGAAGGAAACGTCCCAGACCCATCAAGGTGGTACTCGTACTGCTCGCCTCATCGAGAGGAATCCAAAGATATGAGTGGTTAAGCTATGGGATATGAAATGGACGAGCGACCAATAAAACAACATGTATTATGGGGTTGAATGCTTTTTGCTATTCACAAAATAAAACAAAAGCAGTAAAGCAAATATCTTATTTAACACAGCACAGCAAAATCAGTTGCACCATTCAATCCCGCTCGTCCAGACGGGGAGAATTCAATCACATTTATTCGATGCGACGTTTCTTTAATGGGATTTAATGAGCGACAACATTTTGACCCCAAACCGAGAGGATTCTGGGATGTTTGCGGTTTTTTGGTAACAATTCTGGAAGGAAACGTAGCAGACCCATCAAGGTGGTACTCGTACTGCTCGCCTCATCGAGTGGAATCCAAAGATATGAGTGGTTAAGCTATGGGATATGAAATGGACGAGCGACCAATAAAACAACATGTATTATGGGGTTGAATGCTTTTTGCTATTCACAAAAGTAAACAAAAGCAGTCATGCAAATATCTGTTTTAACACAGCACAGCAAAATCAGTTACACCATTCAATCCCCCTCGTCCAGACGGGGAGAATTCAATCACATTTATTCAATGCGACGTTTCTTATGGGATTTAATGAGCGACAACATTTTGACCCCAAACCGAGAGGATTCTGGGATGTTTGTGTTTTTTTTGTAATAACTCTGGAAGGAAACCTCGCAGACCCATCAAGGTGGTACTCGTACTGCTCGCCTCATCGAGTGGCATCCAAAGATATGAGTGGTTAAGCTATGGGATATGAAATGGACGAGCGACCAATAAAACAACATGTATTATGGGGTTGAATGCTTTTTGCTATTCACAAAATAAAACAAAAGCAGTCATGCAAATATCTTATTTAACACAGCACAGCAAAATCAGTTGCACCATTCAATCCCGCTCGTCCAGACGGGGAGAATTCAATCACATTTATTCGATGCGACGTTTCTTTAATGGGATTTTATGAGCGACAACATTTTGACCCCAAATCGAGAGGATTCTGGGATGTTTGTGGGTTTTTTGTAATAACTCTGGAAGGAAACGTCGCTGAACCATCACGGTGGTACTCGTACTGCTCGCCTCATCGAGAGGAATCCAAAGATATGAGTGGTTAAGCTATGGGATATGAAATGGACGAGCGACCAATAAAACAACATGTATTATGGGGTTGAATGATTTTTGCTATTCACAAAATAAAACAAAAGCAGTAAAGCAAATATCTTATTTAACACAGCACAGCAAAATCAGTTGCACCATTCAATCCCGCTCGTCCAGACGGGGAGAATTCAATCACATTTATTCGATGCGACGTTTCTTTAATGGGATTTTATGAGCGACAACATTTTGACCCCAAACCGAGAGAATTCTGGGATGTTTGCGGTTTTTTCGTAACAATTCTGGAAGGAAACGTAGCAGACCCATCAAGGTGGTACTCCTACTGCTCGCCTCATCGAGTGGAATCCAAAGATATGAGTGGTTAAGCTATGGGATATGAAATGGACGAGCGACCAATAAAACAACATGTATTATGGGGTTGAATGCTTTTTGCTATTCACAAAATAAAACAAAAGCAGTCATGCAAATATCTTATTTAACACAGCACAGCAAAATCAGTTGCACCATTCAATCCCGCTCGTCCAGACGGGGAGAATTCAATCACATTTATTCGATGCGACGTTTCTTATGGGATTTATTGAGCGACAACATTTTGACCCCAAACCGAGAGGATTCTGGGATGTTTGCGGTTTTTTGGTAACAATTCTGGAAGGAAACGTAGCAGACCCATCAAGGTGGTACTCCTACTGCTCGCCTCATCGAGTGGAATCCAAAGATATGAGTGGTTAAGCTATGGGATATGAAATGGACGAGCGACCAATAAAACAACATGTATTATGGGGTTGAATGCTTTTTGCTATTCACAAAATAAAACAAAAGCAGTCATGCAAATATCTTATTTAACACAGCACAGCAAAATCAGTTGCACCATTCAATCCCGCTCGTCCAGACGGGGAGAATTCAATCACATTTATTCGATGCGACGTTTCTTATGGGATTTATTGAGCGACAACATTTTGACCCCAAATCGAGAGGATTCTGGGATGTTTGTGGTTTTTTTGTAATAACTCTGGAAGGAAACGTCCCAGACCCATCAAGGTGGTACTCGTACTGCTCGCCTCATCGAGAGGAATCCAAAGATATGAGTGGTTAAGCTATGGGATATGAAATGGACGAGCGACCAATAAAACAACATGTATTATGGGGTTGAATGCTTTTTGCTATTCACAAAATAAAACAAAAGCAGTAAAGCAAATATCTTATTTAACACAGCACAGCAAAATCAGTTGCACCATTCAATCCCGCTCGTCCAGACGGGGAGAATTCAATCACATTTATTCGATGCGACGTTTCTTTAATGGGATTTAATGAGCGACAACATTTTGACCCCAAACCGAGAGGATTCTGGGATGTTTGCGGTTTTTTGGTAACAATTCTGGAAGGAAACGTAGCAGACCCATCAAGGTGGTACTCGTACTGCTCGCCTCATCGAGTGGAATCCAAAGATATGAGTGGTTAAGCTATGGGATATGAAATGGACGAGCGACCAATAAAACAACATGTATTATGGGGTTGAATGCTTTTTGCTATTCACAAAAGTAAACAAAAGCAGTCATGCAAATATCTGTTTTAACACAGCACAGCAAAATCAGTTACACCATTCAATCCCCCTCGTCCAGACGGGGAGAATTCAATCACATTTATTCAATGCGACGTTTCTTATGGGATTTAATGAGCGACAACATTTTGACCCCAAACCGAGAGGATTCTGGGATGTTTGTGTTTTTTTTGTAATAACTCTGGAAGGAAACCTCGCAGACCCATCAAGGTGGTACTCGTACTGCTCGCCTCATCGAGTGGCATCCAAAGATATGAGTGGTTAAGCTATGGGATATGAAATGGACGAGCGACCAATAAAACAACATGTATTATGGGGTTGAATGCTTTTTGCTATTCACAAAATAAAACAAAAGCAGTCATGCAAATATCTTATTTAACACAGCACAGCAAAATCAGTTGCACCATTCAATCCCGCTCGTCCAGACGGGGAGAATTCAATCACATTTATTCGATGCGACGTTTCTTATGGGATTTATTGAGCGACAACATTTTGACCCCAAATCGAGAGGATTCTGGGATGTTTGTGGGTTTTTTGTAATAACTCTGGAAGGAAACGTCGCTGAACCATCACGGTGGTACTCGTACTGCTCGCCTCATCGAGAGGAATCCAAAGATATGAGTGGTTATGCTATGGGATATGAAATGGACGAGCGACCAATAAAACAACATGTATTATGGGGTTGAATGATTTTTGCTATTCACAAAATAAAACAAAAGCAGTAAAGCAAATATCTTATTTAACACAGCACAGCAAAATCAGTTGCACCATTCAATCCCGCTCGTCCAGACGGGGAGAATTCAATCACATTTATTCGATGCGACGTTTCTTTAATGGGATTTTATGAGCGACAACATTTTGACCCCAAACCGAGAGAATTCTGGGATGTTTGCGGTTTTTTGGTAACAATTCTGGAAGGAAACGTAGCAGACCCATCAAGGTGGTACTCCTACTGCTCGCCTCATCGAGTGGAATCCAAAGATATGAGTGGTTAAGCTATGGGATATGAAATGGACGAGCGACCAATAAAACAACATGTATTATGGGGTTGAATGCTTTTTGCTATTCACAAAATAAAACAAAAGCAGTCATGCAAATATTTTATTTAACACAGCACAGCAAAATCAGTTGCACCATTCAATCCCGCTCGTCCAGACGGGGAGAATTCAATCACATTTATTCGATGCGACGTTTCTTATGGGATTTATTGAGCGACAACATTTTGACCCCAAATCGAGAGGATTCTGGGATGTTTGTGGTTTTTTTGTAATAACTCTGGAAGGAAACGTCCCAGACCCATCAAGGTGGTACTCGTACTGCTCGCCTCATCGAGAGGAATCCAAAGATATGAGTGGTTAAGCTATGGGATATGAAATGGACGAGCGACCAATAAAACAACATGTATTATGGGGTTGAATGATTTTTGCTATTCACAAAATAAAACAAAAGCAGTAAAGCAAATATCTTATTTAACACAGCACAGCAAAATCAGTTGCACCATTCAATCCCGCTCGTCCAGACGGGGAGAATTCAATCACATTTATTCGATGCGACGTTTCTTTAATGGGATTTAATGAGCGACAACATTTTGACCCCAAACCGAGAGGATTCTGGGATGTTTGCGGTTTTTTGGTAACAATTCTGGAAGGAAACGTAGCAGACCCATCAAGGTGGTACTCGTACTGCTCGCCTCATCGAGTGGAATCCAAAGATATGAGTGGTTAAGCTATGGGATATGAAATGGACGAGCGACCAATAAAACAACATGTATTATGGGGTTGAATGCTTTTTGCTATTCACAAAAGTAAACAAAAGCAGTCATGCAAATATCTGTTTTAACACAGCACAGCAAAATCAGTTACACCATTCAATCCCCCTCGTCCAGACGGGGAGAATTCAATCACATTTATTCGATGCGACGTTTCTTATGGGATTTAATGAGCGACAACATTTTGACCCCAAACCGAGAGGATTCTGGGATGTTTGTGTTTTTTTTGTAATAACTCTGGAAGGAAACCTCGCAGACCCATCAAGGTGGTACTCGTACTGCTGGCCTCATCGAGTGGCATCCAAAGATATGAGTGGTTAAGCTATGGGATATGAAATGGACGAGCGACCAATAAAACAACATGTATTATGGGGTTGAATGCTTTTTGCTGTTCACAAAATAAAACAAAAGCAGTCATGCAAATATCTTATTTAACACAGCACAGCAAAATCAGTTGCACCATTCAATCCCGCTCGTCCAGCCGGGGAGAATTCAATCACATTTATTCGATGCGACGTTTCTTATGGGATTTATTGAGCGACAACATTTTGACCCCAAATCGAGAGGATTCTGGGATGTTTTTGGGTTTTTTGTAATAACTCTGGAAGGAAACGTCGCTGAACCATCAAGGTGGTACTCGTACTGCTCGCCTCATCGAGAGGAATCCAAAGATATGAGTGGTTAAGCTATGGGATATGAAATGGACGAGCGACCAATAAAACAACATGTATTATGGGGTTGAATGATTTTTGCTATTCACAAAATAAAACAAAAGCAGTAAAGCAAATATCTTATTTAACACAGCACAGCAAAATCAGTTGCACCATTCAATCCCGCTCGTCCAGACGGGGAGAATTCAATCACATTTATTCGATGCGACGTTTCTTTAATGGGATTTTATGAGCGACAACATTTTGACCCCAAACCGAGAGAATTCTGGGATGTTTGCGGTTTTTTGGTAACAATTCTGGAAGGAAACGTAGCAGACCCATCAAGGTGGTACTCCTACTGCTCGCCTCATCGAGTGGAATCCAAAGATATGAGTGGTTAAGCTATGGGATATGAAATGGACGAGCGACCAATAAAACAACATGTATTATGGGGTTGAATGCTTTTTGCTATTCACAAAATAAAACAAAAGCAGTCATGCAAATATCTTATTTAACACAGCACAGCAAAATCAGTTGCACCATTCAATCCCGCTCGTCCAGACGGGGAGAATTCAATCACATTTATTCGATGCGACGTTTCTTATGGGATTTATTGAGCGACAACATTTTGACCCCAAATCGAGAGGATTCTGGGATGTTTGTGGTTTTTTTGTAATAACTCTGGAAGGAAACGTCCCAGACCCATCAAGGTGGTACTCGTACTGCTCGCCTCATCGAGAGGAATCCAAAGATATGAGTGGTTAAGCTATGGGATATGAAATGGACGAGCGACCAATAAAACAACATGTATTATGGGGTTGAATGATTTTTGCTATTCACAAAATAAAACAAAAGCAGTAAAGCAAATATCTTATTTAACACAGCACAGCAAAATCAGTTGCACCATTCAATCCCGCTCGTCCAGACGGGGAGAATTCAATCACATTTATTCGATGCGACGTTTCTTTAATGGGATTTAATGAGCGACAACATTTTGACCCCAAACCGAGAGGATTCTGGGATGTTTGCGGTTTTTTGGTAACAATTCTGGAAGGAAACGTAGCAGACCCATCAAGGTGGTACTCGTACTGCTCGCCTCATCGAGTGGCATCCAAAGATATGAGTGGTTAAGCTATGGGATATGAAATGGACGAGCGACCAATAAAACAACATGTATTATGGGGTTGAATGCTTTTTGCTATTCACAAAATAAAACAAAAGCAGTCATGCAAATATCTTATTTAACACAGCACAGCAAAATCAGTTGCACCATTCAATCCCGCTCGTCCAGACGGGGAGAATTCAATCACATTTATTCGATGCGACGTTTCTTTAATGGGATTTTATGAGCGACAACATTTTGACCCCAAACCGAGAGAATTCTGGGATGTTTGCGGTTTTTTGGTAACAATTCTGGAAGGAAACGTAGCAGACCCATCAAGGTGGTACTCCTACTGCTCGCCTCATCGAGTGGAATCCAAAGATATGAGTGGTTAAGCTATGGGATATGAAATGGACGAGCGACCAATAAAACAACATGTATTATGGGGTTGAATGCTTTTTGCTATTCACAAAATAAAACAAAAGCAGTCATGCAAATATCTTATTTAACACAGCACAGCAAAATCAGTTGCACCATTCAATCCTGCTCGTCCAGATGCGGAGAATTCAATCACATTTATTCGATGCGACGTTTCTTATGGGATTTATTGAGCGACAACATTTTGACCCCAAATCGAGAGGAATCTGGGATGTTTGTGGTTTTTTTTGTAATAACTCTGGAAGTAAACGTCGCAGACCCATCAAGGTGGTACTCGTACTGCTCGCCTCATCGAGAGGAATCCAAAGATATGAGTGGTTGAGCTATGGGATATGAAATGGACGAGCGACCAATAAAACAACATGTATTATGGGGTTGAATGCTTTTTGCTATTCACAAAATAAAACAAAAGCAGTAAAGCAAATATCTTATTTAACACAGCACAGCAAAATCAGTTGCACCATTCAATCCCGCTCGTCCAGACGGGGAGAATTCAATCACATTTATTCGATGCGACGTTTCTTTAATGGGATTTAATGAGCGACAACATTTTGACCCCAAACCGAGAGGATTCTGGGATGTTTGCGGTTTTTTGGTAACAATTTTGGAACGAAACGTAGCAGACCCATCAAGGTGGTACTCGTACTGCTCGCCTCATCGAGTGGAATCCAAAGATATGAGTGGTTAAGCTATGGGATATGAAATGGACGAGCGACCAATAAAACAACATGTATTATGGGGTTGAATGCTTTTTGCTATTCACAAAAGTAAACAAAAGCAGTCATGCAAATATCTGTTTTAACACAGCACAGCAAAATCAGTTACACCATTCAATCCCCCTCGTCCAGACGGGGAGAATTCAATCACATTTATTCGATGCGACGTTTCTTATGGGATTTAATGAGCGACAACATTTTGACCCCAAACCGAGAGGATTCTGGGATGTTTGTGTTTTTTTTGTAATAACTCTGGAAGGAAACCTCGCAGACCCATCAAGGTGGTACTCGTACTGCTCGCCTCATCGAGTGGCATCCAAAGATATGAGTGGTTAAGCTATGGGATATGAAATGGACGAGCGACCAATAAAACAACATGTATTATGGGGTTGAATGCTTTTTGCTATTCACAAAATAAAACAAAAGCAGTCATGCAAATATCTTATTTAACACAGCACAGCAAAATCAGTTGCACCATTCAATCCCGCTCGTCCAGACGGGGAGAATTCAATCACATTTATTCGATGCGACGTTTCTTATGGGATTTATTGAGCGACAACATTTTGACCCCAAATCGAGAGGATTCTGGGATGTTTGTGGGTTTTTTGTAATAACTCTGGAAGGAAACGTCGATGAACCATCAAGGTGGTACTCGTACTGCTCGCCTCATCGAGAGGAATCCAAAGATATGAGTGGTTAAGCTATGGGATATGAAATGGACGAGCGACCAATAAAACAACATGTATTATGGGGTTGAATGATTTTTGCTATTCACAAAATAAAACAAAGGCAGTAAAGCAAATATCTTATTTAACACAGCACAGCAAAATCAGTTGCACCATTCAATCCCGCTCGTCCAGACGGGGAGAATTCAATCACATTTATTCGATGCGACGTTTCTTTAATGGGATTTTATGAGCGACAACATTTTGACCCCAAACCGAGAGAATTCTGGGATGTTTGCGGTTTTTTGGTAACAATTCTGGAAGGAAACGTAGCAGACCCATCAAGGTGGTACTCCTACTGCTCGCCTCATCGAGTGGAATCCAAAGATATGAGTGGTTAAGCTATGGGATATGAAATGGACGAGCGACCAATAAAACAACATGTATTATGGGGTTGAATGCTTTTTGCTATTCACAAAATAAAACAAAAGCAGTCATGCAAATATCTTATTTAACACAGCACAGCAAAATCAGTTGCACCATTCAATCCCGCTCGTCCAGACGGGGAGAATTCAATCACATTTATTCGATGCGACGTTTCTTATGGGATTTATTGAGCGACAACATTTTGACCCCAAATCGAGAGGATTCTGGGATGTTTGTGGTTTTTTTGTAATAACTCTGGAAGGAAACGTCCCAGACCCATCAAGGTGGTACTCGTACTGCTCGCCTCATCGAGAGGAATCCAAAGATATGAGTGGTTAAGCTATGGGATATGAAATGGACGAGCGACCAATAAAACAACATGTATTATGGGGTTGAATGATTTTTGCTATTCACAAAATAAAACAAAAGCAGTAAAGCAAATATCTTATTTAACACAGCACAGCAAAATCAGTTGCACCATTCAATCCCGCTCGTCCAGACGGGGAGAATTCAATCACATTTATTCGATGCGACGTTTCTTTAATGGGATTTAATGAGCGACAACATTTTGACCCCAAACCGAGAGGATTCTGGGATGTTTGCGGTTTTTTGGTAACAATTCTGGAAGGAAACGTAGCAGACCCATCAAGGTGGTACTCGTACTGCTCGCCTCATCGAGTGGAATCCAAAGATATGAGTGGTTAAGCTATGGGATATGAAATGGACGAGCGACCAATAAAACAACATGTATTATGGGGTTGAATGCTTTTTGCTATTCACAAAAGTAAACAAAAGCAGTCATGCAAATATCTGTTTTAACACAGCACAGCAAAATCAGTTACACCATTCAATCCCCCTCGTCCAGACGGGGAGAATTCAATCACATTTATTCGATGCGACGTTTCTTATGGGATTTAATGAGCGACAACATTTTGACCCCAAACCGAGAGGATTCTGGGATGTTTGTGTTTTTTTTGTAATAACTCTGGAAGGAAACCTCGCAGACCCATCAAGGTGGTACTCGTACTGCTCGCCTCATCGAGTGGCATCCAAAGATATGAGTGGTTAAGCTATGGGATATGAAATGGACGAGCGACCAATAAAACAACATGTATTATGGGGTTGAATGATTTTTGCTATTCACAAAATAAAACAAAAGCAGTAAAGCAAATATCTTATTTAACACAGCACAGCAAAATCAGTTGCACCATTCAATCCCGCTCGTCCAGACGGGGAGAATTCAATCACATTTATTCGATGCGACGTTTCTTTAATGGGATTTAATGAGCGACAACATTTTGACCCCAAACCGAGAGGATTCTGGGATGTTTGCGGTTTTTTGGTAACAATTCTGGAAGGAAACGTAGCAGACCCATCAAGGTGGTACTCGTACTGCTCGCCTCATCGAGTGGAATCCAAAGATATGAGTGGTTAAGCTATGGGATATGAAATGGACGAGCGACCAATAAAACAACATGTATTATGGGGTTGAATGCTTTTTGCTATTCACAAAAGTAAACAAAAGCAGTCATGCAAATATCTGTTTTAACACAGCACAGCAAAATCAGTTACACCATTCAATCCCCCTCGTCCAGACGGGGAGAATTCAATCACATTTATTCGATGCGACGTTTCTTATGGGATTTAATGAGCGACAACATTTTGACCCCAAACCGAGAGGATTCTGGGATGTTTGTGTTTTTTTTGTAATAACTCTGGAAGGAAACCTCGCAGACCCATCAAGGTGGTACTCGTACTGCTCGCCTCATCGAGTGGCATCCAAAGATATGAGTGGTTAAGCTATGGGATATGAAATGGACGAGCGACCAATAAAACAACATGTATTATGGGGTTGAATGCTTTTTGCTATTCACAAAATAAAACAAAAGCAGTCATGCAAATATCTTATTTAACACAGCACAGCAAAATCAGTTGCACCATTCAATCCCGCTCGTCCAGACGGGGAGAATTCAATCACATTTATTCGATGCGACGTTTCTTTAATGGGATTTTATGAGCGACAACATTTTGACCCCAAACCGAGAGAATTCTGGGATGTTTGCGGTTTTTTGGTAACAATTCTGGAAGGAAACGTAGCAGACCCATCAAGGTGGTACTCCTACTGCTCGCCTCATCGAGTGGAATCCAAAGATATGAGTGGTTAAGCTATGGGATATGAAATGGACGAGCGACCAATAAAACAACATGTATTATGGGGTTGAATGCTTTTTGCTATTCACAAAATAAAACAAAAGCAGTCATGCAAATATCTTATTTAACACAGCACAGCAAAATCAGTTGCACCATTCAATCCTGCTCGTCCAGATGCGGAGAATTCAATCACATTTATTCGATGCGACGTTTCTTATGGGATTTATTGAGCGACAACATTTTGACCCCAAATCGAGAGGAATCTGGGATGTTTGTGGTTTTTTTTGTAATAACTCTGGAAGTAAACGTCGCAGACCCATCAAGGTGGTACTCGTACTGCTCGCCTCATCGAGAGGAATCCAAAGATATGAGTGGTTGAGCTATGGGATATGAAATGGACGAGCGACCAATAAAACAACATGTATTATGGGGTTGAATGCTTTTTGCTATTCACAAAATAAAACAAAAGCAGTAAAGCAAATATCTTATTTAACACAGCACAGCAAAATCAGTTGCACCATTCAATCCCGCTCGTCCAGACGGGGAGAATTCAATCACATTTATTCGATGCGACGTTTCTTTAATGGGATTTAATGAGCGACAACATTTTGACCCCAAACCGAGAGGATTCTGGGATGTTTGCGGTTTTTTGGTAACAATTTTGGAAGGAAACGTAGCAGACCCATCAAGGTGGTACTCGTACTGCTCGCCTCATCGAGTGGAATCCAAAGATATGAGTGGTTAAGCTATGGGATATGAAATGGACGAGCGACCAATAAAACAACATGTATTATGGGGTTGAATGCTTTTTGCTATTCACAAAAGTAAACAAAAGCAGTCATGCAAATATCTGTTTTAACACAGCACAGCAAAATCAGTTACACCATTCAATCCCCCTCGTCCAGACGGGGAGAATTCAATCACATTTATTCGATGCGACGTTTCTTATGGGATTTAATGAGCGACAACATTTTGACCCCAAACCGAGAGGATTCTGGGATGTTTGTGTTTTTTTTGTAATAACTCTGGAAGGAAACCTCGCAGACCCATCAAGGTGGTACTCGTACTGCTCGCCTCATCGAGTGGCATCCAAAGATATGAGTGGTTAAGCTATGGGATGTGAAATGGACGAGCGACCAATAAAACAACATGTATTATGGGGTTGAATGCTTTTTGCTATTCACAAAATAAAACAAAAGCAGTCATGCAAATATCTTATTTAACACAGCACAGCAAAATCAGTTGCACCATTCAATCCCGCTCGTCCAGACGGGGAGAATTCAATCACATTTATTCGATGCGACGTTTCTTATGGGATTTATTGAGCGACAACATTTTGACCCCAAATCGAGAGGATTCTGGGATGTTTGTGGGTTTTTTGTAATAACTCTGGAAGGAAACGTCGCTGAACCATCAAGGTGGTATTCGTACTGCTCGCCTCATCGAGAGGAATCCAAAGATATGAGTGGTTAAGCTATGGGATATGAAATGGACGAGCGACCAATAAAACAACATGTATTATGGGGTTAAATGATTTTTGCTATTCACAAAATAAAACAAAGGCAGTAAAGCAAATATCTTATTTAACACAGCACAGCAAAATCAGTTGCACCATTCAATCCCGCTCGTCCAGACGGGGAGAATTCAATCACATTTATTCGATGCGACGTTTCTTTAATGGGATTTTATGAGCGACAACATTTTGACCCCAAACCGAGAGAATTCTGGGATGTTTGCGGTTTTTTGGTAACAATTCTGGAAGGAAACGTAGCAGACCCATCAAGGTGGTACTCCTACTGCTCGCCTCATCGAGTGGAATCCAAAGATATGAGTGGTTAAGCTATGGGATATGAAATGGACGAGCGACCAATAAAACAACATGTATTATGGGGTTGAATGCTTTTTGCTATTCACAAAATAAAACAATAGCAGTCATGCAAATATCTTATTTAACACAGCACAGCAAAATCAGTTACACCATTCAATCCCCCTCGTCCAGACGGGGAGAATTCAATCACATTTATTCGATGCGACGTTTCTTATGGGATTTAATGAGCGACAACATTTTGACCCCAAACCGAGAGGATTCTGGGATGTTTGTGTTTTTTTTGTAATAACTCTGGAAGGAAACCTCGCAGACCCATCAAGGTGGTACTCGTACTGCTCGCCTCATCGAGTGGCATCCAAAGATATGAGTGGTTAAGCTATGGGATATGAAATGGACGAGCGACCAATAAAACAACATGTATTATGGGGTTGAATGCTTTTTGCTATTCACAAAATAAAACAAAAGCAGTCATGCAAATATCTTATTTAACACAGCACAGCAAAATCAGTTGCACCATTCAATCCCGCTCGTCCAGATGGGGAGAATTCAATCACATTTATTCGATGCGACGTTTCTTATGGGATTTATTGAGCGACAACATTTTGACCCCAAATCGAGAGGATTCTGGGATGTGTGTGGGTTTTTTGTAATAACTCTGGAAGGAAACGTCGCTGAACCATCAAGGTGGTACTCGTACTGCTCGCCTCATCGAGAGGAATCCAAAGATATGAGTGGTTAAGCTGTGGGATATGAAATGGACGAGCGACCAATAAAACAACATGTATTATGGGGTTGAATGATTTTTGCTATTCACAAAATAAAACAAAGGCAGTAAAGCAAATATCTTATTTAACACAGCACAGCAAAATCAGTTGCACCATTCAATCCCGCTCGTCCAGACGGGGAGAATTCAATCACATTTATTCGATGCGACGTTTCTTTAATGGGATTTTATGAGCGACAACATTTTGACCCCAAACCGAGAGAATTCTGGGATGTTTGCGGTTTTTTGGTAACAATTCTGGAAGGAAACGTAGCAGACCCATCAAGGTGGTACTCCTACTGCTCGCCTCATCGAGTGGAATCCAAAGATATGAGTGGTTAAGCTAAGGGATATGAAATGGACGAGCGACCAATAAAACAACATGTATTATGGGGTTGAATGCTTTTTGCTATTCACAAAATAAAACAAAAGCAGTCATGCAAATATCTTATTTAACACAGCACAGCAAAATCAGTTGCACCATTCAATCCCGCTCGTCCAGACGGGGAGAATTCAATCACATTTATTCGATGCGACGTTTCTTTAATGGGATTTTATGAGCGACAACATTTTGACCCCAAACCGAGAGAATTCTGGGATGTTTGCGGTTTTTTGGTAACAATTCTGGAAGGAAACGTAGCAGACCCATCAAGGTGGTACTCGTACTGCTCGCCTCATCGAGTGGAATCCAAAGATATGAGTGGTTAAGCTATGGGATATGAAATGGACGAGCGACCAATAAAACAACATGTATTATGGGGTTGAATGCGTTTTGCTATTCACAAAATAAAACAAAAGCAGTCATGCAAATATCTGTTTTAACACAGCACAGCAAAATCAGTTACACCATTCAATCCCCCTCGTCCAGACGGGGAGAATTCAATCACATTTATTCGATGCGACGTTTCTTATGGGATTTAATGAGCGACAACAATTTGACCACAAACCGAGAGGATTCTGGGATGTTTGTGGTTTTTTTGTAATAACTCTGGAAGGAAACCTCGCAGACCCATCAAGGTGGTACTCGTACTGCTCGCCTCATCGAGTGCCATCCAAAGATATGAGTGGTTAAGCTATGGGATATGAAATGGACGAGCGACCAATAAAACAACATGTATTATGGGGTTGAATGCTTTTTGCTATTCACAAAATAAAACAAAAGCAGTCATGCAAATATCTTATTTAACACAGCACAGCAAAATCAGTTGCACCATTCAATCCCGCTCGTCCAGACGGGGAGAATTCAATCACATTTATTCGATGCGACGTTTCTTATGGGATTTATTGAGCGACAACATTTTGACCCCAAATCGAGAGGATTCTGGGATGTTTGTGGTTTTTTTGTAATAACTCTGGAAGGAAACGTCGCTGAACCATCAAGGTGGTACTCGTACTGCTCGCCTCATCGAGAGGAATCCAAAGATATGAGTGGTTAAGCTATGGGATATGAAATGGACGAGCGACCAATAAAACAACATGTATTATGGGGTTGAATGCTTTTTGCTATTCAAAAAATAAAACAAAAGCAGTCATGCAAATATCTTATTTAACACAGCACAGCAAAATCAGTTGCACCATTCAATCCCGCTCGTCCAGATGGGGAGAATTCAATCACATTTATTCGATGCGACATTTCTTATGGGATTTATTGAGCGACAACATTTTGACCCCAAATCGAGAGGATTCTGGGATGTTTGTGTTTTTTTTGTAATAACTCTGGAAGGAAACCTCGCAGACCCATCAAGGTGGTACTCGTACTGCTCGCCTCATCGAGTGCCATCCAAAGATATGAGTGGTTAAGCTATGGGATATGAAATGGACGAGCGACCAATAAAACAACATGTATTATGGGGTTGAATGCTTTTTGCTATTCACAAAATAAAACAAAAGCAGTCATGCAAATATCTTATTTAACACAGCACAGCAAAATCAGTTGCACCATTCAATCCCGCTCGTCCAGACGGGGAGAATTCAATCACATTTATTCGATGCGACGTTTCTTATGGGATTTATTGAGCGACAACATTTTAACCCCAAATCGAGAGGATTCTGGGATGTTTGTGGTTTTTTTGTAATAACTCTGGAAGGAAACGTCGCTGAACCATCAAGGTGGTACTCGTACTGCTCGCCTCATCGAGAGGAATCCAAAGATATGAGTGGTTAAGCTATGGGATATGAAATGGACGAGCGACCAATAAAACAACATGTATTATGGGGTTGAATGCTTTTTGCTATTCAAAAAATAAAACAAAAGCAGTCATGCAAATATCTTATTTAACACAGCACAGCAAAATCAGTTGCACCATTCAATCCCGCTCGTCCAGATGGGGAGAATTCAATCACATTTATTCGATGCGACATTTCTTATGGGATTTATTGAGCGACAACATTTTGACCCCAAATCGAGAGGATTCTGGGATGTTTGTGTTTTTTTTGTAATAACTCTGGAAGTAAACGTCGCAGACCCATCAAGGTGGTACTCGTACTGCTCGCCTCATCGAGAGGAATCCAAAGATATGAGTGGTTAAGCTATGGGATATGAAATGGACGAGCGACCAATAAAACAACATGTATTATGGGGTTGAATGCTTTTTGCTATTCACAAAATAAAACAAAAGCAGTAAAGCAAATATCTTATTTAGCACAGCACAGCAAAATCAGTTGCACCATTCAATCCCGCTCGTCCAGACGGGGAGAATTCAATCACATTTATTCGATGCGACGTTTCTTTAATGGGATTTTATGAGCGACAACATTTTGACCCCAAACCGAGAGGATTCTGGGATGTTTGCGGTTTTTTGGTAACAATTCTGGAAGGAAACGTAGCAGACCCATCAAGGTGGTACTCGTACTGCTCGCCTCATCGAGTGGAATCCAAAGATATGAGTGGTTAAGCTATGGGATATGAAATGGACGAGCGACCAATAAAACAACATGTATTATGGGGTTGAATGCTTTTTGCTATTCACAAAATAAAACAAAAGCAGTAAAGCAAATATCTTATTTAACACAGCACAGCAAAATCAGTTGCACCATTCAATCCCGCTCGTCCAGACGGGGAGAATTCAATCACATTTATTCGATGCGACGTTTCGTTAATGGGATTTAATGAGCGACAACATTTTGACCCCAAACCGAGAGGATTCTGGGATGTTTGCGGTTTTTTGGTAACAATTCTGGAAGGAAACGTAGCAGACCCATCAAGGTGGTACTCGTACTGCTCGCCTCATCGAGTGGAATCCAAAGATATGAGTGGTTAAGCTATGGGATATGAAATGGACGAGCGACCAATAAAACAACATGTATTATGGGGTTGAATGCTTTTTGCTATTCACAAAATAAAACAAAAGCAGTCATGCAAATATCTGTTTTAACACAGCACAGCAAAATCAGTTACACCATTCAATCCCCCTCGTCCAGACAGGGAGAATTCAATCACATTTATTCGATGCGACGTTTCTTATGGGATTTAATGAGCGACAACATTTTGACCCCAAACCGAGAGGATTCTGGGATGTTTGTGGTTTTTTTGTAATAACTCTGGAAGGAAACCTCGCAGACCCATCAAGGTGGTACTTGTACTGCTCGCCTCATCGAGTGGCATCCAAAGATATGAGTGGTTAAGCTATGGGATATGAAATGGACGAGCGACCAATAAAACAACATGTATTATGGGGTTGAATGCTTTTTGCTATTCACAAAATAAAACAAAAGCAGTCATGCAAATATCTTATTTAACACAGCACAGCAAAATCAGTTGCACCATTCAATCCCGCTCGTCCAGACGGGGAGAATTCAATCACATTTATTCGATGCGACGTTTCTTATGGGATTTATTTAGCGACAACATTTTGACCCCAAATCGAGAGGATTCTGGGATGTTTGTGGTTTTTTTTGTAATAACTCTGGAAGTAAACGTCGCAGACCCATCAAGGTGGTACTCGTACTGCTCGCCTCATCGAGAGGAATCCAAAGATATGAGTGGTTAAGCTATGGGATATGAAATGGACGAGCGAACAATAAAACAACATGTATTATGGGGTTGAATGCTTTTTGCTATTCACAAAATAAAACAAAAGCAGTAAAGCAAATATCTTATTTAGCACAGCACAGCAAAATCAGTTGCACCATTCAATCCCGCTCGTCCAGACGGGGAGAATTCAATTACATTTATTCGATGCGACGTTTCTTTAATGGGATTTTATGAGCGACAACATTTTGACCCCAAACCGAGAGGATTCTGGGATGTTTGCGGTTTTTTGGTAACAATTCTGGAAGGAAACGTAGCAGACCCATCAAGGTGGTACTCGTACTGCTCGCCTCATAGAGTGGAATCCAAATATATGAGTGGTTAAGCTATGGGATATGAAATGGACGAGCGACCAATAAAACAACATGTATTATGGGGTTGAATGCTTTTTGCTATTCACAAAATAAAACAAAAGCAGTCATGCAAATATCTGTTTTAACACAGCACATCAAAATCAGTTACACCATTCAATCCCCCTCGTCCAGACGGGGAGAATTCAATCACATTTATTCGATGCGACGTTTCTTATGGGATTTAATGACCGACAACATTTTGACCCCAAACCGAGAGGATTCTGGGATGTTTGTGGTTTTTTTGTAATAACTCTGGAAGGAAACCTCGCAGACCCATCAAGGTGGTACTCGTACTGCTCGCCTCATCGAGTGGCATCCAAAGATATGAGTGGTTAAGCTATGGGATATGAAATGGACGAGCGACCAATAAAACAACATGTATTATGGGGTTGAATGCTTTTTGCTATTCACAAAATAAAACAAAAGCAGTCATGCAAATATCTTATTTAACACAGCACAGCAAAATCAGTTGCACCATTCATTCCCGCTCGTCCAGACGGGGAGAATTCAATCACATTTATTCGATGCGACGTTTCTTATGGGATTTATTGAGCGACAACATTTTGACCCCAAATCGAGAGGATTCTGGGATGTTTGTGGTTTTTTTGTAATAACTCTGGAAGGAAACGTCGCTGAACCATCAAGGTGGTACTCGTACTGCTCGCCTCATCGAGAGGAATCCAAAGATATGAGTGGTTAAGCTATGGGATATGAAATGGACGAGCGACCAATAAAACAACATGTATTATGGGGTTGAATGCTTTTTGCTATTCAAAAAATAAAACAAAAGCAGTCATGCAAATATCTTATTTAACACAGCACAGCAAAATCAGTTGCACCATTCAATCCCGCTCGTCCAGACGGGGAGAATTCAATTACATTTATTCGATGCGACGTTTCTTTAATGGGATTTTATGAGCGACAACATTTTGACCCCAAACCGAGAGGATTCTGGGATGTTTGCGGTTTTTTGGTAACAATTCTGGAAGGAAACGTAGCAGACCCATCAAGGTGGTACTCGTACTGCTCGCCTCATCGAGTGGAATCCAAATATATGAGTGGTTAAGCTATGGGATATGAAATGGACGAGCGACCAATAAAACAACATGTATTATGGGGTTGAATGCTTTTTGCTATTCACAAAATAAAACAAAAGCAGTCATGCAAATATCTGTTTTAACACAGCACATCAAAATCAGTTACACCATTCAATCCCCCTCGTCCAGACGGGGAGAATTCAATCACATTTATTCGATGCGACGTTTCTTATGGGATTTAATGAGCGACAACATTTTGACCCCAAACCGAGAGGATTCTGGGATGTTTGTGGTTTTTTTGTAATAACTCTGGAAGTAAACGTCGCACACCCATCAAGGTGGTACTCGTACTGCTCGCCTCATCGAGTGGCATCCAAAGATATGAGTGGTTAAGCTATGGGATATGAAATGGACGAGCGACCAATAAAACAACATGTATTATGGGGTTGAATGCTTTTTGCTATTCACAAAATAAAACAAAAGCAGCCATGCAAATATCTTATTTAACACAGCACAGCAAAATCAGTTGCACCATTCAATCCCGCTCGTCCAGACGGGGAGAATTCAATCACATTTATTCGATGCGACGTTTCTTATGGGATTTATTGAGCGACAACATTTTGACCCCAAATCGAGAGGATTCTGGGATGTTTGTGGTTTTTTTGTAATAACTCTGGAAGGAAACGTCGCTGAACCATCAAGGTGGTACTCGTACTGCTCGCCTCATCGAGAGGAATCCAAAGATATGAGTGGTTAAGCTATGGGATATGAAATGGACGAGCGACCAATAAAACAACATGTATTATGGGGTTGAATGCTTTTTGCTATTCAAAAAATAAAACAAAAGCAGTCATGCAAATATCTTATTTAACACAGCACAGCAAAATCAGTTGCACCATTCAATCCCGCTCGTCCAGATGGGGAGAATTCAATCACATTTATTCGATGCGACGTTTCTTGTGGGATTTATTGAGCGACAACATTTTGACCCCAAATCGAGAGGATTCTGGGATGTTTGTGGTTTTTTTGTAATAACTCTGGAAGTAAACGTCGCAGACCCATCAAGGTGGTACTCGTACTGCTCGCCTCATCGAGAGGAATCCAAAGATATGAGTGGTTAAGCTATGGGATATGAAATGGACGAGCGACCAATAAAACAACATGTATTATGGGGTTGAATGCTTTTTGCTATTCACAAAATAAAACAAAAGCAGTAAAGCAAATATCTTATTTAGCACAGCACAGCAAAATCAGTTGCACCATTCAATCCCGCTCGTCCAGACGGGGAGAATTCAATTACATTTATTCGATGCGACGTTTCTTTAATGGGATTTTATGAGCGACAACATTTTGACCCCAAACCGAGAGGATTCTGGGATGTTTGCGTTTTTTTTGGTAACAATTCTGGAAGGAAACGTAGCAGACCCATCAACGTGGTACTCCTACTGCTCGCCTCATCGAGTGGAATCCAAAGATATGAGTGGTTAAGCTATGGGATATGAAATGGACGAGCGACCAATAAAACAACATGTATTATGGGGTTGAATGCGTTTTGCTATTCACAAAATAAAACAAAAGCAGTCATGCAAATATCTGTTTTAACACAGCACATCAAAATCAGTTACACCATTCAATCCCCCTCGTCCAGACGGGGAGAATTCAATCAAATTTATTCGATGCGACGTTTCTTATGGGATTTAATGACCGACAACATTTTGACCCCAAACCGAGAGGATTCTGGGATGTTTGTGGTTTTTTTGTAATAACTCTGGAAGGAAACCTCGCAGACCCATCAAGGTGGTACTCGTACTGCTCGCCTCATCGAGTGGCATCCAAAGATATGAGTGGTTAAGCTATGGGATATGAAATGGACGAGCGACCAATAAAACAACATGTATTATGGGGTTGAATGCTTTTTGCTATTCACAAAATAAAACAAAAGCAGTCATGCAAATATCTTATTTAACACAGCACAGCAAAATCAGTTGCACCATTCAATCCCGCTCGTCCAGACGGGGAGAATTCAATCACATTTATTCGATGCGACGTTTCTTTAATGGGATTTTATGAGCGACAACATTTTGACCCCAAACCGAGAGGATTCTGGGATGTTTGCGGTTTTTTGGTAACAATTCTGGAAGGAAACGTAGCAGACCCATCAAGGTGGTACTCGTACTGCTCGCCTCATCGAGAGGAATCCAAATATATGAGTGGTTAAGCTATGGGATATGAAATGGACGAGCGACCAATAAAACAACATGTATTATGGGGTTGAATGCTTTTTGCTATTCACAAAATAAAACAAAAGCAGTCATGCAAATATCTGTTTTAACACAGCACATCAAAATCAGTTACACCATTCAATCCCCCTCGTCCAGACGGGGAGAATTCAATCACATTTATTCGATGCGACGTTTCTTATGGGATTTAATGAGCGACAACATTTTGACCCCAAACCGAGAGGATTCTGGGATGTTTGTGGTTTTTTTGTAATAACTCTGGAAGTAAACGTCGCACACCCATCAAGGTGGTACTCGTACTGCTCGCCTCATCGAGAGGAATCCAAAGATATGAGTGGTTAAGCTATGGGATATGAAATGGACGAGCGACCAATAAAAGAACATGTATTATGGGGTTGAATGCTTTTTGCTATTCACAAAATAAAACAAAAGCAGTCATGCAAATATCTTATTTAACACAGCACAGCAAAATCAGTTGCACCATTCAATCCCGCTCGTCAAGACGGGGAGAATTCAATCACATTTATTCGATGCGACGTTTCTTTAATGGGATTTAATGAGCTACAACATTTTGACCCCAAATCGAGAGGATTCTGGGATGTTTGTGGTTTTTTTTTGTAATAACTCTGGAAGGAAACGTCGCAGACCCATCAAGGTGGTACTCGTACTGCTCGCCTCATCGAGAGGAATCCAAAGATATGAGTGGTTAAGCTATGGGATATGAAATGGACGAGCGACCAATAAAAGAACATGTATTATGGGGTTGAATGCTTTTTGCTATTCACAAAATAAAACAAAAGCAGTAAAGCAAATATCTTATTTAACACAGCACATCAAAATCAGTTACAACATTCAATCCCCCTCGTCCAGACGGGGAGAATTCAATCAAATTTATTCGATGCGACGTTTCTTATGGGATTTAATGACCGACAACATTTTGACCCCAAACCGAGAGGATTCTGGGATGTTTGTGTTTTTTTTGTAATAACTCTGGAAGGAAACCTCGCAGACCCATCAAGGTGGTACTCGTACTGCTCGCCTCATCGAGTGGAATCCAAAGATATGAGTGGTTAAGCTATGGGATATGAAATGGACGAGCGACCAATAAAACAACATGTATTATGGGGTTGAATGCTTTTTGCTATTCACAAAATAAAACAAAAGCAGTCATGCAAATATCTGTTTTAACACAGCACATCAAAATCAGTTACACCATTCAATCCCCCTCGTCCAGACGGGGAGAATTCAATCACATTTATTCGATGCGACGTTTCTTATGGGATTTAATGAGCGACGACATTTTGACCCCAAACCGAGAGGATTCTGGGATGTTTGTGGTTTTTTTGTAATAACTCTGGAAGTAAACGTCGCAGACCCATCAAGGTGGTACTCGTACTGCTCGCCTCATCGAGAGGAATCCAAAGATATGAGTGGTTAAGCTATGGGATATGAAATGGACGAGCGACCAATAAAACAACATGTATTATGGGGTTGAATGCTTTTTGCTATTCACAAAATAAAACAAAAGCAGTCATGCAAATATCTTATTTAACACAGCACAGCAAAATCAGTTGCACCATTCAATCCCGCTCGTCCAGACGGGGAGAATTCAATCACATTTATTCGATGCGACGTTTCTTATGGGATTTATTGAGCGACAACATTTTGACCCCAAATCGAGAGGATTCTGGGATGTTTGTGGTTTTTTTTTGTAATAACTCTGTAAGGAAACGTCGCAGACCCATCAAGGTGGTACTCGTACTGCTCGCCTCATCGAGAGAAATCCAAAGATATGAGTGGTTAAGCTATGGGATATGAAATGGACGAGCGACCAATAAAAGAACATGTATTATGGGGTTGAATGCTTTTTGCTATTCACAAAATAAAACAAAAGCAGTCATGCAAATATCTTATTTAACACAGCACAGCAAAATCAGTTGCACCATTCAATCCCGCTCGTCCAGACGGGGAGAATTCAATCACATTTATTCGATGCGACGTTTCTTTAATGGGATTTAATGAGCTACAACATTTTGACCCCAAACCGAGAGGATTCTGGGATGTTTGCGGTTTTTTGGTAACAATTCTGGAAGGAAACGTAGCAGACCCATCAAGGTGGTACTCGTACTGCTCGCCTCATCGAGTGGAATTCAAATATATGAGTGGTTAAGCTATGGGATATGAAATGGACGAGCGACCAATAAAACAACATGTATTATGGGGTTGAATGCATTTTGCTATTCACAAAATAAAACAAAAGCAGTCATGCAAATATCTGTTTTAACACAGCACATCAAAATCAGTTACACCATTCAATCCCCCTCGTCCAGACGGGGAGAATTCAATCACATTTATTCGATGCGACGTTTCTTATGGGATTTAATGAGCGACAACATTTTGACACCAAACCGAGAGGATTCTGGGATGTTTGTGGTTTTTTTTGTAATAACTCTGGAAGTAAACGTCGCAGACCCATCAAGGTGGTACTCGTACTGCTCGCCTCATCGAGAGGAATCCAAAGATATGAGTGGTTAAGCTATGGGATATGAAATGGACGAGCGACCAATAAAACAACATGTATTATGGGGTTGAATGCATTTTGCTATTCACAAAATAAAACAAAAGCAGTCATGCAAATATCTGTTTTAACACAGCACATCAAAATCAGTTACACCATTCAATCCCCCTCGTCCAGACGGGGAGAATTCAATCACATTTATTCGATGCGACGTTTCTTATGGGATTTAATGAGCGACAACATTTTGACACCAAACCGAGAGGATTCTGGGATGTTTGTGGTTTTTTTTGTAATAACTCTGGAAGTAAACGTCGCAGACCCATCAAGGTGGTACTCGTACTGCTCGCCTCATCGAGAGGAATCCAAAGATATGAGTGGTTAAGCTATGGGATATGAAATGGACGAGCGACCAATAAAACAACATGTATTATGGGGTTGAATGCATTTTGCTATTCACAAAATAAAACAAAAGCAGTCATGCAAATATCTGTTTTAACACAGCACATCAAAATCAGTTACACCATTCAATCCCCCTCGTCCAGACGGGGAGAATTCAATCACATTTATTCGATGCGACGTTTCTTATGGGATTTAATGAGCGACAACATTTTGACACCAAACCGAGAGGATTCTGGGATGTTTGTGGTTTTTTTTGTAATAACTCTGGAAGTAAACGTCGCAGACCCATCAAGGTGGTACTCGTACTGCTCGCCTCATCGAGAGGAATCCAAAGATATGAGTGGTTAAGCTATGGGATATGAAATGGACGAGCGACCAATAAAACAACATGTATTATGGGGTTGAATGCTTTTTGCTATTCACAAAATAAAACAAAATCAGTCATGCAAATATCTTATTTAACACAGCACAGCAAAATCAGTTGCACCATTCAATCCCGCTCGTCCAGACGGGGAGAATTCAATCACATTTATTCGATGCGACGTTTCTTTAATGGGATTTAATGAGCGACAACATTTTGACCCCAAACCGAGAGGATTCTGGGATGTTTGCGGTTTTTTGGTAACAATTCTGGAAGGAAACGTAGCAGACCCATCAAGGTGGTACTCGTACTGCTCGCCTCATCGAGTGGAATCCAAAGATATGAGTGGTTAAGCTATGGGATATGAAATGGACGAGCGACCAATAAAACAACATGTATTATGGGGTTGAATGCTTTTTGCTATTCACAAAATAAAACAAAAGCAGTCATGCAAATATCTGTTTTAACACAGCACATCAAAATCAGTTACACCATTCAATCCCCCTCGTCCAGACGGGGAGAATTCAATCAAATTTATTCGATGCGACGTTTCTTATGGGATTTAATGACCGACAACATTTTGACCCCAAACCGAGAGGATTCTGGGATGTTTGTGTTTTTTTTGTAATAACTCTGGAAGGAAACCTCGCAGACCCATCAAGGTGGTACTCGTACTGCTCGCCTCATCGAGTGGAATCCAAAGATATGAGTGGTTAAGCTATGGGATATGAAATGGACGAGCGACCAATAAAACAACATGTATTATGGGGTTGAATGCTTTTTGCTATTCACAAAATAAAACAAAAGCAGTCATGCAAATATCTGTTTTAACACAGCACATCAAAATCAGTTACACCATTCAATCCCCCTCGTCCAGACGGGGAGAATTCAATCACATTTATTCGATGCGACGTTTCTTATGGGATTTAATGAGCGACAACATTTTGACCCCAAATCGAGAGGATTCTGGGATGTTTGTGGTTTTTTTGTAATAACTCTGGAAGGAAACGTCGCAGACCCATCAAGATGTTACTCCTACTGCTCGCCTCATCGAGTGGAATCCAAAGATATGAGTGGTTAAGCTATGGGATATGAAATGGACGAGCGACCAATAAAACAACATGTATTATGGGGTTGAATGCTTTTTGCTATTCACAAAATAAAACAAAAGCATTCATGCAAATATCTTATTTAACACAGCACAGCGAAATCAGTTGCACCATTCAATCCCCCTCGTCCAGACGGGGAGAATTCAATCACATTTATTCGATGCGACGTTTCTTATGGGATTTAATGAGCGACAACATTTTGACCCCAAACCGAGAGGATTCTGGGATGTTTGTGGTTTTTTGTAATAACTCTGGAAGTAAACGTCGCAGACCCATCAAGGTGGTACTCGTACTGCTCGCCTCATCGAGAGGAATCCAAAGATATGAGTGGTTAAGCTATGGGATATGAAATGGACGAGCGACCAATAAAACAACATGTATTATGGGGTTGAATGCTTTTTGCTATTCACAAAATAAAACAAAAGCAGTCATGCAAATATCTTATTTAACACAGCACAGCAAAATCAGTTGCACCATTCAATCCCGCTCGTCAAGACGGGGAGAATTCAATCACATTTATTCGATGCGAAGTTTCTTTAATGGGATTTAATGAGCTACAACATTTTGACCCCAAATCGAGAGGATTCTGGGATGTTTGTGGTTTTTTTTTGGTAATAACTCTGGAAGGAAACGTCGCAGACCCATCAAGGTGGTACTCGTACTGCTCGCCTCATCGAGAGGAATCCAAAGATATGAGTGGTTAAGCTATGGGATATGAAATGGACGAGCGACCAATAAAACAACATGTATTATGGGGTTGAATGCTTTTTGCTATTCACAAAATAAAACAAAAGCAGTCATGCAAATATCTTATTTAACACAGCACAGCAAAATCAGTTGCACCATTCAATCCCGCTCGTCAAGACGGGGAGAATTCAATCACATTTATTCGATGCGAAGTTTCTTTAATGGGATTTAATGAGCTACAACATTTTGACCCCAAATCGAGAGGATTCTGGGATGTTTGTGGTTTTTTTTTGGTAATAACTCTGGAAGGAAACGTCGCAGACCCATCAAGGTGGTACTCGTACTGCTCGCCTCATCGAGAGGAATCCAAAGATGTGAGTGGTTAAGCTATGGGATATGAAATGGACGAGCGACCAATAAAACAACATGTATTATGGGGTTGAATGCTTTTTGCTATTCACAAAATAAAACAAAAGCAGTCATGCAAATATCTTATTTAACACAGCACAGCAAAATCAGTTGCACCATTCAATCCCGCTCGTCCAGACGGGGAGAATTCAATCACATTTATTCGATGCGACGTTTCTTTAATGGGATTTAATGAGCGACAACATTTTGACCCCAAACCGAGAGGATTCTGGGATGTTTGCGGTTTTTTGGTAACAATTCTGGAAGGAAACGTAGCAGACCCATCAAGGTGGTACTCGTACTGCTCGCCTCATCGAGTGGAATCCAAAGATATGAGTGGTTAAGCTATGGGATATTAAATGGACGAGCGACCAATAAAACAACATGTATTATGGGGTTGAATGCTTTTTGCTATTCACAAAATAAAACAAAAGCAGTCATGCAAATATCTTATTTAACACAGCACAGCAAAATCAGTTGCACCATTCAATCCCCCTCGTCCAGACGGGGAGAATTCAATCACATTTATTCGATGCGACGTTTCTTATGGGATTTAATGAGCGACAACATTTTGACCCCAAACCGAGAGGATTCTGGGATGTTTGTGGTTTTTTTGTAATAACTCTGGAAGTAAACGTCGCAGACCCATCAAGGTGGTACTCGTACTGCTCGCCTCATCGAGAGGAATCCAAAAATATGAGTGGTTAAGCTAGGGGATATGAAATGGACGAGCGACCAATAAAAGAACATGTATTATGGGGTTGAATGCTTTTTGCTATTCACAAAATAAAACAAAAGCAGTCATGCAAATATCTTATTTAACATAGCACAGCAAAATCAGTTGCACCATTCAATCCCGCTCGTCAAGACGGGGAGAATTCAATCACATTTATTCGATGCGACGTTTCTTTAATGGGATTTAATGAGCGACAACATTTTGACCCCAAACCGAGAGGATTCTGGGATGTTTGCGGTTTTTTGGTAACAATTCTGGAAGGAAACGTAGCAGACCCATCAAGGTGGTACTCGTACTGCTCGCCTCATCGAGTGGAATCCAGAGATATGAGTGGTTAAGCTATGGGATATTAAATGGACGAGCGACCAATAAAGCAACATGTATTATGGGGTTGAATGCTTTTTGCTATTCACAAAATAAAACAAAAGCAGTCATGCAAATATCTGTTTTAACACAGCACATCAAAATCAGTTACACCATTCAATCCCCCTCGTCCAGACGGGGAGAATTCAATCACATTTATTCGATGCGACGTTTCTTATGGGATTTAATGAGCGACAACATTTTGACCCCAAACCAAGAGGATTCTGGGATGTTTGTGGTTTTTTTTGTAATAACTCTGGAAGTAAACGTCGCAGACCCATCAAGGTGGTACTCGTACTGCTCGCCTCATCGAGTGGAATCCAAAGATATGAGTGGTTAAGCTATGGGATATGAAATGGACGAGCGACCAATAAAACAACATGTATTATGGGGTTGAATGCTTTTTGCTATTCACAAAATAAAACAAAATCAGTCATGCAAATATCTTATTTAACACAGCACAGCAAAATCAGTTGCACCATTCAATCCCGCTCGTCAAGACGGGGAGAATTCAATCACATTTATTCGATGCGACGTTTCTTTAATGGGATTTAATGAGCTACAACATTTTGACCCCAAATCGAGAGGATTCTGGGATGTTTGTGGTTTTTTTGTAATAACTCTGGAAGGAAACGTCGCAGAACCATCAAGGTGGTACTCGTACTGCTCGCCTCATCGAGAGGAATCCATAGATATGAGTGGTTAAGCTATGGGATATGAAATGGACGGGCAACCAATTAAACAACATGTATTATGGGGTTGAATGCATTTTTGCTATTCACAAAATAAAACAAAAGCAGTCATGCAAATATCTTATTTAACACAGCACAGCAAAATCAGTTGCACCATTCAATCCCGCTCGTCCAGACGGGGAGAATTCAATGACATTTATTCGATGCGACGTTTCTTATGGGATTTAATGAGCGACAACATTTTGACCCCAAACCGAGAGGATTCTGGGATGTTTGTGGTTTTTTTTTTGTAATAACTCTGGAAGGAAACGTCGCAGACCCATCAAGATGTTACTCCTACTGCTCGCCTCATCGAGAGGAATCCAAAGATATGAGTGTTTAAGCTATGGGATATGAAATGGACGAGCGACCAATAAAACAACATGTATTATGGGGTTGAATGCTTTTTGCTATTCACAAAATAAATCAAAAGCAGTCATGCAAATATCTTATTTAACACAGCACAGCAAAATCAGTTGCACCATTCAATCCCGCTCGTCCAGACGGGGAGAATTCAATCACATTTATTCGATGCGACGTTTCTTATGGGATTTAATGAGCGACAACATTTTGACCCCAAATCGAGAGGCTTCTGGGATGTTTGTGGTTTTTTTGTAATAACTCTGGAAGGAAACGTCGCAGACCCATCAAGCTGGTACTCGTACTGCTCGCCTCATCGAGACGAATCCAAAGATATGAGTGGTTAAGCTATGGGACATGAAATGGACGAGCGACCAATAAAACAACATGTATTATGGGGTTGAATGCTTTTTGCTATTCACAAAATAAAACAAAAGCAGTAAAGCAAATATCTTATTTAACACAGCACAGCAAAATCAGTTGCACCATTCAATCCCGCTCGTCCAGACGGGGAGAATTCAATCACATTTATTCGATGCGACGTTTCTTTAATGGGATTTAATGAGCGACACCATTTTGACCCCAAACCGAGAGGATTCTGGGATGTTTGTGGTTTTTTGGTAACAACTCTGGAAGGAAACGTCGCAGACCCATCAAGGTGGTACTCGTACTGCTCGCCTCATCGAGTGGAATCCAAAGATATGAGTGGTTAAGCTATGGGATATGAAATGGACGAGTGACCAATAAAACAACATGTATTATGGGGTTGAATGCTTTTTGCTATTCACAAAATAAAACAAAAGCAGTCATGCAAATATCTGTTTTAACACAGCACAGCAAAATCAGTTATACCATTCAATCCCCCTCGTCCAGACGGGGAGAATTCAATCATATTTATTCGATGCGACGTATCTTATCGGATTTAATGAGCGACAACATTTTGACCCCAAACCGAGAGGATTCTGGGATGTTTGTGGTTTTTTGGTAACAACTCTGGAAGGAAACGTCGCAGACCCATCAAGGTGGTACTCGTACTGCTCGCCTCATCGAGTGGAATCCAAAGATATGAGTGGTTAAGCTATGGGATATGAAATGGACGAGTGACCAATAAAACAACATGTATTATGGGGTTGAATGCTTTTTGCTATTCACAAAATAAAACAAAAGCAGTCATGCAAATATCTGTTTTAACACAGCACAGCAAAATCAGTTATACCATTCAATCCCCCTCGTCCAGACGGGGAGAATTCAATCATATTTATTCGATGCGACGTATCTTATGGGATTTAATGAGCGACAACATTTTGACCCCAAACCGAGAGGATTCTGGGATGTTTGTGTTTTTTTTGTAATAACTCTGGAAGGAAACGTCGCAGACCCATCAAGGTGGTACTCGTACTGCTCGCCTCATCGAGTGGAATCCAAAGATATGAGTGGTTAAGCTATGGGATATGAAATGGACGAGCGACCAATAAAACAACATGTATTATGGGGTTGAATGCTTTTTGCTATTCACAAAATAAAACAAAAGCAGTCATGCAAATATCTTATTTAACACAGCACAGCAAAATCAGTTGCACCATTCAATCCCGCTCGTCAAGACGGGGAGAATTCAATCACATTTATTCGATGCGACGTTTCTTTAATGGGATTTAATGAGCTACAACATTTTGACCCCAAATCGAGAGGATTCTGGGATGTTTGTGGTTTTTTTGTAATAACTCTGGAAGGAAACGTCGCAGAACCATCAAGATGGTACTCGTACTGCTCGCCTCATCGAGAGGAATCCATAGATATGAGTGGTTAAGCTATGGGATATGAAATGGACGGGCAACCAATTAAACAACATGTATTATGGGGTTGAATGCTTTTTTGCTATTCACAAAATAAAACAAATGCAGTCATGCAAATATCTTATTTAACACAGCACAGCAAAAACAGTTGCACCATTCAATCCCGCTCGTCCAGACGGGGAGAATTCAATGACATTTATTCGATGCGACGTTTCTTATGGGATTTAATGAGCGACAACATTTTGACCCCAAACCGAGAGGATTCTGGGATGTTTGTGGTTTTTTTTTTTGTAATAACTCTGGAAGGAAACGTCGCAGACCCATCAAGATGTTACTCCTACTGCTCGCCTCATCGAGAGGAATCCAAAGATATGAGTGTTTAAGCTATGGGATATGAAATGGACGAGCGACCAATAAAACAACATGTATTATGGGGTTGAATGCTTTTTGCTATTCACAAAATAAAACAAAAGCAGTCATGCAAATATCTTATTTAACACAGCACAGCAAAATCAGTTGCACCATTCAATCCCGCTCGTCCAGACGGGGAGAATTCAATCACATTTATTCGATGCGACGTTTCTTATGGGATTTAATGAGCGACAACATTTTGACCCCAAATCGAGAGGCTTCTGGGATGTTTGTGGTTTTTTTGTAATAACTCTGGAAGGAAACGTCGCAGACCCATCAAGATGTTACTCCTACTGCTCGACTCATCGAGAGGAATCCAAAGATATGAGTGTTTAAGCTATGGGATATGAAATGGACGAGCGACCAATAAAACAACATGTATTATGGGGTTGAATGCTTTTTGCTATTCACAAAATAAAACAAAAGCAGTCATGCAAATATCTTATTTAACACAGCACAGCAAAATCAGTTGCACCATTCAATCCCGCTCGTCCAGACGGGGAGAATTCAATCACCTTTATTCGATGCGACGTTTCTTATGGGATTTAATGAGCGACAACATTTTGACCCCAAATCGAGAGGCTTCTGGGATGTTTGTGGTTTTTTTGTAATAACTCTGGAAGGAAACCTCGCAGACCCATCAAGGTGGTACTCGTACTGCTCGCCTCATCGAGTGGAATCCAAAGATATGAGTGGTTAAGCTATGGGATATGAAATGGACGAGCGACCAATAAAACAACATGTATTATGGGGTTGAATGCTTTTTGCTATTCACAAAATAAAACAAAAGCAGTCATGCAAATATCTGTTTTAACACAGCACATCAAAATCAGTTACACCATTCAATCCCCCTCGTCCAGACGGGGAGAATTCAATCACATTTATTCGATGCGACGTTTCTTATGGGATTTAATGAGCGACAACATTTTGACCCCAAATCGAGAGGATTCTGGGATGTTTGTGGTTTTTTTGTAATAACTCTGGAAGGAAACGTCGCTGAACCATCAAGGTGGTACTCGTACTGCTCGCCTCATCGAGTGGAATCCAAAGATATGAGTGGTTAAGCTATGGGATATGAAATGGACGAGCGACCAATAAAACAACATGTATTATGGGGTTGAATGCTTTTTGCTATTCACAAAATAAAACAAAAGCATTCATGCAAATATCTTATTTAACACAGCACAGCAAAATCAGTTGCACCATTCAATCCCCCTCGTCCAGACGGGGAGAATTCAATCACATTTATTCGATGCGACGTTTCTTATGGGATTTAATGAGCGACAACATTTTGACCCCAAACCGAGAGGATTCTGGGATGTTTGTGGTTTTTTTGTAATAACTCTGGAAGTAAACGTCGCAGACCCATCAAGGTGGTTCTCGTACTGCTCGCCTCATCGAGAGGAATCCAAAGATATGAGTGGTTAAGCTATGGGATATGAAATGGACGAGCGACCAATAAAACAACATGTATTATGGGGTTGAATGCTTTTTGCTATTCACAAAATAAAACAAAAGCAGTCATGCAAATATCTTATTTAACACAGCACAGCAAAATCAGTTGCACCATTCAATCCCGCTCGTCAAGACGGGGAGAATTCAATCACATTTATTCGATGCGACGTTTCTTTAATGGGATTTAATGAGCTACAACATTTTGACCCCAAATCGAGAGGATTCTGGGATGTTTGTGGTTTTTTTTTGGTAATAACTCTGGAAGGAAACGTCGCAGACCCATCAAGGTGGTACTCGTACTGCTCGCCTCATCGAGAGGAATCCAAAGATGTGAGTGGTTAAGCTATGGGATATGAAATGGACGAGCGACCAATAAAACAACATGTATTATGGGGTTGAATGCTTTTTGCTATTCACAAAATAAAACAAAAGCAGTCATGCAAATATCTTATTTAACACAGCACAGCAAAATCAGTTGCACCATTCAATCCCGCTCGTCCAGACGGGGAGAATTCAATCACATTTATTCGATGCGACGTTTCTTTAATGGGATTTAATGAGCGACAACATTTTGACCCCAAACCGAGAGGATTCTGGGATGTTTGCGGTTTTTTGGTAACAATTCTGGAAGGAAACGTAGCAGACCCATCAAGGTGGTACTCGTACTGCTCGCCTCATCGAGTGGAATCCAAAGATATGAGTGGTTAAGCTATGGGATATTAAATGGACGAGCGACCAATAAAACAACATGTATTATGGGGTTGAATGCTTTTTGCTATTCACAAAATAAAACAAAAGCAGTCATGCAAATATCTTATTTAACACAGCACAGCAAAATCAGTTGCACCATTCAATCCCCCTCGTCCAGACGGGGAGAATTCAATCACATTTATTCGATGCGACGTTTCTTATGGGATTTAATGAGCGACAACATTTTGACCCCAAACCGAGAGGATTCTGGGATGTTTGTGGTTTTTTTGTAATAACTCTGGAAGTAAACGTCGCAGACCCATCAAGGTGGTACTCGTACTGCTCGCCTCATCGAGAGGAATCCAAAGATATGAGTGGTTAAGCTAGGGGATATGAAATGGACGAGCGACCAATAAAAGAACATGTATTATGGGGTTGAATGCTTTTTGCTATTCACAAAATAAAACAAAAGCAGTCATGCAAATATCTTATTTAACATAGCACAGCAAAATCAGTTGCACCATTCAATCCCGCTCGTCAAGACGGGGAGAATTCAATCACATTTATTCGATGCGACGTTTCTTTAATGGGATTTAATGAGCGACAACATTTTGACCCCAAACCGAGAGGATTCTGGGATGTTTGCGGTTTTTTGGTAACAATTCTGGAAGGAAACGTAGCAGACCCATCAAGGTGGTACTCGTACTGCTCGCCTCATCGAGTGGAATCCAGAGATATGAGTGGTTAAGCTATGGGATATTAAATGGACGAGCGACCAATAAAGCAACATGTATTATGGGGTTGAATGCTTTTTGCTATTCACAAAATAAAACAAAAGCAGTCATGCAAATATCTGTTTTAACACAGCACATCAAAATCAGTTACACCATTCAATCCCCCTCGTCCAGACGGGGAGAATTCAATCACATTTATTCGATGCGACGTTTCTTATGGGATTTAATGAGCGACAACATTTTGACCCCAAACCAAGAGGATTCTGGGATGTTTGTGGTTTTTTTTGTAATAACTCTGGAAGTAAACGTCGCAGACCCATCAAGGTGGTACTCGTACTGCTCGCCTCATCGAGTGGAATCCAAAGATATGAGTGGTTAAGCTATGGGATATGAAATGGACGAGCGACCAATAAAACAACATGTATTATGGGGTTGAATGCTTTTTGCTATTCACAAAATAAAACAAAATCAGTCATGCAAATATCTTATTTAACACAGCACAGCAAAATCAGTTGCACCATTCAATCCCGCTCGTCAAGACGGGGAGAATTCAATCACATTTATTCGATGCGACGTTTCTTTAATGGGATTTAATGAGCTACAACATTTTGACCCCAAATCGAGAGGATTCTGGGATGTTTGTGGTTTTTTTGTAATAACTCTGGAAGGAAACGTCGCAGAACCATCAAGGTGGTACTCGTACTGCTCGCCTCATCGAGAGGAATCCATAGATATGAGTGGTTAAGCTATGGGATATGAAATGGACGGGCAACCAATAAAACAACATGTATTATGGGGTTGAATGCTCTTTGCTATTCACAAAATAAAACAAAAGCAGTCATGCAAATATCTTATTTAACACAGCACAGCAAAATCAGTTGCACCATTCAATCCCGCTCGTCCAGACGGGGAGAATTCAATGACATTTATTCGATGCGACGTTTCTTATGGGATTTAATGAGCGACAACATTTTGACCCCAAACCGAGAGGATTCTGGGATGTTTGTGGTTTTTTTTTTGTAATAACTCTGGAAGGAAACGTCGCAGACCCATCAAGATGTTACTCCTACTGCTCGCCTCATCGAGAGGAATCCAAAGATATGAGTGTTTAAGCTATGGGATATGAAATGGACGAGCGACCAATAAAACAACATGTATTATGGGGTTGAATGCTTTTTGCTATTCACAAAATAAATCAAAAGCAGTCATGCAAATATCTTATTTAACACAGCACAGCAAAATCAGTTGCACCATTCAATCCCGCTCGTCCAGACGGGGAGAATTCAATCACATTTATTCGATGCGACGTTTCTTATGGGATTTAATGAGCGACAACATTTTGACCCCAAATCGAGAGGCTTCTGGGATGTTTGTGGTTTTTTTGTAATAACTCTGGAAGGAAACGTCGCAGACCCATCAAGCTGGTACTCGTACTGCTCGCCTCATCGAGACGAATCCAAAGATATGAGTGGTTAAGCTATGGGACATGAAATGGACGAGCGACCAATAAAACAACATGTATTATGGGGTTGAATGCTTTTTGCTATTCACAAAATAAAACAAAAGCAGTAAAGCAAATATCTTATTTAACACAGCACAGCAAAATCAGTTGCACCATTCAATCCCGCTCGTCCAGACGGGGAGAATTCAATCACATTTATTCGATGCGACGTTTCTTTAATGGGATTTAATGAGCGACAACATTTTGACCCCAAACCGAGAGGATTCTGGGATGTTTGTGGTTTTTTGGTAACAACTCTGGAAGGAAACGTCGCAGACCCATCAAGGTGGTACTCGTACTGCTCGCCTCATCGAGTGGAATCCAAAGATATGAGTGGTTAAGCTATGGGATATGAAATGGACGAGTGACCAATAAAACAACATGTATTATGGGGTTGAATGCTTTTTGCTATTCACAAAATAAAACAAAAGCAGTCATGCAAATATTTGTTTTAACACAGCACAGCAAAATCAGTTATACCATTCAATCCCACTCGTCCAGACGGGGAGAATTCAATCATATTTATTCGATGCGACGTATCTTATGGGATTTAATGAGCGACAACATTTTGACCCCAAACCGAGAGGATTCTGGGATGTTTGTGTTTTTTTTGTAATAACTCTGGAAGGAAACGTCGCAGACCCATCAAGGTGGTACTCGTACTGCTCGCCTCATCGAGTGGAATCCAAAGATATGAGTGGTTAAGCTATGGGATATGAAATGGACGAGCGACCAATAAAACAACATGTATTATGGGGTTGAATGCTTTTTGCTATTCACAAAATAAAACAAAAGCAGTCATGCAAATATCTTATTTAACACAGCACAGCAAAATCAGTTGCACCATTCAATCCCGCTCGTCAAGACGGGGAGAATTCAATCACATTTATTCGATGCGACGTTTCTTTAATGGGATTTAATGAGCTACAACATTTTGACCCCAAATCGAGAGGATTCTGGGATGTTTGTGGTTTTTTTGTAATAACTCTGGAAGGAAACGTCGCAGAACCATCAAGATGGTACTCGTACTGCTCGCCTCATCGAGAGGAATCCATAGATATGAGTGGTTAAGCTATGGGATATGAAATGGACGGGCAACCAATTAAACAACATGTATTATGGGGTTGAATGCTTTTTTGCTATTCACAAAATAAAACAAATGCAGTCATGCAAATATCTTATTTAACACAGCACAGCAAAATCAGTTGCACCATTCAATCCCGCTCGTCCAGACGGGGAGAATTCAATGACATTTATTCGATGCGACGTTTCTTATGGGATTTAATGAGCGACAACATTTTGACCCCAAACCGAGAGGATTCTGGGATGTTTGTGGTTTTTTTTTTTGTAATAACTCTGGAAGGAAACGTCGCAGACCCATCAAGATGTTACTCCTACTGCTCGCCTCATCGAGAGGAATCCAAAGATATGAGTGTTTAAGCTATGGGATATGAAATGGACGAGCGACCAATAAAACAACATGTATTATGGGGTTGAATGCTTTTTGCTATTCACAAAATAAAACAAAAGCAGTCATGCAAATATCTTATTTAACACAGCACAGCAAAATCAGTTGCACCATTCAATCCCGCTCGTCCAGACGGGGAGAATTCAATCACATTTATTCGATGCGACGTTTCTTATGGGATTTAATGAGCGACAACATTTTGACCCCAAATCGAGAGGCTTCTGGGATGTTTGTGGTTTTTTTGTAATAACTCTGGAAGGAAACGTCGCAGACCCATCAAGATGTTACTCCTACTGCTCGACTCATCGAGAGGAATCCAAAGATATGAGTGTTTAAGCTATGGGATATGAAATTGACGAGCGACCAATAAAACAACATGTATTATGGGGTTGAATGCTTTTTGCTATTCACAAAATAAAACAAAAGCAGTCATGCAAATATCTTATTTAACACAGCACAGCAAAATCAGTTGCACCATTCAATCCCGCTCGTCCAGACGGGGAGAATTCAATCACATTTATTCGATGCGACGTTTCTTATGGGATTTAATGAGCGACAACATTTTGACCCCAAATCGAGAGGCTTCTGGGATGTTTGTGGTTTTTTTGTAATAACTCTGGAAGGAAACGTCGCAGACCCATCAAGCTGGTACTCGTACTGCTCGCCTCATCGAGAGGAATCCATAGATATGAGTGGTTAAGGTATGGGATATGAAATGGACGGGCAACCAATTAAACAACATGTATTATGGGGTTGAATGCGTTTTTGCTATTCACAAAATAAAAAAAAGCAGTCATGCAAATATCTTATTTAACACAGCACAGCAAAATCAGTTGCACCATTCAATCCCGCTCGTCCAGACGGGGAGAATACAATGACATCTATTCGATGCGACGTTTCTTATGGGATTTAATGAGCGACAACATTTTGACCCCAAACCGAGAGGATTCTGGGATGTTTGTGGTTTTTTTGTAATAACTCTGGAAGTAAACGTCGCAGACCCATCAAGGTGGTACTCGTACTGCTCGCCTCATCGAGAGAAATCCAAAGATATGAGTGGTTAAGCTATGGGATGTGAAATGGACGAGCGACCAATAAAACAACATGTATTATGGGGTTGAATGCTCTTTGCTATTCACAAAATAAAACAAAAGCAGTCATGCAAATATCTTATTTAACACAGCACAGCAAAATCAGTTGCACCATTCAATCCCGCTCGTCAAGACGGGGAGAATTCAATCACATTTATTCGATGCGACGTTTCTTTAATGGGATTTAATGAGCTACAACATTTTGACCCCAAATCGAGAGGATTCTGGGATGTTTGTGGTTTTTTTGTAATAACTCTGGAAGGAAACGTCGCAGAACCATCAAGGTGGTACTCGTACTGCTCGCCTCATCGAGAGGAATCCATAGATATGAGTGGTTAAGCTATGGAATATGAAATGGACGGGCAACCAATTAAACAACATGTATTATGGGGTTGAATGCGTTTTTGCTATTCACTAAATAAAACAAAAGCAGTTATGCAAATATCTTATTTAACACAGCACAGCAAAATCAGTTGCACCATTCAATCCCGCTCGTCCAGACGGGGAGAATTCAATGACATTTATTCGATGCGACGTTTCTTATGGGATTTAATGAGCGACAACATTTTGACCCCAAACCGAGAGGATTCTGGGATGTTTGTGGGTTTTTTTTTGTAATAACTCTGGAAGGAAACGTCGCAGACCCATCAAGATGTTACTCCTACTGCTCGCCTCATCGAGAGGAATCCAAAGATATGAGTGTTTAACCTATGGGATATGAAATGGACGAGCGACCAATAAAACAACATGTATTATGGGGTTGAATGCTTTTTGCTATTCACAAAATAAAACAAAAGCAGTCATGCAAATATCTTATTTAACACAGCACAGCAAAATCAGTTGCACCATTCAATCCCGCTCGTCCAGACGGGGAGAATTCAATCACATTTATTCGATGCGACGTTTCTTATGGGATTTAATGAGCGACAACATTTTGACCCCAAATCGAGAGGCTTCTGGGATGTTTGTGGTTTTTTTGTAATAACTCTGGAAGGAAACGTCGCAGACCCATCAAGATGTTACTCCTACTGCTCGACTCATCGAGAGGAATCCAAAGATATGAGTGTTTAAGCTATGGGATATGAAATGGACGAGCGACCAATAAAACAACATGTATTATGGGGTTGAATGCTTTTTGCTATTCACAAAATAAAACAAAAGCAGTCATGCAAATATCTTATTTAACACAGCACAGCAAAATCAGTTGCACCATTCAATCCCGCTCGTCCAGCCGGGGAGAATTCAATCACATTTATTCGATGCAACGTTTATTATGGGATTTAATGAGCGACAACATTTTGACCCCAAATCGAGAGGCTTCTGGGATGTTTGTGTTTTTTTTGTAATAACTCTGGAAGGAAACGTCGCAGACCCATCAAGCTGGTACTCGTACTGCTCGCCTCATCGAGAGGAATCCAAAGATATGAGTGGTTAAGGTATGGGATATGAAATGGACGGGCAACCAATTAAACAACATGTATTATGGGGTTGAATGCTTTTTTGCTATTCACAAAATAAAACAAAAGCAGTCATGCAAATATCTTATTTAACACAGCACAGCAAAATCAGTTGCACCATTCAATCCCGCTCGTCCAGACGGGGAGAATTCAATGACATTTATTCGATGCGACGTTTCTTATGGGATTTAATGAGCGACAACATTTTGACCCCAAACCGAGAGGATTCTGGGATGTTTGTGGTTTTTTTTGTAATAACTCTGGAAGTAAACGTCGCAGACCCATCAAGGTGGTACTCGTACTGCTCGCCTCATCGAGAGAAATCCAAATATATGAGTGGTTAAGCTATGGAATGTGAAATGGACGAGCGACCAATAAAAGAACATGTATTATGGGGTTGAATGCTTTTTGCTATTCACAAAATAAAACAAAAGCAGTCATGCAAATATCTTATTTAACACAGCACAGCAAAATCAGTTGCACCATTCAATCCCGCTCGTCCAGACGGGGAGAATTCAATCACATTTATTCGATGCGACGTTTCTTTAATGGGATTTAATGAGCGACAACATTTTGACCCCAAACCGAGAGGATTCTGGGATGTTTGCGGTTTTTTGGTAACAATTCTGGAAGGAAACGTAGCAGACCCATCAAGGTGGTACTCGTACTGCTCGCCTCATCGAGTGGAATCCAAAGATATGAGTGGTTAAGCTATGGGATATGAAATGGACGAGCGACCAATAAAACAACATGTATTATGGGGTTGAATGCTTTTTGCTATTCACAAAATAAAACAAAAGCAGTCATGCAAATATCTTATTTAACACAGCACAGCAAAATCAGTTGCACCATTCAATCCCGCTCGTCAAGACGGGGAGAATTCAATCACATTTATTCGATGCGACGTTTCTTTAATGGGATTTAATGAGCTACAACATTTTGACCCCAAATCGAGAGGATTCTGGGATGTTTGTGGTTTTTTTTTTGTAATAACTCTGGAAGGAAACGTCGCAGACCCATCAAGATGTTACTCCTACTGCTCGCCTCATCGAGAGGAATCCAAAGATATGAGTGTTTAAGCTATGGGATATGAAATGGACGAGCGACCAATAAAACAACATGTATTATGGGGTTGAATGCTTTTTGCTATTCACAAAATAAAACAAAAGCAGTCATGCAAATATCTTATTTAACACAGCACAGCAAAATCAGTTGCACCATTCAATCCCGCTCGTCCAGACGGGGAGAATTCAATCACATTTATTCGATGCGACGTTTCTTATGGGATTTAATGAGCGACAACATTTTGACCCCAAATCGAGAGGCTTCTGGGATGTTTGTTGTTTTTTTGTAATAACTCTGGAAGGAAACGTCGCAGACCCATCAAGCTGGTACTAGTACTGCTCGCCTCATCGAGACGAATCCAAAGATATGAGTGGTTAAGCTATGGGACATGAAATGGACGAGCGACCAATAAAACAACATGTATTATGGGGTTGAATGCTTTTTGCTATTCACAAAATAAAACAAAAGCAGTAAAGCAAATATCTTATTTAACACAGCACAGCAAAATCAGTTGCACCATTCAATCCCGCTCGTCCAGACGGGGAGAATTCAATCACATTTATTCGATGCGACGTTTCTTTAATGGGATTTAATGAGCGACAACATTTTGACCCCAAACCGAGAGGATTCTGGGATGTTTGTGTTTTTTTTGTAATAACTCTGGAAGGAAACGTCGCAGACCCATCAAGGTGGTACTCGTACTGCTCGCCTCATCGAGTGGAATCCAAAGATATGAGTGGTTAAGCTATGGGATATGAAATGGACGAGCGACCAATAAAACAACATGTATTATGGGGTTGAATGCTTTTTGCTATTCACGAAATAAAACAAAAGCAGTCATGCAAATATCTTATTTAACACAGCACAGCAAAATCAGTTGCACCATTCAATCCCGCTCGTCAAGACGGGGATAATTCAATCACATTTATTCGATGCGACGTTTCTTTAATGGGATTTAATGAGCTACAACATTTTGACCCCAAATCGAGAGGATTCTGGGATGTTTGTGGTTTTTTTGTAATAACTCTGGAAGGAAACGTCGCAGAACCATCAAGGTGGTACTCGTACTGCTCGCCTCATCGAGAGGAATCCATAGATATGAGTGGTTAAGCTATGGGATATGAAATGGACGGGCAACCAATTAAACAACATGTATTATGGGGTTGAATGCTTTTTTGCTATTCACAAAATAAAACAAATGCAGTCATGCAAATATCTTATTTAACACAGCACAGCAAAATCAGTTGCACCATTCAATCCCGCTCGTCCAGACGGGGAAAATTCAATGACATTTATTCGATGCGACGTTTCTTATGGGATTTAATGAGCGACAACATTTTGACCCCAAACCGAGAGGATTCTGGGATGTTTGTGGTTTTTTTTTTTGTAATAACTCTGGAAGGAAACGTCGCAGACCCATCAAGATGTTACTCCTACTGCTCGCCTCATCGAGAGGAATCCAAAGATATGAGTGTTTAAGCTATGGGATATGAAATGGACGAGCGACCAATAAAACAACATGTATTATGGGGTTGAATGCTTTTTGCTATTCACAAAATAAAACAAAAGCAGTAAAGCAAATATCTTATTTAACACAGCACAGCAAAATCAGTTGCACCATTCAATCCCGCTCGTCCAAACGGGGAGAATTCAATCACATTTATTCGATGCGACGTTTCTTTAATGGGATTTAATGAGCGACAACATTTTGACCCCAAACCGAGAGGATTCTGGGATGTTTGTGGTTTTTTGGTAACAACTCTGGAAGGAAACGTCGCAGACCCATCAAGGTGGTACTCGTACTGCTCGCCTCATCGAGTGGAATCCAAAGATATGAGTGGTTAAGCTATGGGATATGAAATGGACGAGTGACCAATAAAACAACATGTATTATGGGGTTGAATGCTTTTTGCTATTCACAAAATAAAACAAAAGCAGTCATGCAAATATCTGTTTTAACACAGCACATCAAAATCAGTTACACCATTCAATCCCCCTCGTCCAGACGGGGAGAATTCAATCACATTTATTCGATGCGACGTTTCTTATGGGATTTAATGAGCGACAACATTTTGACCCCAAACCGAGAGGATTCTGGGATGTTTGTGGTTTTTTTGTAATAACTCTGGAAGGAAACGTCGGAGAACCATCAAGGTGGTACTCTTACTGCTCGCCTCATCGAGAGGAATCCATAGATATGAGTGGTTAAGCTATGGGATATGAAATGGACGGGCAACCAATTAAACAACATGTATTATGGGGTTGAATGCTTTTTGCTATTCACAAAATAAAACAAAAGCAGTCATGCAAATATCTTATTTAACACACCACAGCAAAATCAGTTGCACCATTCAATCCCGCTCGTGCAGACGGGGAGAATTCAATGACATGTATTCGATGCGACGTTTCTTATGGGATTTAATGAGCGACAACATTTTGACCCCAAACCGAGAGGATTCTGGGATGTTTGTGGTTTTTTTTTGTAATAACTCTGGAAGGAAACGTCGCAGACCCATCAAGGTGTTACTCCTACTGCTCGCCTCATCGAGAGGAATCCAAAGATATGAGTGTTTAAGCTATGGGATATGAAATGGACGAGCGACCAATAAAACAACATGTATTATGGGGTTGAATGCTTTTTGCTATTCACAAAATAAAACAAAAGCAGTCATGCAAATATCTTATTTAACACAGCACAGCAAAATCAGTTGCACCATTCAATCCCGCTCGTCCAGACGGGGAGAATTCAATCACATTTATTCGATGCGACGTTTCTTATGGGATTTAATGAGCGACAACATTTTGACCCCAAATCGAGAGGCTTCTGGGATGTTTGTGGTTTTTTTGTAATAACTCTGGAAGGAAACGTCGCAGACCCATCAAGCTGGTACTCGTACTGCTCGCCTCATCGAGACGAATCCAAAGATATGAGTGGTTAAGCTATGGGACATGAAATGGACGAACGACCAATAAAACAACATGTATTATGGGGTTGAATGCTTTTTGCTATTCACAAAATAAAACAAAAGCAGTAAAGCAAATATCTTATTTAACACAGCACAGCAAAATCAGTTGCACCATTCAATCCCGCTCGTCCAGACGGGGAGAATTCAATAACATTTATTCGATGCGACGTTTATTTAATAGGATTTAATGAGCGACAACATTTTGACCCCAAACCGAGAGGATTCTGAGATGTTTGTGGTTTTTTGGTAACAACTCTGGAAGGAAACGTCGCAGACCCATCAAGGTGGTACTCGTACTGCTCGCCTCATCGAGTGGAATCCAAAGATATGAGTGGTTAAGCTATGGGATATGAAATGGACGAGTGACCAATAAAACCACATGTATTATGGGGTTGAATGCTTTTTGCTATTCACAAAATAAAACAAAAGCAGTCATGCAAATATCTGTTTTAACACTGCACAGCAAAATCAGTTATACCATTCAATCCCCCTCGTCCAGACGGGGAGAATTCAATCATATTTATTCGATGCGACGTATCTTATGGGATTTAATGAGCGACAACATTTTGACCCCAAACCGAGAGGATTCTGGGATGTTTGTGTTTTTTTTGTAATAACTCTGGAAGGCAACGTCGCAGACCCATCAAGGTGGTACTCGTACTGCTCGCCTCATCGAGTGGAATCCAAAGATATGAGTGGTTAAGCTATGGGATATGAAATGGACGAGCGACCAATAAAACAACATGTATTATGGGGTTGAATGCTTTTTGCTATTCACAAAATAAAACAAAAGCAGTCATGCAAATATCTTATTTAACACAGCACAGCAAAATCAGTTGCACCATTCAATCCCGCTCGTCCAGACGGGGAGAATTCAATCACATTTATTCGATGCGACGTTTCTTATGGGATTTAATGAGCGACAACATTTTGACCCCAAATCGAGAGGCTTCTGGGATGTTTGTGGTTTTTTTGCAATAACTCTGGAAGGAAACGTCGCAGACCCATCAAGCTGGTACTCGTACTGCTCGCCTCATCGAGACGAATCCAAAGATATGAGTGGTTAAGCTATGGGACATGAAATGGACGAGCGACCAATAAAACAACATGTATTATGGGGTTGAATGCTTTTTGCTATTCACAAAATAAAACAAAAGCAGTAAAGCAAATATCTTATTTAACACAGCACAGCAAAATCAGTTGCACAATTCAATCCCGCTCGTCCAGACGGGGAGAATTCAATCACATTTATTCGATGCGACGTTTCTTTAATGGGATTTAATGAGCGACAACATTTTGACCCCAAACCGAGAGGATTCTGGGATGTTTGCGGTTTTTTGGTAACAATTCTGGAAGCAAACGTAGCAGACCCATCAAGGTGGTACTCGTACTGCTCGCCTCATCGAGTGGAATCCAAAGATATGAGTGGTTAAGCTATGGGACATGAAATGGACGAGTGACCAATAAAACAACATGTATTATGGGGTTGAATGCTTTTTGCTATTCACAAAATAAAACAAAAGCAGTCATGCAAATATCTGTTTTAACACAGCACAGCAAAATCAGTTATACCATTCAATCCCCCTCGTCCAGACGGGGAGAATTCAATCATATTTATTCGATGCGACGTATCTTATGGGATTTAATGAGCGACAACATTTTGACCCCAAACCGAGAGGATTCTGGGATGTTTGTGTTTTTTTTGTAATAACTCTGGAAGGCAACGTCGCAGACCCATCAAGGTGGTACTCGTACTGCTCGCCTCATCGAGTGGAATCCAAAGATATGAGTGGTTAAGCTATGGGATATGAAATGGACGAGCGACCAATAAAACAACATGTATTATGGGGTTGAATGCTTTTTGCTATTCACAAAATAAAACAAAAGCAGTCATGCAAATATCTTATTTAACACAGCACAGCAAAATCAGTTGCACCATTCAATCCCGCTCGTCCAGACGGGGAGAATTCAATCACATTTATTCGATGCGACGTTTCTTATGGGATTTAATGAGCGACAACATTTTGACCCCAAATCGAGAGGCTTCTGGGATGTTTGTGGTTTTTTTGCAATAACTCTGGAAGGAAACGTCGCAGACCCATCAAGCTGGTACTCGTACTGCTCGCCTCATCGAGTGGAATCCAAAGATATGAGTGGTTAAGCTATGGGATATGAAATGGACGAGCGACCAATAAAACAACATGTATTATGGGGTTGAATGCTTTTTGCTATTCACAAAATAAAACAAAAGCAGTCATGCAAATATCTTATTTAACACAGCACAGCAAAATCAGTTGCACCATTCAATCCCGCTCGTCCAGACGGGGAGAATTCAATCACATTTATTCGATGCGACGTTTCTTATGGGATTTAATGAGCGACAACATTTTGACCCCAAATCGAGAGGCTTCTGGGATGTTTGTGGTTTTTTTGTAATAACTCTGGAAGGAAACGTCGCAGACCCATCAAGCTGGTACTCGTACTGCTCGCCTCATCGAGACGAATCCAAAGATATGAGTGGTTAAGCTATGGGATATGAAATGGACGAGTGACCAATAAAACCACATGTATTATGGGGTTGAATGCTTTTTGCTATTCACAAAATAAAACAAAAGCAGTCATGCAAATATCTTATTTAACACAGCACAGCAAAATCAGTTGCACCATTCAATCCCGCTCGTCCAGACGGGGAGAATTCAATCACATTTATTCGATGCGACGTTTCTTATGGGATTTAATGAGCGACAACATTTTGACCCCAAATCGAGAGGCTTCTGGGATGTTTGTGGTTTTTTTGCAATAACTCTGGAAGGAAACGTCGCAGACCCATCAAGCTGGTACTCGTACTGCTCGCCTCATCGAGACGAATCCAAAGATATGAGTGGTTAAGCTATGGGACATGAAATGGACGAGCGACCAATAAAACAACATGTATTATGGGGTTGAATGCTTTTTGCTATTCACAAAATAAAACAAAAGCAGTAAAGCAAATATCTTATTTAACACAGCACAGCAAAATCAGTTGCACAATTCAATCCCGCTCGTCCAGACGGGGAGAATTCAATCACATTTATTCGATGCGACGTTTCTTTAATGGGATTTAATGAGCGACAACATTTTGACCCCAAACCGAGAGGATTCTGGGATGTTTGCGGTTTTTTGGTAACAATTCTGGAAGCAAACGTAGCAGACCCATCAAGGTGGTACTCGTACTGCTCGCCTCATCGAGTGGAATCCAAAGATATGAGTGGTTAAGCTATGGGACATGAAATGGACGAACGACCAATAAAACAACATGTATTATGGGGTTGAATGCTTTTTGCTATTCACAAAATAAAACAAAAGCAGTAAAGCAAATATCTTATTTAACACAGCACAGCAAAATCAGTTGCACCATTCAATCCCGCTCGTCCAGACGGGGAGAATTCAATCACATTTATTCGATGCGACGTTTATTTAATGGGATTTAATGAGCGACAACATTTTGACCCCAAACCGAGAGGATTCTGGGATGTTTGTGGTTTTTTGGTAACAACTCTGGAAGGAAACGTCGCAGACCCATCAAGGTGGTACTCGTACTGCTCGCCTCATCGAGTGGAATCCAAAGATATGAGTGGTTAAGCTATGGGATATGAAATGGACGAGTGACCAATAAAACCACATGTATTATGGGGTTGAATGCTTTTTGCTATTCACAAAATAAAACAAAAGCAGTCATGCAAATATCTGTTTTAACACAGCACAGCAAAATCAGTTATACCATTCAATCCCCCTCGTCCAGACGGGGAGAATTCAATCATATTTATTCGATGCGACGTATCTTATGGGATTTAATGAGCGACAACATTTTGACCCCAAACCGAGAGGATTCTGGGATGTTTGTGTTTTTTTTGTAATAACTCTGGAAGGCAACGTCGCAGACCCATCAAGGTGGTACTCGTACTGCTCGCCTCATCGAGTGGAATCCAAAGATATGAGTGGTTAAGCTATGGGATATGAAATGGACGAGCGACCAATAAAACAACATGTATTATGGGGTTGAATGCTTTTTGCTATTCACAAAATAAAACAAAAGCAGTCATGCAAATATCTTATTTAACACAGCACAGCAAAATCAGTTGCACCATTCAATCCCGCTCGTCCAGACGGGGAGAATTCAATCACATTTATTCGATGCGACGTTTCTTATGGGATTTAATGAGCGACAACATTTTGACCCCAAATCGAGAGGCTTCTGGGATGTTTGTGGTTTTTTTGCAATAACTCTGGAAGGAAACGTCGCAGACCCATCAAGCTGGTACTCGTACTGCTCGCCTCATCGAGTGGAATCCAAAGATATGAGTGGTTAAGCTATGGGATATGAAATGGACGAGCGACCAATAAAACAACATGTATTATGGGGTTGGATGCTTTTTGCTATTCACAAAATAAAACAAAAGCAGTCATGCAAATATCTGTTTTAACACAGCACATCAAAATCAGTTACACCATTCAATCCCCGTCGTCCAGACGGGGAGAATTCAATCACATTTATTCGATGCGACGTTTCTTATGGGATTTAATGAGCGACAACATTTTGACCCCAAATCGAGAGGCTTCTGGGATGTTTGCAGTTTTTTGGTAACAATTCTGGAAGCAAACGTAGCAGACCCATCAAGGTGGTACTCGTACTGCTCGCCTCATCGAGTGGAATGCAAAGATATGAGTGGTTAAGCTATGGGATATGAAATGGACGAGCGACCAATAAAACAACATGTATTATGGGGTTGAATGCTTTTTGCTATTCACAAAATAAAACAAAAGCAGTCATGCAAATATCTGTTTTAACACAGCACATCAAAATCAGTTACACCATTCAATCCCCCTCGTCCAGACGGGGAGAATTCAATCACATTTATTCGATGCGACGTTTCTTATGGGATTTAATGAGCGACAACATTTTGACCCCAAACCGAGAGGATTCTGGGATGTTTGTGGTTTTTTTGTAATAACTCTGGAAGTAAACGTTGCAGACCCATCAAGGTGGTACTCGTACTGCTCGCCTCATCGAGAGGAATCCAAAGATATGAGTGGTTAAGCTATGGGATATGAAATGGACGAGCGACCAATAAAACAACATGTATTATGGGGTTGAATGCTTTTTGCTATTCACAAAATAAAACAAAAGCAGTCATGCAAATATCTTATTTAACACAGCACAGCAAAATCAGTTGCACCATTCAATCCCGCTCGTCAAGACGGGAAGAATTAAATCACATTTATTCGATGCGACGTTTCTTTAATGGGATTTAATGAGCTACAACATTTTGACCCCAAATCGAGAGGATTCTGGGATGTTTGTGGTTTTTTTGTAATAACTCTGGAAGGAAACGTCGGAGAACCATCAAGGTGGTACTCTTACTGCTCGACTCATCGAGAGGAATCCATAGATATGAGTGGTTAAGCTATGGGATATGAAATGGACGGGCAACCAATTAAACAACATGTATTATGGGGTTGAATGCTTTTTGCTATTCACAAAATAAAACAAAAGCAGTCATGCAAATATCTTATTTAACACACCACAGCAAAATCAGTTGCACCATTCAATCCCGCTCGTGCAGACGGGGAGAATTCAATGACATGTATTCGATGCGACGTTTCTTATGGGATTTAATGAGCGACAACATTTTGACCCCAAACCGAGAGGATTCTGGGATGTTTGTGGGTTTTTTGTAATAACTCTGGAAGGAAACGTCGCAGACCCATCAAGGTGTTACTCCTACTGCTCGCCTCATCGAGTGGAATCCAAAGATATGAGTGGTTAAGCTATGGGATATGAAATGGACGAGCGACCAATAAAACAACATGTATTATGGGGTTGAATGCTTTTTGCTATTCACAAAACAAAACAAAAGCAGTCATGCAAATATCTTATTTAACACAGCACAGCAAAATCAGTTGCACCATTCAATCCCGCTCGTCCAGACGGGGAGAATTCAATCACATTTATTCGATGCGACGTTTCTTATGGGATTTAATGAGCGACAACATTTTGACCCCAAACCGAGAGGATTCTGGGATGTTTGTGGTTTTTTGGTAACAACTCTGGAAGGAAACGTCGCAGACCCATCAAGGTGGTACTCGTACTGCTCGCCTCATCGAGTGGAATCCAAAGATATGAGTGGTTAAGCTATGGGATATGAAATGGACGAGTGACCAATAAAAAAACATGTATTATGGGGTTGAATGCTTTTTGCTATTCACAAAATAAAACAAAAGCAGTCATGCAAATATCTGTTTTAACACAGCACAGCAAAATCAGTTATACCATTCAATCCCCCTCGTCCAGACGGGGAGAATTCAATCATATTTATTCGATGCGACGTATCTTATGGGATTTAATGAGCGACAACATTTTGACCCCAAACCGAGAGGATTCTGGGATGTTTGTGTTTTTTTTGTAATAACTCTCGAAGGCAACGTCGCAGACCCATCAAGGTGGTACTCGTACTGCTCGCCTCATCGAGTGGAATCCAAAGATATGAGTGGTTAAGCTATGGGATATGAAATGGACGAGCGACCAATAAAACAACATGTATTATGGGGTTGAATGCTTTTTGCTATTCACAAAATAAAACAAAAGCAGTCATGCAAATATCTTATTTAACACAGCACAGCAAAATCAGTTGCACCATTCAATCCCGCTCGTCCAGACGGGGAGAATTCAATCACATTTATTCGATGCGACGTTTCTTATGGGATTTAATGAGCGACAACATTTTGACCCCAAATCGAGAGGCTTCTGGGATGTTTGTGGTTTTTTTGCAATAACTCTGGAAGGAAACGTCGCAGACCCATCAAGCTGGTACTCGTACTGCTCGCCTCATCGAGACGAATCCAAAGATATGAGTGGTTAAGCTATGGGACATGAAATGGACGAGCGACCAATAAAACAACATGTATTATGGGGTTGAATGCTTTTTGCTATTCACAAAATAAAACAAAAGCAGTAAAGCAAATATCTTATTTAACACAGCACAGCAAAATCAGTTGCACAATTCAATCCCGCTCGTCCAGACGGGGAGAATTCAATCACATTTATTCGATGCGACGTTTCTTTAATGGGATTTAATGAGCGACAACATTTTGACCCCAAACCGAGAGGATTCTGGGATGTTTGCGGTTTTTTGGTAACAATTCTGGAAGCAAACGTAGCAGACCCATCAAGGTGGTACTCGTACTGCTCGCCTCATCGAGTGGAATCCAAAGATATGAGTGGTTAAGCTATGGGATATGAAATGGACGAGCGACCAATAAAACAACATGTATTATGTGGTTGAATGCTTTTTGCTATTCACAAAATAAAACAAAAGCAGTCATGCAAATATCTGTTTTAACACAGCACATCAAAATCAGTTACATCATTCAATCCCCCTCGTCCAGACGGGGAGAATTCAATCACATTTATTCGATGCGACGTTTCTTATGGGATTTAATGAGCGACAACATTTTGACCCCAAACCGAGAGGATTCTGGGATGTTTGTGGTTTTTTTGTAATAACTCTGGAAGGAAACGTCGCAGACCCATCAAGGTGGTACTCTTACTGCTCGTCTCAACGAGTGGAATCCAAAGATATGAGTGGTTAAGCTAAGGGATATGAAATGGACGAGCGACCAATAAAACAACATGTATTATGGGGTTGAATGCTTTTTGCTATTCACAAAATAAAACAAAAGCAGTCATGCAAATATCTTATTTAACACAGCACTGCAAAATCAGTTGCACCATTCAATCCCGCTCGTCAAGACGGGGAGAATTCAATCACATTTATTCTATGCGACGTTTCTTTAATGGGATTTAATGAGCTACAACATTTTGACCCCAAATCGAGAGGATTCTGGGATGTTTGTGGTTTTTTTGTAATAACTCTGGAAGGAAACGTCGCAGAACCATCAAGGTGGTACTCGTACTGCTCGCCTCATCGAGAGGAATCCAAAGATATGAGTGGTTAAGCTATGGGATATGAAATGGACGGGCGACCAATTAAACAACATTTATTATGGGGTTGAATGCTTTTTGCTATTCACAAAATAAAACAAAAGCAGTCATGCAAATATCTGTTTTAACACAGCACATCAAAATCAGTTACACCATTCAATCCCCCTCGTCCAGTCGGGGAGAATTCAATCACATTTATTCGATGCGACGTTTCTTATGGGATTTAATGAGCGACAACATTTTGACCCCAAACCGAGAGGAATCTGGGATGTTTGTGGTTTTTTTGTAATAACTCTGGAAGGAAACGTCGCAGACCCATGAAGGTGGTACTCGTACTGCTCGCCTCATCGAGTGGAATCCAAAGATATGAGTGGTTAAGCTATGGGATATGAAATGGACGAGCGACCAATGAAACAACATGTATTATGGGGTTGAATGCTTTTTGCTATTCACAAAATAAAATAAAAGCAGTCATGGAAATATCTTATTTAACACAGCACAGCAAAATCAGTTGCACCGTTCAATCCCGCTCGTCCAGACGTGGCGAATTCAATGACATTTATTCGATGCGACGTTTCTTATGGGATTTAATGAGCGACAACATTTTGACCCCAAACCGAGAGGATTCTGGGATGTTTGTGGTTTTTTTTGTAATAACTCTGGAAGGAAACGTCGCAGACCCATGAAGATGGTACTACTACTGCTCGCCTCATCGAGAGGAATCCAAAGATATGAGTGTCAAGCTATGGGATATGAAATGGACGAGCGACCAATAAAACAACATGTATTATGGGGTTGAATGCTTTTTGCTATTCACAAAATAAAACAAAAGCAGTCATGCAAATATCTTATTTAACACAGCACAGCAAAATCAGTTGCACCATTCAATCCCGCTCGTCCAGACGGGGAGAATTTAATCACATTTATTCGATGCGACGTTTCTTTAATGGGATTTAATGAGCGACAACATTTTGACCCCAAACCGAGAGGATTCTGGGATGTTTGTGGTTTTTTGGTAATAACTCTGGAAGGAAACGTCGCAGACCCATCAAGGTGGTAGTCGTACTGCTCGCCTCATCGAGTGGAATCCAAAGATATGAGTGGTTAAGCTATGGAATATGAAATGGACGAGCGACCAATAAAACAACATGTATTATGGGGTTGAATGCTTTTTGCTATTCACAAAATAAACAAAAGCAGTCATGCAAATATCTGTTTTAACACAGCACAGCAAAATCAGTTACACCATTCAATCCCCCTCGTCCAGACGGGGAGAATTCAATCACATTGATTCGATGCGACGTTTCTTATGGGATTTAATGAGCGACAACATTTTGACCCCAAACCGAGAGGATTCTGGGATGTTTGTGTTTTTTTTGTAATAACTCTGGAAGGCAACGTCGCAGACCCATCAAGGTGGTACTCGTACTGCTCGCCTCATCGAGTGGAATCCAAAGATATGAGTGGTTAAGCTATGGGATATGAAATGGACGATCGACCAATAAAACAACATGTATTATGGGTTGAATGCTTTTTGCTATTCACAAAATAAAACAAAAGCAGTAAAGCAAATATCTTATTTAACACAGCACAGCAAAATCAGTTGCACAATTCAATCCCGCTCGTCCAGACGGGGAGAATTCAATCACATTTATTCGATGCGACGTTTATTTAATGGGATTTAATGAGCGACAACATTTTGACCCCAAACCGAGAGGATTCTGGGATGTTTGTGTTTTTTGGTAACAACTCTGGAAGGAAACGTCGCAGACCCATCAAGGTGGTACTCGTACTGCTCGCCTCATCGAGAGGAATCCAAAGATATGAGTGGTTAAGCTATGGGATATGAAATGGACGGGCGACCAATTAAACAACATGTATTATGGGGTTGAATGCTTTTTGCTATTCACAAAATAAAACAAAAGCAGTCATGCAAATATCTGTTTTAACACAGCACAGCAAAATCAGTTACACCATTCAATCCCCCTCGTCCAGACGGGGAGAATTCAATCACATTTATTCGATGCGACGTTTATTATGGGATTTAATGAGCGACAACATTTTGACCCCAAACCGAGAGGATTCTGGGATGTTTGTGGTTTTTTTGTAATAACTCCGGAAAGCAACGTCGCAGACCCATCAAGGTGGTACTCGTACTGCTCGCCTCATCGAGTGGAATCCAAAGATATGAGTGGTTAAGCTATGGGATATGAAATGGACGAGCGACCAATAAAACAACATGTATTATGGGGTTGAATGCTTTTTGCTATTCACAAAATAAAATAAAAGCAGTCATGCAAATATCTTATTTAACACAGCACAGCAAAATCAGTTGCACCATTCAATCCCGCTCGTCCAGACGGGGCGAATTCAATGACATTTATTCGATGCGACGTTTCTTATGGGATTTAATGAGCGACAACATTTTGACCCCAAACCGAGAGGATTCTGGGATGTTTGTGTTTTTTTTTGTAATAACTCTGGAAGGAAACGTCGCAGACCCATGAAGATGGTACTACTACTGCTCGCCTCATCGAGAGGAATCCAAAGATTTGAGTGTTAAGCTATGGGATATGAAATGGACGAGCGACCAATAAAACAACATGTATTATGGGGTTGAATGCTTTTTGCTATTCACAAAATAAAACAAAAGCAGTCATGCAAATATCTTATTTAACACAGCACAGCAAAATCAGTTGCACCATTCAATCCCGCTCGTCCAGACGGGGAGAATTTAATCACATTTATTCGATGCGACGTTTCTTTAATGGGATTTAATGAGCGACAACATTTTGACCCCAAACCGAGAGGATTCTGGGATGTTTGTGGTTTTTTGGTAATAACTCTGGAAGGAAACGTCGCAGACCCATCAAGGTGGTAGTCGTACTGCTCGCCTCATCGAGTGGAATCCAAAGATATGAGTGGTTAAGCTATGGGATATGAAATGGACGAGCGACCAATAAAACAACATGTATTATGGGGTTGAATGCTTTTTGCTATTCACAAAATAAACAAAAGCAGTCATGCAAATATCTGTTTTAACACAGCACAGCAAAATCAGTTACACCATTCAATCCCCCTCGTCCAGACGGGGAGAATTCAATCACATTGATTCGATGCGACGTTTCTTATGGGATTTAATGAGCGACAACATTTTGACCCCAAACCGAGAGGATTCTGGGATGTTTGTGTTTTTTTTTGTAATAACTCTGGAAGGCAACGTCGCAGACCCATCAAGGTGGTACTCTTACTGCTCGCCTCATCGAGTGGAATCCAAAGATATGAGTGGTTAAGCTATGGGATATGAAATGGACGATCGACCAATAAAACAACATGTATTATGGGGTTGAATGCTTTTTGCTATTCACAAAATAAAACAAAAGCAGTAAAGCAAATATTTTATTTAACACAGCATAGCAAAATCAGTTGCACAATTCAATCCCGCTCGTCCAGACGGGGAGAATTCAATCACATTTATTCGATGCGACGTTTATTTAATGGGATTTAATGAGCGACAACATTTCGACCCCAAACCGAGAGGATTCTGGGATGTTTGTGGTTTTTTGGTAACAACTCTGGAAGGAAACGTCGCAGACCCATCAAGGTGGTACTCGTACTGCTCGCCTCATCGAGAGGAATCAAAAGATATGAGTGGTTAAGCTATGGGATATGAAATGGACGAGTGACCAATAAAAAAACATGTATTATGGGGTTGAATGCTTTTTGCTATTCACAAAATAAACAAAAGCAGTCATGCAAATATCTGTTTTAACACAGCACAGCAAAATCAGTTACACCATTCAATCCCCCTCGTCCAGACGGGGAGAATTCAATCACATTGATTCGATGCGACGTTTCTTATGGGATTTAATGAGCGACAACATTTTGACCCCAAACCGAGAGGATTCTGGGATGTTTGTGTTTTTTTTTGTAATAACTCTGGAAGGCAACGTCGCAGACCCATCAAGGTGGTACTCTTACTGCTCGCCTCATCGAGTGGAATCCAAAGATATGAGTGGTTAAGCTATGGGATATGAAATGGACGATCGACCAATAAAACAACATGTATTATGGGGTTGAATGCTTTTTGCTATTCACAAAATAAAACAAAAGCAGTAAAGCAAATATTTTATTTAACACAGCACAGCAAAATCAGTTGCACAATTCAATCCCGCTCGTCCAGACGGGGAGAATTCAATCACATTTATTCGATGCGACGTTTATTTAATGGGATTTAATGAGCGACAACATTTCGACCCCAAACCGAGAGGATTCTGGGATGTTTGTGGTTTTTTGGTAACAACTCTGGAAGGAAACGTCGCAGACCCATCAAGGTGGTACTCGTACTGCTCGCCTCATCGAGAGGAATCAAAAGATATGAGTGGTTAAGCTATGGGATATGAAATGGACGGGCGACCAATTAAACAACATGTATTATGGGGTTGAATGCTTTTTGCTATTCACAAAATAAAACAAAAGCAGTCATGCAAATATCTGTTTTAACACAGCACAGCAAAATCAGTTACACCATTCAATCCCCCTCGTCCAGACGGGGAGAATTCAATCACATTTATTCGATGCGACGTTTATTATGGGATTTAATTAGCGACAACATTTTGACTCCAAACCGAGAGGATTCTGGGATGTTTGTGGTTTTTTTGTAATAACTCCGGAAAGCAACGTCGCAGACCCATCAAGGTGGTACTCGTACTGCTCGCCTCATCGAGTGGAATCCAAAGATATGAGTGGTTAAGCTATGGGATATGAAATGGACGAGCGACCAATGAAACAACATGTATTATGGGGTTGAATGCTTTTTGCTATTCACAAAATAAAATAAAAGCAGTCATGCAAATATCTTATTTAACACAGCACAGCAAAATCAGTTGCACCATTCAATCCGGCTCGTCCAGACGGGGCGAATTCAATGACATTTATTCGATGCGACGTTTCTTATGGGATTTAATGAGTGACAACATTTTGACCCCAAACCGAGAGGATTCTGGGATGTTTGTGGTTTTTTTTGTAATAACTCTGGAAGGAAACGTCGCAGACCCATCAAGGTGGTACTCGTACTGCTCGCCTCATCGAGTGGAATCCAAAGATATGAGTGGTTAAGCTATGGGATATGAAATGGACGATCGACCAATAAAACAACATGTATTATGGGGTTGAATGCTTTTTGCTATTCACAAAATAAAACAAAAGCAGTAAAGCAAATATCTTATTTAACACAGCACAGCAAAATCAGTTGCACAATTCAATCCCGCTCGTCCAGACGGGGAGAATTCAATCACATTTATTCGATGCGACGTTTATTTAATGGGATTTAATGAGCGACAACATTTTGACCCCAAACCGAGAGGATTCTGGGATGTTTGCGGTTTTTTGGTAACAATTCTGGAAGCAAACGTAGCAGACCCATCAAGGTGGTACTCGTACTGCTCGCCTCATCGAGTGGAATCCAAAGATATGAGTGGTTAAGCTATGGGATATGAAATGGACGAGCGACCAATAAAACAACATGTATTATGTGGTTGAATGCTTTTTGCTATTCACAAAATAAAACAAAAGCAGTCATGCAAATATCTGTTTTAACACAGCACATCAAAATCAGTTACACCATTCAATCCCCCTCGTCCAGACGGGGAGAATTCAATCACATTTATTCGATGCGACGTTTCTTATGGGATTTAATGAGCGACAACATTTTGACCCCAAACCGAGAGGATTCTGGGATGTTTGTGGTTTTTTTGTAATAACTCTGGAAGGAAACGTCGCAGACCCATCAAGGTGGTACTCTTACTGCTCGCCTCAACGAGTGGAATCCAAAGATATGAGTGGTTAAGCTAAGGGATATGAAATGGACGAGCGACCAATAAAACAACATGTATTATGGGGTTGAATGCTTTTTGCTATTCACAAAATAAAACAAAAGCAGTCATGCAAATATCTTATTTAACACAGCACTGCAAAATCAGTTGCACCATTCAATCCCGCTCGTCAAGACGGGGAGAATTCAATCACATTTATTCGATGCGACGTTTCTTTAATGGGATTTAATGAGCTACAACATTTTGACCCCAAATCGAGAGGATTCTGGGATGTTTGTGGTTTTTTTGTAATAACTCTGGAAGGAAACGTCGCAGATCCATCAAGGTGGTACTCGTACTACTCGCCTCATCGAGAGGAATCCAAAGATATGAGTGGTTAAGCTATGGGATATGAAATGGACGGGCGACCAATTAAACAACATGTATTATGGGGTTGAATGCTTTTTGCTATTCACAAAATAAAACAAAAGCAGTCATGCAAATATCTGTTTTAACACAGCACATCAAAATCAGTTACACCATTCAATCCCCCTCGTCCAGTCGGGGAGAATTCAATCACATTTATTCGATGCGACGTTTCTTATGGGATTTAATGAGCGACAACATTTTGACCCCAAACCGAGAGGAATCTGGGATGTTTGTGGTTTTTTTGTAATAACTCTGGAAGGAAACGTCGCAGACCCATGAAGGTGGTACTCGTACTGCTCGCCTCATCGAGTGGAATCCAAAGATATGAGTAGTTAAGCTATGGGATATGAAATGGACGAGCAACCAATGAAACAACATGTATTATGGGGTTGAATGCTTTTGCTATTCACAAAATAAAATAAAAGCAGTCATGCAAATATCTTATTTAACACAGCACAGCAAAATCAGTTGCACCGTTCAATCCCGCTCGTCCAGACGTGGCGAATTCAATGACATTTATTCGATGCGACGTTTCTTATGGGATTTAATGAGCGACAACATTTTGACCCCAAACCGAGAGGATTCTGGGATGTTTGTGGTTTTTTTTGTAATAACTCTGGAAGGAAACGTCGCAGACCCATGAAGATGGTATTACTACTGCTCGCCTCATCGAGAGGAATCCAAAGATATGAGTGTTAAGCTATGGGATATGAAATGGACGAGCGACCAATAAAACAACATGTATTATGGGGTTGAATGCTTTTTGCTATTCACAAAATAAAACAAAAGCAGTCATGCAAATATCTTATTTAACACAGCACAGCAAAATCAGTTGCACCATTCAATCCCGCTCGTCCAGACGGGGAGAATTTAATCACATTTATTCGATGCGACGTTTCTTTAATGGGATTTAATGAGCGACAACATTTTGACCCCAAACCGAGAGGATTCTGGGATGTTTGTGGTTTTTTGGTAATAACTCTGGAAGGAAACGTCGCAGACCCATCAAGGTGGTAGTCGTACTGCTCGCCTCATCGAGTGGAATCCAAAGATATGAGTGGTTAAGCTATGGGATATGAAATGGACGAGCGACCAATAAAACAACATGTATTATGGGGTTGAATGCTTTTTGCTATTCACAAAATAAACAAAAGCAGTCATGCAAATATCTTATTTAACACAGCACAGCAAAATCAGTTGCACCATTCAATCCCGCTCGTCCAGACGGGGAGAATTTAATCACATTTATTCGATGCGACGTTTCTTATGGGATTTAATGAGCGACAACATTTTGACCCCAAACCGAGAGGATTCTGGGATGTTTGTGTTTTTTTTTGTAATAACTCTGGAAGGCAACGTCGCAGACCCATCAAGGTGGTACTCTTACTGCTCGCCTCATCGAGTGGAATCCAAAGATATGAGTGGTTAAGCTATGGGATATGAAATGGACGATCGACCAATAAAACAACATGTATTATGGGGTTGAATGCTTTTTGCTATTCACAAAATAAAACAAAAGCAGTAAAGCAAATATTTTATTTAACACAGCACAGCAAAATCAGTTGCACAATTCAATCCCGCTCGTCCAGACGGGGAGAATTCAATCACATTTATTCGATGCGACGTTTATTTAATGGGATTTAATGAGCGACAACATTTCGACCCCAAACCGAGAGGATTCTGGGATGTTTGTGGTTTTTTGGTAACAACTCTGGAAGGAAACGTCGCAGACCCATCAAGGTGGTACTCGTACTGCTCGCCTCATCGAGAGGAATCAAAAGATATGAGTGGTTAAGCTATGGGATATGAAATGGACGGGCGACCAATTAAACAACATGTATTATGGGGTTGAATGCTTTTTGCTATTCACAAAATAAAACAAAAGCAGTCATGCAAATATCTGTTTTAACACAGCACAGCAAAATCAGTTACACCATTCAATCCCCCTCGTCCAGACGGGGAGAATTCAATCACATTTATTCGATGCGACGTTTATTATGGGATTTAATTAGCGACAACATTTTGACTCCAAACCGAGAGGATTCTGGGATGTTTGTGGTTTTTTTGTAATAACTCCGGAAAGCAACGTCGCAGACCCATCAAGGTGGTACTCGTACTGCTCGCCTCATCGAGTGGAATCCAAAGATATGAGTGGTTAAGCTATGGGATATGAAATGGACGAGCGACCAATGAAACAACATGTATTATGGGGTTGAATGCTTTTTGCTATTCACAAAATAAAATAAAAGCAGTCATGCAAATATCTTATTTAACACAGCACAGCAAAATCAGTTACACCATTCAATCCCCCTCGTCCAGACGGGGAGAATTCAATCACATTTATTCGATGCGACGTTTATTATGGGATTTAATTAGCGACAACATTTTGACTCCAAACCGAGAGGATTCTGGGATGTTTGTGGTTTTTTTGTAATAACTCCGGAAAGCAACGTCGCAGACCCATCAAGGTGGTACTCGTACTGCTCGCCTCATCGAGTGGAATCCAAAGATATGAGTGGTTAAGCTATGGGATATGAAATGGACGAGCGACCAATGAAACAACATGTATTATGGGGTTGAATGCTTTTTGCTATTCACAAAATAAAATAAAAGCAGTCATGCAAATATCTTATTTAACACAGCACAGCAAAATCAGTTGCACCATTCAATCCGGCTCGTCCAGACGGGGCGAATTCAATGACATTTATTCGATGCGACGTTTCTTATGGGATTTAATGAGTGACAACATTTTGACCCCAAACCGAGAGGATTCTGGGATGTTTGTGGTTTTTTTTGTAATAACTCTGGAAGGAAACGTCGCAGACCCATGAAGATGGTACTACTACTGCTCGCCTCATCGAGAGGAATCCAAAGCTATGAGTGTTAAGCTATGGGATATGAAATGGACGAGCGACCAATAAAACAACATGTATTATGGGGTTGAATGCTTTTTGCTATTCACAAAATAAAACAAAAGCAGTCATGCAAATATCTTATTTAACACAGCACAGCAAAATCAGTTGCACCATTCAATCCCGCTCGTCCAGACGGGGAGAATTTAATCACATTTATTCGATGCGACGTTTCTTTAATGGGATTTAATGAGCGACAACATTTTGACCCCAAACCGAGAGGATTCTGGGATGTTTGTGGTTTTTTGGTAATAACTCTGGAAGGAAACGTCGCAGACCCATCAAGGTGGTAGTCGTACTGCTCGCCTCATCGAGTGGAATCCAAAGATATGAGTGGTTAAGCTATGGGATATGAAATGGACGAGCGACCAATAAAACAACATGTATTATGGGGTTGAATGCTTTTTGCTATTCACAAAATAAACAAAAGCAGTCATGCAAATATCTGTTTTAACACAGCACAGCAAAATCAGTTACACCATTCAATCCCCCTCGTCCAGACGGGGAGAATTCAATCACATTGATTCGATGCGACGTTTCTTATGGGATTTAATGAGCGACAACATTTTGACCCCAAACCGAGAGGATTCTGGGATGTTTGTGTTTTTTTTGTAATAACTCTGGAAGGCAACGTCGCAGACCCATCAAGGTGGTACTCGTACTGCTCGCCTCATCGAGTGGAATCCAAAGATATGAGTGGTTAAGCTATGGGATATGAAATGGACGATCGACCAATAAAACAACATGTATTATGGGGTTGAATGCTTTTTGCTATTCACAAAATAAAACAAAAGCAGTAAAGCAAATATCTTATTTAACACAGCACAGCAAAATCAGTTGCACAATTCAATCCCGCTCGTCCAGACGGGGAGAATTCAATCACATTTATTCGATGCGACGTTTATTTAATGGGATTTAATGAGCGACAACATTTTGACCCCAAACCGAGAGGATTCTGGGATGTTTGCGGTTTTTTGGTAACAATTCTGGAAGCAAACGTAGCAGACCCATCAAGGTGGTACTCGTACTGCTCGCCTCATCGAGTGGAATCCAAAGATATGAGTGGTTAAGCTATGGGATATGAAATGGACGAGCGACCAATAAAACAACATGTATTATGTGGTTGAATGCTTTTTGCTATTCACAAAATAAAACAAAAGCAGTCATGCAAATATCTGTTTTAACACAGCACATCAAAATCAGTTACACCATTCAATCCCCCTCGTCCAGACGGGGAGAATTCAATCACATTTATTCGATGCGACGTTTCTTATGGGATTTAATGAGCGACAACATTTTGACCCCAAACCGAGAGGATTCTGGGATGTTTGTGGTTTTTTTGTAATAACTCTGGAAGGAAACGTCGCAGACCCATCAAGGTGGTACTCTTACTGCTCGCCTCAACGAGTGGAATCCAAAGATATGAGTGGTTAAGCTAAGGGATATGAAATGGACGAGCGACCAATAAAACAACATGTATTATGGGGTTGAATGCTTTTTGCTATTCACAAAATAAAACAAAAGCAGTCATGCAAATATCTTATTTAACACAGCACTGCAAAATCAGTTGCACCATTCAATCCCGCTCGTCAAGACGGGGAGAATTCAATCACATTTATTCGATGCGACGTTTCTTTAATGGGATTTAATGAGCTACAACATTTTGACCCCAAATCGAGAGGATTCTGGGATGTTTGTGGTTTTTTTGTAATAACTCTGGAAGGAAACGTCGCAGAACCATCAAGGTGGTACTCGTACTGCTCGCCTCATCGAGAGGAATCCAAAGATATGAGTGGTTAAGCTATGGGATATGAAATGGACGGGCGACCAATTAAACAACATGTATTATGGGGTTGAATGCTTTTTGCTATTCACAAAATAAAACAAAAGCAGTCATGCAAATATCTGTTTTAACACAGCACATCAAAATCAGTTACACCATTCAATCCCCCTCGTCCAGTCGGGGAGAATTCAATCACATTTATTCGATGCGACGTTTCTTATGGGATTTAATGAGCGACAACATTTTGACCCCAAACCGAGAGGAATCTGGGATGTTTGTGGTTTTTTTGTAATAACTCTGGAAGGAAACGTCGCAGACCCATGAAGGTGGTACTCGTACTGCTCGCCTCATCGAGTGGAATCCAAAGATATGAGTAGTTAAGCTATGGGATATGAAATGGACGAGCAACCAATGAAACAACATGTATTATGGGGTTGAATGCTTTTGCTATTCACAAAATAAAATAAAAGCAGTCATGCAAATATCTTATTTAACACAGCACAGCAAAATCAGTTGCACCGTTCAATCCCGCTCGTCCAGACGTGGCGAATTCAATGACATTTATTCGATGCGACGTTTCTTATGGGATTTAATGAGCGACAACATTTTGACCCCAAACCGAGAGGATTCTGGGATGTTTGTGGTTTTTTTTGTAATAACTCTGGAAGGAAACGTCGCAGACCCATGAAGATGGTATTACTACTGCTCGCCTCATCGAGAGGAATCCAAAGATATGAGTGTTAAGCTATGGGATATGAAATGGACGAGCGACCAATAAAACAACATGTATTATGGGGTTGAATGCTTTTTGCTATTCACAAAATAAAACAAAAGCAGTCATGCAAATATCTTATTTAACACAGCACAGCAAAATCAGTTGCACCATTCAATCCCGCTCGTCCAGACGGGGAGAATTTAATCACATTTATTCGATGCGACGTTTCTTTAATGGGATTTAATGAGCGACAACATTTTGACCCCAAACCGAGAGGATTCTGGGATGTTTGTGGTTTTTTGGTAATAACTCTGGAAGCAAACGTCGCAGACCCATCAAGGTGGTAGTCGTACTGCTCGCCTCATCGAGTGGAATCCAAAGATATGAGTGGTTAAGCTATGGAATATGAAATGGACGAGCGACCAATAAAACAACATGTATTATGGGGTTGAATGCTTTTTGCTATTCACAAAATAAACAAAAGCAGTCATGCAAATATCTGTTTTAACACAGCACAGCAAAATCAGTTACACCATTCAATCCCCCTCGTCCAGACGGGGAGAATTCAATCACATTGATTCGATGCGACGTTTCTTATGGGATTTAATGAGCGACAACATTTTGACCCCAAACCGAGAGGATTCTGGGATGTTTGTGTTTTTTTTGTAATAACTCTGGAAGGCAACGTCACAGACCCATCAAGGTGGTACTCGTACTGCTCGCCTCATCGAGTGGAATCCAAAGATATGAGTGGTTAAGCTATGGGATATGAAATGGACGATCGACCAATAAAACAACATGTATTATGGGGTTGAATGCTTTTTGCTATTCACAAAATAAAACAAAAGCAGTAAAGCAAATATCTTATTTAACACAGCACAGCAAAATCAGTTGCACAATTCAATCCCGCTCGTCCAGACGGGGAGAATTCAATCACATTTATTCGATGCGACGTTTATTTAATGGGATTTAATGAGCGACAACATTTTGACCCCAAACCGAGAGGATTCTGGGATGTTTGTGTTTTTTGGTAACAACTCTGGAAGGAAACGTCGCAGACCCATCAAGGTGGTACTCGTACTGCTCGCCTCATCGAGAGGAATCCAAAGATATGAGTGGTTAAGCTTTGGGATATGAAATGGACGATCGACCAATAAAACAACATGTATTATGGGGTTGAATGCTTTTTGCTATTCACAAAATAAAACAAAAGCAGTAAAGCAAATATCTTATTTAACACAGCACAGCAAAATCAGTTACACCATTCAATCCCCCTCGTCCAGACGGGGAGAATTCAATCACATTTATTCGATGCGACGTTTATTATGGGATTTAATGAGCGACAACATTTTGACCCCAAACCGAGAGGATTCTGGGATGTTTGTGGTTTTTTTGTAATCACTCCGGAAAGCAACGTCGCAGACCCATCAAGGTGGTACTCGTACTGCTCGCCTCTTCGAGTGAAATCCAAAGATATGAGTGGTTAAGCTATGGGATATGAAATGGACGAGCGACCAATAAAACAACATGTATTATGGGGTTGAATGCTTTTTGCTATTCACAAAATAAAATAAAAGCAGTCATGCAAATATCTTATTTAACACAGCACAGCAAAATCAGTTGCACCATTCAATCCCGCTCGTCCAGACGGGGCGAATTCAATGACATTTATTCGATGCGACGTTTCTTATGGGATTTAATGAGCGACAACATTTTGACCCCAAACCGAGAGGATTCTGGGATGTTTGTGTTTTTTTTTGTAATAACTCTGGAAGGAAACGTCGCAGACCCATGAAGATGGTACTACTACTGCTCGCCTCATCGAGAGGAATCCAAAGATTTGAGTGTTAAGCTATGGGATATGAAATGGACGAGCGACCAATAAAACAACATGTATTATGGGGTTGAATGCTTTTTGCTATTCACAAAATAAAACAAAAGCAGTCATGCAAATATCTTATTTAACAAAGCACAGCAAAATCAGTTGCACCATTCAATCCCGCTCGTCCAGACGGGGAGAAATTAATCACATTTATTCGATGCGACGTTTCTTTAATGGGATTTAATGAGCGACAACATTTTGACCCCAAACCGAGAGGATTCTGGGATGTTTGTGGTTTTTTGGTAATAACTCTGGAAGGAAACGTCGCAGACCCATCAAGGTGGTAGTCGTACTGCTCGCCTCATCGAGTGGAATCCAAAGATATGAGTGGTTAAGCTATGGGATATGAAATGGACGAGCGACCAATAAAACAACATGTATTATGGGGTTGAATGCTTTTTGCTATTCACAAAATAAACAAAAGCAGTCATGCAAATATCTGTTTTAACACAGCACAGCAAAATCAGTTACACCATTCAATCCCCCTCGTCCAGACGGGGAGAATTCAATCACATTGATTCGATGCGACGTTTCTTATGGGATTTAATGAGCGACAACATTTTGACCCCAAACCGAGAGGATTCTGGGATGTTTGTGTTTTTTTTGTAATAACTCTGGAAGGCAACGTCGCAGACCCATCAAGGTGGTACTCTTACTGCTCGCCTCATCGAGTGGAATCCAAAGATATGAGTGGTTAAGCTATGGGATATGAAATGGACGATCGACCAATAAAACAACATGTATTATGGGGTTGAATGCTTTTTGCTATTCACAAAATAAAACAAAAGCAGTAAAGCAAATATTTTATTTAACACAGCACAGCAAAATCAGTTGCACAATTCAATCCCGCTCGTCCAGACGGGGAGAATTCAATCACATTTATTCGATGCGACGTTTATTTAATGGGATTTAATGAGCGACAACATTTTGACCCCAAACCGAGAGGATTCTGGGATGTTTGTGGTTTTTTGGTAACAACTCTGGAAGGAAACGTCGCAGACCCATCAAGGTGGTACTCGTACTGCTCGCCTCATCGAGAGGAATCCAAAGATATGAGTGGTTAAGCTATGGGATATGAAATGGACGAGCAACCAATGAAACAACATGTATTATGGGGTTGAATGCTTTTTGCTATTCACAAAATAAAATAAAAGCAGTCATGCAAATATCTTATTTAACACAGCACAGCAAAATCAGTTGCACCGTTCAATCCCACTCGTCCAGACGTGGCGAATTCAATGACATTTATTCGATGCGACGTTTCTTATGGGATTTAATGAGCGACAACATTTTGACCCCAAACCGAGAGGATTCTGGGATGTTTGTGGTTTTTTTTGTAATAACTCTGGAAGGAAACGTCGCAGACCCATGAAGATGGTACTACTACTGCTCGCCTCATCGAGAGGAATCCAAAGCTATGAGTGTTAAGCTATGGGATATGAAATGGACGAGCGACCAATAAAACAACATGTATTATGGGGTTGAATGCTTTTTGCTATTCACAAAATAAAACAAAAGCAGTCATGCAAATATCTTATTTAACACAGCACAGCAAAATCAGTTGCACCATTCAATCCCGCTCGTCCAGACGGGGAGAATTTAATCACATTTATTCGATGCGACGTTTCTTTAATGGGATTTAATGAGCGACAACATTTTGACCCCAAACCGAGAGGATTCTGGGATGTTTGTGTTTTTTTTGTAATAACTCTGGAAGGCAACGTCGCAGACCCATCAAGGTGGTACTCTTACTGCTCGCCTCATCGAGTGGAATCCAAAGATATGAGTGGTTAAGCTATGGGATATGAAATGGACGATCGACCAATAAAACAACATGTATTATGGGGTTGAATGCTTTTTGCTATTCACAAAATAAAACAAAAGCAGTAAAGCAAATATTTTATTTAACACAGCACAGCAAAATCAGTTGCACAATTCAATCCCGCTCGTCCAGACGGGGAGAATTCAATCACATTTATTCGATGCGACGTTTATTTAATGGGATTTAATGAGCGACAACATTTTGACCCCAAACCGAGAGGATTCTGGGATGTTTGTGGTTTTTTGGTAACAACTCTGGAAGGAAACGTCGCAGACCCATCAAGGTGGTACTCGTACTGCTCGCCTCATCGAGAGGAATCCAAAGATATGAGTGGTTAAGCTATGGGATATGAAATGGACGAGCAACCAATGAAACAACATGTATTATGGGGTTGAATGCTTTTTGCTATTCACAAAATAAAATAAAAGCAGTCATGCAAATATCTTATTTAACACAGCACAGCAAAATCAGTTGCACCGTTCAATCCCACTCGTCCAGACGTGGCGAATTCAATGACATTTATTCGATGCGACGTTTCTTATGGGATTTAATGAGCGACAACATTTTGACCCCAAACCGAGAGGATTCTGGGATGTTTGTGGTTTTTTTTGTAATAACTCTGGAAGGAAACGTCGCAGACCCATGAAGATGGTACTACTACTGCTCGCCTCATCGAGAGGAATCCAAAGCTATGAGTGTTAAGCTATGGGATATGAAATGGACGAGCGACCAATAAAACAACATGTATTATGGGGTTGAATGCTTTTTGCTATTCACAAAATAAAACAAAAGCAGTCATGCAAATATCTTATTTAACACAGCACAGCAAAATCAGTTGCACCATTCAATCCCGCTCGTCCAGACGGGGAGAATTTAATCACATTTATTCGATGCGACGTTTCTTTAATGGGATTTAATGAGCGACAACATTTTGACCCCAAACCGAGAGGATTCTGGGATGTTTGTGGTTTTTTGGTAATAACTCTGGAAGGAAACGTCGCAGACCCATCAAGGTGGTAGTCGTACTGCTCGCCTCATCGAGTGGAATCCAAAGATATGAGTGGTTAAGCTATGGAATATGAAATGGACGAGCGACCAATAAAACAACATGTATTATGGGGTTGAATGCTTTTTGCTATTCACAAAATAAACAAAAGCAGTCATGCAAATATCTGTTTTAACACAGCACAGCAAAATCAGTTACACCATTCAATCCCCCTCGTCCAGACGGGGAGAATTCAATCACATTGATTCGATGCGACGTTTCTTATGGGATTTAATGAGCGACAACATTTTGACCCCAAACCGAGAGGATTCTGGGATGTTTGTGGTTTTTTGGTAATAACTCTGGAAGGAAACGTCGCAGACCCATCAAGGTGGTAGTCGTACTGCTCGCCTCATCGAGTGGAATCCAAAGATATGAGTGGTTAAGCTATGGAATATGAAATGGACGAGCGACCAATAAAACAACATGTATTATGGGGTTGAATGCTTTTTGCTATTCACAAAATAAACAAAAGCAGTCATGCAAATATCTGTTTTAACACAGCACAGCAAAATCAGTTACACCATTCAATCCCCCTCGTCCAGACGGGGAGAATTCAATCACATTGATTCGATGCGACGTTTCTTATGGGATTTAATGAGCGACAACATTTTGACCCCAAACCGAGAGGATTCTGGGATGTTTGTGTTTTTTTTGTAATAACTCTGGAAGGCAACGTCACAGACCCATCAAGGTGGTACTCGTACTGCTCGCCTCATCGAGTGGAATCCAAAGATATGAGTGGTTAAGCTATGGGATATGAAATGGACGATCGACCAATAAAACAACATGTATTATGGGGTTGAATGCTTTTTGCTATTCACAAAATAAAACAAAAGCAGTAAAGCAAATATCTTATTTAACACAGCACAGCAAAATCAGTTGCACAATTCAATCCCGCTCGTCCAGACGGGGAGAATTCAATCACATTTATTCGATGCGACGTTTATTTAATGGGATTTAATGAGCGACAACATTTTGACCCCAAACCGAGAGGATTCTGGGATGTTTGTGTTTTTTGGTAACAACTCTGGAAGGAAACGTCGCAGACCCATCAAGGTGGTACTCGTACTGCTCGCCTCATCGAGAGGAATCCAAAGATATGAGTGGTTAAGCTATGGGATATGAAATGGACGGGCGACCAATTAAACAACATGTATTATGGGGTTGAATGCTTTTTGCTATTCACAAAATAAAACAAAAGCAGTCATGCAAATATCTGTTTTAACACAGCACAGAAAAATCAGTTACACCATTCAATCCCCCTCGTCCAGACGGGGAGAATTCAATCACATTTATTCGATGCGACGTTTATTATGGGATTTAATGAGCGACAACATTTTGACCCCAAACCGAGAGGATTCTGGGATGTTTGTGGTTTTTTTGTAATAACTCCGGAAAGCAACGTCGCAGACCCATCAAGGTGGTACTCGTACTGCTCGCCTCATCGAGTGGAATCCAAAGATATGAGTGGTTAAGCTATGGGATATGAAATGGACGAGCGACCAATAAAACAACATGTATTATGGGGTTGAATGCTTTTTGCTATTCACAAAATAAAATAAAAGCAGTCATGCAAATATCTTATTTAACACAGCACAGCAAAATCAGTTGCACCATTCAATCCCGCTCGTCCAGACGGGGCGAATTCAATGACATTTATTCGATGCGACGTTTCTTATGGGATTTAATGAGCGACAACATTTTGACCCCAAACCGAGAGGATTCTGGGATGTTTGTGGTTTTTTTTGTAATAACTCTGGAAGGAAACGTCGCAGACCCATGAAGATGGTACTACTACTGCTCGCCTCATCGAGAGGAATCCAAAGATTTGAGTGTTAAGCTATGGGATATGAAATGGACGAGCGACCAATAAAACAACATGTATTATGGGGTTGAATGCTTTTTGCTATTCACAAAATAAAACAAAAGCAGTCATGCAAATATCTTATTTAACACAGCACAGCAAAATCAGTTGCACCATTCAATCCCGCTCGTCCAGACGGGGAGAATTTAATCACATTTATTCGATGCGACGTTTCTTTAATGGGATTTAATGAGCGACAACATTTTGACCCCAAACCGAGAGGATTCTGGGATGTTTGTGGTTTTTTGGTAATAACTCTGGAAGGAAACGTCGCAGACCCATCAAGGTGGTAGTCGTACTGCTCGCCTCATCGAGTGGAATCCAAAGATATGAGTGGTTAAGCTATGGGATATGAAATGGACGAGCGACCAATAAAACAACATGTATTATGGGGTTGAATGCTTTTTGCTATTCACAAAATAAACAAAAGCAGTCATGCAAATATCTGTTTTAACACAGCACAGCAAAATCAGTTACACCATTCAATCCCCCTCGTCCAGACGGGGAGAATTCAATCACATTGATTCGATGCGACGTTTCTTATGGGATTTAATGAGCGACAACATTTTGACCCCAAACCGAGAGGATTCTGAGATGTTTGTGTTTTTTTTGTAATAACTCTGGAAGGCAACGTCGCAGACCCATCAAGGTGGTACTCTTACTGCTCGCCTCATCGAGTGGAATCCAAAGATATGAGTGGTTAAGCTATGGGATATGAAATGGACGATCGACCAATAAAACAACATGTATTATGGGGTTGAATGCTTTTTGCTATTCACAAAAGAAAACAAAAGCAGTAAAGCAAATATTTTATTTAACACAGCACAGCAAAATCAGTTGCACAATTCAATCCCGCTCGTCCAGACGGGGAGAATTCAATCACATTTATTCGATGCGACGTTTATTTAATGGGATTTAATGAGCGACAACATTTTGACCCCAAACCGAGAGGATTCTGGGATGTTTGTGGTTTTTTGGTAACAACTCTGGAAAGAAACGTCGCAGACCCATCAAGGTGGTACTCGTACTGCTCGCCTCATCGAGAGGAATCCAAAGATATGAGAGGTTAAGCTATGGGATATGAAATGGACGGGCGACCAATTAAACAACATGTATTATGGGGTTGAATGCTTTTTGCTATTCACAAAATAAAACAAAAGCAGTCATGCAAATATCTGTTTTAACACAGCACAGCAAAATCAGTTACACCATTCAATCCCCCTCGTCCAGACGGGGAGAATTCAATCACATTTATTCGATGCGACGTTTATTATGGGATTTAATTAGCGACAACATTTTGACCCCAAACCGAGAGGATTCTGGGATGTTTGTGGTTTTTTTGGTAATAACTCTGGAAGGAAACGTCGCAGACCCATGAAGATGGTACTACTACTGCTCGCCTCATCGAGAGGAATCCAAAGCTCTGAGTGTTAAGCTATGGGATATGAAATGGACGAGCGACCAATAAAACAACATGTATTATGGGGTTGAATGCTTTTTGCTATTCACAAAATAAAACAAAAGCAGTCATGCAAATATCTTATTTAACACAGCACAGCAAAATCAGTTGCACCATTCAATCCCGCTCGTCCAGACGGGGAGAATTTAATCACATTTATTCGATGCGACGTTTCTTTAATGGGATTTAATGAGCGACAACATTTTGACCCCAAACCGAGAGGATTCTGGGATGTTTGTGGTTTTTTGGTAATAACTCTGGAAGGAAACGTCACAGACCCATCAAGGTGGTAGTCGTACTGCTCGCCTCATCGAGTGGAATCCAAAGATATGAGTGGTTAAGCTATGGGATATGAAATGGACGAGCGACCAATAAAACAACATGTATTATGGGGTTGAATGCTTTTTGCTATTCACAAAATAAACAAAAGCAGTCATGCAAATATCTGTTTTAACACAGCACAGCAAAATCAGTTACACCATTCAATCCCCCTCGTCCAGACGGGGAGAATTCAATCACATTGATTCGATGCGACGTTTCTTATGGGATTTAATGAGCGACAACATTTTGACCCCAAACCGAGAGGATTCTGGGATGTTTGTGTTTTTTTTGTAATAACTCTGGAAGGCAACGTCGCAGACCCATCAAGGTGGTACTCGTACTGCTCGCCTCATCGAGTGGAATCCAAAGATATGAGTGGTTAAGCTATGGGATATGAAATGGACGATCGACCAATAAAACAACATGTATTATGGGGTTGAATGCTTTTTGCTATTCACAAAATAAAACAAAAGCAGTAAAGCAAATATCTTATTTAACACAGCACAGCAAAATCAGTTGCACAATTCAATCCCGCTCGTCCAGACGGGGAGAATTCAATCACATTTATTCGATGCGACGTTTATTTAATGGGATTTAATGAGCGACAAAATTTTGACCCCAAACCGAGAGGATTCTGGGATGTTTGTGGTTTTTTGGTAACAACTCTGGAAGGAAACGTCGCAGACCCATCAAGGTGGTACTCGTACTGCTCGCCTCATCGAGAGGAATCCAAAGATATGAGTGGTTAAGCTATGGGATATGAAATGGACGGGCGACCAATTAAACAACATGTATTATGGGGTTGAATGCTTTTTGCTATTCACAAAATAAAACAAAAGCAGTCATGCAAATATCTGTTTTAACACAGCACAGCAAAATCAGTTACACCATTCAATCCCCCTCGTCCAGACGGGGAGAATTCAATCACATTTATTCGATGCGACGTTTATTATGGGATTTAATGAGCGACAACATTTTGACCCCAAACCGAGAGGATTCTGGGATGTTTGTGGTTTTTTTGTAATAACTCCGGAAAGCAACGTCGCAGACCCATCAAGGTGGTACTCGTACTGCTCGCCTCATCGAGTGGAATCCAAAGATATGAGTGGTTAAGCTATGGGATATGAAATGGACGAGCGACCAATGAAACAACATGTATTATGGGGTTGAATGCTTTTTGCTATTCACAAAATAAAATAAAAGCAGTCATGCAAATATCTTATTTAACACAGCACAGCAAAATCAGTTGCACCATTCAATCCCGCTCGTCCAGACGGGGCGAATTCAATGACATTTATTCGATGCGACGTTTCTTATGGGATTTAATGAGTGACAACATTTTGACCCCAAACCGAGAGGATTCTGGGATGTTTGTGTTTTTTTTTGTAATAACTCTGGAAGGAAACGTCGCAGACCCATGAAGATGGTACTACTACTGCTCGCCTCATCGAGAGGAATCCAAAGATATGAGTGTTAAGCTATGGGATATGAAATGGACGAGCGACCAATAAAACAACATGTATTATGGGGTTGAATGCTTTTTGCTATTCACAAAATAAAACAAAAGCAGTCATGCAAATATCTTATTTAACACAGCACAGCAAAATCAGTTACACCATTCAATCCCCCTCGTCCAGACGGGGAGAATTCAATCACATTTATTCGATGCGACGTTTATTATGGGATTTAATGAGCGACAACATTTTGACCCCAAACCGAGAGGATTCTGGGATGTTTGTGGTTTTTTTGTAATAACTCCGGAAAGCAACGTCGCAGACCCATCAAGGTGGTACTCGTACTGCTCGCCTCATCGAGTGGAATCCAAAGATATGAGTGGTTAAGCTATGGGATATGAAATGGACGAGCGACCAATGAAACAACATGTATTATGGGGTTGAATGCTTTTTGCTATTCACAAAATAAAATAAAAGCAGTCATGCAAATATCTTATTTAACACAGCACAGCAAAATCAGTTGCACCATTCAATCCCGCTCGTCCAGACGGGGCGAATTCAATGACATTTATTCGATGCGACGTTTCTTATGGGATTTAATGAGTGACAACATTTTGACCCCAAACCGAGAGGATTCTGGGATGTTTGTGGTTTTTTTTGTAATAACTCTGGAAGGAAACGTCGCAGACCCATGAAGATGGTACTACTACTGCTCGCCTCATCGAGAGGAATCCAAAGATATGAGTGTTAAGCTATGGGATATGAAATGGACGAGCGACCAATAAAACAACATGTATTATGGGGTTGAATGCTTTTTGCTATTCAAAAAATAAAACAAAAGCAGTCATGCAAATATCTTATTTAACACAGCACAGCAAAATCAGTTGCACCATTCAATCCCGCTCGTCCAGACGGGGAGAATTTAATCACATTTATTCGATGCGACGTTTCTTTAATGGGATTTAATGAGCGACAACATTTTGACCCCAAACCGAGAGGATTCTGGGATGTTTGTGGTTTTTTGGTAATAACTCTGGAAGGAAACGTCGCAGACCCATCAAGGTGGTAGTCGTACTGCTCGCCTCATCGAGTGGAATCCAAAGATATGAGTGGTTAAGCTATGGGATATGAAATGGACGAGCGACCAATAAAAAAACATGTATTATGGGGTTGAATGCTTTTTGCTATTCACAAAATAAACAAAAGCAGTCATGCAAATATCTGTTTTAACACAGCACAGCAAAATCAGTTACACCATTCAATCCCCCTCGTCCAGACGGGGAGAATTCAATCACATTGATTCGATGCGACGTTTCTTATGGGATTTAATGAGCGACAACTTTTTGACCCCAAACCGAGAGGATTCTGGGATGTTTGTGTTTTTTTTGTAATAACTCTGGAAGGCAACGTCGCAGACCCATCAAGGTGGTACTCGTACTGCTCGCCTCATTGAGTGGAATCCAAAGATATGAGTGGTTAAGCTATGGGATATGAAATGGACGATCGACCAATAAAACAACATGTATTATGGGGTTGAATGCTTTTTGCTATTCACAAAATAAAACAAAAGCAGTAAAGCAAATATCTTATTTAACACAGCACAGCAAAATCAGTTGCACAATTCAATCCCGCTCGTCCAGACGGGGAGAATTCAATCACATTTATTCGATGCGACGTTTCTTTAATGGGATTTAATGAGCGACAACATTTTGACCCCAAACCGAGAGGGTTCTGGGATGTTTGCGGTTTTTTGGTAACAATTCTGGAAGGAAACGTAGCAGACCCATCAAGGTGGTACTCGTAATGCTCGCCTCATCGAGTGGAATCCAAAGATATAAGTGGTTAAACTAAGGGATATGAAATGGACGAGCGACCAATAAATCAACATGTATTATGGGGTTGAATGCTTTTTGCTATTCACAAAATAAAACAAAAGCAGTCATGCAAATATCTGTTTTAACACAGCACAGCAAAATCAGTTACACCATTCAATCCCCCTCGTCCAGACGGGGAGAATTCAATCACATTTATTCGATGCGACGTTTCTTATGGGATTTAATGAGCGACAACATTTTGACCCCAAACCGAGAGGATTCTGGGATGTTTGTGGTTTTTTTGTAATAACTCTGGAAGGCAACGTCGCAGACCCATCAAGGTGGTACTCGTACTGCTCGCCTCATCGAGTGGAATCCAAAGATATGAGTGGTTAAGCTATGGGATATGAAATGGACGAGCGACCAATAAAACAACATGTATTATGGGGTTGAATGTTTTTTGCTATTCACAAAATAAAATAAAAGCAGTCATGCAAATATCTTATTTAACACAGCACAGCAAAATCAGTTGCACCATTCAATCCCGCTCGTCCAGACGGGGAGAATTCAATCACATTTATTCGATGCGACGTTTCTTATGGGATTTAATGAGCGACAACATTTTGACCCCAAATCGAGAGGCTTCTGGGATGTTTGTGTTTTTTTTGTAATAACTCTGGAAGGAAACGTCGCAGACCCATCAAGGTGGTACTCGTACTGCTCGCCTCATCGAGAGGAATCCAAAGATATGAGTGGTTAAGCTATGGGATATGAAATGGACGAGCGACCAATAAAACAACATGTATTATGGGGTTGAATGCTTTTTGCTATTCACAAAATAAAACAAAAGCAGTCATGCAAATATCTTATTTAACACAGCACAGCAAAATCAGTTGCACCATTCAATCCCGCTCGTCAAGACGGGGAGAATTCAATCACATTTATTCGATGCGACGTTTCTTTAATGGGATTTAATGAGCTACAACATTTTGACCCCAAATCGAGAGGATTCTGGGATGTTTGTGGTTTTTTTGTAATAACTCTGGAAGGAAACGTCGCAGAACCATCAAGGTGGTACTCGTACTGCTCGCCTCATCGAGAGGAATCCAAAGATATGAGTGGTTAAGCTATGGGATATGAAATGGACGGGCGACCAATTAAACAACATGTATTATGGGGTTGAATGCTTTTTGCTATTCACAAAATAAAACAAAAGCAGTCATGCAAATATCTGTTTTAACACAGCACAGCAAAATCAGTTACACCATTCAATCCCCCTCGTCCAGACGGGGAGAATTCAATCACATTTATTCGATGCGACGTTTATTATGGGATTTAATGAGCGACAACATTTTGACCCCAAACCGAGAGGATTCTGGGATGTTTGTGGTTTTTTTGTAATAACTCTGGAAAGCAACGTCGCAGACCCATCAAGGTGGTACTCGTACTGCTCGCCTCATCGAGTGGAATCCAAAGATATGAGTGGTTAAGCTATGGGATATGAAATGGACGAGCGACCAATAAAACAACATGTATTATGGGGTTGAATGCTTTTTGCTATTCACAAAATAAAACAAAAGCAGTCATGCAAATATCTGTTTTAACACAGCACATCAAAATCAGTTACACCATTCAATCCCCCTCGTCCAGACGGGGAGAATTCAATCACATTTATTCGATGCGACGTTTCTTATGGGATTTAATGAGCGACAACATTTTGACCCCAAACCGAGAGGATTCTGGGATGTTTGTGTTTTTTTTTGTAATAACTCTGGAAGGAAACGTCGCAGACCCATGAAGATGGTACTACTACTACTCGCCTCATCGAGAGGAATCCAAAGATATGAGTGTTTAAGCTATGGGATATGAAATGGACGAGCGACCAATAAAACAACATGTATTATGGGGTTGAATGCTTTTTGCTATTCACAAAATAAAACAAAAGCAGTCATGCAAATATCTTATTTAACACAGCACAGCAAAATCAGTTGCACCATTCAATCCCGCTCGTCCAGACGGGGAGAATTCAATCACATTTATTAGATGCGACGTTTCTTATGGGATTTAATGAGCGACAACATTTTGACCCCAAATCGAGAGTCTTCTGGGATGTTTGTGGTTTTTTTGTAATAACTCTGGAAGGAAACGTCGCAGACCCATCAAGGTGGTACTCGTACTGCTCGCCTCATCGAGTGGAATCCAAAAATATGAGTGGTTAAGCTATGGGATATGAAATGGACGAGCGACCAATAAAACAACATGTATTATGGGGTTGAATGCTTTTTGCTATTCACAAAATAAAACAAAAGCAGTCATGCAAATATCTTATTTAACACAGCACAGCAAAATCAGTTGCACCATTCAATCCCGCTCGTCCAGACGGGGAGAATTCAATCACATTTATTCGATGCGACGTTTCTTATGGGATTTAATGAGCGACAACATTTTGACCCCAAATCGAGAGGCTTCTGGGATGTTTGTGTTTTTTTTGTAATAACTCTGGAAGGAAACGTCGCAGACCCATCAAGGTGGTACTCGTACTGCTCGCCTCATCGAGTGGAATCCAAAGATATGAGTGGTTAAGCTATGGGATATGAAATGGACGAGCGACCAATAAAACAACATGTATTATTGGGTTGAATGCTTTTTGCTATTCACAAAATAAAACAAAAGCAGTCATGCAAATATCTGTTTTAACACAGCACAGCAAAATCAGTTACACCATTCAATCCCCCTCGTCCAGACGGGGAGAATTCAATCACATTTATTCGATGCGACGTTTCTTTAATGGGATTTAATGAGCGACAACATTTTGACCCCAAACCGAGAGGATTCTGGGATGTTTGTGGTTTTTTTGTAATAACTCTGGAAGGCAACGTCGCAGACCCATCAAGGTGGTACTCGTACTGCTCGCCTCATCGAGTGGAATCCAAAGATATGAGTGGTTAAGCTATGGGATATGAAATGGACGAGCGACCAATAAAACAACATGTATTATGGGGTTGAATGCTTTTTGCTATTCACAAAATAAAACAAAAGCAGTCATGCAAATATCTTATTTAACACAGCACAGCAAAATCAGTTGCACCATTCAATCCCGCTCGTCCGGACGGGGAGAATTCAATCACATTTATTCGATGCGACGTTTCTTATGGGATTTAATGAGCGACAACATTTTGACCCCAAATCGAGAGGCTTCTGGGATGTTTGTGGTTTTTTTGTAATAACTCTGGAAGGAAACGTCGCAAACCCATCAAGGTGGTACTCGTACTGCTCGCCTCATCGAGAGGAATCCAAAGATATGAGTGGTTAAGCTATGGGATATGAAATGGACGAGCGACCAATAAAACAACATGTATTATGGGGTTGAATGCTTTTTGCTATTCACAAAATAAAACAAAAGCAGTAAAGCAAATATCTTATTTAACACAGCACAGCAAAATCAGTTGCACAATTCAATCCCGCTCGTCCAGACGGGGAGAATTCAATCACATTTATTCGATGCGACGTTTCTTTAATGGGATTTATTGAGCGACAACATTTTGACCCCAAACCGAGAGGATTCTGGGATGTTTGTGGTTTTTTTGTAATAACTCTGGAAGGCAACGTCGCAGACCCATCAAGGTGGTACTCGTACTGCTCGCCTCATCGAGTGGAATCCAAAGATATGAGTGGTTAAGCTATGGGATATGAAATGGACGAGCGACCAATAAAACAACATGTATTATGGGGTTGAATGCTTTTTGCTATTCACAAAATAAAACAAAAGCAGTCATGCAAATATCTTATTTAACACAGCACAGCAAAATCAGTTGCACCATTCAATCCCGCTCGTCCAGACGGGGAGAATTCAATCACATTTATTCGATGCGACGTTTCTTATGGGATTTAATGAGCGACAACATTTTGACCCCAAATCGAGAGGCTTCTGGGATGTTTGTGGTTTTTTTGTAATAACTCTGGAAGGAAACGTCGCAGACCCATCAAGCTGGTACTCGTACTGCTCGCCTCATCGAGAGGAATCCAAAGATATGAGTGGTTAAGCTATGGGATATGAAATGGACGAGCGACCAATAAAACAACATGTATTATGGGGTTGAATGCTTTTTGCTATTCACAAAATAAAACAAAAGCAGTAAAGCAAATATCTTATTTAACACAGCACAGCAAAATCAGTTGCACAATTCAATCCCGCTCGTCCAGACGGGGAGAATTCAATCACATTTATTCGATGCGACGTTTCTTTAATGGGATTTAATGAGCGACAACATTTTGACCCCAAACCGAGAGGATTCTGGGATGTTTGCGGTTTTTTGGTAACAATTCTGGAAGCAAACGTAGCAGACCCATCAAGGTGGTACTCGTACTGCTCGCCTAATCGAGTGGAATCCAAAGATATGAGTGGTTAAGCTATGGGATATGAAATGGACGAGCGACCAATAAAACAACATGTATTATGGGGTTGAATGCTTTTTGCTATTCATAAAATAAAACAAAAGCAGTCATGCAAATATCTTATTTAACACAGCACAGCAAAATCAGTTGCACCATTCAATCCCGCTCGTCCAGACGGGGAGAATTCAATCACATTTATTCGATGCGACGTTTCTTATTGGATTTAATGAGCGACAACATTTTGACCCCAAACCGAGAGGATTCTGGGATGTTTGCGGTTTTTTGGTAACAATTCTAGAAGCAAACGTAGCAGACCCATCAAGGTGGTACTCGTACTGCTCGCCTCATCGAGTGGAATCCAAAGATATGAGTGGTTAAGCTATGGGATATGAAATGGACGAGCGACCAATAAAACAACATGTATTATGGGGTTGAATGCTTTTTGCTATTCATAAAATAAAACGAAAGCAGTCATGCAAATATCTTATTTAACACAGCACAGCAAAATCAGTTGCACCATTCAATCCCGCTCGTCCAGACGGGGAGAATTCAATCACATTTATTCGATGCGACGTTTCTTATGGGATTTAATGAGCGACAACATTTTGACCCCAAACCGAGAGGATTCTGGGATGTTTGTGTTTTTTTTGTAATAACTCTGGAAGGCAACGTCGCAGACCCATCAAGGTGGTACTCGTACTGCTCGCCTCATCGAGTGGAATCCAAAGATATGAGTGGTTAAGCTATGGGATATAAAATGGACGAGCGACCAATAAAACAACATGTATTATGGGGTTGAATGCTTTTTGCTATTCACAAAATAAAACAAAAGCAGTCATGCAAATATCTTATTTAACACAGCACAGCAAAATCAGTTGCACCATTCAATCCCGCTCGTCCAGACGGGGAGAATTCAATCACATTTATTCGATGCGACGTTTATTATGGGATTTAATGAGCGACAACATTTTGACCCCAAACCGAGAGGATTCTGGGATGTTTGTGGTTTTTTTGTAATAACTCTGGAAAGCAACGTCGCAGACCCATCAAGGTGGTACTCGTACTGCTCGCCTCATCGAGTGGAATCCAAAGATATGAGTGGTTAAGCTATGGGATATGAAATGGACGAGCGACCAATAAAACAACATGTATTATGGGGTTGAATGCTTTTTGCTATTCACAAAATAAAACAAAAGCAGTCATGCAAATATCTGTTTTAACAAAGCACATCAAAATCAGTTACACCATTCAATCCCCCTCGTCCAGACGGGGAGAATTCAATCACATTTATTCGATGCGACGTTTCTTATGGGATTTAATGAGCGACAACATTTTGACCCCAAACCGAGAGGATTCTGGGATGTTTGTGTTTTTTTTTGTAATAACTCTGGAAGGAAACGTCGCAGACCCATGAAGATGGTACTACTACTACTCGCCTCATCGAGAGGAATCCAAAGATATGAGTGTTTAAGCTATGGGATATGAAATGGACGAGCGACCAATAAAACAACATGTATTATGGGGTTGAATGCTTTTTGCTATTCACAAAATAAAACAAAAGCAGTCATGCAAATATCTGTTTTAACACAGCACAGCAAAATCAGTTGCACCATTCAATCCGGCTCGTCCAGACGGGGAGAATTCAATCACATTTATTCGATGCGACGTTTCTTATGGGATTTAATGAGCGACAACATTTTGACCCCAAATCGAGAGGCTTCTGGGATGTTTGTGTTTTTTTTGTAATAACTCTGGAAGGAAACGTCGCAGACCCATCAAGGTGGTACTCGTACTGCTCGCCTCATCGAGTGGAATCCAAAGATATGAGTGGTTAAGCTATGGGATATGAAATGGACGAGCGACCAATAAAACAACATGTATTATGGGGTTGAATGCTTTTTGCTATTCACAAAATAAAACAAAAGCAGTCATGCAAATATCTGTTTTAACACAGCACAGCAAAATCAGTTACACCATTCAATCCCCCTCGTCCAGACGGGGAGAATTCAATCACATTTATTCGATGCGACGTTTCTTTAATGGGATTTAATGAGCGACAACATTTTGACCCCAAACCGAGAGGATTCTGGGATGTTTGTGGTTTTTTTGTAATAACTCTGGAAGGCAACGTCGCAGACCCATCAAGGTGGTACTCGTACTGCTCGCCTCATCGAGTGGAATCCAAAGATATGAGTGGTTAAGCTATGGGATATGAAATGGACGAGCGACCAATAAAACAACATGTATTATGGGGTTGAATGCTTTTTGCTATTCACAAAATAAAACAAAAGCAGTCATGCAAATATCTGTTTTAACACAGCACATCAAAATCAGTTACACCATTCAATCCCCCTCGTCCAGACCGGGAGAATTCAATCACATTTATTCGATGCGACGTTTCTTATGGGATTTAATGAGCGACAACATTTTGACCCCAAACCGAGAGGATTCTGGGATGTTTGTGTTTTTTTTTGTAATAACTCTGGAAGGAAACGTCGCAGACCCATGAAGATGGTACTACTACTACTCGCCTCATCGAGAGGAATCCAAAGATATGAGTGTTTAAGCTATGGGATATGAAATGGACGAGCGACCAATAAAACAACATGTATTATGGGGTTGAATGCTTTTTGCTATTCACAAAATAAAACAAAAGCAGTCATGCAAATATCTTATTTAACACAGCACAGCAAAATCAGTTGCACCATTCAATCCCGCTCGTCCAGACGGGGAGAATTCAATCACATTTATTAGATGCGACGTTTCTTATGGGATTTAATGAGCGACAACATTTTGACCCCAAATCGAGAGTGTTCTGGGATGTTTGTGGTTTTTTTGTAATAACTCTGGAAGGAAACGTCGCAGACCCATCAAGGTGGTACTCGTACTGCTCGCCTCATCGAGTGGAATCCAAAGATATGAGTGGTTAAGCTATGGGATATGAAATGGACGAGCGACCAATAAAACAACATGTATTATGGGGTTGAATGCTTTTTGCTATTCACAAAATAAAACAAAAGCAGTCATGCAAATATCTTATTTAACACAGCACAGCAAAATCAGTTGCACCATTCAATCCTGCTCGTCCAGACGGGGAGAATTCAATCACATTTATTCGATGCGACGTTTCTTATGGGATTTAATGAGCGACAACATTTTGACCCCAAATCGAGAGGCTTTTGGGATGTTTGTGTTTTTTTTGTAATAACTCTGGAAGGAAACGTCGCAGACCCATCAAGGTGGTACTCGTACTGCTCGCCTCATCGAGTGGAATCCAAAGATATGAGTGGTTAAGCTATGGGATATGAAATGGACGAGCGACCAATAAAACAACATGTATTATGGGGTTGAATGCTTTTTGCTATTCACAAAATAAAACAAAAGCAGTCATGCAAATATCTGTTTTAACACAGCACAGCAAAATCAGTTACACCATTCAATCCCCCTCGTCCAGACGGGGAGAATTCAATCACATTTATTCGATGCGACGTTTCTTTAATGGGATTTAATGAGCGACAACATTTTGACCCCAAACCGAGAGGATTCTGGGATGTTTGTGGTTTTTTTGTAATAACTCTGGAAGGCAACGTCGCAGACCCATCAAGGTGGTACTCGTACTGCTCGCCTCATCGAGTGGAATCCAAAGATATGAGTGGTTAAGCTATGGGATATGAAATGGACGAGCGACCAATAAAACAACATGTATTATGGGGTTGAATGCTTTTTGCTATTCACAAAATAAAACAAAAGCAGTCATGCAAATATCTTATTTAACACAGCACAGCAAAATCAGTTGCACCATTCAATCCCGCTCGTCCGGACGGGGAGAATTCAATCACATTTATTCGATGCGACGTTTCTTATGGGATTTAATGAGCGACAACATTTTGACCCCAAATCGAGAGGCTTCTGGGATGTTTGTGGTTTTTTTGTAATAACTCTGGAAGGAAACGTCGCAAACCCATCAAGGTGGTACTCGTACTGCTCGCCTCATCGAGAGGAATCCAAAGATATGAGTGGTTAAGCTATGGGATATGAAATGGACGAGCGACCAATAAAACAACATGTATTATGGGGTTGAATGCTTTTTGCTATTCACAAAATAAAACAAAAGCAGTAAAGCAAATATCTTATTTAACACAGCACAGCAAAATCAGTTGCACAATTCAATCCCGCTCGTCCAGACGGGGAGAATTCAATCACATTTATTCGATGCGACGTTTCTTTAATGGGATTTATTGAGCGACAACATTTTGACCCCAAACCGAGAGGATTCTGGGATGTTTGTGTTTTTTTTGTAATAACTCTGGAAGGCAACGTCGCAGACCCATCAAGGTGGTACTCGTACTGCTCGCCTCATCGAGTGGAATCCAAAGATATGAGTGGTTAAGCTATGGGATATGAAATGGACGAGCGACCAATAAAACAACATGTATTATGGGGTTGAATGCTTTTTGCTATTCACAAAATAAAACAAAAGCAGTCATGCAAATATCTTATTTAACACAGCACAGCAAAATCAGTTGCACCATTCAATCCCGCTCGTCCAGACGGGGAGAATTCAATCACATTTATTCGATGCGACGTTTCTTATGGGATTTAATGAGCGACAACATTTTGACCCCAAATCGAGAGGCTTCTGGGATGTTTGTGGTTTTTTTGTAATAACTCTGGAAGGAAACGTCGCAGACCCATCAAGGTGGTACTCGTACTGCTCGCCTCATCGAGAGGAATCCAAAGATATGAGTGGTTAAGCTATGGGATATGAAATGGACGAGCGACCAATAAAACAACATGTATTATGGGGTTGAATGCTTTTTGCTATTCACAAAATAAAACAAAAGCAGTAAAGCAAATATCTTATTTAACACAGCACAGCAAAATCAGTTGCACAATTCAATCCCGCTCGTCCAGACGGGGAGAATTCAATCACATTTATTCGATGCGACGTTTCTTTAATGGGATTTAATGAGCGACAACATTTTGACCCCAAACCGAGAGGATTCTGGGATGTTTGCGGTTTTTTGGTAACAATTCTGGAAGCAAACGTAGCAGACCCATCAAGGTGGTACTCGTACTGCTCGCCTAATCGAGTGGAATCCAAAGATATGAGTGGTTAAGCTATGGGATATGAAATGGACGAGCGACCAATAAAACAACATGTATTATGGGGTTGAATGCTTTTTGCTATTCATAAAATAAAACAAAAGCAGTCATGCAAATATCTTATTTAAAACAGCACAGCAAAATCAGTTGCACCATTCAATCCCGCTCGTCCAGACGGGGAGAATTCAATCACATTTATTCGATGCGACGTTTCTTATTGGATTTAATGAGCGACAACATTTTGACCCCAAACCGAGAGGATTCTGGGATGTTTGCGGTTTTTTGGTAACAATTCTGGAAGCAAACGTAGCAGACCCATCAAGGTGGTACTCGTACTGCTCGCCTCATCGAGTGGAATCCAAAGATATGAGTGGTTAAGCTATGGGATATGAAATGGACGAGCGACCAATAAAACAACATGTATTATGGGGTTGAATGCTTTTTGCTATTCATAAAATAAAACAAAAGCAGTCATGCAAATATCTTATTTAACACAGCACAGCAAAATCAGTTGCACCATTCAATCCCGCTCGTCCAGACGGGGAGAATTCAATCACATTTATTCGATGCGACGTTTCTTATGGGATTTAATGAGCGACAACATTTTGACCCCAAACCGAGAGGATTCTGGGATGTTTGTGTTTTTTTTGTAATAACTCTGGAAGGCAACGTCGCAGACCCATCAAGGTGGTACTCGTACTGCTCGCCTCATCGAGTGGAATCCAAAGATATGAGTGGTTAAGCTATGGGATATGAAATGGACGAGCGACCAATAAAACAACATGTATTATGGGGTTGAATGCTTTTTGCTATTCACAAAATAAAACAAAAGCAGTCATGCAAATATCTTATTTAACACAGCACAGCAAAATCAGTTGCACCATTCAATCCCGCTCGTCCAGACGGGGAGAATTCAATCACATTTATTCGATGCGACGTTTCTTTAATGGGATTTAATGAGCGACAACATTTTGACCCCAAATCGAGAGACTTCTGAGATGTTTGTGGTTTTTTTGTAATAACTCTGGAAGCAAACGTAGCAGACCCATCAAGGTGGTACTCGTACTGCTCGCCTCATCGAGTAGAATCCAAAGATATAAGTGGTTAAGCTATGGGATATGAAATGGACGAGCGACCAATAAAACAACATGTATTATGGGGTTGAATGCTTTTTGCTATTCACAAAATAAAACAAAAGCAGTCATGCAAATATCTGTTTTAACACAGCACAGCAAAATCAGTTACACCATTCAATCCCCCTCGTCCAGACGGGGAGAAGTCAATCACATTTATTCGATGCGACGTTTATTATGGGATTTAATGAGCGACAACATTTTGACCCCAAACCGAGAGGATTCTGGGATGTTTGTGGTTTTTTTGTAATAACTCTGGAAGGAAACGTCGCAGACCCATGAAGATGGTACTACTACTACTCGCCTCATCGAGAGGAATCCAAAGATATGAGTGTTTAAGCTATGGGATATGAAATGGACGAGCGACCAATAAAACAACATGTATTATGGGGTTGAATGCGTTTTTGCTATTCACAAAATAAAACAAAAGCAGTCATGCAAATATCTTATTTAACACAGCACAGCAAAATCAGTTGCACCATTCAATCCCGCTCGTCCAGACGGGGAGAATTCAATCACATTTATTAGATGCGACGTTTCTTATGGGATTTAATGAGCGACAACATTTTGACCCCAAATCGAGAGTCTTCTGGGATGTTTGTGGTTTTTTTGTAATAACTCTGGAAGGAAACGTCGCAGACCCATCAAGGTGGTACTCGTACTGCTCGCCTCATCGAGTGGAATCCAAAGATATGAGTGGTTAAGCTATGGGATATGAAATGGACGAGCGACCAATAAAACAACATGTATTATGGGGTTGAATGCTTTTTGCTATTCACAAAATAAAACAAAAGCAGTCATGCAAATATCTTATTTAACACAGCACAGCAAAATCAGTTGCACCATTCAATCCCGCTCGTCCAGACGGGGAGAATTCAATCACATTTATTCGATGCGACGTTTCTTATGGGATTTAATGAGCGACAACATTTTGACCCCAAATCGAGAGGCTTCTGGGATGTTTGTGTTTTTTTTGTAATAACTCTGGAAGGAAACGTCGCAGACCCATCAAGGTGGTACTCGTACTGCTCGCCTCATCGAGTGGAATCCAAAGATATGAGTGGTTAAGCTATGGGATATGAAATGGACGAGCGACCAATAAAACAACATGTATTATGGGGTTGAATGCTTTTTGCTATTCACAAAATAAAACAAAAGCAGTCATGCAAATATCTGTTTTAACACAGCACAGCAAAATCAGTTACACCATTCAATCCCCCTCGTCCAGACGGGGAGAATTCAATCACATTTATTCGATGCGACGTTTCTTTAATGGGATTTAATGAGCGACAACATTTTGACCCCAAACCGAGAGGATTCTGGGATGTTTGTGGTTTTTTTGTAATAACTCTGGAAGGCAACGTCGCAGACCCATCAAGGTGGTACTCGTACTGCTCGCCTCATCGAGTGGAATCCAAAGATATGAGTGGTTAAGTTATGGGATATGAAATGGACGAGCGACCAATAAAACAACATGTATTATGGGGTTGAATGCTTTTTGCTATTCACAAAATAAAACAAAAGCAGTCATGCAAATATCTTATTTAACACAGCACAGCAAAATCAGTTGCACCATTCAATCCCGCTCGTCCGGACGGGGAGAATTCAATCACATTTATTCGATGCGACGTTTCTTATGGGATTTAATGAGCGACAACATTTTGACCCCAAATCGAGAGGCTTCTGGGATGTTTGTGGTTTTTTTGTAATAACTCTGGAAGGAAACGTCGCAGACCCATCAAGGTGGTACTCGTACTGCTCGCCTCATCGAGAGGAATCCAAAGATATGAGTGGTTAAGCTATGGGATATGAAATGGACGAGCGACCAATAAAACAACATGTATTATGGGGTTGAATGCTTTTTGCTATTCACAAAATAAAACAAAAGCAGTAAAGCAAATATCTTATTTAACACAGCACAGCAAAATCAGTTGCACAATTCAATCCCGCTCGTCCAGACGGGGAGAATTCAATCACATTTATTCGATGCGACGTTTCTTTAATGGGATTTATTGAGCGACAACATTTTGACCCCAAACCGAGAGGATTCTGGGATGTTTGTGGTTTTTTTGTAATAACTCTGGAAGGCAACGTCGCAGACCCATCAAGGTGGTACTCGTACTGCTCGCCTCATCGAGTGGAATCCAAAGATATGAGTGGTTAAGCTATGGGATATGAAATGGACGAGCGACCAATAAAACAACATGTATTATGGGGTTGAATGCTTTTTGCTATTCACAAAATAAAACAAAAGCAGTCATGCAAATATCTTATTTAACACAGCACAGCAAAATCAGTTGCACCATTCAATCCCGCTCGTCCAGACGGGGAGAATTCAATCACATTTATTCGATGCGACGTTTCTTATGGGATTTAATGAGCGACAACATTTTGACCCCAAATCGAGAGGCTTCTGGGATGTTTGTGGTTTTTTTGTAATAACTCTGGAAGGAAACGTCGCAGACCCATCAAGGTGGTACTCGTACTGCTCGCCTCATCGAGAGGAATCCAAAGATATGAGTGGTTAAGCTATGGGATATGAAATGGACGAGCGACCAATAAAACAACATGTATTATGGGGTTGAATGCTTTTTGCTATTCACAAAATAAAACAAAAGCAGTAAAGCAAATATCTTATTTAACACAGCACAGCAAAATCAGTTGCACAATTCAATCCCGCTCGTCCAGACGGGGAGAATTCAATCACATTTATTCGATGCGACGTTTCTTTAATGGGATTTAATGAGCGACAACATTTTGACCCCAAACCGAGAGGATTCTGGGATGTTTGCGGTTTTTTGGTAAAAATTCTGGAAGCAAACGTAGCAGACCCATCAAGGTGGTACTCGTACTGCTCGCGTCATCGAGTGGAATCCAAAGATATGAGTGGTTAAGCTATGGGATATGAAATGGACGAGCGACCAATAAAACAACATGTATTATGGGGTTGAATGCTTTTTGCTATCCATAAAATAAAACAAAAGCAGTCATGCAAATATCTTATTTAACACAGCACAGCAAAATCAGTTGCACCATTCAATCCTGCTCGTCCAGACGGGGAGAATTCAATCACATTTATTCGATGCGACGTTTCTTATGGGATTTAATGAGCGACAACATTTTGACCCCAAATCGAGAGGCTTCTGGGATGTTTGTGGTTTTTTTGTAATAACTCTGGAAGGAAACGTCGCAGACCCATCAAGGTGGTACTCGTACTGCTCGCCTCATCGAGTGGAATCCAAAGATATGAGTGGTTAAGCTATGGGATATGAAATGGACGAGCGACCAATAAAACAACATGTATTATGGGGTTGAATGCTTTTTGCTATTCACAAAATAAAACAAAAGCAGTCATGCAAATATCTTATTTAACACAGCACAGCAAAATCAGTTGCACCATTCAATCCCGCTCGTCCAGACGGGGAGAATTCAATCACATTTATTCGATGCGACGTTTCTTATGGGATTTAATGAGCGACAACATTTTGACCCCAAATCGAGAGGCTTCTGGGATGTTTGTGTTTTTTTTGTAATAACTCTGGAAGGAAACGTCGCAGACCCATCAAGGTGGTACTCGTACTGCTCGCCTCATCGAGTGGAATCCAAAGATATGAGTGGTTAAGCTATGGGATATGAAATGGACGAGCGACCAATAAAACAACATGTATTATGGGGTTGAATGCTTTTTGCTATTCACAAAATAAAACAAAAGCAGTCATGCAAATATCTTATTTAACACAGCACAGCAAAATCAGTTGCACCATTCAATCCCGCTCGTCCGGACGGGGAGAATTCAATCACATTTATTCGATGCGACGTTTCTTATGGGATTTAATGAGCGACAACATTTTGACCCCAAATCGAGAGGCTTCTGGGATGTTTGTGGTTTTTTTGTAATAACTCTGGAAGGAAACGTCGCAGACCCATCAACGTGGTACTCGTACTGCTCGCCTCATCGAGAGGAATCCAAAGATATGAGTGGTTAATCTATGGGATATGAAATGGACGAGCGACCAATAAAACAACATGTATTATGGGGTTGAATGCTTTTTGCTATTCACAAAATAAAACAAAAGCAGTAAAGCAAATATCTTATTTAACACAGCACAGCAAAATCAGTTGCACAATTCAATCCCGCTCGTCCAGACGGGGAGAATTCAATCACATTTATTCGATGCGACGTTTCTTTAATGGGATTTATTGAGCGACAACATTTTGACCCCAAACCGAGAGGATTCTGGGATGTTTGTGGTTTTTTTGTAATAACTCTGGAAGGCAACGTCGCAGACCCATCAAGGTGGTACTCGTACTGCTCGCCTCATCGAGTGGAATCCAAAGATATGAGTGGTTAAGCTATGGGATATGAAATGGACGAGCGACCAATAAAACAACATGTATTATGGGGTTGAATGCTTTTTGCTATTCACAAAATAAAACAAAAGCAGTCATGCAAATATCTTATTTAACACAGCACAGCAAAATCAGTTGCACCATTCAATCCCGCTCGTCCAGACGGGGAGAATTCAATCACATTTATTCGATGCGACGTTTCTTATGGGATTTAATGAGCGACAACATTTTGACCCCAAATCGAGAGGCTTCTGGGATGTTTGTGGTTTTTTTGTAATAACTCTGGAAGGAAACGTCGCAGACCCATCAAGGTGGTACTCGTACTGCTCGCCTCATCGAGAGGAATCCAAAGATATGAGTGGTTAAGCTATGGGATATGAAATGGACGAGCGACCAATAAAACAACATGTATTATGGGGTTGAATGCTTTTTGCTATTCACAAAATAAAACAAAAGCAGTAAAGCAAATATCTTATTTAACATAGCACAGCAAAATCAGTTGCACAATTCAATCCCGCTCGTCCAGACGGGGAGAATTCAATCACATTTATTCGATGCGACGTTTCTTTAATGGGATTTAATGAGCGACAACATTTTGACCCCAAACCGAGAGGATTCTGGGATGTTTGCGGTTTTTTGGTAACAATTCTGGAAGCAAACGTAGCAGACCCATCAAGGTGGTACTCGTACTGCTCGCCTCATCGAGTGGAATCCAAAGATATGAGTGGTTAAGCTATGGGATATGAAATGGACGAGCGACCAATAAAACAACATGTATTATGGGGTTGAATGCTTTTTGCTATTCATAAAATAAAACAAAAGCAGTCATGCAAATATCTTATTTAACACAGCACAGCAAAATCAGTTGCACCATTCAATCCCGCTCGTCCAGACGGGGAGAATTCAATCACATTTATTCGATGCGACGTTTCTTATGGGATTTAATGAGCGACAACATTTTGACCCCAAACCGAGAGGATTCTGGGATGTTTGCGGTTTTTTGGTAACAATTCTGGAAGCAAACGTAGCAGACCCATCAAGGTGGTACTCGTACTGCTCGCCTCATCGAGTGGAATCCAAAGATATGAGTGGTTAAGCTATGGGATATGAAATGGACGAGCGACCAATAAAACAACATGTATTATGGGGTTGAATGCTTTTTGCTATTCATAAAATAAAACAAAAGCAGTCATGCAAATATCTTATTTAACACAGCACAGCAAAATCAGTTGCACCATTCAATCCCGCTCGTCCAGACGGGGAGAATTCAATCACATTTATTCGATGCGACGTTTCTTATGGGATTTAATGAGCGACAACATTTTGACCCCAAACCGAGAGGATTCTGGGATGTTTGTGGTTTTTTTGTAATAACTCTGGAAGGCAACGTCGCAGACCCATCAAGGTGGTACTCGTACTGCTCGCCTCATCGAGTGGAATCCAAAGATATGAGTGGTTAAGCTATGGGATATGAAATGGACGAGCGACCAATAAAACAACATGTATTATGGGGTTGAATGCTTTTTGCTATTCACAAAATAAAACAAAAGCAGTCATGCAAATATCTTATTTAACACAGCACAGCAAAATCAGTTGCACCATTCAATCCCGCTCGTCCAGACGGGGAGAATTCAATCACATTTATTCGATGCGACGTTTCTTATGGGATTTAATGAGCGACAACATTTTGACCCCAAATCGAGAGGCTTCTGGGATGTTTGTGGTTTTTTTGTAATAACTCTGGAAGGAAACGTCGCAGACCCATCAAGGTGGTACTCGTACTGCTCGCCTCATCGAGAGGAATCCAAAGATATGAGTGGTTAAGCTATGGGATATGAAATGGACGAGCGACCAATAAAACAACATGTATTATGGGGTTGAATGCTTTTTGCTATTCACAAAATAAAACAAAAGCAGTAAAGCAAATATCTTATTTAACATAGCACAGCAAAATCAGTTGCACAATTCAATCCCGCTCGTCCAGACGGGGAGAATTCAATCACATTTATTCGATGCGACGTTTCTTTAATGGGATTTAATGAGCGACAACATTTTGACCCCAAACCGAGAGGATTCTGGGATGTTTGCGGTTTTTTGGTAACAATTCTGGAAGCAAACGTAGCAGACCCATCAAGGTGGTACTCGTACTGCTCGCCTCATCGAGTGGAATCCAAAGATATGAGTGGTTAAGCTATGGGATATGAAATGGACGAGCGACCAATAAAACAACATGTATTATGGGGTTGAATGCTTTTTGCTATTCATAAAATAAAACAAAAGCAGTCATGCAAATATCTTATTTAACACAGCACAGCAAAATCAGTTGCACCATTCAATCCCGCTCGTCCAGACGGGGAGAATTCAATCACATTTATTCGATGCGACGTTTCTTATGGGATTTAATGAGCGACAACATTTTGACCCCAAACCGAGAGGATTCTGGGATGTTTGCGGTTTTTTGGTAACAATTCTGGAAGCAAACGTAGCAGACCCATCAAGGTGGTACTCGTACTGCTCGCCTCATCGAGTGGAATCCAAAGATATGAGTGGTTAAGCTATGGGATATGAAATGGACGAGCGACCAATAAAACAACATGTATTATGGGGTTGAATGCTTTTTGCTATTCATAAAATAAAACAAAAGCAGTCATGCAAATATCTTATTTAACACAGCACAGCAAAATCAGTTGCACCATTCAATCCCGCTCGTCCAGACGGGGAGAATTCAATCACATTTATTCGATGCGACGTTTCTTATGGGATTTAATGAGCGACAACATTTTGACCCCAAACCGAGAGGATTCTGGGATGTTTGTGGTTTTTTTGTAATAACTCTGGAAGGCAACGTCGCAGACCCATCAAGGTGGTACTCGTACTGCTCGCCTCATCGAGTGGAATCCAAAGATATGAGTGGTTAAGCTATGGGATATGAAATGGACGAACGACCAATAAAACAACATGTATTATGGGGTTGAATGCTTTTTGCTATTCACAAAATAAAACAAAAGCAGTTATGCAAATATCTTATTTAACACAGCACAGCAAAATCAGTTGCACCATTCAATCCCGCTCGTCCAGACGGGGAGAATTCAATCACATTTATTCGATGCGACGTTTCTTTAATGGGATTTAATGAGCGACAACATTTTGACCCCAAATCGAGAGACTTCTGGGATGTTTGTGGTTTTTTTGTAATAACTCTGGAAGCAAACGTAGCAGACCCATCAAGGTGGTACTCGTACTGCTCGCCTCATCGAGTAGAATCCAAAGATATAAGTGGTTAAGCTATGGGATATGAAATGGACGAGCGACCAATAAAACAACATGTATTATGGGGTTGAATGCTTTTTGCTATTCACAAAATAAAACAAAACCAGTCATGCAAATATCTTATTTAACACATCACAGCAAAATCAGTTGCACCATTCAATCCCGCTCGTCCAGATGGGGAGAATTCAATCACATTTATTCGATGCGACGTTTCTTATGGGATTTATTGAGCGACAACATTTTGACCCCAAATCGAGAGGATTCTGGGATGTTTGTGGTTTTTTTGTAATAACTCTGGAAGTAAACGTCGCAGACCCATCAAGGTGGTACTCGTACTGCTCGCCTCATCGAGAGGAATCCAAAGATATGAGTGGTTAAGCTATGGGATATGAAATGGACGAGCGACCAATAAAACAACATGTATTATGGGGTTGAATGCTTTTTGCTATTCACAAAATAAAACAAAAGCAGTAAAGCAAATATCTTATTTAACACAGCACAGCAAAATCAGTTGCACAATTCAATCCCGCTCGTCCAGACGGGGAGAATTCAATCACATTTATTCGATGCGACGTTTCTTTAATGGGATTTAATGAGCGACAACATTTTGACCCCAAACCGAGAGGATTCTGGGATGTTTGCGGTTTTTTGGTAACAATTCTGGAAGCAAACGTAGCAGACCCATCAAGGTGGTACTCGTACTGCTCGCCTCATCGAGTGGAATCCAAAGATATGAGTGGTTAAGCTATGGGATATGAAATGGACGAGCGACCAATAAAACAACATGTATTATGCGGTTGAATGCTTTTTGCTATTCATAAAATAAAACAAAAGCAGTCATGCAAATATCTTATTTAACACAGCACAGCAAAATCAGTTGCACCATTCAATCCTGCTCGTCCAGACGGGGAGAATTCAATCACATTTATTCGATGCGACGTTTCTTATGGGATTTAATGAGCGACAACATTTTGACCCCAAATCGAGAGGCTTCTGGGATGTTTGTGGTTTTTTTGTAATAACTCTGGAAGGAAACGTCGCAGACCCATGAAGGTGGTACTCGTACTGCTCGCCTCATCGAGTGGAATCCAAAGATATGAGTGGTTAAGCTATGGGATATGAAATGGACGAGCGACCAATAAAACAACATGTATTATGGGGTTGAATGCTTTTTGCTATTCACAAAATAAAACAAAAGCAGTCATGCAAATATCTGTTTTAACACAGCACAGCAGAATCAGTTACACCATTCAATCCCCCTCGTCCAGACGGGGAGAATTCAATCACATTTATTCGATGCGACGTTTCTTATGGGATTTAATGAGCGACAACATTTTGACCCCAAACCGAGAGGATTCTGGGATGTTTGTGGTTTTTTTGTAATAACTCTGGAAGGCAACGTCGCAGACCCATCAAGGTGGTACTCGTACTGCTCGCCTCATCGAGTGGAATCCAAAGATATGAGTGGTTAAGCTATGGGATATGAAATGGACGAGCGACCAATAAAACAACATGTATTATGGGGTTGAATGCTTTTTGCTATTCACAAAATAAAACAAAAGCAGTCATGCAAATATCTTATTTAACACAGCACAGCAAAATCAGTTGCACCATTCAATCCCGCTCGTCCAGACGGGGAGAATTCAATCACATTTATTCGATGCGACGTTTCTTATGGGATTTAATGAGCGACAACATTTTGACCCCAAATCGAGAGGCTTCTGGGATGTTTGTGGTTTTTTTGTAATAACTCTGGAAGGAAGCGTCGCAGACCCATCAAGGTGGTACTCGTACTGCTCGCCTCATCGAGTGGAATCCAAAGATATGAGTGGTTAAGCTATGGGATATGAAATGGACGAGCGACCAATAAAACAACATGTATTATGGGGTTGAATGCTTTTTGCTATTCACAAAATAAAACAAAAGCAGTCATGCAAATATCTTATTTAACACAGCACAGCAAAATCAGTTGCACCATTCAATCCCGCTCGTCCAGACGGGGAGAATTCAATCACATTTATTCGATGCGACGTTTCTTATGGGATTTAATGAGCGACAACATTTTGACCCCAAATCGAGAGGCTTCTGGGATGTTTGTGGTTTTTTTGTAATAACTCTGGAAGGAAGCGTCGCAGACCCATCAAGGTGGTACTCGTACTGCTCGCCTCATCGAGTGGAATCCAAAGATATGAGTGGTTAAGCTATGGGATATGAAATGGACGAGCGACCAATAAAACAACATGTATTATGGGGTTGAATGCTTTTTGCTATTCACAAAATAAAACAAAAGCAGTCATGCAAATATCTTATTTAACACATCACAGCAAAATCAGTTGCACCATTCAATCCCGCTCGTCCAGATGGGGAGAATTCAATCACATTTATTCGATGCGACGTTTCTTATGGGATTTATTGAGCGACAACATTTTGACCCCAAATCGAGAGGATTCTGGGATGTTTGTGGTTTTTTTGTAATAACTCTGGAAGTAAACGTCGCAGACCCATCAAGGTGGTACTCGTACTGCTCGCCTCATCGAGAGGAATCCAAAGATATGAGTGGTTAAGCTATGGGATATGAAATGGACGAGCGACCAATAAAACAACATGTATTATGGGGTTGAATGCTTTTTGCTATTCACAAAATAAAACAAAAGCAGTAAAGCAAATATCTTATTTAACACAGCACAGCAAAATCAGTTGCACAATTAAATCCCGCTCGTCCAGACGGGGAGAATTCAATCACATTTATTCGATGCGACGTTTCTTTAATGGGATTTAATGAGCGACAACATTTTGACCCCAAACCGAGAGGATTCTGGGATGTTTGCGGTTTTTTGGTAACAATTCTGGAAGCAAACGTAGCAGACCCATCAAGGTGGTACTCGTACTGCTCGCCTCATCGAGTGGAATCCAAAGATATGAGTGGTTAAGCTATGGGATATGAAATGGACGAGCGACCAATAAAACAACATGTATTATGGCGTTGAATGCTTTTTGCTATTCACAAAATAAAACAAAAGCAGTCATGCAAATATCTGTTTTAACACAGCACATCAAAATCAGTTACACCATTCAATCCCCCTCGTCCAGACGGGGAGAATTCAATCACATTTATTCGATGCGACGTTTCTTATGGGATTTAATGAGCGACAACATTTTGACCCCAAACCGAGAGGATTCTGGGATGTTTGTGGTTTTTTTGTAATAACTCTGGAAGGAAACGTCGCAGACCCATCAAGGTGGTACTCTTACTGCTCGCCTCATCGAGTGGAATCCAAAGATATGAGTGGTTAAGCTAAGGGATATGAAATGGACGAGCGACCAATAAAACAACATGTATTATGGGGTTGAATGCTTTTTGCTATTCACAAAATAAAACAAAAGCAGTCATGCAAATATCTTATTTAACACAGCACAGCAAAATCAGTTGCACCATTCAATCCCGCTCGTCCAGACGGGGAGAATTCAATCACATTTATTCGATGCGACGTTTCTTATGGGATTTATTGAGCGACAACATTTTGACCCCAAATCGAGAGGATTCTGGGATGTTTGTGGTTTTTTTGTAATAACTCTGGAAGTAAACGTCGCAGACCCATCAAGGTGGTACTCGTACTGCTCGCCTCATCGAGAGGAATCCAAAGATATGAGTGGTTAAGCTATGGGATATGAAATGGACGAGCGACCAATAAAACAACATGTATTATGGGGTTGAATGCTTTTTGCTATTCACAAAATAAAACAAAAGCAGTCATGCAAATATCTTATTTAACACAGCACAGCAAAATCAGTTGCACCATTCAATCCCGCTCGTCCAGACGGGGAGAATTCAATCACATTTATTCGATGCGACGTTTCTTATGGGATTTAATGAGCGACAACATTTTGACCCCAAATCGAGAGGCTTCTGGGATGTTTGTGGTTTTTTTGTAATAACTCTGGAAGGAAGCGTCGCAGACCCATCAAGGTGGTACTCGTACTGCTCGCCTCATCGAGTGGAATCCAAAGATATGAGTGGTTAAGCTATGGGATATGAAATGGACGAGCGACCAATAAAACAACATGTATTATGGGGTTGAATGCTTTTTGCTATTCACAAAATAAAACAAAAGCAGTCATGCAAATATCTTATTTAACACATCACAGCAAAATCAGTTGCACCATTCAATCCCGCTCGTCCAGATGGGGAGAATTCAATCACATTTATTCGATGCGACGTTTCTTATGGGATTTATTGAGCGACAACATTTTGACCCCAAATCGAGAGGATTCTGGGATGTTTGTGGTTTTTTTGTAATAACTCTGGAAGTAAACGTCGCAGACCCATCAAGGTGGTACTCGTACTGCTCGCCTCATCGAGAGGAATCCAAAGATATGAGTGGTTAAGCTATGGGATATGAAATGGACGAGCGACCAATAAAACAACATGTATTATGGGGTTGAATGCTTTTTGCTATTCACAAAATAAAACAAAAGCAGTAAAGCAAATATCTTATTTAACACAGCACAGCAAAATCAGTTGCACAATTAAATCCCGCTCGTCCAGACGGGGAGAATTCAATCACATTTATTCGATGCGACGTTTCTTTAATGGGATTTAATGAGCGACAACATTTTGACCCCAAACCGAGAGGATTCTGGGATGTTTGCGGTTTTTTGGTAACAATTCTGGAAGCAAACGTAGCAGACCCATCAAGGTGGTACTCGTACTGCTCGCCTCATCGAGTGGAATCCAAAGATATGAGTGGTTAAGCTATGGGATATGAAATGGACGAGCGACCAATAAAACAACATGTATTATGGCGTTGAATGCTTTTTGCTATTCACAAAATAAAACAAAAGCAGTCATGCAAATATCTGTTTTAACACAGCACATCAAAATCAGTTACACCATTCAATCCCCCTCGTCCAGACGGGGAGAATTCAATCACATTTATTCGATGCGACGTTTCTTATGGGATTTAATGAGCGACAACATTTTGACCCCAAACCGAGAGGATTCTGGGATGTTTGTGGTTTTTTTGTAATAACTCTGGAAGGAAACGTCGCAGACCCATCAAGGTGGTACTCTTACTGCTCGCCTCATCGAGTGGAATCCAAAGATATGAGTGGTTAAGCTATGGGATATGAAATGGACGAGCGACCAATAAAACAACATGTATTATGGGGTTGAATGCTTTTTGCTATTCACAAAATAAAACAAAAGCAGTCATGCAAATATCTTATTTAACACAGCACAGCAAAATCAGTTGCACCATTCAATCCCGCTCGTCAAGACGGGGAGAATTCAATCACATTTATTCGATGCGACGTTTATTATGGGATTTAATGAGCGACAACATTTTGACCCCAAACCGAGAGGATTCTGGGATGTTTGTGGTTTTTTTGTAATAACTCTGGAAAGCAACGTCGCAGACCCATCAAGGTGGTACTCGTACTGCTCGCCTCATCGAGTGGAATCCAAAGATATGAGTGGTTAAGCTATGGGATATGAAATGGACGAGCGACCAATAAAACAACATGTATTATGGGGTTGAATGCTTTTTGCTATTCACAAAATAAAACAAATGCAGTCATGCAAATATCTGTTTTAACACAGCACATCAAAATCAGTTACACCATTCAATCCCCCTCGTCCAGACGAGGAGAATTCAATGACATTTATTCGATGCGACGTTTCTTATGGGATTTAATGAGCGACAACATTTTGACACCAAACCGAGAGGATTCTGGGATGTTTGTGGTTTTTTTTGTAATAACTCTGGAAGGAAACGTCGCAGACCCATGAAGATGGTACTACTACTGCTCGCGTCATCGAGAGGAATCCAAAGATATGAGTGTTTAAGCTATGGGATATGAAATGGACGAGCGACCAATAAAACAACATGTATTATGGGGTTGAATGCTTTTTGCTATTCACAAAATAAAACAAAAGCAGTCATGCAAATATCTTATTTAACACAGCACAGCAAAATCAGTTGCACCATTCAATCCCGCTCGTCCAGACGGGGAGAATTCAATCACATTTATTCGATGCGACGTTTCTTATGGGATTTAATGAGCGACAACATTTTGACCCCAAATCGAGAGGCTTCTGGGATGTTTGTGGTTTTTTTGTAATTACTCTGGAAGGAAACGTCGCAGACCCATCAAGGTGGTACTCGTACTGCTCGCCTCATCGAGACGAATCCAAAGATATGAGTGGTTTAGCTATGGGACATGAAATGGACGAGCGACCAATAAAACAACATGTATTATGGGGTTGAATGCTTTTTGCTATTCACAAAATAAAACAAAAGCAGTAAAGCAAATATCTGTTTTAACACAGCACAGCAAAATCAGTTACACCATTCAATCCCCCTCGTCCAGACGGGGAGAATTCAATCACATTTATTCGATGCGACGTTTCTTATGGGATTTAATGAGCGACAACATTTTGACCCCAAACCGAGAGGATTCTGGGATGTTTGTGTTTTTTTTGTAATAACTCTGGAAGGCAACGTCGCAGACCCATCAAGGTGGTACTCTTACTGCTCGCCTCATCGAGAGGAATCCAAAGATATGACTGTTTAAGCTATGGGATATGAAATGGACGAGCGACCAATAAAACAACATGTATTATGGGGTTGAATGCTTTTTGCTATTCACAAAATAAAACAAAAGCAGTCATGCAAATATCTTATTTAACACAGCACAGCAAAATCAGTTGCACCATTCAATCCCGCTCGTCCAGACGGGGAGAATTCAATCACATTTATTCGATGCGACGTTTCTTATGGGATTTAATGAGCGACAACATTTTGACCCCAAATCGAGAGGCTTCTGGGATGTTTGTGGTTTTTTTGTAATAACTCTGGAAGGAAACGTCGCAGACCCATCAAGGTGGTACTCGTACTGCTCGCCTCATCGAGACGAATCCAAAGATATGAGTGGTTAAGCTATGGGACATGAAATGGACGAGCGACGAATAAAACAACATGTATTATGGGGTTGAATGCTTTTTGCTATTCACAAAATAAAACAAAAGCAGTAAAGCAAATATCTTATTTAACACAGCACAGCAAAATCAGTTGCACCATTCAATCCCGCTCGTCCAGACGGGGAGAATTCAATCACATTTATTCGATGCGACGTTTCTTTAATGGGATTTAATGAGCGACAACATTTTGACCCCAAACCGAGAGGATTCTGGGATGTTTGTGGTTTTTTGGTAATAACTCTGGAAGGAAACGTCGCAGACCCATCAAGGTGGTAGTCGTACTGCTCGCCTCATCGAGTGGAATCCAAAGATATGAGTGGTTAAGCTATTGGATATGAAATGGACGAGCGACCAATAAAACAACATGTATTATGGGGTTGAATGCTCTTTGCTATTCACAAAATAAACAAAAGCAGTCATGCAAATATCTGTTTTAACACAGCACAGCAAAATCAGTTACACCATTCAATCCCCCTCGTCCAGACGGGGAGAATTCAATCACATTTATTCGATGCGACGTTTCTTATGGGATTTAATGAGCGACAACATTTTGACCCCAAACCGAGAGGATTCTGGGATGTTTGTGGTTTTTTTGTAATAACTCTGGAAGGCAACGTCGCAGACCCATCAAGGTGGTACTCGTACTGCTCGCCTCATCGAGTGGAATCCAAAGATATGAGTGGTTAAGCTATGGGATATGAAATGGACGAGCGACCAATAAAACAACATGTATTATGGGGTTGAATGCTTTTTGCTATTCACAAAATAAAACAAAAGCAGTCATGCAAATATCTGTTTTAACACAGCACAGCAAAATCAGTTACACCATTCAATCCCCCTCGTCCAGACGGGGAGAATTCAATCACATTTATTCGATGCGACGTTTCTTATGGTATTTAATGAGCGACAACATTTTGACCCCAAATCGAGAGGATTCTGGGATGTTTGTGTTTTTTTGTAATAACTCTGGAAGGCAACGTCGCAGACCCATCAAGGTGGTACTCGTACTGCTCGCCTCATCGAGAGGAATCCAAAGATATGAGTGTTTAAGCTATGGGATATGAAATGGACGAGCGACCAATAAAACAACATGTATTATGGGGTTGAATGCTTTTTGCTATTCACAAAATAAAACAAAAGCAGTCATGCAAATATCTTATTTAACACAGCACAGCAAAATCAGTTGCACCATTCAATCCCGCTCGTCCAGACGGGGAGAATTCAATCACATTTATTCGATGCGACGTTTCTTATCGGATTTATTGAGCGACAACATTTTGACCCCAAATCGAGAGGATTCTGGGATGTTTGTGTTTTTTTTGTAATAACTCTGGAAGGAAACGTCGCAGAACTATCAAGGTGGTACTCGTACTGCTCGCCTCATCGAGAGGAATCCAAAGATATGAGTGGTTAAGCTATGGGATATGAAATGGACGAGCGACCAATAAAACAACATGTATTATGGGGTTGAATGCTTTTTGCTATTCACAAAATAAAACAAAAGCAGTCATGCAAATATCTTATTTAACACAGCACAGCAAAATCAGTTGCACCATTCAATCCCCCTCGTCCAGACGGGGAGAATTCAATCACATTTTTTCGATGCGACGTTTCTTTAATGGGATTTAATGAGCTACAACATTTTGACCCCAAATCGAGAGGATTCTGGGATGTTTGTGGTTTTTTTGTAATAACTCTGGAAAGCAACGTCGCAGACCCATCAAGGTGGTACTCGTACTGCTCGCCTCATCGAGTGGAATCCAAAGATATGAGTGGTTAAGCTATGGGATATGAAATGGACGAGCGACCAATAAAACAACATGTATTATGGGGTTGAATGCTTTTTGCTATTCACAAAATAAAACAAAAGCAGTCATGCAAATATCTGTTTTAACACAGCACATCAAAATCAGTTACACCATTCAATCCCCCTCGTCCAGACGGGGAGAATTCAATCACATTTATTCGATGCGACGTTTCTTATGGGATTTAATGAGCGACAACATTTTGACCCCAAACCGAGAGGAATCTGGGATGTTTGTGGTTTTTTTGTAATAACTCTGGAAGGAAACGTCGCAGACCAATGAAGGTGGTACTCGTACTGCTCGCCTCATCGAGTGGAATCCAAAGATATGAGTGGTTAAGCTATGGGATATGAAATGGACGAGCGACCAATGAAACAACATGTATTATGGGGTTGAATGCTTTTTGCTATTCACAAAATAAAATAAAAGCAGTCATGCAAATATCTTATTTAACACGGCACAGAAAAATCAGTTGCACCATTCAATCCCGCTCGTCCAGACGGGGAGAATTCAATGACATTTATTCGATGCGACGTTTCTTATGGGATTTAATGAGCGACAACATTTTGACCCTAAACCGAGAGGATTCTGGGATGTTTGTGGTTTTTTTTGTAATAACTCTGGAAGGAAACGTCGCAGACCCATGAAGATGGTACTACTACTGCTCGCCTCATCGAGAGGAATCCAAAGATATGAGTGTTTAAGCTATGGGATATGAAATGGACGAGCGACCAATAAAACAACATGTATTATGGGGTTGAATGCTTTTTGCTATTCACAAAATAAAACAAAAGCAGTCATGCAAATATCTTATTTAACACAGCACAGCAAAATCAGTTGCACCATTCACTCCCGCTCGTCCAGACGGGGAGAATTCAATCACATTTATTCGATGCGACGTTTCTTATGGGATTTAATGAGCGACAACATTTTGACCCCAAATCGAGAGGCTTCTGGGATGTTTGTGGTTTTTTTGTAATAACTCTGGAAGGAAACGTCGCAGACCCATCAAGGTGGTACTCGTACTGCTCGCCTCATCGAGTGGAATCCAAAGATATGAGTGGTTAAGCTATGGGATCTGAAATGGACGAGCGACCAATAAAACAACATGTATTATGGGGTTGAATGCTTTTTGCTATTCACAAAATAAAACAAAAGCAGTCATGCAAATATCTGTTTTAACACAGCACAGCAAAATCAGTTACACCATTCAATCCCCCTCGTCCAGACGGGGAGAATTCAATCACATTTATTCGATGCGACGTTTCTTATGGGATTTAATGAGCGACAACATTTTGACCCCAAACCGAGAGGATTCTGGGATGTTTGTGTTTTTTTTGTAATAACTCTGGAAGGAAACGTCGCAGACCCATCAAGGTGGTACTCGTACTGCTCGCCTCATCGAGTGGAATAGACTATGCTAATGCGAGAGATAATCGTATTAATTTATGCTAGTGTATGTGTGATTATGCTACTGCGAGCCGTTATGATAATTAGGCCCCGCCTCGTTGACGAGGGTCGGTTTTCAATCGGGATAATGCAATTAATCATATGCAGTTATGCAGGTACTTGAGCATGTCAGATTAAACTCGGCTGTGTTGTTTAACTTTGTACTATCGATCAGTATAATACAATTATTCCCGCTTTAACATTTACTGAGTATGTGGTAGTGTGTTCAGCCAGGTCTCCAAGTTCAGATCTCAGCACAGAATACAGTTCTTATGCATAAATGTCACGAAAGAACACAACACTTCTGTGTTAATCAATTTTAATGACGATAGTGATAATGACGATAATGATGACGATGGTGATAATGATGATAATGATGACAATAATAACAATGGTGATGATGCGTACTTCAACAGCTCCAGCACGAGACAGTTGTGTCCGCGGAAGTGGAACGAGTGCAGGACGCGGATGACGCCGTGCAGCTCAGCACTGCCCTCCCCCTGCAGCTCCGTGATCACCTTCAACTCCATCCTCTGCATCTCTATTTTGGTAGGGCTGTGTGCACACAGCAAGTCTGTGGGTCTCTGTGGGTCTCTAGTTCATAGTAGTTTTACGACGGTAAATTTTTTAGTGAGATAGTTTCAGTTTATAGTTAGAGATAGTTTTGCAGAGGTTATTATCATTGTTGTTTACTATTATACTCATTATTTTGTAACCATGTTGTATTTACTTGCATTTATTATCTATTATTGTATTCATTTATAATTATGACCATGGCCGCTGTGTTAAGACCACCAGCACCCACCCACACCACCACCACCACCACCAACCCCATCACCCCTGCCCCAACCTACTGGATGGGCAGTGCCAGCATCTTGACAGCCACCAGGAATCCCATATTGTGGTCCACGCACCGCAGCACCACTCCCTGCCCTCCCTCGCCAATCTTCTCTCGCACCTCGAAGCGGCATTGGAGCTGCTCCTGGGGTATCTAAGAAGCAGCAGCAGCAGCGCCGCAACGGCCAGTCAGAGTCACAATCACGATGGGAATGTTTTACGCTTAGTGGTAGCAGCAGTGGTAGTACTGAGTAGTAGTTAGTAGCAGTAGTGTCTGTGTGCGCCTGTGTGCCTGTTTGTGTGCGCATCTGCGTGTGTGTGTGTCTGTCTGTGCGAGTTTCACAGGGATATTTCTGCTTGCAAGCTTTGACTTTAACATAGCCATTTCTGTGACCAGACACAAGCTAATCACTCAGCAATTTCAATGCTAAATTATCCTGTTTGATTTGTACTAGGTGCCTCTGTGGATGTGTAGGCTTTGACTTTAACATAGCCATTTCTGTGACCAGTCACAAGCTAATCACTCAGCTCTTTCAATGCTAAATTTTATGCTAATTCGTTTGTCAAGGCGCTCTGTTTCTTCTCACACAGCTTAAAGGTCGCGGTCTGAGCTTGGCTGTGTTCACTCCAGCGCTTTCCTCCAGACAGTCTCGTCCCTTCACCTGATGAAGGCCGCTTGTGTTGTGGCCGAAACGTCGTGAGAATTTTATTGTGTTATTTTATTTGATCAATGTATTATTTTATTCTCATTCTACGCTACTTTACCGAAAGAACCAAAGAAGATGAATCCTTGCAGCCAAGATAGCTTTAAATCGAAATTTAACAGAATGGTATTGAACCTTTTTCTTTACAGGGTGGCCCTGGGGATTGCCACGTGGCAGGTGTCGTCCATTGTCCATACCAGACCCCTCCAGCTCTCTCACCCTGGGTCAGCTGCCCCTTCCATGTCCTGGAAACCATGGCAAGGTCATCCTATGAGGACTGCCTGGATGAAAACCAGCATGGAAGGGGCCCAGGGTGGGACCGGCTATGCTTTTGGGCTAGTCCCGTTTGTGTGTGGTGTGCGGTGTCTTCGTAGCAATCGTTCTCCACTGTAGTCCTGGCATCTGCTGCTCAGCTTCATTCCACAGCTGTGGTTCCAGTGGCGCGGTCTCTCCGGGGACCCATGTGGTGTGTGTGTGGGTGTGACATGTATCACGGGGTGGGTGGATAGTATCGTGATAGTGGTCATGGTAGGCACCGATCCACGACCTCCATCACCCCTACTGAGTGGTGGACATGCCACCACAAAGCAGCATGCGGCGGAGGAGTGAGGTGACCGCTCTCGCCTCACGAGCGAGGCCCTCTCGCTTCCTCTTCATTCCCTGCATCACCACCTCCATCTCCTCCTTTGTCTCATCCTCCTCCACCTCCTCTTAATCCTCCACCACCATCTTCTCCCCCTCTTCTGTTTTCTCCATTCTCTCTTCATGCTCCTCAACCTCCGAGGTGGCGTCGGTGGCATCGGTGGTGGCAGCGGAGGTGCTGGAGGTGATGGCCGTGGTGGCGGTGGCAATGGTGGTGATGGTGGCAGCGGAGGTGGCGGTGGCGGCAGCGGTAATGGCGGTGGCGCCAGCGGTGGTGGGGCGGAGGTGGCAGCGTTGGTGGTGGTGATGGTAGTAGTCCTGGCGAGGCACCGCTCTTCCTCCATGAGGCGCTTCTCCTCCTCGACGCTCTTCACGTTGGCGAGACACTTCTCCTCCACCAGACGCTTCTCTTCCGTGAAGTACTTCACTTTAACGAGGCGCTTCTTGAGGAAATAGTCTCTGAAGCAGTTCTCCTCTGTGCGGCGCTTCACCCTGGCAAGGCGCTGCACCTCAAAGAGGTGCTCCTCTACCATGTGGCGTTTCTCTGTCGCATGGTCCTTCTCCTCCTGGAGATGCTTCACCCCGCTGAGATCCTTCAACTCCCCAATTATCCTCTGTTCAAGCAAAGATAATCACATGAATATACAGACATGCAAGCAGAAATTCATTTAAGTTTTTCAGATTCATTTATTTGGTATAACCCTGTGAGCTATGTTGCTCTTGACTCGGGTGCAACCGCAACAAACAAAAACATGATCAAGGAATATCTTAAAGCGACTACACGCAACAGAAAAATCCAGGAAAAGACAGCAAAGTCTTCCAGAAAAGCACCGTATATCAACACTGTGTGCAAAAATCCCGGTGGGATGCAAGTCGAATAATAACAATCATAAGACAATTTAGATTAAAGTTATCAGGCTAACTCTGTACTACAAAAAACAAACATGGCTAAACCAAAACGTTTTCAAAATCACCAAAATAAAGCTATAAAAACAATGTAACAGTGATCATAGGAACTGATTCAAATTTAACAATTAACGATATATACATAACATGTACGACCAAACTTTGCAGCCATAGCTGGCTGTATGAGTCACTCCATAACAGCAGGATTATGAGTCGCAGTATGTAAAAAAATATTCAATACACCTTTAAAGATCAGCACACTATTCAAGTGTACATCTATGGTACAATTTATTGAAAATAAGTTTTGGGAACAGAAACTTATTTCTTTTAAACAACAGACAAATATTAACAAGCACTGTTTATTACATTAACTTTGTTTAACTTTTTTGGTCCCAGTTGAGACATTCAGAACTATGACAAAACAAATAATTGTGCTCTGATCTAATGTGCAATCTGTGGCATATGAATTTGTTAAGGTGATGTTGTCCGGTCCTGTACATATCAAGTACAGTGAGGGAAAAACTTATTTGATCCCCTGCTGATTTTGTACATTTGCCCACTGACAAAGAAATGAACAGAATATAATTTTAATGGTAGGTTTATTTGAACAGTGAGAGGCAGAATAACAACAAAAACATCCAGAAAAACATGTCAAAAATGTTATAATTTGATTTCCATTATCCTCCTAGCGAGGCCACGCTAGGAGGATAAAAGGGGACCCCGGGCAAAGGTTTGGGGCTGTTGCTTGGAGTGGAATCTCGTCGGACTGCTGGAGTCATCGTCACCATCTGCATTTTCTCGGCGGTGTCAGACAGGCAGTCTGTTAGCTCTCTTGACTGAAAGTGTAGTGACCCCTTGTACCCTGTGAAGGCTATAATAAATAGAGTACCTCCTGCTCCTCGTGTCTCTGCGTGTATCGCTAGACGTGGATCATAACGACAGTAGATGTACACTCACTCTGAGTTTTTACTCAATGACGTTAAACTTCACATCTACCCTACCTCCATGCTACATGCCGACAACCCACTGCTTTGGTAACCAAACTGCAACGTATTTTATTAGTAAACCTGCATTTTCTAATTTTACCCAAATCTTAACCTCGGTTGGATGTTGCCATCCTGCCGTGGAAACAACGAATCATTCGTGTCTCGAGCAGAAGATTGCAAGCCTTGTGTTAGAGAATGGCCCACTGAAGCTGTAATCACGGAGCTACTTCTGAGTACATTTCAAGTGCCCTCTCATCCACGTAATAAAGAGCAGGATCCTCCCTCCTGTAACGTTGGTCGTAACAATGTTCTTACTTCTTTGTGCTGTCAAGGACAACCGGGCTCACCTTGGTCTGTCTCACTGTCACACTCACCTCTATTCGTACACTCACTCATCTGGGTCTGTCTCACTGTCATACTCACCTCATCCACACGCACTGACGTAGGTCTGTCTCACTGTCACACTCACATCACTAGTCACACTCACCCACCTGGGTCTGTCTCACTGTTACACTCACCTCTCTACCACACTCACCTGGGTTTGTCTTACTTTAACACCACATTCCACAGACACTTACATTGGTCTGTCTCAATGTCACACTCACCTCTACCCACACACACTCACCAGAGTCTGTTTCACTCTCTCACTCATTTGTCTTCCTACACTCACTCACTTGGGTCTGTCTTACTGTCACACTCACCACTCTACCCACACTAACCTGGGTCTCACTGTCTCACCTCTCTTCAAAAACACTGAATTCCTGCTGAACAACACGCGGTTCAACCCACAAGCACTTGGGAGAGCTACAGGGCTCACATGCCATGTCCTTCACAGTCCTGTAATTCGTTTTATTATTATTGCCATAATTGAGTTTGGCAAAAGCCTGTGCGAGACTTTGAACAATGTACACACAGGACCGTCCATAAGGGTGCTAGGCCAGGGGAAAATCCCAGCATGTGGGCCTCCGACGCGTTCAAATTCCACCGCAAGTATTACATTTGACACCCCCGTGACATTGAAGCGCAGGGCCCCCCCAATGCCCGCGGACCTGGGCGGTCGCTCCGATTCTCCGTATCCAAGGGGCGATTCTATGTGCACAATGCAGACCTTCTTGTAAAAACATGGTTTTACGAGGGCCTCCTCACGCAAATTAAGTAGAGAACCACATTACTGCCATGTGATGGTTTATGTTTCGCAGTCATTGACGACCAGGCTGAGATCATGAACTCGCTAGACTTGACAACCCACTTTGATCACAGGCGGGTGCCTGGATTCAGACCCAGTTACTCCGTGGTCCCACTTCAGTGCTCTGACCTCTCGGTCACTGGGCCGCCTCTAAACACCCCCCATGTTAAATACATAAGTAGCAAACCTGTATCGTGAGCAGCAGCATTCTTTGAATACTCTGCCAAAACAATTTGAATTGTGGAGTGTTGACCCAATTTCGCAATTGCTTTATCATACCTCTGGTTGCAGGAATAATTTCTACAAGACCGAGTTCTAGAGAGCCCCTTTACACGATGTTTTGTTCTACTCTTCCACACTGAGCAGATATTTTAGAAGATGGAGTACCCACACTTTAACACACCACATGCACCTTGCTGCTCGATTGTGGCTTACCCATTTCTACTGATTGGTGGACAGAGGCAGGGGGGGTTAAGAAACTCAAACGTTTGTTTCAACTGCTGTTACAGAAGGGGAACAGATGGGCAGTGGAGCAGGGAGGTAGAGGGGCAGTGGAGTAGAAGGGCAGTGGAGCATTGGAGTAGTTGAGCAGTAGGGCAATTGAGCAGATGGGCAGTGGGACAGCGGAGCAGAAGAGCAGTGGGCCAAATGGGTAGTAGGGCAGTGGAGTAGTGGAGCAAAGGGACAGTTGGGCAGAGGGGCAATGGATCAATTGAGCAGTGGGACAGTGGGACAGTGGGGCAGTGGAGCAGTGGATCAGTGGGGCAGTGGAGTAGAGTGGCAGTGTTGTGAAGGAGGCGAATCACCTGAATATCTTTTCCCACCGACATTTGTATGTGCTCTAAAGAAGGACCATCTCTCAAAACGGCGATCATTCTATATTTGTCCTTGTACCTCCACACACAGCTGGAAAACCGCACACCTGAGCCAAGGCACATTTAACCAACTCAGGCAGCACTTGCAAGCAATTCAAATATATTTTTTGTCATCATGGGTTTATTTCAAAGAGTTTATAGTACCAATAAGAACAATGGTATTTAACCGTATTATTTGCAGGGTGGCCCTGGGGCTTGCCATGTGGCAGGTGTCGTCCATTGGCCGATCCAGACCCCTCCAGCTCTCTCACCCTGGCTTTTCTGCCCCTTCCATGTCCTGGAAACCATAGCAAGGTCATCCCATGAGGACTGCCTGGATAAAAACCAGCATGGAAGGGGCCCAGAGTGGGGCCGGCTATGCTTTTGGGCTAGTCCCGTGTGTGTGTGGTGTGCGTGGTGTCTTGGTAGCAATCGTTCTCCACTTCAACAGCTGTGGTCCCACTGGCAACGTTTCTCTGGGGAACCGTGTGGTAAGTGTGTTTCATGTATCACGGGGTGGGTGGGTGTGGCATGTATCACAGGGTGGGTGGGTAGTATGGTGATAGTGGTCATGGTTGGCACCAATCCACGACCACCACCATCACCCCTACTGAGTGGTTGACATGCTACCACAAAGCAGCACGCGGCGGAGGAGTGAGGTGATCGCTCTTGCAACGCGAGCGAGGCCCCCTCGCTTCCTCTTCTTTCCCTGCATCACCACCTCCACCACCTGCACCTCTTCCATCTCCTGCTCCTTTGTCTCGTCCTCCATTTCATCTTCATCCTCCACCACCATCGTATCCCCCTTCTCTGTTTTCTCAATTCTCTCCTCATCCTCCTCAACCTCCTCGTCCTCGGAGGTGGCAGAAGTGGTGGCAGTGGTGTCGGTGGTGGTGGTGTTGGCTGAGGTGGCAGTGCTGGTGATGTCAGTGGCGGTGGTGGTGGTGGTGGCGGTAGTGGTAGTGTTGGTTGCGTTGGTAGCGGCAGAGGTGGTGGTTGCCATGGTGGTGGCAGTGGTGGTGGCGTTAGCGGCAGGGCGGTCGGTGGTGATGATGGCGGTGGACGTGGTGGAGTTGGTGGAGGTGGTTGCGGTAGCGTCAAAGGTGTCGGTGGTGGCGGTGGCAGCAGTGGTGGTGGCGCTGGCAGTGGAGTAAGTTGTGGTGGTGGCAGAGGTGGTGGTTGCCGCGGTGGTGGCGGTGACGGTGACGGTGGCGGTGGTGGCAGTCGTGTCAGTGGTGGCAGTGATGGCGGGGGTGGCAGCGGTGGTGGTGGTTGCAGCGTTGCTGGCAGTGGTGGTGATGGCAGCGGTCCTGACGGGGCACTGCTCCTCCTCAAGGTACTTCTCATCCTCCTCCAGACGCTTCTCCTCAAGATGCTTCATCTCACGAAGTCGCTTCTCCTCCGCGAAGCACTGCACTATAACGAGTCGCTTCTTGAGGAGATGGTCTCTGAAGCAATGCTCCACTGTGCGGCACTTTTCCCTGGCCAGGCGCTGCACCTCAAAGAGGCGCTCCTCTACCAGGAGGCGTTTCAGCGTCCCAAGGTCCTTCTCCTGAAGACGCTTCACCCCGCTGAAGTCTTTTAACTCCCCAATTCTCCTCTGTTCAAGCAAAGATCACCACATTAATATTCAGACATGCACATGCAAACAAAAATTAATACCCACATGCATGCAAACATAAACGTGGACATAAACCCAACACAAATGCATACTCACACATCTTTGTACAGATGCAGACATCCACGTTCACTCATTCAAACTCGCTTTTTACACTCGCATGAATATACACAGTCAAGAAAATTTCAAATCAAGATTGAATATATAAAATCACCTGATAACATAACACCTTATCCATCAATACTTTTATCACATTGTACGTGTAGCCCTAACCCTTAATAATCCCAACCCCTACATAATCAAAATACATGTTACATCCTCATATATCCTCACACACCCCATACATGCACTTAAGTCTGTGATCGACTGGGAATATTTCATAGCAATTGTTGGCAACAATCATCACTGGCAATAGTTTCCACAGAATGTTACATTATAAAGATCTCGTAGCCCATAATCTCGACAAATTTCACGCAGTGCCCATAGTGGGCAACTGGAATGGCTACTTCCAATCAACTGAACTAGCAGACGTAATTAATGTGACTGATTTATATCATTTCGTCCTCAATGGTAATAAATGACCAATGCATGAGTGGGATGGTGGAGAGATTGGCTGATGGTGTCTGGAGCTGGTTTTGATATACAGAGAGGTGAAGCAGAGGAATGTTCCAGAGAGATGGTGTCTTGTGATGTTATAGATTCATGATAAGGCTATATGATGGTCTATTTAATTGGTGGTGGTGTGGTGAGAAAGGTAATGTGGAGAGATGGTGTGCCAGTTTTGTAGATAATGTGTATTTGACCCCCACAGACCCCATACACACCTTTGGGGAGCGATGCTTGTAACCTTGGCCTGGGAAAGGGTCCACTTTATCCATAATGTCACCCCAGGTGGTCGACTGGCGCGACGATTCCCGGCCTGCGAAGAGCAGACAGGTAATTCAAAGGACGAGTAATGAATTAGAGAACGAAGAACATGGAGTTTCACAGAACGAATTTTAAGATCCCTGTAATTAGCTCTTTCCACACAACAGGAGCTGCTATTGAGAAATATTCATCACATGGCAGTAAAACTTTACAAGCCATGTTTTTGTGGGCATTCTGAGACCATTAATTCCATAAGCTTGAGACCCCAGTTTAAACAAAAATGGCTGAAATTCAGATATAAACCCATCGTTTCTGGAACACTCGATCATTACGTCTTCCCATCACAACCAAGCCATGTCTTCTCAAAGTAATTGATAAAGGAGCCTCCTTCTCTGTATATAAGCCACGTGATGCAGGTATCTGGGACTTACCCTCATAGTCATCCACAATCTCAGCCCACTTGATATGGCTATCCATGTTGTTGGGAAAGAGTAGATTCTGCGTGAAGTTGGATGGCCTGTGGAGTTTGGAACAACGCTAAGATTTAGCAACAATTTGAATCACTCATCCTCTAAAATATTACATATTTGGCCACTCACTGTACCAATCCCATCACTTCCATGCCTGTTGCTTTCAAGCCAACGCCCGCACTTGTTTGCCACTCATACGTGCTTCTGATCACTCACTCATCGATCCACACAAACATGTTTATTCCACCAGCCTATTACATTAAACATAATCGCCAAACTTAATGATATTTAATCCACACATGCATGTTAATGTACAGCCCATTTGCATTAATCGAATTCTTGATAAACACCCCCCCCCCCCTATGCCTTGTAGGTCATGAGGGTCATATGACCTTACTTAAATTATTTGTTATAAACCGAGCATGACGTCGTGGGTCACGTGATGTCAGAGACACCACCCATGTGGCTGTGACATCACAGATTAGAGACAACTATGGCAGCAGCTGGAGTCTGAACAAGAAGGCAGACTCCTCCCCAATGTTGAATAACATTCAATACATAAAATGTAGGGCACAATTGTGCCAGCAATCAGAAAACAATAATTGTAGACATGTTATTCATACTCTGAGATTTAAACAAGTTAGTTATTAATTTTAAAATGCTGACTCGCTTATGTCTAAACAGTGACAGTAAAAGCAACATATCAGGGCATGCCAAGTAACCTATCTAGCAGTCCTAATTTGATTGCAGAAAATAAAAATACCAACATATCAACAATAATGAGGCTTTAATTTGCGGTCAAAATGTAAAATAAAGATAAACAACACTCATAGTCAACAGGGACGCTCACCTCGTTGAGGATTCGCTCTCCAACGTCGTCTGCAGCTGCTCCCTCGTGCGCATTCCTCTCGACTGGCGGTGGAGGCGTGGCTATGACGTACCAGAAATGACGTCACTTCCGCGAGGCTCCGCCCCCACGCGCACAGCTGCCGCACCACGTGGTGCAGTGCGGGTGGTGGCCGTGGGTGGTGATGATGATGGGTGATGATGATGGGTGGTGGTGGTTGATGATGGTGGGTGGTGATGATGGTTATAGATGACGATGGGTGGTGATTATGATGGGTGCTGATGGCTGTTGATGATGATGGTTGATGGGTGATGATGTGTGTTGATGATGGTCGGTGGTGGTGGTGTTGATAGGTGGTTGATGATGATCGGTGGTGATGATTGTGATAGATGGTGATAATGATGGTTGGTGATGATGGTGGGTGTTCATGCTGATAATTGGTGTTAATGATGTAAGGTGGTGATCACGATGGGTGGTGATTATGATGGGTGATGATGCTGATTTGTGGTGAGGATAATGATGGGTGATGGTGATGTTGGGTGGTTGGTGGCAATGATGATGATGGTGGTCCGTGATAATGGGTGGTGGTGATGATTAGTCATGGTGATGATCATGGTTTATGGGTGGTGGTTATGATAGGTAAAAGTGATGATGGGTGGTGCTGATGATTGGTCATGGTGATAATGATGGTTGATTGGTGGTGGTTTTGATAGTTGGAAGTGATGAAGGGTGGTAGTGATGAAGGGTGGTGATCATGATGGGTGGTGATGATGGGTGATGATGATGATTGGTGGTGATTGGTGGTGATTGGAGATTGGTGGTGATTGGAGATTGGTGGTGATTGGAGATTGGTGGTGATTAGTGGTGATTGGTGATTGTTGTGATTGGTGGTGATTGGTGATGATTGGTGATTGGTGGTGATTTGTGATTGGTGGTGATTGGTGATTGGTGGTGAAAGGTGATTGGAGATTGGTGGTTATGGATGGTGTTTGGTGGTGATTGATGGTGATTGGTGATTCATGGTGATTGGTGGTGATTGATGGTGATTGGTGATTCATGATGAGTGGTGGTGATTGGTGATTGTTTTTGATTGGTGATTCGTGGTGAATGTTTGTTATTGGTGTTTGGAGATTGGTGTTGTTTGGTGGTGATTGGTGATTAACAGTGATTGGTGGTGATTGGTGTTTGGCGGTTGGTGGTTATTGGTTGTGATTGGTGATTAACGGTGATTGGTAATTTGTGGTATTTAGCGATTAGTGGTGATTGGTGGTTCTTGGGTGGCGGTTGTGGTTGCTTGGGGGTGGTGGTGGGTGGTGGTGGTTGGAGGGTGGTGGTGGGTGGGTGGTTGTGGGTGAGTGGTTGTGGGTGGTGGTGGTGGTTGGTGGTGGTGGTTGGTGATATTGGGTGATTGATCATGATGGGTGGTGGTGATGATGGGTCTGTGGTGGTGGTGATGATAGGTGATGGGTGGTTGTGATGAAGGATGCTGGTCATGATGGGTGGTGATGTGTGACGATGATGTTGGGTGGCGATGATGATGGATGATGATGATGGATGATGATTATGTGATGATGAGGGTAGGTGGTGGTTGTGGTTGGTGGTGGTTGTAGTTGCTGGTGGTTGTGGTTGGATGAGTTGGTCGTTGGTTGTGGATGGTGGTGGTTGGTGGTGATTGGTTGTGGGTGGTGGGTGGGGGTGGGTGGTGGTGGGGATGGGTGGTGGTGGGTGGTGGTGGGTGGTGGTGGTTGGTGGGTGGGGATGGGTGGTGGTGGGTGGTGGTGGTTGGTGGGTGGTGGCGGTGGTAGTGTTTGGTGGGTGGTGGTGGTTGGTGGTAGGTGGTAGTTGGTGGGTGTTTGTGGGTAGTGGTGGTTATGGTGGTTGGTGGGTGGTGGTTTGTGGGTGGTGGTTTGTGGGTGGTGTTGGTGGATGGTAGTGGTTGGTGGGTGGTGGTGGTGGGTGGTGGTGGTTGGTGGTAGGTGGTAGTTGGTGGGTGTTTGTGGGTAGTGGTGGTTATGGTGGTTGGTGGGTGGTGGTTTGTGGGTGGTGGTTTGTGGGTGGTGGTTGGTGGATGGTAGTGGTTGGTGGGTGGTGGTGGTGGTTGGTGGGTGAGGGAGGTGGTTGGAGGGTGGTGGTGGTGGTTTGTGGGTGGTGGTTGGTGGATGGTAGTGGTTGGTGGGTGGTTGTGGTGGTTGGTGGGTGGTGGAGGTGGTAGTGGGTGGTGGTGGGTGGTTGGTGGATGTGGGTGGTTGGTGGTTTGGTGGTGGTGGGCGGTGGGTGGTTGGTGGAGATCGGTGGTGGGTGATGGTGGGTGATGGTGGGTGGTGGGTGGTGATGCGTGGTGGTGGGTGGTGCTGGGTGGTGCGTGGTGCTAGGTGGTGGTGGATGGTGGTGGGTAGTGGTGGGTGGTGGGTGGTCGTGGGTGGTGGTTAGTGGTGGTGGGTGGTGGGTGGCGGGTGGTGGTGGAGGTGCGTGGTTGGTAGTGGGTTGTCGTGGCTCGTGGTTGGTGGTGGGTGGTGGTGGGTGGTGGCTAGTGGTTGGTGGGTAGTGGGTGGTGGTGGTGGTTGGTGGTGAGTGGTGGATGGTGGAGGTGAGTGGTGGTGGGTGGTGTTGGGTGGTGGTGGGTGGTTGGTGATGATGATTTATAATTGGTGCTGTTGATGATAATGATGATTGGTGCTGGTGATGATGATTGCTGCTGGTGATGATGATGATTGGTGCTGGTGCTGGTCATAACGCTGATTCGTGCTGGTGATAATGATGATGATTGGTGCTGGTGATGACGACTGATGATTGGTGATGACAATGATGATTATTGGTGATGCTGGTGATGATGATTGGTGCTGGTGATGATGATTGGTAATGAAGATGATGATTGTTGCTGGTGATGATGATTGGTGCTGGTGATGAGCATGATGATGAGTGCTGGTGCTGGTTATGATGATGATGATGATTCGTGCTGGTGAAGATGATCATGATTGGTGCTGGTGATGATGATTATTTGTGCTGGTCATGATGATGATGGTTCGTGCTGGTCATGGTGATGATGATGATTGGTCCTGGTGCTGGGGATGATGATGATGATTGGTGCTGGCCATGATGATGATTATTGGTGCTGGTTATGATGATAATGGTTCGTGCTGGTGCTGGTGATGATTATTGGTGCTGGTGACAATGAAAGGTTGGGTTCATAATTGCCCGGTAGAATGAGTATATAATGGCCAGGTAGGGTGGGGTCACTCACCAACTCATCCATTCATCTTGTGTGTGGTGATCCACCAACCCCCGCCTAGATTTCAGGCGCCTTCCCAAAACTGCAATTCAATCACTCACGCACCCACTCCTTTACTCACCCACCCCCTCATTCACTCACCCACGCACTCATTCACTCGCCCATGCACTCATCAACGTACACACCCACTCATTCACTCACCCATACACTCATCAACTTACAGACCCACTCATTCACTCGCCCACGAACTCATTCACTCACTCACCCACTCATTAACTCACCCACCCACTCATTCACTCACCCACCCACTCACTCATTCACTCACCCATACACTCATCAACTTATCCACCTACTATTTCACTCACCCACTACTCATCCACTCACTCACCAACTCGTTCACTCACCCATTAATCATTAACTCACCCACCCACTCATTCACCCCCCCCCCACTCATTCGCTCACCCACCCACCCACACATTCACTCACCCAACTATTCATTCACTCACCTACCCACTCATTCACTAACTCAACCACTCACCCACCCACTCATTCACTCACCCACCCACTCACTTATTCACCAACCCATCCACTCATTCACACAACTGCCCTTCTGTTCACTAACCCACCCTATCCACTCATTCACTCACCCACCCATTCACTCACCCACCCTTTCACTCACACACCCATCTACTCATTCACCATCACATCTACTCATTAACTCAACCACCCACCCATTCACTCACCCAACCACTCATCCACTCACTCATTCACCCACCCACTCATTCCTCGACATCAGGAGGAAACAAGGAGGTGGAAAGGTGCTGATGCAGGCCGTTTTAAAAGTCTTTGATGACCGCTTTTGTTGCAATCGAAACGTCGTAGTTTTTTGTTATTTTTTGCTACTTTCTCTGAACCTATCTACGTGGTGACTTTACCGAAAGACCCAAGAATACAAATACAACTTATTGGGTAGTCAGAATTCATCAGCACCAACCTGTATGTTGAACCTCTTTCGCACCGTACGTAGCCAACCGTGCAAATCTGTAGGTCTCTCTGGGTGTCTATAATGAGTGACCCATTGTTACTTAAAACTATTTTGGCAATGAAGTGATACGTGATATAATTGAATAGATTTTAAGCACTACAATTTTGAAAAAAAAAATATTGAATAAATTAAAAATAAAGAATAAAAGTAAGTACATGGTAATAAAAGCAACAGTTAAAATGTGTTGGATTTAGTAATAGCATGCCAAATGATGAGTTATTTAGCCTGAAAAATAGTGCAAATACAAATAGATTTTACAAGGAAAAGTGATTTATATTTACTAAATGTCTGAGCAATGGTAATTTAGATTTACTAAATATTTGGAGGAATCTGATTAATATTTATTAATGATCTGGCTGAAATTGATTTACATGTACTAATTGCCTGGGTGAAATTGATATAAGCTTACTAAATATCTGGTTCAATGATTTGGATTTACTAAATAAAATACTTATATTGAATGTCTGTTGCCATAACATTTATATTTCTAATCCACCCAATAGCATGCCTTCATGGTGCCACAATTCACTTACGTTAAGTCAACCGAGCACCATCAAAAAGATAAGAACTATGAAAAGGAACAGCAGATTGACATGTATTTGTGCAATTTTGTCTCAACATGTTTATCCAACATATTACAAGTACAAAAGAAAGAGGGGCTATGAAAAAACAAAGACAGAAACCATGTATCTGTACAATAGGGATACAATACCTGAAGTCTATTAATAATTTGTGGGCATTACAGGCACAGATTCCTTTTTTGGATGTGATTCAAGGTTTTAGTCTTGTTAGTGCATTTAAATTACGACAATTAAAAAAAAATATGTAAAGATACTTTCATAATATTTCTTTCTTATGTGCGCAAATTGAAATCCTAAGGGCCAATATGTTTATAAAACAGCTAAAAGAAATTAAAACATCACGTGAATTGATCCACAATCCAGGTGGACCTATCTTTTTTAACATGCACAATTACAAGCATGGCTTCCTAACAAGTAAACTAGCACAACCTTCAGATGTTCCATGCATCTTACATCTATTCCTTTCGAAACGTCGTGAGAATTTTTATTGTTTTATATATATTTATTATTTTATTGTTTTCCCTTCAACGTGACTTTACCGAAAGAGCTAAGAATATGAATTACTGCAGTCACGAAAGCTTTAAATGAAAATTTTACCGCCTCTACGGGGAGGGTTTCCACGTCACTTTAAGATCCTTCAACAAACTCCGGGATAAGAAGGCTCAGCTGATCGAGTCTCTCACCTTTCTGAAGAGATGCCGCGACTCTGGGGTAATTCCAATCGCATTTACACTGACCTCTGCTGCTGTAACTTCTTCTAATGCGAAACGAATTCTTTTCAAAACTAGCTTAGCTCTTATCTCAGAGAAAATCAGACTTATACGCACCGAACTAGATCAGTTAGACAAGACACTCTACAAATCACACTTATCATTGACGGCAACAATGTCCAGGTGACCGTCCCTCCCGCCTCTACATGGTGTGTGCGTGCATTCGTGCGAGGGGGGCGCCGCGTCGGCGCCGTCACTCCCAAGTGGCGGCGTCACGGCGGTGGGCACGGCCCCGACGGAGAGGCTCCGCTGCGGCAGCACCACAACTGTGTAGAGGCTAAACAGCGGACGTCTGCGAGAGCACCGGCCTCGGGAGAGTGGCGGGAAATCCGAGGCACCGGTGGCGGCGTCACGGCGGTGGGTATGGCCCCGACGGAGTGGCTCAGCTGTGGCAGCACCACACAGCCCCCCGAGGTGTCAGTCCTCGTCCCGGGTTGACTGGAGCACCTCGCCTGGGTTGCCCCTACAAGGTAGCGCCGCGGGGTCCGCGGGACTCGTCCGGCTCTCGTGGCTGGCCTTGGCGGTGGTGGCTCCACCTCTCGGGGTTCCGGCGGCGGTCTCCTCCTCCACTCCAGTGGTTCTCACCGGTCCTGGGTACGTGCGAGCTGGAAGACAAACTCGGTAGCGGTAGGGTGCAGGGGCCATCGTACCCGTCTCTCCTGGCTCGGGTCGGGACCCCCTGGGGCCCGGGGCTCCGTGGGGCCCATACACTGTGCAAGGCCCCCGGGTATGGGGGGGGGGGGTGTGGGGACCCCGGGGTATCGGGGTCCTCGAACGGCGGGGTTCTCCCTCGCTGGGGCCGCCCTCCATGGTTTTATTCGCCGGACATTGACCACCATCTCCCGGCCTCTCTCCCCCCCTTGAATCAGTACCGTCCAGGGGGAGATCTGTCGCCCCACGGTCCAGGGTCCCCGCCAGTAGGTGGTTAGCTTCCCCATCTGTCCGGCCCCGACGCGAGGGGTGTGCAGCCACACCTTGGAGCCCGCCGAGTAGAAGGGGGCTCCATCCGGGGTCGGGCGCCCTGCTCCTGCCGCTGGTGTGCGGCCTCGCCTTGCAGGTAGGCCCGGACCCTAGCTCCGCATAGGGTCGAACTCACTACCCTGGTCAGTAATGACTCGTTCGGGGATCCCGTGCTTAAGTACGTAGTGTTCCACGAATGTTCGGGCCACTATGAGGGTTGTCTTATCGGGGATGGCCACCGCTATGGGATAGCGTGTGAAGTACAACACCGCTACAAGAATATATCGGTTGCCCCGGTGGGATCGCGGGAATGGCCCCTGCAGGTCGATCCCAACCAGCTGATTCGTCCGACTGACGCGGAACGGTCTCAGGGGGACCTGGTATCGCGCTGGTTTGGGCCCGCATTACTGACACGCGCGGCAGCCCTGCACCCAGGCGGCCACGTCTTGTGCTAACTTGGGCCAGAGATATTGGCGATGCAGGGTCTCCCCGTCGTGGCCCCCGAGCAGGTGGTCATGCACTAGTCTTAGCAGCTGGGGTCGCACCTGGGCGGGAACACAGATTCACCCAGGCTGGCCGGCTTCGGTGAGCTCCCGTACCACCCCGTTCTGCATGCACAACCGGGCGTACAAACCACGCCAGGGTCCTGGTAGGGTGTCCCTCTTCTCCCGTAGGGCCGCTTCCACCGCCGCCAGATCTGGATCCTCGCAGCTGGGTCCGTCTCAGCTACTCGTCGTCCAGGCCTGGGAAGGCGCAGCCGATGTTCTCCTGGATCCGATTGGGTGGGATTAAGCGACCCGTTGGGCCCCGGGGCGTGGGCTCCGCGTCCGCCGGGTGGTCCCCCGGTTCCCTGGTTCCCCCTGCCGGGGTTTCTGTGGCACATATTGCACTCTCCCCCGCGAGGGGGGGTTTTAGTTTCGGCGCGCCCTCGGTGGTCCGCTGTTTGCTGGCAGCGTCCCCCCGTGAAGCACGGGCAGACTTCCTCCGCCCTTGTCTCGGCGCACACCGCGGGTCGCCTCGACAAGGCGTCCGCGTTTGCATGTGTACGCCCAGCTCTGTACTCGATTTGCAATTTGTACTCATGCAACTCCGCTAACCATCGGGCCATCTGCCCCCGTGGTTCCTTGAACGTAAGGAGGAAATGCAGGGCATGATGGTCGGTGCGCACCCGACATTTCCTGCCATACATATACGGTCGGAACTGTTTACACGCGAAGATCACGGCATACAGTTCTTGACGGGTCACGCAATAATTCAGCTCGGCCCCACTCAGGGTCCGACTGGCATATGCGATGACCCGCTCCGTCCCACCCTGCACCTGCGACAGCACCGCGCTCAGCCCACTGCTGCAGGCATCGGTGTCTAAAATAAAATTAGTGGTGAAATTGGGGAAAGCTAGAGTGGGGGTGTGGGCGAGGTGGTCTTTGAGGGTGGTGAAGGCCGTCTGGCAGGCCTCCGTCCACTGATAGGGGTTCTTAGGGGAGGTGAGTTGGGTGAGGGGGCATGCAATCTCGCTGAATCCCTTTACAGATCGACGATAATAGGTGGCGAGCCCCAAGAATGATCTCCGTCAGGTTCCTTGGCCGTGGCCATTCCACTACGGCGCGTACCTTCTCCGGATCGGTGCACACCCCGCCTCGCTGACTCGGTGTCCGAGGTATGCCACCTCGCACTGCGCAATGTAGGACTTACGCGGCTTGAGCTTGAGATGGGCTGCTCGCAATCGCTGGAACACCTCTCGCAGCCTGGACCAGTGTTCCGACAGATCTACTGAACACTGTCACCTCGTCCAGGTAAATCAGGCACTGTTCCCACTGCAAGCCCCGCATCACCAACTCCATCAATCGCTGGAACGTTGCGGGCGCGTTAGTGAGTCCGAACGGAAGCACTCGAAACTCGAACAGTCCAATTGGGGTGGTGAATGCGGTTTTTGGCCGATCCTCCTCTGCCATCTCCACCTGCCAGTACCCGGACCCCAGATCGAGGGTGGAAAAATACTGTGCTATTGCGAGGCTGTCAGAGGTGTCGTCGATGCACGGTATGGGGAAGGCGTCGCCGAGGGTGACTGCGTTCAACTTTCGGTAATCAACACAGAATCGGGTCGACCCATCCTTTTTCGTCACTAGCACTACCTGGGAAGACCAGGGGCTCGCCGAGGGCTGGATTATGTTATCACGTAGCATATCCGCGACTGCCTCTTTGATCTGGGTCCGATCAGGCGCGCCCACTCGGTATGCGGGGAGTTTGATGGGTCGGGCTGCACCTGTGTTAATTTGGTGCTTAACAAGGTCTGTCCGGCCCATATCTGAATCGTGCTCACTAAACACGTTGGCGTGCTCCTGCAACAATCCGCACAGTTGATCGGCCTCCCCCTTAGGTAAATCTGCCCAAGGCACATGTAACGCATCATGCAAGGGAACGATCTCGGCTCGGGGGGTCGGGCCGACTCGCCAGGCCAGATCCTGGTTGTCCTCGGGGCAGCCAGGGTCTTCCGCCCAGAGTGCAAACACCGAGTCGTTAGAATGGCGCGCGTGCAGGGGGTGTATGGTGGCTACCGTGGTGCGTCGTCGTAGAATTTCCGGGGTACTGTGTGGGTTAAACACCCGCATAAACAGTCGGCCCTCATCTGCGTTTACCAGTGTGGCTGACCCCACAACTCCGTACGGGTCCGCCAGCTCCGGGTGAGGAGTTAGCATTACCTCGCCCGATGGTCGGTGTGTGGGGTCGGCGGAGGGTGTTGCTACGGGCACCAGCATCTCGGCAAGCGGGCCGATGGTGATGGCCGACACCAGGGTGGCGGCCATGGGTGTGAAGTGAGGGCGATTCCGTTCTTGTCCCAGGAGCGGGATCCTCTCCCCGCTGTCCTCCACGGTGGCGCATCGCTGGCCTGGCTAGTCGTTGAGCCCCAGTTTCTCCAGGAGGTCCGTACCCGCAATACACTCATGGCACAACACACTCGAGACATAGAATTCCTGTGTACACACCTGGTGTCCGAGACGGACCTCGAGGGAGATCCTTCCCAGCAACCCCATCCCGGCTCTGCTCGCTGTGTGCCTGCAGGCGGCTCACGTCAACCCCGAGCACGCTGCAGTGTGTGGCGCTCACGAGTGAAGCCACTGCCCCCGTGTCGAGTAGGATCCAGGTGCGCTGCCCGTTCACCTGTCCTACCAGTGATGTGGCCCCCGTGATCGCCGCCACCAGCTCCCATAGCCAGTCACCTGTCCTCACCGCGTCCTTGGGTGTTGTGGTCGGAATCTGTGCGGGGGTCACTCGCTCACCATTATTACTATCGTTGTTTTGTTTTGGGACCTCGTCGATTGCACCCTTAGGTGGTCCACTCTCTAGGGGGCGTTGGCGTTTAACCCTGGCGCCTGTCTAGTGCGGGCGATTTGAGGACAGTCTCTCACGAGGTTCCCGCGGCGGTCGCACAGGTAACACGCTCGGGGAAGGGCGGTGGCCCCGTAGGAGCTTCCCCGCACGCTCCCTCTTTCCCCTCCCGTACGCCGCTGCCCAGACTCTGCCTCTAGTCGGGCCACCCTCCCGGCTAGCCCCCCTACCGTGGAGCGCATTTCCCCCATTTCCGACTGAATGGTCTCCACTGTGGACTGTAGTTTGGTGATATGGCCACCAACTTGGGTCACCTGGCCGACTATATCACCCATGCCGGTCTGTAGCCCTGCTACCCATCCCGGGGTTGTCTCGCGGGCTACCGGGGGCTCCCTTTCCCGACCCCTTACCGTCGTGGCGAGCTCCTGTTCCTCCTCTTCCTACTCTAACGACAGGCTTGCGATGGTGCGCTCTCTTCCCAGCCCCCGGAGCTGCGCGCGTTCGCTGGAAATTCCTTCACATTTACGCGCGCGCTCGACAAGGGCGTTAAAGGGGAGACGTGTATAGCTCATGTCTGGCTGCCACCACGACGTGCGAGTCAAGTATCGCTGGATCTTCTCAGCGGCAAGCTCCTCAATCATCTCTGTCGTGTATCCCAGGTGTGCGATCTTTGTTAGCTCGCGCACATCCTCGGCATAATCACGCAGGTCCTCGCCGGGTTGGCGGTAGCGTGCCTCTAAGGCTGCTTTTGCCTACTCCTCATCACGCGTACCGAAACGCAGATCAAGTCGGCGCATCAGTTCCTCTAGCTGTGTCTGCGCGCTTGTGGGTAGGGCTTCCACAAAATTGGCTGCCCGCCCATCCAGGTTCATAATAAGTTGGCGTAACGCCTGCGCGTCCGTCCACCCATTAATCTCTTTAGCCCCTATGACGTTGCGGGCGAATGCCTTCCACCAAGGAGCCCCCCGGCTGGTAAATATATGCCATATTTTTGCGTGGGGTAACGCGGGGGTTCGTACCGCTTCTGACGCCAAACTGTGGGGGCTGCCGTCCCCCGCCATCACTGAATTGTCGGGGCCGTTGCCCCCTGACTCCCCCATTACATTTGTACTACTACCACCTGGCAGTTCTGTAGGGTTCGGGTTAGCGACCTCCAACTCCTCGCCCCCCGGGGCCCCTGACTTTGTTACCGACCGCGTTGGCATGGCTCAATTAGTGGGCTTGTACGCTTTACTCTTGCGGCGCGCTACGCGGGTTCAGTGGCGGCGTGCTGCGGTGAGCGCGCTCGCGAAGCAAGACTCTGTCCCGTACGTAAAAAAATGGGTACGGCGCACTGATGCGTGACTCACGTACGTAAACAAATGGGTACGGTGCGCCGACGCGTGATTTCAGTACGTAAACAAATGGGTACGGTATGCTGACACATGACTCCCTCACACACACGCTCTACGCGCCTAGGCAATAACAAACCCAACACCGATACCTGCCCAGCCCCATACACCAATCACACGCGAGGGAGTTGGGTTCGGGGGTGAGAGGGCAGGGGTGTCTGCCGTGCGCGCGCCGCTTATTGGAGGGAGTCACTCCGCTCTGATTTAAAAGGGCCGTTTAAACAGCCGCGCGTGTACGCGCACACCAGGCGCTTAGCTCTCTGCTTCGCTAGAAACAACCGCGCATGCACGCGACCGCAAGACACTCCCGTAAATAGTCGCCCAGGTATGCGAACGCTAAGCACTCCCGTAAACAGTCGCACAGGTACGCAAGCGCTAAGCACTCCCGTAAACAATCGCCCAGGTACGTGAACGCTAAGCGCTCCCGTAAACAGCCGCACGGGCACGCGAATGCTAAGCACTCCCGTAAACAGTCGCCCAGGTACGCGAACGATAAGCACTCCCGTAAACAGTCGCCCAGGCACGCGAACGCTAAGCACTCCCGTAAACAGTCGCCCAGGTACGCGAACGCTAAGCACTCCGGTAAACAGTCGCCCAGGTACGCAAACGCTAAGCACTCCCGTAAACAGTCGCCCAGGTACGCAAACGCTAAGCACTCCGGTAAACAGCCGCACGGGCACGCGAACGCTAAGCACTCCCGTAAACAGTCGCCCAGGTACGCAAACGCTAAGCACTCCGGTAAACAGCCGCACGGGCACGCGAATGCTAAGCACTCCGCCTTCCTCTTCACACTCACAAAGACCACACGACACAGTTTATCCCCCTACTAGCTATTTTATTCACCGCGAGTAACCCGCTAAACTACTCGTGATTGTGTGGGTCAGCAGACTTTAGCTTATCCCTCGGGGATCCTGGGCTGAACTTATCCTGCCTGCCTCTCCGCTTTCTTCCCTCTGATCAATTAGCCCGCACTCACCTTAGTCCCAATCTGATGCTGCAGAAGCTGTGGAACGGTGATGTTCCCGCACCCCGTGCCCCCCTGTCCAATCAGAGGTCTGGATTTTCCCGCCCTCGGATCACCGCTCTGGTGACGTCACCGCAGTGGTTTATTGGACGTCCGCTTTCCGTTCTTCCCGCTATCCGCCCACTGACTCGTGTTTGTGTGTGTGTGGTTCCACTCGCGGTGGCTAAACAGCCCCTGCCATGACCATGCCATTACAATCCCAGGTCCCAGCACCGCGGTGCTCTTCAGCCTCGGGGGTAGGTCGCCCAATTTCCCGGCTGCAGGAAACCATGAAGCTTGATCTCATTAGGGGCTTCTGGATAAAAACCTGTTGGCCAGGTGACCTTCCCTCCCGGCTCTACGTGGGGTGTGTGTGCATTCGTGTGATGGGCGCGCCACGTCGGCGCCGTCACTCCCCGGTGGCTGCGTCACGGCGGTGGGCACGGCCCCGATGGAGCGGCTCCGCTGCCGCGGCACCACAACCTCTGGGTCACTGAGCCGCTTCCAAACACCCCCCATGTCAAATACATAAGCAGGAACCTGTATCGTGAGCAGCAGCATTATTTGAATACTCTGCCAAAACAATTTGAATTGTGGAGTGGTGGCACAATTCCGCAATAGCTTTATCATATCTCTGGTGATAGGAAGAATTTCTACAAGACCGAGTTCTAGAGAACCCCTTTACGCGATGTTTTGGTCTACTCTTCCACACTGGGCGGATGTTTCAGTAGAGGAAGGAGTACCCACAATTTAACGCACCGCATCCACGGCCCCTCTCCTAAGTGGGCGTCCCCAGCCCGAATGCTCGCAGGAAGCCCTCCCAGCCTCCCTGCTCGACGAACCAGGCCCCGCACACGTTCACCAACAAGGCGGCCACCACGTCCGTCACGGCCGACTTCTCCGCGTCGCTCAGACGTACGCAGTCCACCAGCCTCTTCGCGAGGGAGGAGCGAGCAGAGCACCACCAGGACCACCACGCGGCCCCAGCTCGCAGAGCCATCGCGGATGACTTCCCAGGCCACGTCCATGAGCAGCCGGCGGTGCCCTCGGTGCTCCACCCACTCCGTGTGAGGAACAGGTCCCCCAGGCAGTTGACCACCTCCTGCACCAGCTGTGCTGGCTAAACCTTCTGCAGCTGCTGGACCTGCAGCTGCTCCTGCACCTGCAGCTACTCCGTCTGTGTCACCAGGTGAGCCATGTAGCCGACGATCAGATCCGCTGTCAAGACGGTCAGCAGCTGCAGCACCTCCTTTTCCTCCCCCTCATCTTCTTCCTCCTCCTGCCCGTGTCTCATTCCTCCTCCCCGTGTCCCACTCCCTCCCCCTGTCTCCCTCCACCTCCCTGTGTCTCCCTCCTACTGTAATGTTTTGCTTTTGCAAAACACGTACTAATTTGTCAGTTACTCCAGAGATATATGGTATTTTAATTGTTTTAACAATCTTATCGATTTCAGCATTGTTGCTTTGCCATCGTGATTTGGCATTCAATGCTCTGTTAATTTGAGCATTATTGTAGCCATTCTGTCGTAGTGCTTCTTTAACGTGTTTAATCTCTCTCACGAGACTTTCACCATCTGACACTGCTTTAGCCTGATATATCAGCGTCTTGATAAGAGAGGATGTCTGAGCTGGGTGATGATGTGATTCTGCATTCAAATAGCATCAGTGTGTGCGTTCGCTTTCTGTAAACGCTGTGTGCTATTTTACCATTTAGGCCATGTCCAAGCAAAATATCTAGGAACGGGAATGTGTTATTCACCTCCATTTCCATGGTGAACTGGATGGCCGGGTTTTGTGCATTGAGATGATTTAGAAAATCATTAAGTGTATCTTTACCATGTGGCCAGGCAACCAAAGTGTCATCCACATATCTAAACCAAAAACATGGTTTCAATGTGCTCGAGACAAGTGCTCTTGTTTCAGAGTTTTCCATGTGCATATTTGCTATAGCCGGAGATAAAGGAGAGCCCATTGCTGCTCCTTCCTTTTGTTTAAATAAATCACCTCCAAAAGAAGTAAGTGTTATTTAAACAATGATGAGCCAGTTTCAGAATATATTTTGGTAAACCTGTATTCTTTACTAGTGTATCAAGTAATTTAAGTGACTCGTTCACTGGAACCTTAGTGAATAGAGAAATCACATCAAAACTCACCAGAATATCATTAGGGTAAAGTTTAATATCTTTATTCACATTCACAAGATGTTCTGAATTTCTTATGTATGAAGATGTCCTCCCGATGTAGGGATGTAATTGTTTAGTTATATGTTTTGCTAATTTATATGTGGCAGAGCGAATTGTACTGACTATGGGTCGTAATGGGATGCCGATTTCATGAATCTTTGGTAGCCCATACAGTCTAGATGGTTTTGAGGCCCTTGGAATTATTCGGTATTGCTCATTCTTAGGGATTAATGAATTTGCAATTATTGCAGTAGTCTGACGTTCTAAAGTATTAATAGGATCTCGTTTAACTTTAATGTGGGTACTTTTCTCTAGTAAATCTTTAATTTTATTATCATAATTGGCTCGTGGCATCACCACAGTAGTGCGGCCTTCATCAGCTGCCAGGATTTTAAAATCTTTATTTAAATGAATCTCTCTTAAGGCTTTTGCTTCGTTCGAGCTAATATTTATTTTTGGTACTTTGCTATTTTCAATTATTTTTTCAACCTCGTGTCTAGTCATCTCTGCCTCATTATGTGGAAGGAGTCTAACTGCTGATTCTACCTCAGCAATTATCTCATCCACTGGAATTGTGCGTGGGGTAACGGCAAAGTTAAGGCCTTTAGAAAGGACAGAGATCATGTCACTGGTTAAAACAGTGTTAGTCAAGTTCATTACGGGTTTGTTTTTAAATTGTTCGTTTTTAGTGGGTATTTGTTTATTATGAAGTCTAGATAATTTATTCATTTGGCTAGTTTTGGTTAGATTAAACACATTATCAGCCGATTGTTGTGTTATGGTCTCGATTATATTCCAATAATGCATTGATCTACTTGCTTATATCTAAGTGCAACTGCCTTAGAGATTCTGAAATGTAAGATAATTCACTCATGTTGTGCTGTATTCTCTCTATTAATAATCATTTGCTAGCTTTGTGTAGTATTTGGTTAGCTTTAGCAGACTTTGTGATGTGTTATTTTAACTGCGTTTGGTATTAACTTCGAATCTCTGCACCTTTTGAGGAACGTCAGTGAAGATATCAATTCCATCCGCTTGATGCGGAGCTTCTCCAACTTTCTGGTTTTAAGAAAAGTATCCTCCCCATAGAGGTTAGTCAGTTTAACACGTAGGCTTTCGCGACCAATATTATTCATAATAAACGTGTTTGGGTTAGATCGCGTTATTAATAAATGTGTCGTAACCCTCCACCACCCGACACGGCCAATCAGTAAAAAAGTGTCATGTTGACAAAAGACAAAATAGTTCACTACTTTAGCCCACTGGTGTGTTGAAGAGTGAATCCACAACATTTACAATTTTTTAGTATGACGTTTCGCTGGTAATTACATCCAGCATCATCGGGCAATTCGCCAGAATGGTGAAGCCCTCACTCACTCGCGGTCTTAAATAGAGCAGCAGGGTGACATCATTTAACTCATTCAGGTGCAGTGATTTGAGGCGGAGTGGGGGGTATTTTAATTATATAATAGATTAGTAATCAGTCAAATGTTATGATCAGTAATAAGTTGTAGATTAGTAATTAGGTGTAATGTGTATTATTGTAATTATATACTACGTTAGTAATCAGTTAATTAGTATGTTTCCCCACAACGAGGGTATACAGCTGCTCTGACATGGGACGACCCTGTCGTACACCTCTTCTGAAGCTGACAGGGGCAGTGAGCGTACCGTTGACTTTGATTAGACACTGGACTTCAGTGTAGAGCAGGCGGTTCAGTCCCAGGAAGCTGGTCCCAAAACCAAACGCCCTCGGTGGTCCCATTAGGTACCCGTGGTCAAACGCCTTCTCTTGGTCGAGGGAGAGAAGCGCGAGTGGGAGCCCCCTTTCTCTCGAAGAGGGTGCTGAGGTCTCTGACGAGGAAGACGCCATCATGAATTGTTCTCACTGGGACCGTGTGGGCCTGGTCACTGCCCACCACCTGAGCCAATACAGTCTTCATCTTGGAGAATAGCGCTTTGGCCAGAATTCTTCTCTCCTTATAAACGTCTATGCCTGCCCAAGATGAAATCTGGAGAGACCTACCGCGCAGTCAGGGCCGCAGTCGCGACAGCAGCTCCCTGCGTCCCGGGAGCCGGTGCGGGTTGCCGGACCGCGTCACCGGCGCCGTTCGGAGCGCCGCGGGCGCTGTGTCGGGCGGAGTGGCGCAGCGCGTGCCCGTGGTGCCGTCGCCGGGCATTGCGCGCAAGCAGCATCACGTGTCGTGCAGTCAGGGCGGCATGGGTCGGTGGGTGGGTGTGTGGGTCGGTTTGGGTGGGTGGGTCGGTTTGGGTGGGTGGGTCGGTTTGGGTCAGTGGGTGGATGGGTGGGTCGGTGTGGGTGGGTGGGTTGGTTTGGGTCGGTGGGTGGGTTGGTCGGTCGGTGTGTGGGTCGGTGGGTGGGTGGGTCGGTCGATGGGTGGGTGGCCACTCACATTGATTGACAAACATAGAAGCTGCAACCAATATCGGTGACTCTCATGTGGCCGGCCTGAGAGAGCATCACGTTGTCCTGGACGCACACGGGGAGGCAAGGGGAGGTCACGCTCAGAGGCTGCCCTGTGAGCGGTCAGCCAGCAGTGGATCGACCCACGAACAACGACAATTACAAAGGTCCCCTCGTGTAGCCGCTAGCAGGCTGTAGGGCCAAGTGCTGTTAGAAGTAGCTAGTAGCAGCACTGCCTATGCAAGCTGACAACGTGGCACACACAGAGGGAGTGGGTGGCCAGTACCACGGCCGGCCGCCTTTGTCTCCCCCATTGGGCGATGTTTACTACACACCACCGCTACAACAGGAGCGAGCGCGAGTGCGTCGTGGGGAGCGTGCGCGCCCCCAGAGTGCCCTCCGCTATCACCGGCTTTGATGACCGCGTGGACGATGCCGCGGGACTTGGTCTGGGCCAGGAAGCGGACGATTCCACTGGTGTATGACCTCAACGCGGCGTCGTTGATGCGCCAGATCACCGCTCGCTTGCTCAAGTCGTAGAGGCAATCCCGGCGGCGGCAGCAGCAGCAACGACGACGATAGCGATGATGACGGTAATGAAGATGATGATGACGATGATGATAATGACGATAATGATGACAATGACGATGGTGATAATCACGATGACGATGGTGATGATGACGATAGTGATAATGACGATAATGATGACGATAATAACAATGGTGATGATGCGTACTTCAACAGCTGCAGCACGAGGCAGTTGTGTCCGCGGAAGTGGAACGAGTGCAGGACGCGGATGACGCCGTGCAGCTCAGCACTGCCCTCCCCTGCAGCTCCGTGATCACCTTCAGCTCCATCCTCTGCATCTCCATCTTGGTAGGGCTGCGTGCACACAGCAAGTCTGTGGGTCTCTGGGTCTCTGTGGGTCTCTGTGGGTTTCTACGTGTGTCTATGGATCTCTATGGGTGTTTGGGGGTCATAGTAGTTTTACGGAGGTTATTATTATTTTTTACTATTTTACTCATTATTTTGTAACCATGTATTTACTTCCATTATCTATTATTTTCTTCATTTATAATTATTACGACTGCGGCCGCTTTGTTAAGACCACCACCACCCACACCATTTCCAACCACACCAAAACACCACCACCCACCCACACCACCATCCCCATCACCCCCGCAACAACCCACTTGATGGGCAGTGCCAGCATCTTCACAGCCACCAGGAATCCCATCTTGTGGTCCACACACCGCAGCACTACTCCCTGCCCTTCCTCGCCAAATTATTCTCTCGCACCTCGAAGTGGTATTGGAGCTGCTCCTGGGGAATATAAAATGGAGCAGATGAGGCAGCAGCGCCGCCACAAGCCAGTCAGTCACAATCACGATGTGAATGTTTAACGCTTAGTGGTAGGAGCAGCAGTGGTAGTAGTGGTTAGTAGTAGCAGTAGTGTGTGTGTGTCTGTATGTGCGAGTCTCACAGGGATATAGTTGTGGGTCTCTGTGGGTGTCTCTGTGTCTGTGCGTCTCACTGGGATGTAGCTGTGGGTCTCTATTGGTGCCTCTTTGAGTCTCAATGGGTATCTGTAGATCTCTATGGGTGTCTGTGAGTCTCACAGGGATGTAGTTGTGGGTCGTTATGGGTGTATCTATGGGTGTCTCAATGGGTGTCTCAATGAGTGTGTCTATGAGTGTCTGTCTTTGTGAGCCTCACAGGGATATATTTGTGTTCTTGGTTGTCGTAGCCATCGTTGTTGATGCAACCGCGGGATTTGCCCTCGTCCATAGAGACAAAACAAACTTGACAGACGTCGGCCAGCTCCTCCTGTCGCTCGGTCAGGCGAGGCAGGAAGAGTGCCAGGATCACTGCACACCTGACAACAACTATGGGTTTTTTTTCTTTACCGACAGAACCAGAGTGTTTCTTACACACCAATAAGCCCAGTAAATTGGCACAGTAGGGGGCACAGGTGGTGCATCAGCCACTCGTCTCAGTCGGTCGACCCGTGGCACCTGTTGGGTCTGCCCCGTGACCTCCTGCCAGCGGGAGTTCGACACTTCACTTGGCTTAAAAGTGCACATAGCCTGGCACAAGCGTCGTTATGATGTCACCGCCACTTAGTGGCGAATGGCGGTTGTTGTGTGTGTGTGTATATTCAATCAGGCCAAGAATGTGTGCACCACAGAGTGAATCTCACTGCGGTACAGTGGACAGGCCATGCCGCGCGGCTGCAACTCGAAGATGCAGCGGCGGCACGTGGCAAGGTGGCCGCCGTCGCCGTGAACCAACGTGCAGCTACGCGGCTCACACTGGCACACCACGCACCCACCCACAACACCACCACTACCCACACCACAACCACCACCCACAACACCACCACCACCCACAACACCACGCACCCACCCACAAGACCACCACCATCAGCCACACCAACACCACCCACACCACCAACACCACCAACCACACTTCCAGCACCACCACCCATGCCACCACCACCTATACCAACACCCGCACCAAAACCACCCACACCACCAGCACCACCCACAACAACACCACCACCCACAACACCACCACCACCCACACCACCACCCACACCAACGCCACCCGCACCACCAACACCACCAACCACACTACCAGCAGCACTACCCAGGCCACAACCACCCATGCCACCACTACCTACATCACCACCACCCACACCACCACCACCAACCACACCACCACCACCACCCACACCACGCACCCACCCACAACACCACCACCCACACCATCACCACCACCCACACCACCACCGCTACCGGCTGGAGTGTAAGAAGGAGAGGCAGTGGTGGAGGTGGTGTTGACGCTGGCACCTGCTCGCCTGTTGTCGGCTGTCACTACGGAGAATATCTTCATGAGCAGCGCTAATACTGAGTGTCTGAGATCTCTGAGTGAGAATCCCTCCACACCAAACACCTCCCCCAGGGGGTCCCCCGCCACACCTCACCAGGTACTGCCTCTCTTCATCGTAAAGTCGCCTCCGCTTGATGTACTGTTCCACGTAGTGGAACACCTGCTCCACAGTGAATGTGTCGCCCTCGGCACCGACCGACTGCAGCAGTGGAAGCATCCGAGGCACCGGCTTCAGGAGTGTTCCTCCGAGCTTGTCAGAGACATGGACAATTCCATGCACTGTATGTGTTCTGTATTTGTACGTGGATAGTAACGACAGTGGATGTACATTCACTCCGAGTCTTTACTGGGTCGTTAAACAGCATGGGGTACACAATGACGTGAAACTTCACATCTACCCTACCTCCGTGCTCCATGCCGAAAAGCCACTGCAGTGGTAATAAAACTGCAACGTATTTTATTCATCAACCTGCATTTTCTTATTTTTCCCAAATTTTAACCCGGGTTGGGCTGTCGCCATCCTGCCCTGGAACCAATTATTCATTCGTGTCTCTAGCAGACCATTGCAAGCCTTGTGTTAGAGAATGGCTCACTGAAGCTGATATCACAGAGCTACTTCTGAGTACCCTTCAAGTGCCCTCTGGTCCACAGTAAAGAGCAGCACCCTCCCACCTGTCCTTTAAGTCGGAGTAACGTTGGTCATAACAATGTTCTTTTCGTTGAAATTTATCCAAATTAAGTGCAGAACCACATTGCAGCAATGTGATGGTTTATTTTGTGCTGTCAATGACGACAAGGCTGAGATCATTTACTCGCTAGACTTGAGAACCCGTTTTAATCACTTGCGGGTGCCTGTATTCAAACCCAAGTACTCCGTGGTGCCAGTTCCGTGCTATGACCTCTTGGCCACTGGGCCGCCTCTAAACACCCCCCATGTCAAATACATAAGCAGCAACCTGTACCGTGAGCAGCAGCATTCTTTGAATACTCTGCCAAAATAATTTTTATCGTGGAGTGCTGACACAATTCCTCTCCTCAGTGGGCGTCCCCAGCCCAAATGCTCGCAGGAAGCGCCCCCAGCCTCCCTGCTCGACGAGCCAGTTCCCGCACGCGTTCACCAGCAGGGCGGCCACCGCGTCCGTCACGGCCGACGTCTCCTCCGCGTTGCTCAGACGTACGCATTCCACCAGCCTCTTCGCGAGGGAGGAGCGAGCAGACCACCACCAGGACCACCACGCGGCCCCAGCTCGCGGAGCCATCGCGGAGGACCTCCCAGGCCACGTCCACGAGCAGCCGGCGGGGCCCTCGGTGCTCCACCCGCTCCTCCGTGTAGCTCACCAAGTCCAGAACGGAGTCTCTGAACCGCGCGAGGGACAGGTCTCCCAGGCAGTTGACCACCTCCTGCACCAGCTGCGTTGGCTGAACCTCCTGCAGCTGCTGAACCTTCTGCACCTTCTGCAGCTGCTCCTGCACCTGCAGCCACTCCGTCTGTGTCGCTAGGTGAGCCATGAAGCCGGCGACCAGATTCGCTGGCAAGACGGTCAGCAGCTGCAGCGCCTCCTTCTCTTCCTCCCCCTCGTCTTCCTCCTCCACCTCATCATCTTCCGCCTCCCCCTCCTTAGACTCCTTCTCCTCTGTCTCCCTCTAACTCCCTGTGTGACCCTCCTCCCCCGGTCTCCTTCCTCGTCCCCGTGCGTCCCTCCTCCTTCCCCCGTCTCCCTCTTCCCTGTGTCTCCCTCTTTTTTCTTTTTGCTGATGAAGTTTTTTTTTTATTTCCACAAGGTGTAAACGCCGTATCCCTTATTTTGTAATTGTAATTCTGGGCCAAAGAGGTCCCACAAACGTAAACGTTTTGTATTTAAAATATAACACAACAACAATGAATGGCTTAGTGGGTAAAGTAAGACGCACGCCAAAACGGGTGAGTTAAATAAATCCAATCTCTCCTACCGGATTATAGGACGCAAACCAAACTTTGTTGTAACAAGAACATAAAAAAACTGATTCTCTTAATCAGGTGAATACGGTAAAGGGGCTGAGTCTGTGGTTGCCGGTGTGGTGAGTCTGTGGGTCTCTGTGTGGTGACGATGTCTATGGGTCTCTGTGGTGATGGCAATGTCGGGTGGTGGCGGGTTTAACCACACAACATTTATATATTCACGCGATCTAACCCAAACAAAACCTGTACTACGGAGTCAACAACAACGACGTGAGGGCTCTCCGACGCGCGTCTCGGTTGGGGTGAGGGTGCTTTCTGTTGTATATGTAGGTTATGAAAATTTGATGTAAATAATAAAAATTAAATGAAATTTGCATAATAATCCGACATTATGCTAATTGATGTAAGTGCATAGACTATGCTAATTCGAGAGATAATCGTATTAATTTATGCTAGTGTATGTGTGATTATGCTACTGCGAGCCGTTATGATAATTAGGCCCCGCCTCGTTGACGAGGGTCGTTTATCAATCTGGATAATGCAATTAATCGTATGCAGTTATGCAGGTACTGTGAGCATGTCACATTAAACTCGGCTGTGTTGTTTAACTTCGTATTATCGATGGGTATAATACAATTATTCTCGCTTTAACATTTACTGAGTATGTGTTAGTGTGTTCAGCCAGGTCTCCAAGTTCAGATCTCAGCACAGAATACAGTTCTTATGCATAAATTTCAGGAAAGAACACACAACACTTCCGTGTTAATCAATTTTAATGACGATAGTGATAATGACGATAATGATGACGATGGTGATAATGATGACGATGGTGATAATGATGACGATAATAACAATGGTGATGATGCGTACTTCAACAGCTCCAGCACGAGACAGTTGTGTCCGCGGAAGTGGAACGAGTGCAGGACGCGGATGACGCCGTGCAGCTCAGCACTGCCCTCCCCCTGCAGCTCCGTGATCACCTTCAGCTCCATCCTCTGCATCTCCATCTTGGTAGGGCTGCGTGCACACAGCAATTCTTTGGGTCAGTTTAACACGTAGGCTTTCGCGACCAATATCATTCATAATAAAGGTTTTTGGGTTAGATCGCGTTTATTTATAAATGCGTCGCAACCCTCCACCACCCGACACGGCCAATCAGCAAAAAAGTGTCACGTTGACAAAAGACAAACAATTCACTACTTCAGCCCACCGGTGTGTTGAAGAGTCAATCCACATTTACAGTTTGAGTACGACGTTTCGCTGGTAAATACATCCAGCATCATCAATTGCTTGATGATGGTAAATACATCCAGCATCATCAATTGCTTGATGATGCTGGATGTATTTACCAGCGAAACGTCGTACTCAAACTGTAAATGTGGATTGACTCTTCAACACACCGGTGGGCTGAAGTAGTGAATTGTTTGTCTTTTGTCAACGTGACACTTTTTTGCTGATTGGCCGTGTCGGGTGGTGGAGGGTTGCGACACATTTATAAATAAACGCGATCTAACCCAAACACCTTTATTATGAATTATTTGGGTCTCTGTGGGTCTCTATGAGTGTCTAAGGGTGTCTATGGATCTCTATGGTTGTCTCTAGTTTATAGTAGTCTTAAGAGGGTTATTATTTTAGTGAGATAGTTTCAGTTTATATTTAGAGAGTTTTACGGAGGTTATTATCATTGCTGTTTACTATTATACTCATTATTTTGTAACCATGTTGTATTTACTACCATTTATGATCTATTATTATTTTATTCATGTATAATTATTACGACTGCTCCCACTGTGTTAAGACCACCACCACCCACACCATTTCCAACCACGCCACATCACCACTACCCACCCACCCCCCCACCAACCCCATCACCCCTGCCCCAACCCACTTTCCGTGCAGTACCAGCATCTTGACAGCCACCAGGAATCCCATCTTGTGGTCCACGCACTGCAGCACCACACCCTGCCCTCTCTAGCCAATCTTCTCTTGCACCTCGAAGCCCTATTGGTGCTGATCCTGGGGTATCTAAAAAGCAGCCGAAGCAGCAGCAGCGCCGCCACAGCCAGTCAGAGTCACAATCACGATGGGAATATTTAACGCTTAGTGGTAGGAGCAGCAGTGGTCGTAGTGGTTAGTAGTTAGTAGTAGCAGTAGTGCCTGTGTGTCTGTGTGCCTTTGTGTGTGTGCCTGTGTTTGTGTGTCTGTCTGTGCGAGTCTCACAGGGATATAGTTGTGGGTCTCTGTGGGTATCTCTGTGTCTGTGCATCTCACTGATATATAGCTGTGGGTCTCGATTGGTGCCTCTGTGAGTCTCTATGAGTGTCTCTGTGGATCTCTATGGGTGTCTGAATGGGCTCTGTGGGTGTCTCTGTGAGCCTCACAGGGATGTAGTTGTGGGTCGTTATGGGTGTTATCTATGGGTCTCTATAGGTGTCTCAATGGGTGTATCTATGGATGTCTGGGTCTCTGTGAGCCTCACAGGGATGTATTTGTTTTCTTGGTCGTCGTAGCCATCGTTGTAGATGCCACCGCGGGATTTGCCCTCGTCCATAGAGAAAAACCAAACTTGACAGACGTCGGCCAGCTCCTCCTCCTGGCGCTCGGTCAGGCGAGGCTCGAAGAGAGCCAGGATCGCTGCAGACGTGACAACAACAACTTAAATCATTAACTATGTTTTTTTTCTTTACCGAAACAACCAAAGAGTGTTTTTACACACACCAAAAAGCCCAGCAAGTTGGCGGTTGTTGTGTGTCTGTGTGTGTGTCTGTGTGTGTGTTCTGTAGCGGTTAGCGCGCTGCGCTATGAACCTGGCGACCCGGGTTTGATTCCCGCTCACGGCCAACACCAGTGACGATTTTCTGAACCGGTCCCGGGCTTCCCCTAGGTCGACTCAGCCTCAAATGAGTACCTGGTGCGGTGTGTAAACATTGCCACTGGGGAGACAAAGGCGGTCGGGCGTGGTGCTGGCCACCCACCCCCTCGTGTACCGTTCCGGCCTTCATAGGTGCTCGCTAACAGCACTTGCCCCTACAGTCTGTTAAGGCTATATGGGGGATCTTTATCTTTGTGTTCTGTCAGACCAGGAATGTGTGCACCACAGAGTGAATCTCCCTGCGGCACAGGGGACAGGCCATGCCGCGCCGCTGCAACTCGAAGACGCAGTGGCGGCATGTGGCAAGGTTTTCGCTGTCGCCGTGAACCAACGTGCAGCTACGTGGCTCACACCGGCACACCACGCACCCACCCACAACACCACCACCACCCACAACACCACCCACAACACCACCAGCACCACCACCCATGCCACCACTACCTACACCACCACCAACCACACCACCCACACCATCACCATCCACCACCGCTACCGGCTGGAGTGTAAGAAGGAGAGGCAGTGGTGGAGGTGGTGTTGACGCTGGCACCGGCTCGCCTGTTGTCGGCCGTCACTACGGAGAATAACTTAATGAGCAGCGCTGCCACCGAGTGTCTGAGATCTCTGAGTGAGAATCCCTCCAGACAAAACACCTCCTCCAGGGGGTCCCTGCCACACCTCACCAGGTACTGCCTCTCTTCATCGTAAAGTCGCCTCCGCTTGATGTACTGTTCCACGTAGTGGAACACCTGTACCACCGTGAATGTGTCGCCCTAGGCACCGACCGAATGCAGCAGAGGAATCATCCGAGGCACCGGCTTCAGGAGAATGTTCCTGCGAGCTTGTCAGAGACATGGACAATTCCATGCACTGTATGTGTTCTGTATTTGTACGTGGATAGTAACGAGAGTGGATGTGCATTCACTCCGAGTCTTTACTGTGTCGTTAAACAGCATGGGGTACACAATGACGTGAAACTTTACATCTACCCTACCTCTGTGCTCCATGCCGAAAAGCCACTGCAGTGGTAATAAAACTGCAACGCATTTTATTCATCAACCTGCATTTTCTTATTTTTCCCAAATTTTAACCTGGGTTGGGCTGTCGCCATCCTGCCCTGGAACCAATTATTAATTCGTGTCTCTAGCAGACCATTGCAGGCCTTGTGTTAGAGAATGGCTCACTGAAGCTGATATCACAGAGCTACTTCTAATTACCCTTCAAACGCCCTCTGGTTCACAGTAAAGAGCAGCACCCTCCCACCTGTCCTTTAAGTAGGAGTAACGTTGGTCATAACAACGTTCTTTTCGATGAAATTTATCCAAATTAAGTGCAGAACCACATTGCAGCCATGTAATGGTTTATTTTGTGCTGTCAATGACGACTGGGCTGAGATCATTAGCTCGCTAGAATTGAGAACCTGCTTTGATCACAGGCGGTGTGGATTCAAACCCAAGTACTCCGTGGTGCCTGGTCAGTGCTATGACCTCTGGGTCACTTAGCCGCCTCCAAACACCCCCCATGTCAAATACATAAGCAGCAACCTGTATCGTGGGCAGCAGCATTCTTTGAATACTCTGTCAAAAAATGTTTATTGTGGAGTGGTGGCACAATTCCGCAATTGCTTTCTCATACCTCTGGTGACAGGAAGAATTTCTACAAGACGGAGTTCTAGAGAACCCCTTTACTCGATGTTTTGGTCTACTATTCCACACTGGGCAGATGAAGAGGAAGTAGTACCTACACTTTAACACACCGCATCCGCAGCCCCTCTCCTAAGTGGGCGTCCCCAGCCCGAATGCTCGCAGGAAGCCCTCCTAGCCTCCCTGCTCGACGAGCCAGGCCCCGCACGCGTTCACCAGCAGGGCGTCCACCGCGTCCATCACGGCCGCCGTCTTCTCCACGTCGCGCAGACGTATGCAGTCGACCAGCCTCTTTGCGAGGGAGGAGCGAGCAGAGCACCACCAGGACCACCACGCGGCTCCGGCTCGCAGAGCCGTCGTGGAGGACTTCCCAGGCCACGTCCACGAGCAGCCGGCGGGGCCCTCGGTGCTCCACCCGCTCCTCCGCGTGGCTCACCAGAACGGAGTTTCTGAACCACGCGAGGAACAGGTCTCCCAGGCAGTTGACCACCTCCTGCGCCAGCTGTGCTGGCTGAACCTTCTGCAGCTGCTGGAGCTGCAGCTGCTCCTGCACCTGCAGCTACTCCTGCACCTACATCTACTCCGTCTGTGTCGCCATGTGAGCCATGTAGCCGGCGATCAGATTCGCTATCAAGACGCTCAACAGCTGCAGCGCCTCCTTCTTTTCCTCACCTTCCTCCTCCCCCTCGTTTTTCTCCTCCCCCTCCTCCTCCTCCTCCTCCCCCTCCTCCTCCACTTTCAAAACAAAGAGTGAGGACATAATATCAATAACCCGGGAATTTTATAGTGACCTCTTCTTTCCTGATAAAACGTCTATGCCTGCCCAGAATTTCCTAAAGAGCTCGGTGAAAGTACTGTCCTCCAGCAGGGCGTTGTTGAAGTGCCAGTAGGCCTCACCACTTGGTGTTCCACGCAGCCTGAGGTCCAGCAGGATCAGGCTGTGGTCTGTTAGTGATGCAGCCCCTGATGTCAGCAGTCAGAATGCTCGAGACAAGACTTCTGGAGATGTAGAAACGGTCGATCCTGGACTGTGTAGCTGGTTCATTGCCCCGTGTCCGCGTGAAGGTGAAGCTTCGCCGCCTAGGGTGGTGCAGCCGCCACACGTCCACCAGATCGGAGGCGTCCAGAAGGGCTTGGAGCTCTCCCCGGAGATTGGCGTTGCAGTGCCCCTTCCCTGTGTGGTCGAGAGCATCCAGCGTGCAGTTGTAGTCACCTCCCGTGACCACAAACTCGTCCCCTGGAATGCCACCGAGGTGGTTCCGCAGAAGTTGCAGGAACCCGGGTCTCTCACTGTCAGTGGTGGGAGCGTACACGTTGACGAAGTGGATGGCGGTGACGCCGACCTGCACCGTGAGGTCCAGGATCCTCCCCTTGATCACCTCCACCTGGCTGACGGTGTCGGGGGAAAAGTTTGGTGACAGCACGGTTGCTACTCCTGAGGAGGTGTTGCTGAAGTGGCTGATGAAGGGCTTCGCTCTCCACTCCGTCCTCCAGGCAACGTCATTGTCCATGGCGAGATGGGTCTCCTGCACGAACAGCACGGAGACCTTATGCTGCTTTGCAAGGTATCCTACGTAGTATATTCTCAGCGCCCCTCTGCACCCATTCATGTTCAGGGAGGCGTTGCGCAACGTCATTGTGAGTGAGTCGCCCGCCTGTTCCAATGAGTCACCTTGCTGAGGAGGCTCCTTACCCTGGACGTCTCCAGGTCTCTCGATTGTTTTCCTTCCTGCTGGAGCTCTGTGAGGATGCGTCAGAGGGAGACCTCTATGGCGTCTGGCTCGCCATCTTGTCAAGGCCTCCATCACCTTGTTTGGTTTCCTGGGGGTCTCTTTGAAGAATCTCCACAGGTCTTCCTGGCAGAAGATGGGTGCCCGCGAAGATGACCTCTTTGAGACCTGGTTGGTTTCGCTACCCACACGGAGGTCATCATCCGAGTCCCCCTTCTTGCTTCCATGCCCTGCATGTGGGGGCCAAGAGTCGGGGGCCCATGGTTGGCTCCATGTGGCCTCCCCCAGGGGCCGTGGCAGGTGGAATGCTACCGCACGCCTCTTCCACATTAGCAGGGCACTCTGCGAGGCTTGCAGGGTGTCCTTATTCTGTCTTTTTAATTCTGGGCCAAAGAGGTCCCATAAACGTAAACGTGTTGTATTTAAAATATAACACAAACAACAGCAATGAATGGCTTAGTGGGTAAAGTAAGACGCACCCCAAAACCGGTGAGTTAAATAAATCTGATCTTTCCTATTACCGGATTATAGGACGCAAACCAAACTTTGTTGTAACAAGAACATAGAAAAAACTGAGTCTCTTAATCAGGTGAATACGGTAAAGGGGCTGAGTCTGTGGGTGTCAGTGTGGTGAGTCTGTGGGTCTCTGTGTGGTGAGTCTGTGGGTCTCTGTGTGGTGATGGCCATGTCGGGTGGTGGCGGGTTTAACGACACAAAATTAATATATTCACGCGATCTAACCCAAACAAAGCCTGTACTACGGATTCAACAACAATGACATGAGGGTTCTCCGACGCGCGTCTCGGTTGGGGTGAGGGTGCGGTCGCGCCGTCTCCTCCGTACGGATTGTTTCTTCCTTTCCCAACTGCGATGTTCTCGCTCTCTCCTCTCTTTTTGTCTCCACCGTCGCCAACCGTCGGAGCTCGGCATCCGCGGCCCCTCTCCTAGGTGGGCGTCCCCAGCCCGAATTCTCGCAGGAAGCCCTCCCAGCCTCCCTGCTCGACGAACCAGGCCCAGCACGCGTTCACCAGCAGGGCGGCCACCACGTCCGTCACTGCCGCCGTCTTCTCCGCGTCACTCAGACGTACGCAGTCCACCAGCCTCTTCGCGAGGGAGGAGCGAGCAGAGCACCACCAGGACCACCACGCGGCCCCAGCTCGCGAAGACGTCACGGAGGACCTCCCAGGCCACGTCCACGAGCAGCCGGCGGGGCCCTCGGTGCTCCACGCGCTCCTCCGCGTGGCTCACCAGAACAGAGTCTCTGAACCGCGCGAGGAACAGGTCCCCAGGCAGTTGACCACCTCCTGCACCAGCTGTGCTGGCTGAACCTTCTGCAGCTGCTGGACCTGCAGCTGCTCCTGCACCTGCAGCTACTCTGTCTGTTTCGCTAGGTGAGCCATGAAGCCCGCGATCAGATTCGCTGTCAAGACAGTCAACAGCTGCAGCGCCTCCTTTTTCTTCCTCCCCCTCACCTTCTTCTTCCTCCTCCTCCACTCATAAAACAAAGAGTGAGGACATAATATCAATAACCTGGGAATTTTATAGTGACCTCTTCTCTCCTGATAAAACGTCTATGCCTGCCCAGAATTTCCTAAAGAGGTCGGTGAACGTACTGTCCTCCAGCAGGGCGTTGTTGAAGTGCCAGTAGGCCGCAGCACTTGGTGTTCCACGCAGCCTAAGGTCCAGCAGGATCAGGCTGTGGTCTGTTAGTGGTGCAGCCCTGATGTCAGCAGGCAGAATGCTCGAGACAAGACTTCTGGAGATATAGAAGCGGTCGATCCTGGACTGGGTAGCTGGTTCATTGCCCCTTGTCCTCGTGTAGGTGAAGCTTCGCCGCCTCGGGTGGTGAAGCTGCCACACGTCCACCAGATCGGAGGGGTCCAGAAGGGCTTGGAGCTCTCCCCAGAGCTTGGCGTTGCAGTGACCCTTCCCTGTACGGTCGAGAGCATCCAGCGTGCAGTTGTAGTCACCTCCCATGACCACAAACTCGTCCTCTGGAATGCCACCGAGGTGGTTCCGCAGAAGTTGCAGGAACCCGGGTCTCTCACTGTCAGTGGTGGGAGCGTACACGTTGACGAGGTGGATGGCGGTGTTGCCGACCTGCGCCCGGACGTCCAGGACCCTCCCCTTGATCACCTCCACCTGGCTGACGGTGTGAGGAGTGAAGTTTGGTGACAGCACGGTTGCTACTCCTGAGGAGGTGTTGCTGAAGTGGCTGAAAAAAGGCTCCCATTTTCCACTCCGTCCTCCAGGCAACCTCATCGTCCATGTCGAGATGGGTCTCCTGCACGAACAGCACAGAGACATTATGCTGCTTTGCAAGGGACGCTGCGTAGAATCTTCTCAGCGCCTCTCGGCACCCATTCATGTTCAGGGAGGCGATGCGCAGTGTCATTGTGAGCGAGTGGCCCGCCTGTTCCAATCAGTCACCTTGCTGAGAAGGCTCCTTACCCTGGACCTCTCCAGGTCTCTCGATTGTTGTCCTTCCTGCTGGAGCTCCCCTAGGATGCGTCTGAGGGAGACTTCTATGGCGTCTGGCTCGCCATCCTGACAAGGCCTCCATCACTTTGTTTGGTTTCCTGTGGGTCTCTTCGAAGAATCTCCACAGGTCTTCCTGGCAGAAGATGGTGCCCGCGAAGATGACCTCTTTGAGACCTGGCTGGTTTCGCTACCCACACGGAGGTCATAATCCGAGTCCCCCTTCTTGCTTCCATGCCCTGCATGTGGGGGCCAAGAGTCGGGTGCCCATGGTTGGCTCCATGTGGCCTCTGTTGTATATGTGGGTGTGTGAAAATTGATGAAAAATAATTAAAATTAAATGAAATTCGAAATTTGCATAATTAATCCGAAATTATGCTAATTTGTGTACTTATGCGTGTAACTATGCTAATTAGAGAGGTAATCGTATTAATTTATACGAGTGGGTGTGGCTGTGTTAATGATAGCCTTTATGATAATCAGGCCCCGCCTCGTTGACGAGGTTGGGTTATCAATCAGGATAACGCAATCAATCGTGTGCCGTTACGCTAGTGTCAATTCGGCCTCGTTGTCTAACTTCGTATTATTGATCAGCATAATACAATGATTCTCGCTTTAACACTCCCCGAGTGTTCATATTTTAGGTCCCATGTTCACATCGTTCGTTTTAGTTTAATGAGTGTGGATTGGTGTGTTTATAGTTTAGGTTCCCGAGTTCATATCTCGTCGCAGGATACAGATCTTATGCAAAAACTTCAGGAAAGAATCACACGACCACTTCTGTATTAATCAATTTATTTTCTAATTAAACCTTAACTATAATATGTATGTGACTCTCAATCTCGGAACTTCAAAACGGTATCCACAAGGTATCAAGACAGTATCATCAACGACTGTACGATTTCACTTTGATAACACATGGACCCCGCATAAAGCGATTGCTGTTAGTGAGAGAGAGAGTCAGAATATGCAAATGCTATGTTACACAAAAGCTTATACATTATAATATGAACGATCATTATGCTTGAAATAGTCAGCACATTATCACAGGCGACTGATTAACATGCAACGGTATTCATATAAAAAAGACAATCAAACAGTTATTATTTCCAAAGCCATGAATGTAACAACAGATCCACCGGACAGACTATAAGATTATCGAAATGGCTTAGTGTGAGGGTATGCGGCGGAATGTGTTATCTCACGGGAGATTAATTAATTAATTCGTGAATAAGAATGTATGATCAGAAAATCGGTTTAGCACGATTCCTCCCCGGGAGCGTAGCTCCGTGGCGAAGGTGCCAAGGGTTAATTCGTATTGATGGATCGGTTGGTAACTTATGCGATTAGAAGTACAGTCCAAAACAAAATATTAAAGAGGGAAATTATGAATATACTTATAAATGACGGACTGTTATCACACGATCGATGCTTCCACAGCCAGATGGTTCACGGACTTGAGTGTTCGCTTCTGGTTAAGGACCTGTGTATGTTTGAGTGATATGAATTGTTTTGAATAGTCAGTGTTTGGAATTAATTATTTGCGTTGCCATATGCTGAAGTTGGCATCGCTTGTAGGAGAAGTAGCCTCGCTCCCTTTAGAGCGGTGAGGTGTGTGGGAGTGCATCATACGAATCGCCGCCCTCCTCCACGCAGCAGCCAGCCTCTGTCCACGGGGGAGAGTTGCTTGATCGCTCTCAGTTCTGCTCAGTGGACACCTCTCTCCACTGCTGGATGAGCTGCGCGATCACGCTCGTGCTGGTTCGCTGACAGCAGTTTCTCTCCGCTGTTGGATGAGCTGCATCGGCACGCTCCCTCTCTCTGGGTGGAGAACTCGAACGTGCTCGTTGCTGGTTTGCTGAAAGCAGGTTTTTCTCCACTGCTGGATGACTCAAGTCGCACGTGCTCTTGCTCTGGTTTGCAGAAGCTCTTGCTTGGTGCGTCGGTCGCTCTGCAGCTGGACTCAATGTAGAATAATCTTTCAGCAATACTCTGTCTTTCAGCTCTTGGAAATCACACTAGGTGACGCCTCACTACCTTGCGAGTCTTGCCAACGTCAGTGGGTAGCGACGGGGCCACTTTGGCTTCTGCTCGCCGCCTCCTGCTCTGCAGCTCGCCGGCTGGCGACCTGTTGCTCTCGTTCCCGATTGGAACTGCTCCTGAGCCGGCCCACTGGTCGAACTCCCCGCGTTCCGACCTCCTCCGATTCGAACTCCCCGAGTTCCGATCCCCCTGGTAGAACTCCCCGAGTTCCGACCCCTCCGAGTCGAACTGTCTCCCGAGAGTCGACCCCCCCCGGTCGAACTCTGGTGAGCCGACCCCCCCCGGGTCGAACTCTTCCGAGTTGCTCCTCCGAGGCGAACTGTCTCCCGAGAGTCGACCCCCCGGTCGAACTCTGGTGAGCCGACCCCCCCCCCCCCCCCCCCCAGTCGAACTGAGGTTTCAATGCTCAGGATCCTCTTTTTATGCCCAAAAATCCTGCCCACAAGGCGAGGTTTCTTTCGATTTTTGCTGTGTCAGGGTTTGTCCGTATGTATCTGCGTCCGTGTGTGTGTCCGTACATGTGTCAGTGTGTGTCCTTGTGTGGATCACCCACGGTATATTCCGTTGTCATACTCCTACCATAAAACCCACAATTAAAACAATCAAATGTTATAAATTGTCTCGAAGGCGCCTCTCTGTCTGGGTGCACAACCTGAGGGAGGGGCGATATTCCCTCCGACTTTCACCGACGCACAAAGAAATGGTTAAAAAGTTTTAAGTTAACATTTCATTTCATCAGAGTTCCATAGTTATGATTCTGTATTAATCCAAGGTCTGAGTCAGCTTCTCGTTGTGGTGTTTGACTCGTGTTTCCCCAAGCGTATACACACTCCTACCCCGCGCTGCAGGGATACAAAGACTGTCGGGATTTGTCTTTCTCTCCGACCCTGGGTTTAACATCACCCTTTGCTTACGTTGCAGTTTTGCTGTGCGCTTGCATTTATTTTCCTCTCTACTCTTACTTTAACCCTGCATATTATTTGCGTATGGGTGGAGGCTAGAGCATTTATGTTGACTTAGGAAAACCTGATTGTTATAGGCTTCGGGTCAAGTCGTATAGACATTATTAAAATATGGAAATACATTTCATATTAAATTAATAGACGGGTGATGGTTACATTGACGTAGCTTGTGGCAGGGTTCAATTGAAGTGGGTGTGAAGATCAATAACTTTAGCCTACCCTGTCGTTAAATTCCGACTTTAAGTTACTTTAATAGTAATGCAGAACCAATTAGCTTTTTTTGACTTAACTAGATCTAGGCTAACGCAACCTCCCAGTGACCCTGGCTTTGTGTTTACGTCAGCCCTTTGCAATCCACTGCGCTCTGCTCTCTATCTGCTCCCTCTGACCCTGGGAGGGCTCTGAACGTCAAAATCGTGTTAGTGGGTCAAGGTAAATATGACCCCCACATGCCATGCTGAGGCCTGGTTTGGTGTTTTTATTCATTATTAAAATTAAAAGAAACAATAGAAATATGTATCTATATGTATTGAAAAATTACTTGTTAATATTAAGATGGAAAAGGTGCCTAGATACAACATTCCGCCCTTTTAAAAATGATCGGTGGTCAATTGGCCACGGGTCATTTTTAAAACAAAGAATCTATGTACTTTTCCATCATGAATCATCAATATTACTCAAGTAATTTTTCCTTACAACGCGCGCACGTCACAACTTATGATTACATTTGAAATAAGAAAAGAAATACTAAAAGGAAGGTAAAACAAGGGGAAATTGTTTAACTGGCTACATGTTATAGGAGATGTCGTTATTCCATGTACCCACGTTCAATACTGTCCGCAATCGAAATACATTTTCGGGTTTGACCAGTGGGAAATTCAACAAAAATCCCACCTGTCCGGTCTGGGAGTCCCCATGTATGGGTGTTGCTGTACCCATTTTAAAGTCAATTTGTATCTGTGTTGTACTGATTGTTTCCAGGGATGCTAATGGTATCACATTTTTTTTTAGTGTTGGAGTTACCAGATATGAAGGAAATTGTCCTTGGAGAAGATCACTGATGCTGCCGCTGGTGCAATGCAACAAGTCTTTGGATCAACTATTGAATTTGCTGTCGAGTATTCTCTTCTTCGTACAGATCTCGGATTGCGAAACCCAATTCTTGGATTGTTAAGTTAACCATGGCGGAGTGCAGGTTAACGAGAACCACGGTGTCTCTCTGACTTTCTCATGTTACCTCTCTGCCACCTTGTACCAAGTCATTGATAACCTGACTGACTCTTTTAGTCACGAGTGTATCATATCTCTCATGGCCAGGTATCTTAGAGTTACCGATGACCCTTCCATGCAACATCATCACATCATCGTCCCGGCTCATCGTCGTGATGGCTTTGGCCTAATGAACATGGCTCACTGGTTCGTATCGGTAATTTATTTTATCACTCCCTTTCCATGTGAGATTGTGTGGCGTGAAGTTATGCTGTGCGTAACCAGGATCAACATACACCACGAGTTTCCGTACTCGACTGTTGGGGTCATTTGTATTCTCCGCAGCCCTGTGCACATCTGCTGCCTCTGGGAGTCGATTTGACTCTGGGCCACGATTCCCTTCTGCGCTACGATTCGATTCCGTGCCACGATTCGATTCTGGGTCACGATTCGATTCCGTGCTTTTGAGTATGCTGTGTTTCAACACAATTCCCGATCCGTCACGGATATTCTTCTCCTCCACTTCAACACTCTGATCTCCATCCCTCCTTAGTGTGCCCGAGCACAATTTAACATCCAAAGGCTGATGTCTGCATTCATCTGCTTCTTCCACAGTACACTCACGCACTTCCGCGACACAAGGGATGGCATTTATATTTACCAGACAATCAGGTTTTCCTTCCCCTCCCTGCGGTTGGTTATCATCTCCTGTAGGATCACACTTTAATGCAGTTATGTTTCCCTGCTCGATAGGTGTGTCAATTACGGGAGCAACACTTGCGCTCTCCACCACATTATCAGAACTGGTGCCCGACGCATTTATTGTTTCCCAATCATTGGGACCCTCCTGGTTTACCTTGTCAACCGCAGCCTGCTTAATTTTTTTAACGAGTCCATAATTTCCCTGCAGCTCCACGGACACCACTCTCACTGAAAGCTCCCTCTCAACCAATGTGATTGATTCATCACGTGCCCGTGTCATTTTTTGTGTCTCAGCCAAGCTCACGCCTGTCTCCCTATTCCTCATGCCTCTGCTCTCTCCTGGTAAAACTGGTGGGGGAATCGATCGGAAGTGGGCCGATTGTGTTTGATCCCTCGTGTGTCGTGGCATTGGGACCCGGCATGATTCTGCTCTTGGTCTACACACACCGCGATTCTCGCAAATATGCGTCCCTGCACACTGCGATCGCTCCCAGCCTGCGGGCCATTGCCTCGCTGGTGGTGCTGTGTTTCTGCTCACGTGATTTTTATTTCCCTCTGAAACGCTGGTTACATCATCCCTCTCTCTGGGTGTCGTAGAACTATTGTCTTTAGCTCTGTACAGCCAAGCTCTGTGCGCCTTATCCTCTATATGGTGTAAGGAGGCTGTTTCTGGATTCAATACCATTCCCACAATTTCTGTAATCTCTGGACTCAAAGACCCGAAAAACATAACTTTGAACCTTTTGTCACCTTCGTGATACTGATCCACATCACCCGCGTAGTACGCTCTTTTAAACCGTAGGAGGTAATCTCGCGGATCCTCGTCTGCGCACTGGGTCATAGATTTTGCAGCATTAAATCCCTCAGACCATGTTAAATATTCTCCAAACTTCCGGCTCACTGCCAGGCTCAGCTTTTTGAAATCGTTCCGAACCTTGTATGAAAGCGACTTTACCCATGGTATAGACTGCTCGTGCAAGCTTCGTCTCAGTAAACTGGCTTTCTCATTCGTTTTCCTCAAACCCCTGATCACTGCTTCTGCTTCTACCGTTGCGATGTGAGCGTGTATGTCTCTGTTCCTATCGTGTGGATCAAAGTAGGGAATTCTGACGAGAGCCTTGTCCATCAATTTCAGAGTTTTACTACTGAATGAGTATTCGGACAGTTGATCATCGTCAGAGGCGTCTGTTCCTGAGGAGTGCTCACTCGAGCTGTCACCATCACGGTGGCGCTGCTTAACATAACTTTTGTAGTGCCTTTTGCACCTGTAACGTGAGTCAACTTTGCTCGGTGACTCCTGCTTATCCCATGGCTCATGCTTGTGTGATGTGCGTCTTTCTGGAAAGTAATCTCTGCCATAGGTTCCACGTCGGTCGTGCTTGCGTGGAATGTGTCTACCAAATGAGCTGTCTCTGTCATGTCGCTCGTCTTGCCCCAGCTCCGCCCTTTTTTGCTCGATCAGTACAGAATATCCTGCTGACTTAGTGTTAATATTTTTTTCCTCTCTACCCTCGAAGTTGTCAGTCCTATGTTTTCCTATTTTCATCCGTATCTCTCCCTCCCCTCTCTCGAGTCGCGAGGGGGAATCTCTGTCAAAACCACTTTGATTGGTAGCCACACCTCCTGTGTGACCTGTCTCTGGTTTACGTCCGCGTGGCTCGGAGTGTGGTAAACTGTTACTCCCGTATGTGTTATGTGTATCAACATCTGGGGGTTTCGCTGGTGCATTCAGCGCCGACTCTTTTTCTCTCACGAGGGCGTGCAGACGCTCAACCTCCTCTATTAGGGACAGTTTCTCCTTCCTTTCCCTGTCAAATTTTTTCCCAGTCCATAATCTTTCTCTGTATGTCTGTGTGAGGAGATACGAGTCTAACCTTGCTATTTCTGAAATTTTTACGTCACGTTTGGCTTTGCTACATTTCATCACATCCTTAAGTAGTTTCCTCCTATGTGCCTTAACATCTTCTATATGTCTCCCCTCCCATACGTCTCTCTGCTCTGTCTGCTGTCTAGCAGTCCGTCCAGTACGTTTTAACACAAATTCACGATATTGTTTTTCCATAGATTCTATCTCCTCTTCGGAGGTCCATTCTGTATCAGTGTTATGCGTTGGGATGTCACCCTCAGAACGTTGCGGGTCATGTGCCATCTCTATTACGTAGTGTAGTTAATAGACCTAAGAGTGTATCTTAACTCTAGTCTCTTATGTGTGGCGTGAGTTACTCTGGAATTCCACTTCAGAGTACATATAAAAACATTCGTATCACAGGATGTGTTGGTTCAACTCGAGCAAATAATCTTACCCCCACTGTCTTTGTTATCCACTGCTACTCTGGTATTTTCCTTCAGAGTGCGTTTTTTTGTTTGTTTACACCGTTTACAGTCACAGGGCAATGTTAGTTCACAATACCTTGATTAATACAACAGTGATTCGTTCCTTAATTTAAGCATAAACTGTCTGCGAGAGATCCCGGATACGAGCCCCCAATTTGTTGTATATGTGGGTGTGTGAAAATTGATGAAAAATAATTAAAATTAAATGAAATTCGAAATTTGCATAATTAATCCGAAATTATGCTAATTTGTGTACTTATGCGTGTAACTATGCTAATTAGAGAGGTAATCGTATTAATTTATACGAGTGGGTGTGGTTGTGTTAATGATAGCCTTTATGATAATCAGGCCCCGTCTCGTTGACGAGGTGGGGTTATCAATCAGGATAACGCAATCAATCGTGTGCCGTTACGCTAGTGTCAATTCGGCCTCGTTGTCTAACTTCGTATTATTGATCAGCATAATACAATGATTCTCGCTTTAACACTCCCCGAGTGTTCATATTTTAGGTCCCATGTTCACATCGTTCGCATTAGTTTAATGAGTGTGGATTGGTGTGTTTATAGTTTAGGTTCCCGAGTTCATATCTCGTCGCAGGATACAGATCTTATGCAAAAACTTCAGGAAAGAATCACACGACCACTTCTGTATTAATCAATTTATTTTCTAATTAAACCTTAACTATAATATGTATGTGACTCTCAATCTCGGAACTTCAACACGGTATCCACACGGTATCAAGACAGTATCATCAACGACTGTACGATTTCACTTTGATAACACATGGACCCCGCATAAAGCGATTGCTGTTAGTGAGAGAGAGAGTCAGAACATGCAAATGCTATGTTACACAAAAGCTTATACATTATAATATGAACGATCATTATGCTTGAAATGGTCAGCACATTATCACAGGCGACTGATTAACATGCAACGGTATTCATATAAAAAGACAATCAAACAGTTATTATTTCCAAAGGCATAAATGTAACAACAGATCCACCGGACAGACTATAAGATTACCGAAATGGCTTAGTGTGAGGGTATGCGGCGGAACGTGTTATCTCACGGGAGATTAATTAATTAATTAATTCGTGAATAAGAATGTATGATCAGAAAATCGGTTTAGCACGATTCCTCCCCGGGACCGTAGCTCCGTGGCGAAGGTGCCAAGGGTTAATTCGTATTGATAGATCGGTTGGTAACTTATGCGATTAGAAGTACAGTCCAAAACAAAATATTAAAGAGGGAAATTATGAATATACTTATAAATGACGGACTGTTATCACACGATCGATACTTCCACAGCCAGATGGTTCACGGACTTGAGTGTTCGCTTCTGGTTAAGGACCTGTGTATGTTTGAGTGATATGAATTGTTTTGAATAGTCAGTGTTTGGAATTAATTATTTGCGTTGCCATATGCTGAAGTTGGCATCGCTTGTAGGAGAAGTAGCCTCGCTCCCTTTAGAGCGGTGAGGTGTGTGGGAGTGCATCATACGAATCGCCGCCCTCCTCCACGCAGCAGCCAGCCTCTGTCCACGGGGGAGAGTTGCTTGATCGCTCTCAGTTCTGCTCAGTGGACACCTCTCTCCACTGCTGGATGAGCTGCGCGATCACGCTCGTGCTGGTTCGCTGACAGCAGTTTCTCTCCGCTGTTGGATGAGCTGCATCGGCACGCTCCCTCTCTCTGGGTGGAGAACTCGAACGTGCTCGTTGCTGGTTTGCTGAAAGCAGGTTTTTCTCCACTGCTGGATGACTCAAGTCGCACGTGCTCTTGCTCTGGTTTGCAGAAGCTCTTGCTTGGTGCGTCGGTCGCTCTGCAGCTGGACTCAATGTAGAATAATCTTTCAGCAATACTCTGTCTTTCAGCTCTTGGAAATCACACTAGATGACGCCTCACTACCTTGCGAGTCTTGCCAACGTCAGTGGGTAGCGACGGGGCCACTTTGGCTTCTGCTCGCCGCCCCCTGCTCTGCAGCTCGCCGGCTGGCGACCTGTTGCTCTCGTTCCCGATTGGAACTGCTCCTGAGCCGGCCCACTGGTCGAACTCCCCGCGTTCCGACCTCCTCCGATTCGAACTCCCCGAGTTCCGACCCCCCTGGTAGAACTCCCCGAGTTCCGACCCCTCCGAGTCGAACTGTCTCCCGAGAGTCGACCCCCCCCGGTCGAACTCTGGTGAGCCGACCCCCCCCGGGTCGAACTCTTCCGAGTTGCTCCTCCGAGTCGAACTGTCTCCCGAGAGTCGACCCCCCGGTCGAACTCTGGTGAGCCGACCCCCCCCCCCCAAGTCGAACTGAGGTTTCAATGCTCAGGATCCTCTTTTTATGCCCAAAAATCCCTTCACTCGGATCCTGCACACAAGGCGAGGTTTCTTTCGATTTTTGCTGTGTAAGGATTTGTCCGTATGTATCTGCGTCCGTGTGTGTGTGTCCGTACATGTGTCAGTGTGTGTCCTTGTGTAGATCACCCACGGTATATTCCGTTGTCATACTCCTACCATAAAACCCACAAGTAAAACAATCAAATGTTATAAATTGTCTCGAAGGCGCCTCTCTGTCTGGGTGCACAACCTGGAGGGAGGGGTGATATTCCCTCCGACTTTCACCGACGCACAAAGAAATGGTTAAAAAGTTTTAAGTTAACATTTCATTTCATCAGAGTTCCATAGTTATGATTCTGTATTAATCCAAGGTCTGAGTCAGCTTCTCGTTGTGGTGTTTGACTCGTGTTTCCCCAAGCGTATACACACTCCTACCCCGCGCTGCAGGGATACAAAGACGGCCGGGATTTCCCTTTCTCTCCGACCCTGGGTTTAACATCGCCCTTTGCTTACGTTGCAGTTTTGCTGTGCGCTTGCATTTCTTTTCCTCTCTACTCTTACTTTAACCCTGCTTATTATTTGCGTATGGGTGGAGGCTAGAGCATTTATGTTGACTTAGGAAAACCTGATTGTTATAGGCTTCGGGTCAAGTCGTATAGACATTATTAAAATATGGAAATACATTTCATATTAAATTAATAGACGGGTGATGGTTACATTGACGTAGCTTGTGGCAGGGTTCAATTGAAGTGGGTGTGAAGATCAATAACTTTAGCCTACCCTGTCGTTAAATTCCGACTTTAAGTTGCTTTAATAGTAATGCAGCACCAATTAGCTTTTTTGACTTAACTAGATCTAGGCTAACGCAACCTCCCAGTGACCCTGGCTTTGTGTTTACGTCAGCCCTTTGCAATCCACTGCGCTCTGCTCTCTATCTGCTCCCTCTGACCCTGGGAGGGCTCTGAACGTCAAAATCGTGTTAGTGGGTCAAGGTAAATATGACCCCCACATGCCATGCTGAGGCCTGGTTTGGTGTTTTTATTCATTATTAAAATTAAAAGAAACAATAGAAATATGTATCTATATGTATTGAAAAATTACTTGTTAATATTAAGATGGAAAAGGGGCCTAGATACAACACCTCCCCCAGGGGCCGTCGCAGGTGGAATGCTACCACACGCCTCTTCCACAGTAGCAGAGCACTCTGCGAGGCTTGCAGTGTGTCCTTATTCTGTCTTTTTAATTCTGGGCCAAAGAGGTCCCATAAACGTAAACGTGTTGTATTTAAAATATAACACAAACATAACAACAATGATGAATGGCTTAGTGGGTAAAGTAAGACGCACCCCAAAACGGGTGAGCTTAATAAATCCGATCTCTCCTATTACCGGATTATAGGATGCAAACCAAACTTTGTTGTATCAGTGTGGTGAGTCTGTGGGTCTTTGTGTGGTGACGATCTCTCTGGGTCTCTGTGTGATGATGGCCGTGTCGGGTGGTGGCGGGTTTAACAACACAACATTATGAGATTCACGAGATCTAACCCAAACAAGACCTGTACTACGGAGTCAACAACAACGACATGAGGGCTCTCCGACGCGCGTCGCGGTTGGGGTGAGGGTGAGGTCGCGCCGTCTCCTCCGTACGGATTGTTTCTTCTTTTCCCAACTGCGACGTTCTCGCTCTCTCCTCTCTTTTTGTCTCCACCGTCGCCAATCGTCGGAGCTCGGCATCCGCGGCCGCTCTCCTAGGTGGGCGACCCCAGCCCGAATTCTCGCCTGAAGCCCTCCCAGCCTCCCTGCTCAACGAGCCAGGCCCCGCACGCGTTCACCAGCAGGGCGGCCACCGCGTCCGTCACGGCCACCGTCTTCTCCGCGTCGCTCAGACGTAAGCAGTCCACCAGCCTCTTCGCGAGGGAGGAGCGAGCAGAGCACCACCAGGACCACCACGCGGCCCCAGCTCGCGGAGCCATCGCGGAGGACCTCCCAGGCCACGTCCACGAGCAGCCGGAGGAGCCCTCGGTGCACCACCCGCTCCTCCGTGTGGCTCACCAAGTCCAGAACGGAGTCTCTGAACCGCACGAGGAACAGGTCTGCCAGGCAGTTGACCACCTCCTGCACCAGCTGTGCTGGCTGAACCTCCTGCAGCTGCTGAACCTTCTGCACCTTCTGCAGCTGCTCCTGCAACTGCAGCCACTCCGTCTGTGTCGCTAGGTGAGCCATGAAACCGGCGATCAGATTCGCTGTCAAGAAGGTCAGCAGCTGCAGCACCTCCTTCTCTTCCTCCCCCTCATTTCCCTCCTCCTCCTCCTCCTCCCCCTGTCTCCTTCCACCTCCCTGTGTCTCCCTCCTCCCCCGGTCTCCTTCCTGCTCCCCGTGTTTCCCTCCTTCCCCCGTCTCCCTCTTCCCTGTGTCTCCCTCCTCCTTTTCCTTTTTTGCTGATGAAGTTTTTCTATTTCCACGAGGTGGTAACACCATATCCCTTATTCTGTAATTGTAATTCTGGGCCAAAGAGGTCCCACAAATGTAAACATTTTGTATTTAAAATATAACACAAACATAACAACAATGAATAGCTTAGTGGGTAAAGTAAGACGCACCCCAAAACGGGTGAGTTAAATCAATCCGATCTATCCTACTACCGGATTATAGGACGCAAACCATACTTTGTTGTAACAAGAACATAAAAAAACTGAGTCTCTTAATCAGGTGAATACGGTAAAGGGGCTGAGTCTGTGGTTGACAGTGTGGTGAGTCTGTGGGTCTCTGTGTGGTGACGATGTCTATGGGTCTCTGTGTGGTGATGGCCGTGTCGGGTGGTGGCGAGGTATAACAACACAACATTTATATATTCACGCGATCTAACCCAAACAAAACCTGTACTACGGAGTCAACAACAACGACATGAGGGCTCTCCGACACGCGTCACGGTTGGGGTGAGGTTGCGGTCTGTTGTATATGTAGGTTATGAAAATTTGATGAAAATAATAAAAATTAAATCAAATTTGAAATTTGCATAATTATCCGAAAAAATGTTAATTTGCTGTAATTTATGCGCATAAACTATGCGAATGCGAGAGAGAATCGTATTAATTTATGCTAGTGTATGTGTGATTATGCTACTGCGAGCCGTTATGATAATTAGGCCCCGCCTCGTTGACGAGGGTCGGTTTTCAATCGGGTTAATGCAATTAATCATATGCAGTTATGCAGGTACTTGAGCATGTCAGATTAAACTCGGCTGTGTTGTTTAACTTTGTACTATCGATCAGTATAATACAATTATTCCCGCTTTAACATTTACTGAGTATGTGGTAGTGTGTTCAGCCAGGTCTCCAAGTTCAGATCTCAGCACAGAATACAGTTCTTATGCATAAATGTCACGAAAGAACACAACACTTCTGTGTTAATCAATTTTAATGACGATAGTGATAATGACGATAATGATGACGATGGTGATAATGATGATAATGATGACAATAATAACAATGGTGATGATGCGTACTTCAACAGCTCCAGCACGAGACAGTTGTGTCCGCGGAAGTGGAACGAGTGCAGGACGCGGATGACGCCGTGCAGCTCAGCACTGCCCTCCCCCTGCAGCTCCGTGATCACCTTCAACTCCATCCTCTGCATCTCCATTTTGGTAGGGCTGTGTGCACACAGCAAGTCTGTGGATCTCTGTGGGTCTCTAGTTCATAGTAGTTTTACGACGGTTAATTTTTTAGTGAGATAGTTTCAGTTTATAGTTAGAGATAGTTTTGCAGAGGTTATTATCATTGTTGTTTACTATTATACTCATTATTTTGTAACCATGTTGTATTTACTTGCATTTATTATCTATTATTGTATTCATTTATAATTATGACCATGGCCGCTGTGTTAAGACCACCAGCACCCACCCACACCACCACCACCACCAACCCCATCACCCCTGCCCCAACCTACTGGATGGGCAGTGCCAGCATCTTGACAGCCACCAGGAATCCCATATTGTGGTCCACGCACCGCAGCACCACTCCCTGCCCTCCCTCGCCAATCTTCTCTCGCACCTCGAAGCGGCATTGGAGCTGCTCCTGGGGTATCTAAGAAGCAGCAGCAGCAGCGCCGCAACGGCCAGTCAGAGTCACAATCACGATGGGAATGTTTTACGCTTAGTGGTAGCAGCAGTGGATGTACTGAGTAGTAGTTAGTAGCAGTAGTGTCTGTGTGCGCCTGTGTGCCTGTTTGTGTGCGCATCTGCGTGTGTGTGTGTCTGTCTGTGCGAGTTTCACAGGGATATTTCTGCTTGCAAGCTTTGACTTTAACATAGCCATTTCTGTGACCAGACACAAGCTAATCACTCAGCAATTTCAATGCTAAATTATCCTGTTTGATTTGTACTAGGTGCCTCTGTGGATGTGTAGGCTTTGACTTTAACATAGCCATTTCTGTGACCAGTCACAAGCTAATCACTCAGCTCTTTCAATGCTAAATTTTATGCTAATTCGTTTGTCAAGGCGCTCTGTTTCTTCTCACACAGCTTAAAGGTCGCGGTCTGAGCTTGGCTGTGTTCACTCCAGCGCTTTCCTCCAGACAGTCTCGTCCCTTCACCTGATGAAGGCCGCTTGTGTTGTGGCCGAAACGTCGTGAGAATTTTATTGTGTTATTTTATTTGATCAATGTATTATTTTATTCTCATTCTACGCTACTTTACCGAAAGAACCAAAGAAGATGAATCCTTGCAGCCAAGATAGCTTTAAATCGAAATTTAACAGAATGGTATTGAACCTTTTTCTTTACAGGGTGGCCCTGGGGATTGCCACGTGGCAGGTGTCGTCCATTGTCCATACCAGACCCCTCCAGCTCTCTCACCCTGGGTCAGCTGCCCCTTCCATGTCCTGGAAACCATGGCAAGGTCATCCTATGAGGACTGCCTGGATGAAAACCAGCATGGAAGGGGCCCAGGGTGGGACCGGCTATGCTTTTGGGCTAGTCCCGTTTGTGTGTGGTGTGCGGTGTCTTCGTAGCAATCGTTCTCCACTGTAGTCCTGGCATCTGCTGCTCAGCTTCATTCCACAGCTGTGGTTCCAGTGGCGCGGTCTCTCCGGGGACCCATGTGGTGTGTGTGTGGGTGTGACATGTATCACGGGGTGGGTGGATAGTATCGTGATAGTGGTCATGGTAGGCACCGATCCACGACCTCCATCACCCCTACTGAGTGGTGGACATGCCACCACAAAGCAGCATGCGGCGGAGGAGTGAGGTGACCGCTCTCGCCTCACGAGCGAGGCCCTCTCGCTTCCTCTTCATTCCCTGCATCACCACCTCCATCTCCTCCTTTGTCTCATCCTCCTCCACCTCCTCTTAATCCTCCACCACCATCTTCTCCCCCTCTTCTGTTTTCTCCATTCTCTCTTCATGCTCCTCAACCTCCGAGGTGGCGTCGGTGGCATCGGTGGTGGCAGCGGAGGTGCTGGAGGTGATGGCCGTGGTGGCGGTGGCAATGGTGGTGATGGTGGCAGCGGAGGTGGCGGTGGCGGCAGCGGTAATGGCGGTGGCGCCAGCGGTGGTGGGGCGGAGGTGGCAGCGTTGGTGGTGGTGATGGTAGTAGTCCTGGCGAGGCACCGCTCTTCCTCCATGAGGCGCTTCTCCTCCTCGACGCTCTTCACGTTGGCGAGACACTTCTCCTCCACCAGACGCTTCTCTTCCGTGAAGCACTTCACTTTAACGAGGCGCTTCTTGAGGAAATAGTCTCTGAAGCAGTTCTCCTCTGTGCGGCGCTTCACCCTGGCAAGGCGCTGCACCTCAAAGAGGTGCTCCTCTACCATGTGGCGTTTCTCTGTCGCATGGTCCTTCTCCTCCTGGAGATGCTTCACCCCGCTGAGATCCTTCAACTCCCCAATTATCCTCTGTTCAAGCAAAGATAATCACATGAATATACAGACATGCAAGCAGAAATTCATTTAAGTTTTTCAGATTCATTTATTTGGTATAACCCTGTGAGCTATGTTGCTCTTGACTCGGGTGCAACCGCAACAAACAAAAACATGATCAAGGAATATCTTAAAGCGACTACACGCAACAGAAAAATCCAGGAAAAGACAGCAAAGTCTTCCAGAAAAGCACCGTATATCAACACTGTGTGCAAAAATCCCGGTGGGATGCAAGTCGAATAATAACAATCATAAGACAATTTAGATTAAAGTTATCAGGCTAACTCTGTACTACAAAAAACAAACATGGCTAAACCAAAACGTTTTCAAAATCACCAAAATAAAGCTATAAAAACAATGTAACAGTGATCATAGGAACTGTGATTCAAATTTAACAATTAACGATATATACATAACATGTACGACCAAACTTTGCAGCCATAGCTGGCTGTATGAGTCACTCCATAACAGCAGGATTATGAGTCGCAGTATGTAAAAAAATATTCAATACACCTTTAAAGATCAGCACACTATTCAAGTGTACATCTATGGTACAATTTATTGAAAATAAGTTTTGGGAACAGAAACTTATTTCTTTTAAACAACAGACAAATATTAACAAGCACTGTTTATTACATTAACTTTGTTTAACTTTTTTGGTCCCAGTTGAGACATTCAGAACTATGACAAAACAAATAATTGTGCTCTGATCTAATGTGCAATCTGTGGCATATAAATTTGTTAAGGTGATGTTGTCCGGTCCTGTACATATCAAGTACAGTGAGGGAAAAAAATATTTGATCCCCTGCTGATTTTGTACATTTGCCCACTGACAAAGAAATGAACAGAATATAATTTTAATGGTAGGTTTATTTGAACAGTGAGAGGCAGAATAACAACAAAAACATCCAGAAAAACATGTCAAAAATGTTATAATTTGATTTCCATTATCCTCCTAGCGAGGCCACGCTAGGAGGATAAAAGGGGACCCCGGGCAAAGGTTTGGGGCTGTTGCTTGGAGTGGAATCTCGTCGGACTGCTGGAGTCATCGTCACCATCTGCATTTTCTCGGCGGTGTCAGACAGGCAGTCTGTTAGCTCTCTTGACTGAAAGTGTAGTGACCCCTTGTACCCTGTGAAGGCTATAATAAATAGAGTACCTCCTGCTCCTCGTGTCTCTGCGTGTATCGCTAGACGTGGATCATAACGACAGTAGATGTACACTCACTCTGAGTTTTTACTCAATGACGTTAAACTTCACATCTACCCTACCTCCATGCTACATGCCGACAACCCACTGCTTTGGTAACCAAACTGCAACGTATTTTATTAGTAAACCTGCATTTTCTAATTTTACCCAAATCTTAACCTCGGTTGGATGTTGCCATCCTGCCGTGGAAACAACGAATCATTCGTGTCTCGAGCAGAAGATTGCAAGCCTTGTGTTAGAGAATGGCCCACTGAAGCTGTAATCACGGAGCTACTTCTGAGTACATTTCAAGTGCCCTCTCATCCACGTAATAAAGAGCAGGATCCTCCCTCCTGTAACGTTGGTCGTAACAATGTTCTTACTTCTTTGTGCTGTCAAGGACAACCGGGCTCACCTTGGTCTGTCTCACTGTCACACTCACCTCTATTCGTACACTCACTCATCTGGGTCTGTCTCACTGTCATACTCACCTCATCCACACGCACTGACGTAGGTCTGTCTCACTGTCACACTCACATCACTAGTCACACTCACCCACCTGGGTCTGTCTCACTGTTACACTCACCTCTCTACCACACTCACCTGGGTTTGTCTTACTTTAACACCACATTCCACAGACACTTACATTGGTCTGTCTCAATGTCACACTCACCTCTACCCACACACACTCACCAGAGTCTGTTTCACTCTCTCACTCATTTGTCTTCCTACACTCACTCACTTGGGTCTGTCTTACTGTCACACTCACCACTCTACCCACACTAACCTGGGTCTCACTGTCTCACCTCTCTTCAAAAACACTGAATTCCTGCTGAACAACACGCGGTTCAACCCACAAGCACTTGGGAGAGCTACAGGGCTCACATGCCATGTCCTTCACAGTCCTGTAATTCGTTTTATTATTATTGCTGCCATAATTGAGTTTGGCAAAAGCCTGTGCGAGACTTTGAACAATGTGCACACAGGACCGTCCATAAGGGTGCTAGGCCAGGGGAAAATCCCAGCATGTGGGCCTCCGACGCGTTCAAATTCCACCGCAAGTATTACATCTGACACCCCCGTGACATTGAAGCGCAGGGCCCCCCCAATGCCCGCGGACCTGGGCGGTCGCTCCGATTCTCCGTATCCAAGGGGCGATTCTATGTGCACAATGCAGACCTTCTTGTAAAAACATGGTTTTACGAGGGCCTCCTCACGCAAATTAAGTAGAGAACCACATTACTGCCATGTGATGGTTTATGTTTCGCAGTCATTGACGACCAGGCTGAGATCATGAACTCGCTAGACTTGACAACCCACTTTGATCACAGGCGGGTGCCTGGATTCAGACCCAGTTACTCCGTGGTCCCACTTCAGTGCTCTGACCTCTCGGTCACTGGGCCGCCTCTAAACACCCCCCATGTTAAATACATAAGTAGCAAACCTGTATCGTGAGCAGCAGCATTCTTTGAATACTCTGCCAAAACAATTTGAATTGTGGAGTGTTGACCCAATTTCGCAATTGCTTTATCATACCTCTGGTTGCAGGAATAATTTCTACAAGACCGAGTTCTATAGAGCCCCTTTACACGATGTTTTGTTCTACTCTTACACACTGAGCAGATATTTTAGAAGATGGAGTACCCACACTTTAACACACCACATGCACCTTGCTGCTCGATTGTGGCTTACCCATTTCTACTGATTGGTGGACAGAGGCAGGGGGGGTTAAGAAACTCAAACGTTTGTTTCAACTGCTGTTACAGAAGGGGAACAGATGGGCAGTGGAGCAGGGAGGTAGAGGGGCAGTGGAGTAGAAGGGCAGTGGAGCATTGGAGTAGTTGAGCAGTAGGGCAATTGAGCAGATGGGCAGTGGGACAGCGGAGCAGAAGAGCAGTGGGCCAAATGGGTAGTAGGGCAGTGGAGTAGTGGAGCAAAGGGACAGTTGGGCAGAGGGGCAATGGATCAATTGAGCAGTGGGACAGTGGGACAGTGGGGCAGTGGAGCAGTGGATCAGTGGGGCAGTGGAGTAGAGTGGCAGTGTTGTGAAGGAGGCGAATCACCTGAATATCTTTTCCCACCGACATTTGTATGTGCTCTAAAGAAGGACCATCTCTCAAAACGGCGATCATTCTATATTTGTCCTTGTACCTCCACACACAGCTGGAAAACCGCACACCTGAGCCAAGGCACATTTAACCAACTCAGGCAGCACTTGCAAGCAATTCAAATATATTTTTTGTCATCATGGGTTTATTTCAAAGAGTTTATAGTACCAATAAGAACAATGGTATTTAACCGTATTATTTTCAGGGTGGCCCTGGGGCTTGCCATGTGGCAGGTGTCGTCCATTGGCCGATCCAGACCCCTCCAGCTCTCTCACCCTGGCTTTTCTGCCCCTTCCATGTCCTGGAAACCATAGCAAGGTCATCCCATGAGGACTGCCTGGATAAAAACCAGCATGGAAGGGGCCCAGAGTGGGGCCGGCTATGCTTTTGGGCTAGTCCCGTGTGTGTGTGGTGTGCGTGGTGTCTTGGTAGCAATCGTTCTCCACTTCAACAGCTGTGGTCCCACTGGCAACGTTTCTCTGGGGAACCGTGTGGTAAGTGAGTTTCATGTATCACGGGGTGGGTGGGTGTGGCATGTATCACAGGGTGGGTGGGTAGTATGGTGATAGTGGTCATGGTTGGCACCAATCCACGACCACCACCATCACCCCTACTGAGTGGTTGACATGCTACCACAAAGCAGCACGCGGCGGAGGAGTGAGGTGATCGCTCTTGCAACGCGAGCGAGGCCCCCTCGCTTCCTCTTCTTTCCCTGCATCACCACCTCCACCACCTGCACCTCTTCCATCTCCTGCTCCTTTGTCTCGTCCTCCATTTCATCTTCATCCTCCACCACCATCGTATCCCCCTTCTCTGTTTTCTCAATTCTCTCCTCATCCTCCTCAACCTCCTCGTCCTCGGAGGTGGCAGAAGTGGTGGCAGTGGTGTCGGTGGTGGTGGTGTTGGCTGAGGTGGCAGTGCTGGTGATGTCAGTGGCGGTGGTGGTGGTGGTGGCGGTAGTGGTGGTGTTGGTTGCGTTGGTAGCGGCAGAGGTGGTGGTTGCCATGGTGGTGGCAGTGGTGGTGGCGTTAGCGGCAGGGCGGTCGGTGGTGATGATGGCGGTGGACGTGGTGGAGTTGGTGGAGGTGGTTGCGGTAGCGTCAAAGGTGTCGGTGGTGGCGGTGGCAGCAGTGGTGGTGGCGCTGGCAGTGGAGTAAGTTGTGGTGGTGGCAGAGGTGGTGGTTGCCGCGGTGGTGGCGGTGACGGTGACGGTGGCGGTGGTGGCAGTCGTGTCAGTGGTGGCAGTGATGGCGGGGGTGGCAGCGGTGGTGGTGGTTGCAGCGTTGCTGGCAGTGGTGGTGATGGCAGCGGTCCTGACGGGGCACTGCTCCTCCTCAAGGTACTTCTCATCCTCCTCCAGACGCTTCTCCTCAAGATGCTTCATCTCACGAAGTCGCTTCTCCTCCGCGAAGCACTGCACTATAACGAGTCGCTTCTTGAGGAGATGGTCTCTGAAGCAATGCTCCACTGTGCGGCACTTTTCCCTGGCCAGGCGCTGCACCTCAAAGAGGCGCTCCTCTACCAGGAGGCGTTTCAGCGTCCCAAGGTCCTTCTCCTGAAGACGCTTCACCCCGCTGAAGTCTTTTAACTCCCCAATTATCCTCTGTTCAAGCAAAGATCACCACATTAATATTCAGACATGCACATGCAAACAAAAATTAATACCCACATGCATGCAAACATAAACGTGCACATAAACCCAACACAAATGCATACTCACACATCTTTGTACAGATGCAGACATCCACGTTCACTCATTCAAACTCGCTTTTTACACTCGCATGAATATACACAGTCAAGAAAATTTCAAATCAAGATTGAATATATAAAATCACCTGATAACATAACACCTTATCCATCAATACTTTTATCACATTGTACGTGTAGCCCTAACCCTTAATAATCCCAACCCCTACATAATCAAAATACATGTTACATCCTCATATATCCTCACACACCCCATACATGCACTTAAGTCTGTGATCGACTGGGAATATTTCATAGCAATTGTTGGCAACAATCATCACTGGCAATAGTTTCCACAGAATGTTACATTATAAAGATCTCGTAGCCCATAATCTCGACAAATTTCACGCAGTGCCCATAGTGGGCAACTGGAATGGCTACTTCCAATCAACTGAACTAGCAGACGTAATTAATGTGACTGATTTATATCATTTCGTCCTCAATGGTAATAAATGACCAATGCATGAGTGGGATGGTGGAGAGATTGGCTGATGGTGTCTGGAGCTGGTTTTGATATACAGAGAGGTGAAGCAGAGGAATGTTCCAGAGAGATGGTGTCTTGTGATGTTATAGATTCATGATAAGGCTATATGATGGTCTATTTAATTGGTGGTGGTGTGGTGAGAAAGGTAATGTGGAGAGATGGTGTGCCAGTTTTGTAGATAATGTGTATTTGACCCCCACAGACCCCATACACACCTTTGGGGAGCGATGCTTGTAACCTTGGCCTGGGAAAGGGTCCACTTTATCCATAATGTCACCCCAGGTGGTCGACTGGCGCGACGATTCCCGGCCTGCGAAGAGCAGACAGGTAATTCAAAGGACGAGTAATGAATTAGAGAACGAAGAACATGGAGTTTCACAGAACGAATTTTAAGATCCCTGTAATTAGCTCTTTCCACACAACAGGAGCTGCTATTGAGAAATATTCATCACATGGCAGTAAAACTTTACAAGCCATGTTTTTGTGGGCATGCTGAGACCATTTATTCCATAAGCTTGAGACCCCAGTTTAAACAAAAATGGCTGAAATTCAGATATAAACCCATCGTTTCTGGAACACTCGATCATTACGTCTTCCCATCACAACCAAGCCATGTCTTCTCAAAGTAATTGATAAAGGAGCCTCCTTCTCTGTATATAAGCCACGTGATGCAGGTATCTGGGACTTACCCTCATAGTCATCCACAATCTCAGCCCACTTGATATGGCTATCCATGTTGTTGGGAAAGAGTAGATTCTGCGTGAAGTTGGATGGCCTGTGGAGTTTGGAACAACGCTAAGATTTAGCAACAATTTGAATCACTCATCCTCTAAAATATTACATATTTGGCCACTCACTGTACCAATCCCATCACTTCCATGCCTGTTGCTTTCAAGCCAACGCCCGCACTTGTTTGCCACTCATACGTGCTTCTGATCACTCACTCATCGATCCACACAAACATGTTTATTCCACCAGCCTATTACATTAAACATAATCGCCAAACTTAATGATATTTAATCCACACATGCATGTTAATGTACAGCCCATTTGCATTAATCGAATTCTTGATAAACACCCCCCCCCCCCCCCATGCCTTGTAGGTCATGAGGGTCATATGACCTTACTTAAATTATTTGTTATAAACCGAGCATGACGTCGTGGGTCACGTGATGTCAGAGACACCACCCATGTGGCTGTGACATCACAGATTAGAGACAACTATGGCAGCAGCTGGGGTCTGAACAAGAAGGCAGACTCCTCCCCAATGTTGAATAACATTCAATACATAAAATGTAGGGCACAATTGTGCCAGCAATCAGAAAACAATAATTGTAGACATGTTATTCATACTCTGAGATTTAAACAAGTTAGTTATTAATTTTAAAATGCTGACTCGCTTATGTCTAAACAGTGACAGTAAAAGCAACATATCAGGGCATGCCAAGTAACCTATCTAGCAGTCCTAATTTGATTGCAGAAAATAAAAATACCAACATATCAACAATAATGAGGCTTTAATTTGCGGTCAAAATGTAAAATAAAGATAAACAACACTCATAGTCAACAGGGACGCTCACCTCGTTGAGGATTCGCTCTCCAACGTCGTCTGCAGCTGCTCCCTCGTGCGCATTCCTCTCGACTGGCGGTGGAGGCGTGGCTATGACGTACCAGAAATGACGTCACTTCCGCGAGGCTCCGCCCCCACGCGCACAGCTGCCGCACCACGTGGTGCAGTGCGGGTGGTGGCCGTGGGTGGTGATGATGATGGGTGATGATGATGGGTGGTGGTGGTTGATGATGGTGGGTGGTGATGATGGTTATAGATGACGATGGGTGGTGATTATGATGGGTGCTGATGGCTGTTGATGATGATGGTTGATGGGTGATGATGTGTGTTGATGATGGTCGGTGGTGGTGGTGTTGATAGGTGGTTGATGATGATCGGTGGTGATGATTGTGATAGATGGTGATAATGATGGTTGGTGATGATGGTGGGTGTTCATGCTGATAATTGGTGTTAATGATGTAAGGTGGTGATCACGATGGGTGGTGATTATGATGGGTGATGATGCTGATTTGTGGTGAGGATAATGATGGGTGATGGTGATGTTGGGTGGTTGGTGGCAATGATGATGATGGTGGTCCGTGATAATGGGTGGTGGTGATGATTAGTCATGGTGATGATCATGGTTTATGGGTGGTGGTTATGATAGGTAAAAGTGATGATGGGTGGTGCTGATGATTGGTCATGGTGATAATGATGGTTGATTGGTGGTGGTTTTGATAGTTGGAAGTGATGAAGGGTGGTAGTGATGAAGGGTGGTGATCATGATGGGTGGTGATGATGGGTGATGATGATGATTGGTGGTGATTGGTGGTGATTGGAGATTGGTGGTGATTCGAGATTGGTGGTGATTGGAGATTGGTGGTGATTAGTGGTGATTGGTGATTGTTGTGATTGGTGGTGATTGGTGATGATTGGTGATTGGTGGTGATTTGTGATTGGTGGTGATTGGTGATTGGTGGTGAAAGGTGATTGGAGATTGGTGGTTATGGATGGTGTTTGGTGGTGATTGATGGTGATTGGTGATTCATGGTGATTGGTGGTGATTGATGGTGATTGGTGATTCATGATGAGTGGTGGTGATTGGTGATTGTTTTTGATTGGTGATTCGTGGTGAATGTTTGTTATTGGTGTTTGGAGATTGGTGTTGTTTGGTGGTGATTGGTGATTAACAGTGATTGGTGGTGATTGGTGTTTGGCGGTTGGTGGTTATTGGTTGTGATTGGTGATTAACGGTGATTGGTAATTTGTGGTATTTAGCGATTAGTGGTGATTGGTGGTTCTTGGGTGGCGGTTGTGGTTGCTTGGGGGTGGTGGTGGGTGGTGGTGGTTGGAGGGTGGTGGTGGGTGGGTGGTTGTGGGTGAGTGGTTGTGGGTGGTGGTGGTGGTTGGTGGTGGTGGTTGGTGATATTGGGTGATTGATCATGATGGGTGGTGGTGATGATGGGTCTGTGGTGGTGGTGATGATAGGTGATGGGTGGTTGTGATGAAGGATGCTGGTCATGATGGGTGGTGATGTGTGACGATGATGTTGGGTGGCGATGATGATGGATGATGATGATGGATGATGATTATGTGATGATGAGGGTAGGTGGTGGTTGTGGTTGGTGGTGGTTGTAGTTGCTGGTGGTTGTGGTTGGATGAGTTGGTCGTTGGTTGTGGATGGTGGTGGTTGGTGGTGATTGGTTGTGGGTGGTGGGTGGGGGTGGGTGGTGGTGGGGATGGGTGGTGGTGGGTGGTGGTGGGTGGTGGTGGTTGGTGGGTGGGGATGGGTGGTGGTGGGTGGTGGTGGTTGGTGGGTGGTGGTGGTGGTAGTGTTTGGTGGGTGGTGGTGGTTGGTGGTAGGTGGTAGTTGGTGGGTGTTTGTGGGTAGTGGTGGGTATGGTGGTTGGTGGGTGGTGGTTTGTGGGTGGTGGTTTGTGGGTGGTGTTGGTGGATGGTAGTGGTTGGTGGGTGGTGGTGGTGGGTGGTGGTGGTTGGTGGTAGGTGGTAGTTGGTGGGTGTTTGTGGGTAGTGGTGGTTATGGTGGTTGGTGGGTGGTGGTTTGTGGGTGGTGGTTTGTGGGTGGTGGTTGGTGGATGGTAGTGGTTGGTGGGTGGTGGTGGTGGTGGTTGGTGGGTGAGGGAGGTGGTTGGAGGGTGGTGGTGGTGGTTTGTGGGTGGTGGTTGGTGGATGGTAGTGGTTGGTGGGTGGTTGTGGTGGTTGGTGGGTGGTGGAGGTGGTAGTGGGTGGTGGTGGGTGGTTGGTGGATGTGGGTGGTTGGTGGTTTGGTGGTGGTGGGCGGTGGGTGGTTGGTGGAGATCGGTGGTGGGTGATGGTGGGTGATGGTGGGTGGTGGGTGGTGATGCGTGGTGGTGGGTGGTGCTGGGTGGTGCGTGGTGCTAGGTGGTGGTGGATGGTGGTGGGTAGTGGTGGGTGGTGGGTGGTCGTGGGTGGTGGTTAGTGGTGGTGGGTGGTGGGTGGCGGGTGGTGGTGGAGGTGCGTGGTTGGTAGTGGGTTGTCGTGGCTCGTGGTTGGTGGTGGGTGGTGGTGGGTGGTGGCTAGTGGTTGGTGGGTAGTGGGTGGTGGTGGTTGGTGGTGAGTGGTGGATGGTGGAGGTGAGTGGTGGTGGGTGGTGTTGGGTGGTGGTGGGTGGTTGGTGATGATGATTTATAATTGGTGCTGTTGATGATAATGATGATTGGTGCTGGTGATGATGATTGCTGCTGGTGATGATGATGATTGGTGCTGGTGCTGGTCATAACGCTGATTCGTGCTGGTGATAATGATGATGATTGGTGCTGGTGATGACGACTGATGATTGGTGATGACAATGATGATTATTGGTGATGCTGGTGATGATGATTGGTGCTGGTGATGATGATTGGTAATGAAGATGATGATTGTTGCTGGTGATGATGATTGGTGCTGGTGATGAGCATGATGATGAGTGCTGGTGCTGGTTATGATGATGATGATGATTCGTGCTGGTGAAGATGATCATGATTGGTGCTGGTGATGATGATTATTTGTGCTGGTCATGATGATGATGGTTCGTGCTGGTCATGGTGATGATGATGATTGGTCCTGGTGCTGGGGATGATGATGATGATTGGTGCTGGCCATGATGATGATTATTGGTGCTGGTTATGATGATAATGGTTCGTGCTGGTGCTGGTGATGATTATTGGTGCTGGTGATAATGAAAGGTTGGGTTCATAATTGCCCGGTAGAATGAGTATATAATGGCCAGGTAGGGTGGGGTCACTCACCAACTCATCCACTCATCTTGTGTGTGGTGATCCACCAACCCCCGCCTAGATTTCAGGCGCCTTCCCAAAACCGCAATTCAATCACTCACGCACCCACTTCTTTACTCACCCACCCCCTCATTCACTCACCCACGCACTCATTCACTCGCCCATGCACTCATCAACGTACACACCCACTCATTCACTCACCCATACACTCATCAACTTACAGACCCACTCATTCACTCGCCCACGAACTCATTCACTCACTCACCCACTCATTAACTCACCCACCCACTCATTCACTCACCCACCCACTCACTCATTCACTCACCCATACACTCATCAACTTATCCACCTACTATTTCACTCACCCACTACTCATCCACTCACTCACCAACTCGTTCACTCACCCATTAATCATTAACTCACCCACCCACTCATTCACCCCCCCCCCCCACTCATTCGCTCACCCACCCACCCACACATTCACTCACCCAACTATTCATTCACTCACCTACCCACTCATTCACTAACTCAACCACTCACCCACCCACTCATTCACTCACCCACCCACTCACTTATTCACCAACCCATCCACTCATTCACACAACTGCCCTTCTGTTCACTAACCCACCCTATCCACTCATTCACTCACCCACCCATTCACTCACCCACCCTTTCACTCACACACCCATCTACTCATTCACCATCACATCTACTCATTAACTCAACCACCCACCCATTCACTCACCCAACCACTCATCCACTCACTCATTCACCCACCCACTCATTCCTCGACATCAGGAGGAAACAAGGAGGTGGAAAGGTGCTGATGCAGGCCGTTTTAAAAGTCTTTGATGACCGCTTTTGTTGCAATCGAAACGTCGTAGTTTTTTGTTATTTTTTGCTACTTTCTCTGAACCTATCTACGTGGTGACTTTACCGAAAGACCCAAGAATACAAATACAACTTATTGGGTAGTCAGAATTCATCAGCACCAACCTGTATGTTGAACCTCTTTCGCACCGTACGTAGCCAACCGTGCAAATCTGTAGGTCTCTCTGGGTGTCTATAATGAGTGACCCATTGTTACTTAAAACAATTTTGGCAATGAAGTGATACGTGATATAATTGAATAGATTTTAAGCACTACAATTTTGAAAAAAAAAATATTGAATAAATTAAAAATAAAGAATAAAAGTAAGTACATGGTAATAAAAGCAACAGTTAAAATGTGTTGGATTTAGTAATAGCATGCCAAATGATGAGTTATTTAGCCTGAAAAATAGTGCAAATACAAATAGATTTTACAAGGAAAAGTGATTTATATTTACTAAATGTCTGAGCAATGGTAATTTAGATTTACTAAATATTTGGAGGAATCTGATTAATATTTATTAATGATCTGGCTGAAATTGATTTACATGTACTAATTGCCTGGGTGAAATTGATATAAGCTTACTAAATATCTGGTTCAATGATTTGGATTTACTAAATAAAATACTTATATTGAATGTCTGTTGCCATAACATTTATATTTCTAATCCACCCAAAAGCATGCCTTCATGGTGCCACAATTCACTTACGTTAAGTCAACCGAGCACCATCAAAAAGATAAGAACTATGAAAAGGAACAGCAGATTGACATGTATTTGTGCAATTTTGTCTCAACATGTTTATCCAACATATTACAAGTACAAAAGAAAGAGTGGCTATGAAAAAACAAAGACAGAAACCATGTATCTGTACAATAGGGATACAATACCTGAAGTCTATTAATAATTTGTGGGCATTACAGGCACAGATTCCTTTTTTGGATGTGATTCAAGGTTTTAGTCTTGTTAGTGCATTTAAATTACGACAATTAAAAAAAAATATGTAAAGATACTTTCATAATATTTCTTTCTTATGTGCGCAAATTGAAATCCTAAGGGCCAATATGTTTATAAAACAGCTAAAAGAGATTAAAACATCACGTGAATTGATCCACAATCCAGGTGGACCTATCTTTTTTAACATGCACAATTACAAGCATGGCTTCCTAACAAGTAAACTAGCACAACCTTCAGATGTTCCATGCATCTTACATCTATTCCTTTCGAAACGTCGTGAGAATTTTTATTGTTTTATATATATTTATTATTTTATTGTTTCCCTTCAACGTGACTTTACCGAAAGAGCTAAGAATATGAATTACTGCAGTCACGAAAGCTTTAAATGAAAATTTTACCGCCTCTACGGGGAGGGTTTCCACGTCACTTTAAGATCCTTCAACAAACTCCGGGATAAGAAGGCTCAGCTGATCGAGTCTCTCACCTTTCTGAAGAGATGCCGCGACTCTGGGGTAATTCCAATCGCATTTACACTGACCTCTGCTGCTGTAACTTCTTCTAATGCGAAACGAATTCTTTTCAAAACTAGCTTAGCTCTTATCTCAGAGAAAATCAGACTTATACGCACCGAACTAGATCAGTTAGACAAGACACTCTACAAATCACACTTATCATTGACGGCAACAATGTCCAGGTGACCGTCCCTCCCGCCTCTACATGGTGTGTGCGTGCATTCGTGCGAGGGGGGCGCCGCGTCGGCGCCGTCACTCCCAAGTGGCGGCGTCACGGCGGTGGGCACGGCCCCGACGGAGAGGCTCCGCTGCGGCAGCACCACAACTGTGTAGAGACTAAACAGCGGACGTCTGCGAGAGCACCGGCCTCGGGAGAGTGGCGGGAAATCCGAGGCACCGGTGGCGGCGTCACGGCGGTGGGTATGGCCCCGACGGAGTGGCTCAGCTGTGGCAGCACCACACAGCCCCCCGAGGTGTCAGTCCTCGTCCCGGGTTGACTGGAGCACCTCGCCTGGGTTGCCCCTACAAGGTAGCGCCGCGGGGTCCGCGGGACTCGTCCGGCTCTCGTGGCTGGCCTTGGCGGTGGTGGCTCCACCTCTCGGGGTTCCGGCGGCGGTCTCCTCCTCCACTCCAGTGGTTCTCACCGGTCCTGGGTACGTGCGAGCTGGAAGACAAACTCGGTAGCGGTAGGGTGCAGGGGCCATCGTACCCGTCTCTCCTGGCTCGGGTCGGGACCCCCTGGGGCCCGGGGCTCCGTGGGGCCCATACACTGTGCAAGGCCCCCGGGTATGGGGGGGAGGGTGTGGGGACCCCGGGGTATCGGGGTCCTCGAACGGCGGGGTTCTCCCTCGCTGGGGCCGCCCTCCATGGTTTTATTCGCCGGACATTGACCACCATCTCCCGGCCTCTCTCCCCCCCTTGAATCAGTACCGTCCAGGGGGAGATCTGTCGCCCCACGGTCCAGGGTCCCCGCCAGTAGGTGGTTAGCTTCCCCATCTGTCCGGCCCCGACGCGAGGGGTGTGCAGCCACACCTTGGAGCCCGCCGACTAGAAGGGGGCTCCATCCGGGGTCGGGCGCCCTGCTCCTGCCGCTGGTGTGCGGCCTCGCCTTGCAGGTAGGCCCGGACCCTAGCTCCGCATAGGGTCGAACTCACTACCCTGGTCAGTAATGACTCGTTCGGGGATCCCGTGCTTAAGTACGTAGTGTTCCACGAATGTTCGGGCCACTATGAGGGTTGTCTTATCGGGGATGGCCACCGCTATGGGATAGCGTGTGAAGTACAACACCGCTACAAGAATATATCGGTTGCCCCGGTGGGATCGCGGGAATGGCCCCTGCAGGTCGATCCCAACCAGCTGATTCGTCCGACTGACGCGGAACGGTCTCAGGGGGACCTGGTATCGCGCTGGTTTGGGCCCGCATTACTGACACGCGCGGCAGCCCTGCACCCAGGCGGCCACGTCTTGTGCTAACTTGGGCCAGAGATATTGGCGATGCAGGGTCTCCCCGTCGTGGCCCCCGAGCAGGTGGTCATGCACTAGTCTTAGCAGCTGGGGTCGCACCTGGGCGGGAACACAGATGCACCCAGGCTGGCCGGCTTCGGTGAGCTCCCGTACCACCCCGTTCTGCATGCACAACCGGGCGTACAAACCAGGCCAGGGTCCTGGTAGGGTGTCCCTCTTCTCCCGTAGGGCCGCTTCCACCGCCGCCAGATCTGGATCCTCGCAGCTGGGTCCGTCTCAGCTACTCGTCGTCCAGGCCTGGGAAGGCGCAGCCGATGTTCTCCTGGATCCGATTGGGTGGGGTTAAGCGACCCGTTGGGCCCCGGGGCGTGGGCTCCGCGTCCGCCGGGTGGTCCCCCGGTTCCCTGGTTCCCCCTGCCGGGGTTTCTGTGGCACATATTGCACTCTCCCCCGCGAGGGGGGGTTTTAGTTTCGGCGCGCCCTCGGTGGTCCGCTGTTTGCTGGCAGCGTCCCCCCGTGAAGCACGGGCAGACTTCCTCCGCCCTTGTCTCGGCGCACACCGCGGGTCGCCTCGACAAGGGCGTCCGCGTTTGCATGTGTACGCCCAGCTCTGTACTCGATTTGCAATTTGTACTCATGCAACTCCGCTAACCATCGGGCCATCTGCCCCCGTGGTTCCTTGAACATAAGGAGGAAATGCAGGGCATGATGGTCGGTGCGCACCCGACATTTCCTGCCATACATATACGGTCGGAACTGTTTACACGCGAAGATCACGGCATACAGTTCTTGACGGGTCATGCAATAATTCAGCTCGGCCCCACTCAGGGTCCGACTGGCATATGCGATGACCCACTCCGTCCCACCCTGCACCTGCGACAGCACCGCGCTCAGCCCACTGCTGCAGGCATCGGTGTCTAAAATAAAATTAGTGGTGAAATTGGGGAAAGCTAGAGTGGGGGTGTGGGCGAGGTGGTCTTTGAGGGTGGTGAAGGCCGTCTGGCAGGCCTCCGTCCACTGATAGGGGTTCTTAGGGGAGGTGAGTTGGGTGAGGGGGCATGCAATCTCGCTGAATCCCTTTACAGATCGACGATAATAGGTGGCGAGCCCCAAGAATGATCTCCGTCAGGTTCCTTGGCCGTGGCCATTCCACTACGGCGCATACCTTCTCCGGATCGGTGCACACCCCGCCTCGCTGACTCGGTGTCCGAGGTATGCCACCTCGCACTGCGCAATGTAGCACTTACGCGGCTTGAGCTTGAGATGGGCTGCTCGCAATCGCTGGAACACCTCTCGCAGCCTGGACCAGTGTTCCGACAGATCTACTGAACACTGTCACCTCGTCCAGGTAAATCAGGCACTGTTCCCACTGCAAGCCCCGCATCACCAACTCCATCAATCGCTGGAACGTTGCGGGCGCGTTAGTGAGTCCGAACGGAAGCACTCGAAACTCGAACAGTCCAATTGGGGTGGTGAATGCGGTTTTTGGCCGATCCTCCTCTGCCATCTCCACCTGCCAGTACCCGGACCCCAGATCGAGGGTGGAAAAATACTGTGCTATTGCGAGGCTGTCAGAGGTGTCGTCGATGCACGGTATGGGGAAGGCGTCGCCGAGGGTGACTGCGTTCAACTTTCGGTAATCAACACAGAATCGGGTCGACCCATCCTTTTTCGTCACTAGCACTACCTGGGAAGACCAGGGGCTCGCCGAGGGCTGGATTATGTTATCACGTAGCATATCCGCGACTGCCTCTTTGATCTGGGTCCGATCAGGCGCGCCCACTCGGTATGCGGGGAGTTTGATGGGTCGGGCTGCACCTGTGTTAATTTGGTGCTTAACAAGGTCTGTCCGGCCCATATCTGAATCGTGCTCACTAAACACGTTGGCGTGCTCCTGCAACAATCCGCACAGTTGATCGGCCTCCCCCTTAGGTAAATCTGCCCAAGGCACATGTAACGCATCATGCAAGGGAACGATCTCGGCTCGGGGGGTCGGGCCGACTCGCCAGGCCAGATCCTGGTTGCCCTCGGGGCAGCCAGGGTCTTCCGCCCAGAGTGCAAACACCGAGTCGTTAGAATGGCGCGCGTGCAGGGGGTGTATAGTGGCTACCGTGGTGCGTTGTCGTAGAATTTCCGGGGTACTGTGTGGGTTAAACACCCGCATAAACAGTCGGCCCTCATCTGCGTTTACCAGTGTGGCTGACCCCACAACTCCGTACGGGTCCGCCAGCTCCGGGTGAGGAGTTAGCATTACCTCGCCCGATGGTCGGTGTGTGGGGTCGGCGGAGGGTGTTGCTACGGGCACCAGCATCTCGGCAAGCGGGCCGATGGTGACGGCCGACACCAGGGTGGCGGCCATGGGTGTGAAGTGAGGGCGATTCCGTTCTTGTCCCAGGAGCGGGATCCTCTCCCCGCTGTCCTCCACGGTGGCGCATCGCTGGCCTGGCTAGTCGTTGAGCCCCAGTTTCTCCAGGAGGTCCGTACCCGCAATACACTCATGGCACAACACACTCGAGACATAGAATTCCTGTGTATACACCTGGTGTCCGAGACGGACCTCGAGGGAGATCCTTCCCAGCAACCCCATCCCGGCTCTGCTCGCTGTGTGCCTGCAGGCGGCTCACGTCAACCCCGAGCACGCTGCAGTGTGTGGCGCTCACGAGTGAAGTCACTGCCCCCGTGTCGAGTAGGATCCAGGTGCGCTGCCCGTTCACCTGTCCTACCAGTGATGTGGCCCCCGTGATCGCCGCCACCAGCTCCCATAGCCAGTCACCTGTCCTCACCGCGTCCTTGGGTGTTGTGGTCGGAATCTGTGCGGGGGTCACTCGCTCACCATTATTACTATCGTTGTTTTGTTTTGGGACCTCGTCGATTGCACCCTTAGGTGGTCCACTCTCTAGGGGGCGTTGGCGTTTAACCCTGGCGCCTGTCTAGTGCGGGCGATTTGAGGACAGTCTCTCACGAGGTTCCCGCGGCGGTCGCACAGGTAACACGCTCGGGGAAGGGCGGTGGCCCCGTAGGAGCTTCCCCGCACGCTCCCTCTTTCCCCTCCCGTACGCCGCTGCCCAGACTCTGCCTCTAGTCGGGCCACCCTCCCGGCTAGCCCCCCTACCGTGGAGCGCATTTCCCCCATTTCCGACTGAATGGTCTCCACTGTGGACTGTAGTTTGGTGATATGGCCACCAACTTGGGTCACCTGGCCGACTATATCACCCATGCCGGTCTGTAGCCCTGCTACCCATCCCGGGGTTGTCTCGCGGGCTACCGGGGGCTCCCTTTCCCGACCCCTTACCGTCGTGGCGAGCTCCTGTTCCTCCTCTTCCTACTCTAACGACAGGCTTGCGATGGTGCGCTCTCTTCCCAGCCCCCGGAGCTGCGCGCGTTCGCTGGAAATTCCTTCACATTTACGCGCGCGCTCGACAAGGGCGTTAAAGGGGAGACGTGTATAGCTCATGTCTGGCTGCCACCACGACGTGCGAGTCAAGTATCGCTGGATCTTCTCAGCGGCAAGCTCCTCAATCATCTCTGTCGTGTATCCCAGGTGTGCGATCTTTGTTAGCTCGCGCACATCCTCGGCATAATCACGCAGGTCCTCGCCGGGTTGGCGGTAGCGTGCCTCTAAGGCTGCTTTTGCCTACTCCTCATCACGCGTACCGAAACGCAGATCAAGTCGGCGCATCAGTTCCTCTAGCTGTGTCTGCGCGCTTGTGGGTAGGGCTTCCACAAAATTGGCTGCCCGCCCATCCAGGTTCATAATAAGTTGGCGTAACGCCTGCGCGTCCGTCCACCCATTAATCTCTTTAGCCCCTATGACGTTGCGGGCGAATGCCTTCCACCAAGGAGCCCCCCGGCTGGTAAATATATGCCATATTTTTGCGTGGGGTAACGCGGGGGTTCGTACCGCTTCTGACGCCAAACTGTGGGGGCTGCCGTCCCCCGCCATCACTGAATTGTCGGGGCCGTTGCCCCCTGACTCCCCCATTACATTTGTACTACTACCACCTGGCAGTTCTGTAGGGTTCGGGTTAGCGACCTCCAACTCCTCGCCCCCCGGGGCCCCTGACTTTGTTACCGACCGCGTTGGCATGGCTCAATTAGTGGGCTTGTACGCTTTACTCTTGCGGCGCGCTACGCGGGTTCAGTGGCGGCGTGCTGCGGTGAGCGCGCTCGCGAAGCAAGACTCTGTCCCGTACGTAAAAAAATGGGTACGGCGCACTGATGCGTGACTCACGTACGTAAACAAATGGGTACGGTGCGCCGACGCATGATTTCAGTACGTAAACAAATGGGTACGGTATGCTGACACATGACTCCCTCACACACACGCTCTACGCGCCTAGGCAATAACAAACCCAACACCGATACCTGCCCAGCCCCATACACCAATCACACGCGAGGGAGTTGGGTTCGGGGGTGAGAGGGCAGGGGTGTCTGCCGTGCGCGCGCCGCTTATTGGAGGGAGTCACTCCGCTCTGATTTAAAAGGGCCGTTTAAACAGCCGCGCGTGTACGCGCACACCAGGCGCTTAGCTCTCTGCTTCGCTAGAAACAACCGCGCATGCACGCGACCGCAAGACACTCCCGTAAATAGTCGCCCAGGTATGCGAACGCTAAGCACTCCCGTAAACAGTCGCACAGGTACGCAAGCGCTAAGCACTCCCGTAAACAATCGCCCAGGTACGTGAACGCTAAGCGCTCCCGTAAACAGCCGCACGGGCACGCGAATGCTAAGCACTCCCGTAAACAGTCGCCCAGGTACGCGAACGATAAGCACTCCCGTAAACAGTAGCCCAGGCACGCGAACGCTAAGCACTCCCGTAAACAGTCGCCCAGGTACGCGAACGCTAAGCACTCCGGTAAACAGTCGCCCAGGTACGCAAACGCTAAGCACTCCCGTAAACAGTCGCCCAGGTACGCAAACGCTAAGCACTCCGGTAAACAGCCGCACGGGCACGCGAACGCTAAGCACTCCCGTAAACAGTCGCCCAGGTACGCAAACGCTAAGCACTCCGGTAAACAGCCGCACGGGCACGCGAATGCTAAGCACTCCGCCTTCCTCTTCACACTCACAAAGACCACACGACACAGTTTATCCCCCTACTAGCTATTTTATTCACCGCGAGTAACCCGCTAAACTACTCGTGATTGTGTGGGTCAGCAGACTTTAGCTTATCCCTCGGGGATCCTGGGCTGAACTTATCCTGCCTGCCTCTCCGCTTTCTTCCCTCTGATCAATTAGCCCGCACTCACCTTAGTCCCAATCTGATGCTGCAGAAGCTGTGGAACGGTGATGTTCCCGCACCCCGTGCCCCCCTGTCCAATCAGAGGTCTGGATTTTCCCGCCCTCGGATCACCGCTCTGGTGACGTCACCGCAGTGGTTTATTGGACGTCCGCTTTCCGTTCTTCCCGCTATCCGCCCACTGACTCGTGTTTGTGTGTGTGTGGTTCCACTCGCGGTGGCTAAACAGCCCCTGCCATGACCATGCCATTACAATCCCAGGTCACAGCACCGCGGTGCTCTTCAGCCTCGGGGGTAGGTCGCCCAATTTCCCGGCTGCAGGAAACCATGAAGCTTGATCTCATTAGGGGCTTCTGGATAAAAACCTGTTGGCCAGGTGACCTTCCCTCCCGGCTCTACGTGGGGTGTGTGTGCATTCGTGTGATGGGCGCGCCACGTCGGCGCCGTCACTCCCCGGTGGCTGCGTCACGGCGGTGGGCACGGCCCCGATGGAGCGGCTCCGCTGCCGCGGCACCACAACCTCTGGGTCACTGAGCCGCTTCCAAACACCCCCCATGTCAAATACATAAGCAGGAACCTGTATCGTGAGCAGCAGCATTATTTGAATACTCTGCCAAAACAATTTGAATTGTGGAGTGGTGGCACAATTCCGCAATAGCTTTATCATATCTCTGGTGATAGGAAGAATTTCTACAAGACCGAGTTCTAGAGAACCCCTTTACGCGATGTTTTGGTCTACTCTTCCACACTGGGCGGATGTTTCAGTAGAGGAAGGAGTACCCACAATTTAACGCACCGCATCCACGGCCCCTCTCCTAAGTGGGCGTCCCCAGCCCGAATGCTCGCAGGAAGCCCTCCCAGCCTCCCTGCTCGACGAACCAGGCCCCGCACACGTTCACCAACAAGGCGGCCACCACGTCCGTCACGGCCGACTTCTCCGCGTCGCTCAGACGTACGCAGTCCACCAGCCTCTTCGCGAGGGAGGAGCGAGCAGAGCACCACCAGGACCACCACGCGGCCCCAGCTCGCAGAGCCATCGCGGATGACTTCCCAGGCCACGTCCATGAGCAGCCGGCGGTGCCCTCGGTGCTCCACCCACTCCGTGTGAGGAACAGGTCCCCCAGGCAGTTGACCACCTCCTGCACCAGCTGTGCTGGCTAAACCTTCTGCAGCTGCTGGACCTGCAGCTGCTCCTGCACCTGCAGCTACTCCGTCTGTGTCACCAGGTGAGCCATGTAGCCGACGATCAGATCCGCTGTCAAGATGGTCAGCAGCTGCAGCACCTCCTTTTCCTCCCCCTCATCTTCTTCCTCCTCCTGCCCGTGTCTCATTCCTCCTCCCCGTGTCCCACTCCCTCCCCCTGTCTCCCTCCACCTCCCTGTGTCTCCCTCCTACTGTAATGTTTTGCTTTTGCAAAACACGTACTAATTTGTCAGTTACTCCCGAGATATATGGTATTTTAATTGTTTTAACAATCTTATCGATTTCAGCATTGTTGCTTTGCCATCGTGATTTGGCATTCAATGCTCTGTTAATTTGAGCATTATTGTAGCCATTCTGTCGTAGTGCTTCTTTAACGTGTTTAATCTCTCTCACGAGACTTTCACCATCTGACACTGCTTTAGCCTGATATATCAGCGTCTTGATAAGAGAGGATGTCTGAGCTGGGTGATGATGTGATTCTGCATTCAAATAGCATCAGTGTGTGCGTTCGCTTTCTGTAAACGCTGTGTGCTATTTTACCATTTAGGCCATGTCCAAGCAAAATATCTAGGAACGGGAATGTGTTATTCACCTCCATTTCCATGGTGAACTGGATGGCCGGGTTTTGTGCATTGAGATGATTTAGAAAATCATTAAGTGTATCTTTACCATGTGGCCAGGCAACCAAAGTGTCATCCACATATCTAAACCAAAAACATGGTTTCAATGTGCTCGAGACAAGTGCTCTTGTTTCAGAGTTTTCCATGTGCATATTTGCTATAGCCGGAGATAAAGGAGAGCCCATTGCTGCTCCTTCCTTTTGTTTAAATAAATCACCTCCAAAAGAAGTAAGTGTTATTTAAACAATGATGAGCCAGTTTCAGAATATATTTTGGTAAACCTGTATTCTTTACTAGTGTATCAAGTAATTTAAGTGACTCGTTCACTGGAACCTTAGTGAATAGAGAAATCACATCAAAACTCACCAGAATATCATTAGGGTAAAGTTTAATATCTTTATTCACATTCACAAGATGTTCTGAATTTCTTATGTATGAAGATGTCCTCCCGATGTAGGGATGTAATTGTTTAGTTATATGTTTTGCTAATTTATATGTGGCAGAGCGAATTGTACTGACTATGGGTCGTAATGGGATGCCGATTTCATGAATCTTTGGTAGCCCATACAGTCTAGATGGTTTTGAGGCCCTTGGAATTATTCGGTATTGCTCATTCTTAGGGATTAATGAATTTGCAATTATTGCAGTAGTCTGACGTTCTAAAGTATTAATAGGATCTCGTTTAATTTTAATGTGGGTACTTTTCTCTAGTAAATCTTTAATTTTATTATCATAATTGGCTCGTGGCATCACCACAGTAGTGCGGCCTTCATCAGCTGCCAGGATTTTAAAATCTTTATTTAAATGAATCTCTCTTAAGGCTTTTGCTTCGTTCGAGCTAATATTTATTTTTGGTACTTTGCTATTTTCAATTATTTTGGCAACCTCGTGTCTAGTCATCTCTGCCTCATTATGTGGAAGGAGTCTAACTGCTGATTCTACCTCAGCAATTATCTCATCCACTGGAATTGTGCGTGGGGTAACGGCAAAGTTAAGGCCTTTAGAAAGGACAGAGATCATGTCACTGGTTAAAACAGTGTTAGTCAAGTTCATTACGGGTTTGTTTTTAAATTGTTCGTTTTTAGTGGGTATTTGTTTATTATGAAGTCTAGATAATTTATTCATTTGGCTAGTTTTGGTTAGATTAAACACATTATCAGCCGATTGTTGTGTTATGGTCTCGATTATATTCCAATAATGCATTGATCTACTTGCTTATATCTAAGTGCAACTGCCTTAGAGATTCTGAAATGTAAGATAATTCACTCCTGTTGTGCTGTATTCTCTCTATTAATAATCATTTGCTAGCTTTGTGTAGTATTTGGTTAGCTTTAGCAGACTTTGTGATGTGTTATTTTAACTGCATTTGGTATTAACTTCGAATCTCTGCACCTTTTGAGGAACGTCAGTGAAGATATCAATTCCATCCGCTTGATGCGGAGCTTCTCCAACTTTCTGGTTTTAAGAAAAGTATCCTCCCCATAGAGGTTAGTCAGTTTAACACGTAGGCTTTCGCGACCAATATTATTCATAATAAACGTGTTTGGGTTAGATCGCGTTATTAATAAATGTGTCGTAACCCTCCACCATCCGACACGGCCAATCAGTAAAAAAGTGTCATGTTGACAAAAGACAAAATAGTTCACTACTTTAGCCCACTGGTGTGTTGAAGAGTGAATCCACAACATTTACAATTTTTTAGTATGACGTTTCGCTGGTAATTACATCCAGCATCATCGGGCAATTCGCCAGAATGGTGAAGCCCTCACTCACTCGCGGTCTTAAATAGAGCAGCAGGGTGACATCATTTAACTCATTCAGGTGCAGTGATTTGAGGCGGAGTGGGGGGTATTTTAATTATATAATAGATTAGTAATCAGTCAAATGTTATGATCAGTAATAAGTTGTAGATTAGTAATTAGGTGTAATGTGTATTATTGTAATTATATACTACGTTAGTAATCAGTTAATTAGTATGTTTCCCCACAACGAGGGTATACAGCTGCTCTGACATGGGACGACCCTGTCGTACACCTCTTCTGAAGCTGACAGGGGCAGTGAGCGTACCGTTGACTTTGATTAGACACTGGACTTCAGTGTAGAGCAGGCGGTTCAGTCCCAGGAAGCTGGTCCCAAAACCAAACGCCCTCGGTGGTCCCATTAGGTACCCGTGGTCAAACGCCTTCTCTTGGTCGAGGGAGAGAAGCGCGAGTGGGAGCCCCCTTTCTCTCGAAGAGGGTGCTGAGGTCTCTGACGAGGAAGACGCCATCATGAATTGTTCTCACTGGGACCGTGTGGGCCTGGTCACTGCCCACCACCTGAGCCAATACAGTCTTCATCTTGGAGAATAGCGCTTTGGCCAGAATTCTTCTCTCCTTATAAACGTCTATGCCTGCCCAAGATGAAATCTGGAGAGACCTACCGCGCAGTCAGGGCCGCAGTCGCGACAGCAGCTCCCTGCGTCCCGGGAGCCGGTGCGGGTTGCCGGACCGCGTCACCGGCGCCGTTCGGAGCGCCGCGGGCGCTGTGTCGGGCGGAGTGGCGCAGCGCGTGCCCGTGGTGCCGTCGCCGGGCATTGCGCGCAAGCAGCATCACGTGTCGTGCAGTCAGGGCGGCATGGGTCGGTGGGTGGGTGTGTGGGTCGGTTTGGGTGGGTGGGTCGGTTTGGGTGGGTGGGTCGGTTTGGGTCAGTGGGTGGATGGGTGGGTCGGTGTGGGTGGGTGGGTTGGTTTGGGTCGGTGGGTGGGTTGGTCGGTCGGTGTGTGGGTCGGTGGGTGGGTGGGTCGGTCGATGGGTGGGTGGCCACTCACATTGATTGACAAACATAGAAGCTGCAACCAATATCGGTGACTCTCATGTGGCCGGCCTGAGAGAGCATCACGTTGTCCTGGACGCACACGGGGAGGCAAGGGGAGGTCACGCTCAGAGGCTGCCCTGTGAGCGGTCAGCCAGCAGTGGATCGTCCCACGAACAACGACAATTACAAAGGTCCCCTCGTGTAGCCGCTAGCAGGCTGTAGGGACAAGTGCTGTTAGAAGTAGCTAGTAGCAGCACTGCCTATGCAAGCTGACAATGTGGCACACACAGAGGGAGTGGGTGGCCAGTACCACGGCCGGCCGCCTTTGTCTCCCCCATTGGGCGATGTTTACTACACACCACCGCTACAACAGGAGCGAGCGCGAGTGCGTCGTGGGGAGCGTGCGCGCCCCCAGAGTGCCCTCCGCTATCACCGGCTTTGATGACCGCGTGGACGATGCCGCGGGACTTGGTCTGGGCCAGGAAGCGGACGATTCCACTGGTGTATGACCTCAACGCGGCGTCGTTGATGCGCCAGATCACCGCTCGCTTGCTCAAGTCGTAGAGGCAATCCCGGCGGCGGCAGCAGCAGCAACGACGACGATAGCGATGATGACGGTAATGAAGATGATGATGACGATGATGATAATGACGATAATGATGACAATGACGATGGTGATAATCACGATGACGATGGTGATGATGACGATAGTGATAATGACGATAATGATGACGATAATAACAATGGTGATGATGCGTACTTCAACAGCTGCAGCACGAGGCAGTTGTGTCCGCGGAAGTGGAACGAGTGCAGGACGCGGATGACGCCGTGCAGCTCAGCACTGCCCTCCCCTGCAGCTCCGTGATCACCTTCAGCTCCATCCTCTGCATCTCCATCTTGGTAGGGCTGCGTGCACACAGCAAGTCTGTGGGTCTCTGGGTCTCTGTGGGTCTCTGTGGGTTTCTACGTGTGTCTATGGATCTCTATGGGTGTTTGGGGGTCATAGTAGTTTTACGGAGGTTATTATTATTTTTTACTATTTTACTCATTATTTTGTAACCATGTATTTACTTCCATTATCTATTATTTTCTTCATTTATAATTATTACGACTGCGGCCGCTTTGTTAAGACCACCACCACCCACACCATTTCCAACCACACCAAAACACCACCACCCACCCACACCACCATCTCCATCACCCCCGCAACAACCCACTTGATGGGCAGTGCCAGCATCTTCACAGCCACCAGGAATCCCATCTTGTGGTCCACACACCGCAGCACTACTCCCTGCCCTTCCTCGCCAAATTATTCTCTCGCACCTCGAAGTGGTATTGGAGCTGCTCCTGGGGAATATAAAATGGAGCAGATGAGGCAGCAGCGCCGCCACAAGCCAGTCAGTCACAATCACGATGTGAATGTTTAACGCTTAGTGGTAGGAGCAGCAGTGGTAGTAGTGGTTAGTAGTAGCAGTAGTGTGTGTGTGTCTGTATGTGCGAGTCTCACAGGGATATAGTTGTGGGTCTCTGTGGGTGTCTCTGTGTCTGTGCGTCTCACTGGGATGTAGCTGTGGGTCTCTATTGGTGCCTCTTTGAGTCTCAATGGGTATCTGTAGATCTCTATGGGTGTCTGTGAGTCTCACAGGGATGTAGTTGTGGGTCGTTATGGGTGTATCTATGGGTGTCTCAATGGGTGTCTCAATGAGTGTGTCTATGAGTGTCTGTCTTTGTGAGCCTCACAGGGATATATTTGTGTTCTTGGTTGTCGTAGCCATCGTTGTTGATGCAACCGCGGGATTTGCCCTCGTCCATAGAGACAAAACAAACTTGACAGACGTCGGCCAGCTCCTCCTGTCGCTCGGTCAGGCGAGGCAGGAAGAGTGCCAGGATCACTGCACACCTGACAACAACTATGGGTTTTTTTTCTTTACCGACAGAACCAGAGTGTTTCTTACACACCAATAAGCCCAGTAAATTGGCACAGTAGGGGGCACAGGTGGTGCATCAGCCACTCGTCTCAGTCGGTCGACCCGTGGCACCTGTTGGGTCTGCCCCGTGACCTCCTGCCAGCGGGAGTTCGACACTTCACTTGGCTTAAAAGTGCACATAGCCTGGCACAAGCGTCGTTATGATGTCACCGCCACTTAGTGGCGAATGGCGGTTGTTGTGTGTGTGTGTATATTCAATCAGGCCAAGAATGTGTGCACCACAGAGTGAATCTCACTGCGGTACAGTGGACAGGCCATGCCGCGCCGCTGCAACTCGAAGATGCAGCGACGGCACGTGGCAAGGTGGCCGCCGTCGCCGTGAACCAACGTGCAGCTACGCGGCTCACACTGGCACACCACGCACCCACCCACAACACCACCACTACCCACACCACAACCACCACCCACAACACCACCACCACCCACAACACCACGCACCCACCCACAAGACCACCACCATCAGCCACACCAACACCACCCACACCACCAACACCACCAACCACACTTCCAGCACCACCACCCATGCCACCACCACCTATACCAACACCCGCACCAAAACCACCCACACCACCAGCACCACCCACAACAACACCACCACCCACAACACCACCACCACCCACACCACCACCCACACCAACGCCACCCGCACCACCAACACCACCAACCACACTACCAGCAGCACTACCCAGGCCACAACCACCCATGCCACCACTACTTACATCACCACCACCCACACCACCACCACCAACCACACCACCACCACCACCCACACCACGCACCCACCCACAACACCACCACCCACACCATCACCACCACCCACACCACCACCGCTACCGGCTGGAGTGTAAGAAGGAGAGGCAGTGGTGGAGGTGGTGTTGACGCTGGCACCTGCTCGCCTGTTGTCGGCTGTCACTACGGAGAATATCTTCATGAGCAGCGCTAATACTGAGTGTCTGAGATCTCTGAGTGAGAATCCCTCCACACCAAACACCTCCCCCAGGGGGTCCCCCGCCACACCTCACCAGGTACTGCCTCTCTTCATCGTAAAGTCGCCTCCGCTTGATGTACTGTTCCACGTAGTGGAACACCTGCTCCACAGTGAATGTGTCGCCCTCGGCACCGACCGACTGCAGCAGTGGAAGCATCCGAGGCACCGGCTTCAGGAGTGTTCCTCCGAGCTTGTCAGAGACATGGACAATTCCATGCACTGTATGTGTTCTGTATTTGTACGTGGATAGTAACGACAGTGGATGTACATTCACTCCGAGTCTTTACTGGGTCGTTAAACAGCATGGGGTACACAATGACGTGAAACTTCACATCTACCCTACCTCCGTGCTCCATGCCGAAAAGCCACTGCAGTGGTAATAAAACTGCAACGTATTTTATTCATCAACCTGCATTTTCTTATTTTTCCCAAATTTTAACCCGGGTTGGGCTGTCGCCATCCTGCCCTGGAACCAATTATTCATTCGTGTCTCTAGCAGACCATTGCAAGCCTTGTGTTAGAGAATGGCTCACTGAAGCTGATATCACAGAGCTACTTCTGAGTACCCTTCAAGTGCCCTCTGGTCCACAGTAAAGAGCAGCACCCTCCCACCTGTCCTTTAAGTAGGAGTAACGTTGGTCATAACAATGTTATTTTCGTTGAAATTTATCCAAATTAAGTGCAGAACCACATTGCAGCAATGTGATGGTTTATTTTGTGCTGTCAATGACGACAAGGCTGAGATCATTTACTCGCTAGACTTGAGAACCCGTTTTAATCACTTGCGGGTGCCTGTATTCAAACCCAAGTACTCCGTGGTGCCAGTTCCGTGCTATGACCTCTTGGCCACTGGGCCGCCTCTAAACACCCCCCATGTCAAATACATAAGCAGCAACCTGTACCGTGAGCAGCAGCATTCTTTGAATACTCTGCCAAAATAATTTTTATCGTGGAGTGCTGACACAATTCCTCTCCTCAGTGGGCGTCCCCAGCCCAAATGCTCGCAGGAAGCGCCCCCAGCCTCCCTGCTCGACGAGCCAGTTCCCGCACGCGTTCACCAGCAGGGCGGCCACCGCGTCCGTCACGGCCGACGTCTCCTCCGCGTTGCTCAGACGTACGCATTCCACCAGCCTCTTCGCGAGGGAGGAGCGAGCAGACCACCACCAGGACCACCACGCGGCCCCAGCTCGCGGAGCCATCGCGGAGGACCTCCCAGGCCACGTCCACGAGCAGCCGGCGGGGCCCTCGGTGCTCCACCCGCTCCTCCGTGTAGCTCACCAAGTCCAGAACGGAGTCTCTGAACCGCGCGAGGGACAGGTCTCCCAGGCAGTTGACCACCTCCTGCACCAGCTGCGTTGGCTGAACCTCCTGCAGCTGCTGAACCTTCTGCACCTCCTGCAGCTGCTCCTGCACCTGCAGCCACTCCGTCTGTGTCGCTAGGTGAGCCATGAAGCCGGCGACCAGATTCGCTGGCAAGACGGTCAGCAGCTGCAGCGCCTCCTTCTCTTCCTCCCCCTCGTCTTCCTCCTCCACCTCATCATCTTCCTCCTCCCCCTCCTTAGACTCCTTCTCCTCTGTCTCCCTCTAACTCCCTGTGTGACCCTCCTCCCCCGGTCTCCTTCCTCGTCCCCGTGCGTCCCTCCTCCTTCCCCCGTCTCCCTCTTCCCTGTGTCTCCCTCTTTTTTATTTTTGCTGATGAAGTTTTTTTTTTATTTCCACAAGGTGTAAACGCCGTATCCCTTATTTTGTAATTGTAATTCTGGGCCAAAGAGGTCCCACAAACGTAAACGTTTTGTATTTAAAATATAACACAACAACAATGAATGGCTTAGTGGGTAAAGTAAGACGCACGCCAAAACGGGTGAGTTAAATAAATCCAATCTCTCCTACCGGATTATAGGACGCAAACCAAACTTTGTTGTAACAAGAACATAAAAAAACTGATTCTCTTAATCAGGTGAATACGGTAAAGGGGCTGAGTCTGTGGTTGCCGGTGTGGTGAGTCTGTGGGTCTCTGTGTGGTGACGATGTCTATGGGTCTCTGTGGTGATGGCAATGTCGGGTGGTGGCGGGTTTAACCACACAACATTTATATATTCACGCGATCTAACCCAAACAAAACCTGTACTACGGAGTCAACAACAACGACGTGAGGGCTCTCCGACGCGCGTCTCGGTTGGGGTGAGGGTGCTTTCTGTTGTATATGTAGGTTATGAAAATTTGATGTAAATAATAAAAATTAAATGAAATTTGCATAATAATCCGACATTATGCTAATTGATGTAAGTGCATAGACTATGCTAATTCGAGAGATAATCGTATTAATTTATGCTAGTGTATGTGTGATTATGCTACTGCGAGCCGTTATGATAATTAGGCCCCGCCTCGTTGACGAGGGTCGTTTATCAATCTGGATAATGCAATTAATCGTATGCAGTTATGCAGGTACTGTGAGCATGTCACATTAAACTCGGCTGTGTTGTTTAACTTCGTATTATCGATGGGTATAATACAATTATTCTCGCTTTAACATTTACTGAGTATGTGTTAGTGTGTTCAGCCAGGTCTCCAAGTTCAGATCTCAGCACAGAATACAGTTCTTATGCATAAATTTCAGGAAAGAACACACAACACTTCCGTGTTAATCAATTTTAATGACGATAGTGATAATGACGATAATGATGACGATGGTGATAATGATGACGATGGTGATAATGATGACGATAATAACAATGGTGATGATGCGTACTTCAACAGCTCCAGCACGAGACAGTTGTGTCCGCGGAAGTGGAACGAGTGCAGGACGCGGATGACGCCGTGCAGCTCAGCACTGCCCTCCCCCTGCAGCTCCGTGATCACCTTCAGCTCCATCCTCTGCATCTCCATCTTGGTAGGGCTGCGTGCACACAGCAATTCTTTGGGTCAGTTTAACACGTAGGCTTTCGCGACCAATATCATTCATAATAAAGGTTTTTGGGTTAGATCGCGTTTATTTATAAATGTGTCGCAACCCTCCACCACCCGACACGGCCAATCAGCAAAAAAGTGTCACGTTGACAAAAGACAAACAATTCACTACTTCAGCCCACCGGTGTGTTGAAGAGTCAATCCACATTTACAGTTTGAGTACGACGTTTCGCTGGTAAATACATCCAGCATCATCAATTGCTTGATGATGGTAAATACATCCAGCATCATCAATTGCTTGATGATGCTGGATGTATTTACCAGCGAAACGTCGTACTCAAACTGTAAATGTGGATTGACTCTTCAACACACCGGTGGGCTGAAGTAGTGAATTGTTTGTCTTTTGTCAACGTGACACTTTTTTGCTGATTGGCCGTGTCGGGTGGTGGAGGGTTGCGACACATTTATAAATAAACGCGATCTAACCCAAACACCTTAATTATGAATTATTTGGGTCTCTGTGGGTCTCTATGAGTGTCTAAGGGTGTCTATGGATCTCTATGGTTGTCTCTAGTTTATAGTAGTCTTAAGAGGGTTATTATTTTAGTGAGATAGTTTCAGTTTATATTTAGAGAGTTTTACGGAGGTTATTATCATTGCTGTTTACTATTATACTCATTATTTTGTAACCATGTTGTATTTACTACCATTTATGATCTATTATTATTTTATTCATGTATAATTATTACGACTGCTCCCACTGTGTTAAGACCACCACCACCCACACCATTTCCAACCACGCCACATCACCACTACCCACCCACCCCCCCACCAACCCCATCACCCCTGCCCCAACCCACTTTCCGTGCAGTACCAGCATCTTGACAGCCACCAGGAATCCCATCTTGTGGTCCACGCACTGCAGCACCACACCCTGCCCTCTCTAGCCAATCTTCTCTTGCACCTCGAAGCCCTATTGGTGCTGATCCTGGGGTATCTAAAAAGCAGCCGAAGCAGCAGCAGCGCCGCCACAGCCAGTCAGAGTCACAATCACGATGGGAATATTTAACGCTTAGTGGTAGGAGCAGCAGTGGTCGTAGTGGTTAGTAGTTAGTAGTAGCAGTAGTGCCTGTGTGTCTGTGTGCCTTTGTGTGTGTGCCTGTGTTTGTGTGTCTGTCTGTGCGAGTCTCACAGGGATATAGTTGTGGGTCTCTGTGGGTATCTCTGTGTCTGTGCATCTCACTGATATATAGCTGTGGGTCTCGATTGGTGCCTCTGTGAGTCTCTATGAGTGTCTCTGTGGATCTCTATGGGTGTCTGAATGGGCTCTGTGGGTGTCTCTGTGAGCCTCACAGGGATGTAGTTGTGGGTCGTTATGGGTGTTATCTATGGGTCTCTATAGGTGTCTCAATGGGTGTATCTATGGATGTCTGGGTCTCTGTGAGCCTCACAGGGATGTATTTGTTTTCTTGGTCGTCGTAGCCATCGTTGTAGATGCCACCGCGGGATTTGCCCTCGTCCATAGAGAAAAACCAAACTTGACAGACGTCGGCCAGCTCCTCCTCCTGGCGCTCGGTCAGGCGAGGCTCGAAGAGAGCCAGGATCGCTGCAGACGTGACAACAACAACTTAAATCATTAACTATGTTTTTTTTCTTTACCGAAACAACCAAAGAGTGTTTTTACACACACCAAAAAGCCCAGCAAGTTGGCGGTTGTTGTGTGTCTGTGTGTGTGTCTGTGTGTGTGTTCTGTAGCGGTTAGCGCGCTGCGCTATGAACCTGGCGACCCGGGTTTGATTCCCGCTCACGGCCAACACCAGTGACGATTTTCTGAACCGGTCCCGGGATTCCCCTAGGTCGACTCAGCCTCAAATGAGTACCTGGTGCGGTGTGTAAACATTGCCACTGGGGAGACAAAGGCGGTCGGGCGTGGTGCTGGCCACCCACCCCCTCGTGTACCGTTCCGGCCTTCATAGGTGCTCGCTAACAGCACTTGCCCCTACAGTCTGTTAAGGCTATATGGGGGATCTTTATCTTTGTGTTCTGTCAGACCAGGAATGTGTGCACCACAGAGTGAATCTCCCTGCGGCACAGGGGACAGGCCATGCCGCGCCGCTGCAACTCGAAGACGCAGTGGCGGCATGTGGCAAGGTTTTCGCTGTCGCCGTGAACCAACGTGCAGCTACGTGGCTCACACCGGCACACCACGCACCCACCCACAACACCACCACCACCCACAACACCACCCACAACACCACCAGCACCACCACCCATGCCACCACTACCTACACCACCACCAACCACACCACCCACACCATCACCATCCACCACCGCTACCGGCTGGAGTGTAAGAAGGAGAGGCAGTGGTGGAGGTGGTGTTGACGCTGGCACCGGCTCGCCTGTTGTCGGCCGTCACTACGGAGAATAACTTAATGAGCAGCGCTGCCACCGAGTGTCTGAGATCTCTGAGTGAGAATCCCTCCAGACAAAACACCTCCTCCAGGGGGTCCCTGCCACACCTCACCAGGTACTGCCTCTCTTCATCGTAAAGTCGCCTCCGCTTGATGTACTGTTCCACGTAGTGGAACACCTGTACCACCGTGAATGTGTCGCCCTAGGCACCGACCGAATGCAGCAGAGGAATCATCCGAGGCACCGGCTTCAGGAGAATGTTCCTGCGAGCTTGTCAGAGACATGGACAATTCCATGCACTGTATGTGTTCTGTATTTGTACGTGGATAGTAACGAGAGTGGATGTGCATTCACTCCGAGTCTTTACTGTGTCCTTAAACAGCATGGGGTACACAATGACGTGAAACTTTACATCTACCCTACCTCTGTGCTCCATGCCGAAAAGCCACTGCAGTGGTAATAAAACTGCAACGCATTTTATTCATCAACCTGCATTTTCTTATTTTTCCCAAATTTTAACCTGGGTTGGGCTGTCGCCATCCTGCCCTGGAACCAATTATTAATTCGTGTCTCTAGCAGACCATTGCAGGCCTTGTGTTAGAGAATGGCTCACTGAAGCTGATATCACAGAGCTACTTCTAATTACCCTTCAAACGCCCTCTGGTCCACAGTAAAGAGCAGCACCCTCCCACCTGTCCTTTAAGTAGGAGTAACGTTGGTCATAACAACGTTCTTTTCGATGAAATTTATCCAAATTAAGTGCAGAACCACATTACAGCCATGTAATGGTTTATTTTGTGCTGTCAATGACGACTGGGCTGAGATCATTAGCTCGCTAGAATTGAGAACCTGCTTTGATCACAGGCGGTGTGGATTCAAACCCAAGTACTCCGTGGTGCCTGGTCAGTGCTATGACCTCTGGGTCACTTAGCCGCCTCCAAACACCCCCCATGTCAAATACATAAGCAGCAACCTGTATCGTGGGCAGCAGCATTCTTTGAATACTCTGTCAAAAAATGTTTATTGTGGAGTGGTGGCACAATTCCGCAATTGCTTTCTCATACCTCTGGTGACAGGAAGAATTTCTACAAGACGGAGTTCTAGAGAACCCCTTTACTCGATGTTTTGGTCTACTCTTCCACACTGGGCAGATGAAGAGGAAGTAGTACCTACATTTTAACACACCGCATCCGCAGCCCCTCTCCTAAGTGGGCGTCCCCAGCCCGAATGCTCGCAGGAAGCCCTCCTAGCCTCCCTGCTCGACGAGCCAGGCCCCGCACGCGTTCACCAGCAGGGCGTCCACCGCGTCCATCACGGCCGCCGTCTTCTCCACGTCGCGCAGACGTATGCAGTCGACCAGCCTCTTTGCGAGGGAGGAGCGAGCAGAGCACCACCAGGACCACCACGCGGCTCCGGCTCGCAGAGCCGTCGTGGAGGACTTCCCAGGCCACGTCCACGAGCAGCCGGCGGGGCCCTCGGTGCTCCACCCGCTCCTCCGCGTGGCTCACCAGAACGGAGTTTCTGAACCGCGCGAGGAACAGGTCTCCCAGGCAGTTGACCACCTCCTGCGCCAGCTGTGCTGGCTGAACCTTCTGCAGCTGCTGGAGCTGCAGCTGCTCCTGCACCTGCAGCTACTCCTGCACCTACATCTACTCCGTCTGTGTCGCCATGTGAGCCATGTAGCCGGCGATCAGATTCGCTATCAAGACGCTCAACAGCTGCAGCGCCTCCTTCTTTTCCTCACCTTCCTCCTCCCCCTCGTTTTCCTCCTCCCCCTCCTCCTCCTCCTCCCCCTCCTCCTCCACTTTCAAAACAAAGAGTGAGGACATAATATCAATAACCCGGGAATTTTATAGTGACCTCTTCTTTCCTGATAAAACGTCTATGCCTGCCCAGAATTTCCTAAAGAGCTCGGTGAAAGTACTGTCCTCCAGCAGGGCGTTGTTGAAGTGCCAGTAGGCCTCACCACTTGGTGTTCCACGCAGCCTGAGGTCCAGCAGGATCAGGCTGTGGTCTGTTAGTGATGCAGCCCCTGATGTCAGCAGTCAGAATGCTCGAGACAAGACTTCTGGAGATGTAGAAACGGTCGATCCTGGACTGTGTAGCTGGTTCATTGCCCCGTGTCCGCGTGAAGGTGAAGCTTCGCCGCCTAGGGTGGTGCAGCCGCCACACGTCCACCAGATCGGAGGCGTCCAGAAGGGCTTGGAGCTCTCCCCGGAGATTGGCGTTGCAGTGCCCCTTCCCTGTGTGGTCGAGAGCATCCAGCGTGCAGTTGTAGTCACCTCCCGTGACCACAAACTCGTCCCCTGGAATGCCACCGAGGTGGTTCCGCAGAAGTTGCAGGAACCCGGGTCTCTCACTGTCAGTGGTGGGAGCGTACACGTTGACGAGGTGGATGGCGGTGACGCCGACCTGCACCGTGAGGTCCAGGATCCTCCCCTTGATCACCTCCACCTGGCTGACGGTGTCGGGGGAAAAGTTTGGTGACAGCACGGTTGCTACTCCTGAGGAGATGTTGCTGAAGTGGCTGATGAAGGGCTTCGCTCTCCACTCCGTCCTCCAGGCAACGTCATTGTCCATGGCGAGATGGGTCTCCTGCACGAACAGCACGGAGACCTTATGCTGCTTTGCAAGGTATCCTACGTAGTATATTCTCAGCGCCCCTCTGCACCCATTCATGTTCAGGGAGGCGTTGCGCAACGTCATTGTGAGTGAGTCGCCCGCCTGTTCCAATGAGTCACCTTGCTGAGGAGGCTCCTTACCCTGGACGTCTCCAGGTCTCTCGATTGTTTTCCTTCCTGCTGGAGCTCTGTGAGGATGCGTCAGAGGGAGACCTCTATGGCGTCTGGCTCGCCATCTTGTCAAGGCCTCCATCACCTTGTTTGGTTTCCTGGGGGTCTCTTTGAAGAATCTCCACAGGTCTTCCTGGCAGAAGATGGGTGCCCGCGAAGATGACCTCTTTGAGACCTGGTTGGTTTCGCTACCCACACGGAGGTCATCATCCGAGTCCCCCTTCTTGCTTCCATGCCCTGCATGTGGGGGCCAAGAGTCGGGGGCCCATGGTTGGCTCCATGTGGCCTCCCCCAGGGGCCGTGGCAGGTGGAATGCTACCGCACGCCTCTTCCACATTAGCAGGGCACTCTGCGAGGCTTGCAGGGTGTCCTTATTCTGTCTTTTTAATTCTGGGCCAAAGAGGTCCCATAAACGTAAACGTGTTGTATTTAAAATATAACACAAACAACAGCAATGAATGGCTTAGTGGGTAAAGTAAGACGCACCCCAAAACCGGTGAGTTAAATAAATCTGATCTTTCCTATTACCGGATTATAGGACGCAAACCAAACTTTGTTGTAACAAGAACATAGAAAAAACTGAGTCTCTTAATCAGGTGAATACGGTAAAGGGGCTGAGTCTGTGGGTGTCAGTGTGGTGAGTCTGTGGGTCTCTGTGTGGTGAGTCTGTGGGTCTCTGTGTGGTGATGGCCATGTCGGGTGGTGGCGGGTTTAACGACACAAAATTAATATATTCACGCGATCTAACCCAAACAAAGCCTGTACTACGGATTCAACAACAATGACATGAGGGTTCTCCGACGCGCGTCTCGGTTGGGGTGAGGGTGCGGTCGCGCCGTCTCCTCTGTACGGATTGTTTCTTCCTTTCCCAACTGCGATGTTCTCGCTCTCTCCTCTCTTTTTGTCTCCACCGTCGCCAACCGTCGGAGCTCGGCATCCGCGGCCCCTCTCCTAGGTGGGCGTCCCCAGCCCGAATTCTCGCAGGAAGCCCTCCCAGCCTCCCTGCTCGACGAACCAGGCCCAGCACGCGTTCACCAGCAGGGCGGCCACCACGTCCGTCACTGCCGCCGTCTTCTCCGCGTCACTCAGACGTACGCAGTCCACCAGCCTCTTCGCGAGGGAGGAGCGAGCAGAGCACCACCAGGACCACCACGCGGCCCCAGCTCGCGAAGACGTCACGGAGGACCTCCCAGGCCACGTCCACGAGCAGCCGGCGGGGCCCTCGGTGCTCCACGCGCTCCTCCGCGTGGCTCACCAGAACAGAGTCTCTGAACCGCGCGAGGAACAGGTCCCCAGGCAGTTGACCACCTCCTGCACCAGCTGTGCTGGCTGAACCTTCTGCAGCTGCTGGACCTGCAGCTGCTCCTGCACCTGCAGCTACTCTGTCTGTTTCGCTAGGTGAGCCATGAAGCCCGCGATCAGATTCGCTGTCAAGACAGTCAACAGCTGCAGCGCCTCCTTTTTCTTCCTCCCCCTCACCTTCTTCTTCCTCCTCCTCCACTCATAAAACAAAGAGTGAGGACATAATATCAATAACCTGGGAATTTTATAGTGACCTCTTCTCTCCTGATAAAACGTCTATGCCTGCCCAGAATTTCCTAAAGAGGTCGGTGAACGTACTGTCCTCCAGCAGGGCGTTGTTGAAGTGTCAGTAGGCCGCAGCACTTGGTGTTCCACGCAGCCTAAGGTCCAGCAGGATCAGGCTGTGGTCTGTTAGTGGTGCAGCCCTGATGTCAGCAGGCAGAATGCTCGAGACAAGACTTCTGGAGATATAGAAGCGGTCGATCCTGGACTGGGTAGCTGGTTCATTGCCCCTTGTCCTCGTGTAGGTGAAGCTTCGCCGCCTCGGGTGGTGAAGCTGCCACACGTCCACCAGATCGGAGGGGTCCAGAAGGGCTTGGAGCTCTCCCCAGAGCTTGGCGTTGCAGTGACCCTTCCCTGTACGGTCGAGAGCATCCAGCGTGCAGTTGTAGTCACCTCCCATGACCACAAACTCGTCCTCTGGAATGCCACCGAGGTGGTTCCGCAGAAGTTGCAGGAACCCGGGTCTCTCACTGTCAGTGGTGGGAGCGTACACGTTGACGAGGTGGATGGCGGTGTTGCCGACCTGCGCCCGGACGTCCAGGACCCTCCCCTTGATCACCTCCACCTGGCTGACGGTGTCAGGAGTGAAGTTTGGTGACAGCACGGTTGCTACTCCTGAGGAGGTGTTGCTGAAGTGGCTGAAAAAAGGCTCCCATTTTCCACTCCGTCCTCCAGGCAACCTCATCGTCCATGTCGAGATGGGTCTCCTGCACGAACAGCACAGAGACATTATGCTGCTTTGCAAGGGATGCTGCGTAGTATCTTCTCAGCGCCTCTCGGCACCCATTCATGTTCAGGGAGGCGATGCGCAGTGTCATTGTGAGCGAGTGGCCCGCCTGTTCCAATCAGTCACCTTGCTGAGACGGCTCCTTACCCTGGACCTCTCCAGGTCTCTCGATTGTTGTCCTTCCTGCTGGAGCTCCCCTAGGATGCGTCTGAGGGAGACTTCTATGGCGTCTGGCTCGCCATCCTGACAAGGCCTCCATCACTTTGTTTGGTTTCCTGTGGGTCTCTTCGAAGAATCTCCACAGGTCTTCCTGGCAGAAGATGGTGCCCGCGAAGATGACCTCTTTGAGACCTGGCTGGTTTCGCTACCCACACGGAGGTCATAATCCGAGTCCCCCTTCTTGCTTCCATGCCCTGCATGTGGGGGCCAAGAGTCGGGTGCCCATGGTTGGCTCCATGTGGCCTCTGTTATATATGTGGGTGTGTGAAAATTGATGAAAAATAATTAAAATTAAATGAAATTCGAAATTTGCATAATTAATCCGAAATTATGCTAATTTGTGTACTTATGCGTGTAACTATGCTAATTAGAGAGGTAATCGTATTAATTTATACGAGTGGGTGTGGCTGTGTTAATGATAGCTTTATGATAATCAGGCCCCGCCTCGTTGACGAGGTTGGGTTATCAATCAGGATAACGCAATCAATCGTGTGCCGTTACGCTAGTGTCAATTCGGCCTCGTTGTCTAACTTCGTATTATTGATCAGCATAATACAATGATTCTCGCTTTAACACTCCCCGAGTGTTCATATTTTAGGTCCCATGTTCACATCGTTCGTTTTAGTTTAATGAGTGTGGATTGGTGTGTTTATAGTTTAGGTTCCCGAGTTCATATCTCGTCGCAGGATACAGATCTTATGCAAAAACTTCAGGAAAGAATCACACGACCACTTCTGTATTAATCAATTTATTTTCTAATTCAACCTTAACTATAATATGTATGTGACTCTCAATCTCGGAACTTCAAAACGGTATCCACAAGGTATCAAGACAGTATCATCAACGACTGTACGATTTCACTTTGATAACACATGGACCCCGCATAAAGCGATTGCTGTTAGTGAGAGAGAGAGTCAGAATATGCAAATGCTATGTTACACAAAAGCTTATACATTATAATATGAACGATCATTATGCTTGAAATAGTCAGCACATTATCACAGGCGACTGATTAACATGCAACGGTATTCATATAAAAAAGACAATCAAACAGTTATTATTTCCAAAGGCATGAATGTAACAACAGATCCACCGGACAGACTATAAGATTATCGAAATGGCTTAGTGTAAGGGTATGCGGCGGAATGTGTTATCTCACGGGAGATTAATTAATTAATTCGTGAATAAGAATGTATGATCAGAAAATCGGTTTAGCACGATTCCTCCCCGGGAGCGTAGCTCCGTGGCGAAGGTGCCAAGGGTTAATTCGTATTGATGGATCGGTTGGTAACTTATGCGATTAGAAGTACAGTCCAAAACAAAATATTAAAGAGGGAAATTATGAATATACTTATAAATGACGGACTGTTATCACACGATCGATGCTTCCACAGCCAGATGGTTCACGGACTTGAGTGTTCGCTTCTGGTTAAGGACCTGTGTATGTTTGAGTGATATGAATTGTTTTGAATAGTCAGTGTTTGGAATTAATTATTTGCGTTGCCATATGCTGAAGTTGGCATCGCTTGTAGGAGAAGTAGCCTCGCTCCCTTTAGAGCGGTGAGGTGTGTGGGAGTGCATCATACGAATCGCCGCCCTCCTCCACGCAGCAGCCAGCCTCTGTCCACGGGGGAGAGTTGCTTGATCGCTCTCAGTTCTGCTCAGTGGACACCTCTCTCCACTGCTGGATGAGCTGCGCGATCACGCTCGTGCTGGTTCGCTGACAGCAGTTTCTCTCCGCTGTTGGATGAGCTGCATCGGCACGCTCCCTCTCTCTGGGTGGAGAACTCGAACGTGCTCGTTGCTGGTTTGCTGAAAGCAGGTTTTTCTCCACTGCTGGATGACTCAAGTCGCACGTGCTCTTGCTCTGGTTTGCAGAAGCTCTTGCTTGGTGCGTCGGTCGCTCTGCAGCTGGACTCAATGTAGAATAATCTTTCAGCAATACTCTGTCTTTCAGCTCTTGGAAACCACACTAGGTGACGCCTCACTACCTTGCGAGTCTTGCCAACGTCAGTGGGTAGCGACGGGGCCACTTTGGCTTCTGCTCGCCGCCTCCTGCTCTGCAGCTCGCCGGCTGGCGACCTGTTGCTCTCGTTCCCGATTGGAACTGCTCCTGAGCCGGCCCACTGGTCGAACTCCCCGCGTTCCGACCTCCTCCGATTCGAACTCCCCGAGTTCCGATCCCCCTGGTAGAACTCCCCGAGTTCCGACCCCTCCGAGTCGAACTGTCTCCCGAGAGTCGACCCCCCCCGGTCGAACTCTGGTGAGCCGACCCCCCCCGGGTCGAACTCTTCCGAGTTGCTCCTCCGAGGCGAACTGTCTCCCGAGAGTCGACCCCCCGGTCGAACTCTGGTGAGCCGACCACCCCCCCCCCCCCCCAGTCGAACTGAGGTTTCAATGCTCAGGATCCTCTTTTTATGCCCAAAAATCCTGCCCACAAGGCGAGGTTTCTTTCGATTTTTGCTGTGTCAGGGTTTGTCCGTATGTATCTGCGTCCGTGTGTGTGTCCGTACATGTGTCAGTGTGTGTCCTTGTGTGGATCACCCACGGTATATTCCGTTGTCATACTCCTACCATAAAACCCACAATTAAAACAATCAAATGTTATAAATTGTCTCGAAGGCGCCTCTCTGTCTGGGTGCACAACCTGAGGGAGGGGCGATATTCCCTCCGACTTTCACCGACGCACAAAGAAATGGTTAAAAAGTTTTAAGTTAACATTTCATTTCATCAGAGTTCCATAGTTATGATTCTGTATTAATCCAAGGTCTGAGTCAGCTTCTCGTTGTGGTGTTTGACTCGTGTTTCCCCAAGCGTATACACACTACTACCCCGCGCTGGAGGGATACAAAGACGGTCGGGATTTGTCTTTCTCTCCGACCCTGGGTTTAACATCACCCTTTGCTTACGTTGCAGTTTTGCTGTGCGCTTGCATTTCTTTTCCTCTCTACTCTTACTTTAACCCTGCATATTATTTGCGTATGGGTGGAGGCTAGAGCATTTATGTTGACTTAGGAAAACCTGATTGTTATAGGCTTCGGGTCAAGTCGTATAGACATTATTAAAATATGGAAATACATTTCATATTAAATTAATAGACGGGTGATGGTTACATTGACGTAGCTTGTGGCAGGGTTCAATTGAAGTGGGTGTGAAGATCAATAACTTTAGCCTACCCTGTCGTTAAATTCCGACTTTAAGTTACTTTAATAGTAATGCAGAACCAATTAGCTTTTTTTGACTTAACTAGATCTAGGCTAACGCAACCTCCCAGTGACCCTGGCTTTGTGTTTACGTCAGCCCTTTGCAATCCACTGCGCTCTGCTCTCTATCTGCTCCCTCTGACCCTGGGAGGGCTCTGAACGTCAAAATCGTGTTAGTGGGTCAAGGTAAATATGACCCCCACATGCCATGCTGAGGCCTGGTTTGGTGTTTTTATTCATTATTAAAATTAAAAGAAACAATAGAAATATGTATCTATATGTATTGAAAAATTACTTGTTAATATTAAGATGGAAAAGGTGCCTAGATACAACATTCCGCCCTTTTAAAAATGATCGGTGGTCAATTGGCCACGGGTCATTTTTAAAACAAAGAATCTATGTACTTTTCCATCATGAATCATCAATATTACTCAAGTAATTTTTCCTTACAACGCGCGCACGTCACAACTTATGATTACATTTGAAATAAGAAAAGAAATACTAAAAGGAAGGTAAAACAAGGGGAAATTGTTTAACTGGCTACATGTTATAGGAGATGTCGTTATTCCATGTACCCACGTTCAATACTGTCCGCAATCGAAATACATTTTCGGGTTTGACCAGTGGGAAATTCAACAAAAATCCCACCTGTCCGGTCTGGGAGTCCCCATGTATGGGTGTGGCTGTACCCATTTTAAAGTCAATTTGTACCTGTGTTGTACTGATTGTTTCCAGGGATGCTAATGGTATCACATTTTTTTTTAGTGTTGGAGTTACCAGATATGAAGGAAATTGTCCTTGGAGAAGATCACTGATGCTGCCGCTGGTGCAATGCAACAAGTCTTTGGATCAACTATTGAATTTGCTGTCGAGTATTCTCTTCTTCGTACAGATCTCGGATTGCGAAACCCAATTCTTGGATTGTTAAGTTAACCATGGCGGAGTGCAGGTTAACGAGAACCACGGTGTCTCTCTGACTTTCTCATGTTACCTCTCTGCCACCTTGTACCAAGTCATTGATAACCTGACTGACTCTTTTAGTCACGAGTGTATCATATCTCTCATGGCCAGGTATCTTAGAGTTACCGATGACCCTTCCATGCAACATCATCACATCATCGTCCCGGCTCATCGTCGTGATGGCTTTGGCCTAATGAACATGGCTCACTGGTTCGTATCGGTAATTTATTTTATCACTCCCTTTCCATGTGAGATTGTGTGGCGTGAAGTTATGCTGTGCGTAACCAGGATCAACATACACCACGAGTTTCCGTACTCGACTGTTGGGGTCATTTGTATTCTCCGCAGCCCTGTGCACATCTGCTGCCTCTGGGAGTCGATTTGACTCTGGGCCACGATTCCCTTCTGCGCTACGATTCGATTCCGTGCCACGATTCGATTCTGGGTCACGATTCGATTCCGTGCTTTTGAGTATGCTGTGTTTCAACACAATTCCCGATCCGTCACGGATATTCTTCTCCTCCACTTCAACACTCTGATCTCCATCCCTCCTTAGTGTGCCCGAGCACAATTTAACATCCAAAGGCTGATGTCTGCATTCATCTGCCTCTTCCACAGTACACTCACGCACTTCCGCGACACAAGGGATGGCATTTATATTTACCAGACAATCAGGTTTTCCTTCCCCTCCCTGCGGTTGGTTATCATCTCCTGTAGGATCACACTTTAATGCAGTTATGTTTCCCTGCTCGATAGGTGTGTCAATTACGGGAGCAACACTTGCGCTCTCCACCACATTATCAGAACTGGTGCCCGACGCATTTATTGTTTCCCAATCATTGGGACCCTCCTGGTTTACCTTGTCAACCGCAGCCTGCTTAATTTTTTTAACGAGTCCATAATTTCCCTGCAGCTCCACGGACACCACTCTCACTGAAAGCTCCCTCTCAACCAATGTGATTGATTCATCACGTGCCCGTGTCATTTTTTGTGTCTCAGCCAAGCTCACGCCTGTCTCCCTATTCCTCATGCCTCTGCTCTCTCCTGGTAAAACTGGTGGGGGAATCGATCGGAAGTGGGCCGATTGTGTTTGATCCCTCGTGTGTCGTGGCATTGGGACCCGGCATGATTCTGCTCTTGGTCTACACACACCGCGATTCTCGCAAATATGCGTCCCTGCACACTGCGATCGCTCCCAGCCTGCGGGCCATTGCCTCGCTGGTGGTGCTGTGTTTCTGCTCACGTGATTTTTATTTCCCTCTGAAACGCTGGTTACATCATCCCTCTCTCTGGGTGTCGTAGAACTATTGTCTTTAGCTCTGTACAGCCAAGCTCTGTGCGCCTTATCCTCTATATGGTGTAAGGAGGCTGTTTCTGGATTCAATACCATTCCCACAATTTCTGTAATCTCTGGACTCAAAGACCCGAAAAACATAACTTTGAACCTTTTGTCACCTTCGTGATACTGATCCACATCACCCGCGTAGTACGCTCTTTTAAACCGTAGGAGGTAATCTCGCGGATCCTCGTCTGCACACTGGGTCATAGATTTTGCAGCATTAAATCCCTCAGACCATGTTAAATATTCTCCAAACTTCCGGCTCACTGCCAGGCTCAGCTTTTTGAAATCGTTCCGAACCTTGTATGAAAGCGACTTTACCCATGGTATAGACTGCTCGTGCAAGCTTCGTCTCAGTAAACTGGCTTTCTCATTCGTTTTCCTCAAACCCCTGATCACTGCTTCTGCTTCTACCGTTGCGATGTGAGCGTGTATGTCTCTGTTCCTATCGTGTGGATCAAAGTAGGGAATTCTGACGAGAGCCTTGTCCATCAATTTCAGAGTTTTACTACTGAATGAGTATTCGGACAGTTGATCATCGTCAGAGGCGTCTGTTCCTGAGGAGTGCTCACTCGAGCTGTCACCATCACGGTGGCGCTGCTTAACATAACTTTTGTAGTGCCTTTTGCACCTGTAACGTGAGTCAACTTTGCTCGGTGACTCCTGCTTATCCCATGGCTCATGCTTGTGTGATGTGCGTCTTTCTGGAAAGTAATCTCTGCCATAGGTTCCACGTCGGTCGTGCTTGCGTGGAATGTGTCTACCAAATGAGCTGTCTCTGTCATGTCGCTCGTCTTGCCCCAGCTCCGCCCTTTTTTGCTCGATCAGTACAGAATATCCTGCTGACTTAGTGTTAATATTTTTTTCCTCTCTACCCTCGAAGTTGTCAGTCCTATGTTTTCCTATTTTCATCCGTATCTCTCCCTCCCCTCTCTCGAGTCGCGAGGGGGAATCTCTGTCAAAACCACTTTGATTGGTAGTCACACCTCCTGTGTGACCTGTCTCTGGTTTACGTCCGCGTGGCTCGGAGTGTGGTAAACTGTTACTCCCGTATGTGTTATGTGTATCAACATCTGGGGGTTTCGCTGGTGCATTCAGCGCCGACTCTTTTTCTCTCACGAGGGCGTGCAGACGCTCAACCTCCTCTATTAGGGACAGTTTCTCCTTCCTTTCCCTGTCAAATTTTTCCCCAGTCCATAATCTTTCTCTGTATGTCTGTGTGAGGAGATACGAGTCTAACCTTGCTATTTCTGCAATTTTTACGTCACGTTTGGCTTTGCTACATTTCATCACATCCTTAAGTAGTTTCCTCCTATGTGCCTTAACATCTTCTATATGTCTCCCCTCCCATACGTCTCTCTGCTCTGTCTGCTGTCTAGCAGTCCGTCCAGTACGTTTTAACACAAATTCACGATATTGTTTTTCCATAGATTCTATCTCCTCCTCGGAGGTCCATTCTGTATCAGTGTTATGCGTTGGGATGTCACCCTCAGAACGTTGCGGGTCATGTGCCATCTCTATTACGTAGTGTAGTTAATAGACCTAAGAGTGTATCTTAACTCTAGTCTCTTATGTGTGGCGTGAGTTACTCTGGAATTCCACTTCAGAGTACATATAAAAACATTCGTATCACAGGATGTGTTGGTTCAACTCGAGCAAATAATCTTACCCCCACTGTCTTTGTTATCCACTGCTACTCTGGTATTTTCCTTCAGAGTGCGTTTTTTTGTTTGTTTACACCGTTTACAGTCACAGGGCAATGTTAGTTCACAATACCTTGATTAATACAACAGTGATTCGTTCCTTAATTTAAGCATAAACTGTCTGCGAGAGATCCCGGATACGAGCCCCCAATTTGTTGTATATGTGGGTGTGTGAAAATTGATGAAAAATAATTAAAATTAAATGAAATTCGAAATTTGCATAATTAATCCGAAATTATGCTAATTTGTGTACTTATGCGTGTAACTATGCTAATTAGAGAGGTAATCGTATTAATTTATACGAGTGGGTGTGGTTGTGTTAATGATAGCCTTTATGATAATCAGGCCCCGTCTCGTTGACGAGGTGGGGTTATCAATCAGGATAACGCAATCAATCGTGTGCCGTTACGCTAGTGTCAATTCGGCCTCGTTGTCTAACTTCGTATTATTGATCAGCATAATACAATGATTCTCGCTTTAACACTCCCCGAGTGTTCATATTTTAGGTCCCATGTTCACATCGTTCGCATTAGTTTAATGAGTGTGGATTGTTGTGTTTATAGTTTAGGTTCCCGAGTTCATATCTCGTCGCAGGATACAGATCTTATGCAAAAACTTCAGGAAAGAATCACACGACCACTTCTGTATTAATCAATTTATTTTCTAATTAAACCTTAACTATAATATGTATGTGACTCTCAATCTCGGAACTTCAACACGGTATCCACACGGTATCAAGACAGTATCATCAACGACTGTACGATTTCACTTTGATAACACATGGACCCCGCATAAAGCGATTGCTGTTAGTGAGAGAGAGAGTCAGAACATGCAAATGCTATGTTACACAAAAGCTTATACATTATAATATGAACGATCATTATGCTTGAAATGGTCAGCACATTATCACAGGCGACTGATTAACATGCAACGGTATTCATATAAAAAGACAATCAAACAGTTATTATTTCCAAAGGCATAAATGTAACAACAGATCCACCGGACAGACTATAAGATTACCGAAATGGCTTAGTGTGAGGGTATGCGGCGGAACGTGTTATCTCACGGGAGATTAATTAATTAATTAATTCGTGAATAAGAATGTATGATCAGAAAATCGGTTTAGCACGATTCCTCCCCGGGACCGTAGCTCCGTGGCGAAGGTGCCAAGGGTTAATTCGTATTGATAGATCGGTTGGTAACTTATGCGATTAGAAGTACAGTCCAAAACAAAATATTAAAGAGGGAAATTATGAATATACTTATAAATGACGGACTGTTATCACACGATCGATGCTTCCACAGCCAGATGGTTCACGGACTTGAGTGTTCGCTTCTGGTTAAGGACCTGTGTATGTTTGAGTGATATGAATTGTTTTGAATAGTCAGTGTTTGGAATTAATTATTTACGTTGCCATATGCTGAAGTTGGCATCGCTTGTAGGAGAAGTAGCCTCGCTCCCTTTAGAGCGGTGAGGTGTGTGGGAGTGCATCATACGAATCGCCGCCCTCCTCCACGCAGCAGCCAGCCTCTGTCCACGGGGGAGAGTTGCTTGATCGCTCTCAGTTCTGCTCAGTGGACACCTCTCTCCACTGCTGGATGAGCTGCGCGATCACGCTCGTGCTGGTTCGCTGACAGCAGTTTCTCTCCGCTGTTGGATGAGCTGCATCGGCACGCTCCCTCTCTCTGGGTGGAGAACTCGAACGTGCTCGTTGCTGGTTTGCTGAAAGCAGGTTTTTCTCCACTGCTGGATGACTCAAGTCGCACGTGCTCTTGCTCTGGTTTGCAGAAGCTCTTGCTTGGTGCGTCGGTCGCTCTGCAGCTGGACTCAATGTAGAATAATCTTTCAGCAATACTCTGTCTTTCAGCTCTTGGAAATCACACTAGGTGACGCCTCACTACCTTGCGAGTCTTGCCAACGTCAGTGGGTAGCGACGGGGCCACTTTGGCTTCTGCTCGCCGCCCCCTGCTCTGCAGCTCGCCGGCTGGCGACCTGTTGCTCTCGTTCCCGATTGGAACTGCTCCTGAGCCGGCCCACTGGTCGAACTCCCCGCGTTCCGACCTCCTCCGATTCGAACTCCCCGAGTTCCGACCCCCCTGGTAGAACTCCCCGAGTTCCGACCCCTCCGAGTCGAACTGTCTCCCGAGAGTCGACCCCCCCCGGTCGAACTCTGGTGAGCCGACCCCCCCCGGGTCGAACTCTTCCGAGTTGCTCCTCCGAGTCGAACTGTCTCCCGAGAGTCGACCCCCCGGTCGAACTCTGGTGAGCCGACCCCCCCCCCCAAGTCGAACTGAGGTTTCAATGCTCAGGATCCTCTTTTTATGCTCAAAAATCCCTTCACTCGGATCCTGCCCACAAGGCGAGGTTTCTTTCGATTTTTGCTGTGTAAGGATTTGTCCGTATGTATCTGCGTCCGTGTGTGTGTGTCCGTACATGTGTCAGTGTGTGTCCTTGTGTAGATCACCCACGGTATATTCCGTTGTCATACTCCTACCATAAAACCCACAAGTAAAACAATCAAATGTTATAAATTGTCTCGAAGGCGCCTCTCTGTCTGGGTGCACAACCTGGAGGGAGGGGTGATATTCCCTCCGACTTTCACCGACGCACAAAGAAATGGTTAAAAAGTTTTAAGTTAACATTTCATTTCATCAGAGTTCCATAGTTATGATTCTGTATTAATCCAAGGTCTGAGTCAGCTTCTCGTTGTGGTGTTTGACTCGTGTTTCCCCAAGCGTATACACACTCCTACCCCGCGCTGCAGGGATACAAAGACGGCCGGGATTTCCCTTTCTCTCCGACCCTGGGTTTAACATCGCCCTTTGCTTACGTTGCAGTTTTGCTGTGCGCTTGCATTTCTTTTCCTCTCTACTCTTACTTTAACCCTGCTTATTATTTGCGTATGGGTGGAGGCTAGAGCATTTATGTTGACTTAGGAAAACCTGATTGTTATAGGCTTCGGGTCAAGTCGTATAGACATTATTAAAATATGGAAATACATTTCATATTAAATTAATAGACGGGTGATGGTTACATTGACGTAGCTTGTGGCAGGGTTCAATTGAAGTGGGTGTGAAGATCAATAACTTTAGCCTACCCTGTCGTTAAATTCCGACTTTAAGTTGCTTTAATAGTAATGCAGCACCAATTAGCTTTTTTGACTTAACTAGATCTAGGCTAACGCAACCTCCCAGTGACCCTGGCTTTGTGTTTACGTCAGCCCTTTGCAATCCACTGCGCTCTGCTCTCTATCTGCTCCCTCTGACCCTGGGAGGGCTCTGAACGTCAAAATCGTGTTAGTGGGTCAAGGTAAATATGACCCCCACATGCCATGCTGAGGCCTGGTTTGGTGTTTTTATTCATTATTAAAATTAAAAGAAACAATAGAAATATGTATCTATATGTATTGAAAAATTACTTGTTAATATTAAGATGGAAAAGGGGCCTAGATACAACACCTCCCCCAGGGGCCGTGGCAGGTGGAATGCTACCACACGCCTCTTCCACAGTAGCAGAGCACTCTGCGAGGCTTGCAGTGTGTCCTTATTCTGTCTTTTTAATTCTGGGCCAAAGAGGTCCCATAAACGTAAACGTGTTGTATTTAAAATATAACACAAACATAACAACAATGATGAATGGCTTAGTGGGTAAAGTAAGACGCACCCCAAAACGGGTGAGCTTAATAAATCCGATCTCTCCTATTACCGGATTATAGGATGCAAACCAAACTTTGTTGTATCAGTGTGGTGAGTCTGTGGGTCTTTGTGTGGTGACGATCTCTCTGGGTCTCTGTGTGATGATGGCCGTGTCGGGTGGTGGCGGGTTTAACAACACAACATTATGAGATTCACGAGAGCTAACCCAAACAAGACCTGTACTACGGAGTCAACAACAACGACATGAGGGCTCTCCGACGCGCGTCGCGGTTGGGGTGAGGGTGAGGTCGCGCCGTCTCCTCCGTACGGATTGTTTCTTCTTTTCCCAACTGCGACGTTCTCGCTCTCTCCTCTCTTTTTGTCTCCACCGTCGCCAATCGTCGGAGCTCGGCATCCGCGGCCGCTCTCCTAGGTGGGCGACCCCAGCCCGAATTCTCGCCTGAAGCCCTCCCAGCCTCCCTGCTCAACGAGCCAGGCCCCGCACGCGTTCACCAGCAGGGCGGCCACCGCGTCCGTCACGGCCACCGTCTTCTCCGCGTCGCTCAGACGTAAGCAGTCCACCAGCCTCTTCGCGAGGGAGGAGCGAGCAGAGCACCACCAGGACCACCACGCGGCCCCAGCTCGCGGAGCCATCGCGGAGGACCTCCCAGGCCACGTCCACGAGCAGCCGGAGGAGCCCTCGGTGCACCACCCGCTCCTCCGTGTGGCTCACCAAGTCCAGAACGGAGTCTCTGAACCGCACGAGGAACAGGTCTGCCAGGCAGTTGACCACCTCCTGCACCAGCTGTGCTGGCTGAACCTCCTGCAGCTGCTGAACCTTCTGCACCTTCTGCAGCTGCTCCTGCAACTGCAGCCACTCCGTCTGTGTCGCTAGGTGAGCCATGAAACCGGCGATCAGATTCGCTGTCAAGAAGGTCAGCAGCTGCAGCACCTCCTTCTCTTCCTCCCCCTCATTTCCCTCCTCCTCCTCCTCCTCCCCCTGTCTCCTTCCACCTCCCTGTGTCTCCCTCCTCCCCCGGTCTCCTTCCTGCTCCCCGTGTTTCCCTCCTTCCCCCGTCTCCCTCCTCCCTGTGTCTCCCTCCTCCTTTTCCTTTTTTGCTGATGAAGTTTTTCTATTTCCACGAGGTGGTAACACCATATCCCTTATTCTGTAATTGTAATTCTGGGCCAAAGAGGTCCCACAAATGTAAACATTTTGTATTTAAAATATAACACAAACATAACAACAATGAATAGCTTAGTGGGTAAAGTAAGACGCACCCCAAAACGGGTGAGTTAAATCAATCCGATCTATCCTACTACCGGATTATAGGACGCAAACCATACTTTGTTGTAACAAGAACATAAAAAAACTGAGTCTCTTAATCAGGTGAATACGGTAAAGGGGCTGAGTCTGTGGTTGACAGTGTGGTGAGTCTGTGGGTCTCTGTGTGGTGACGATGTCTATGGGTCTCTGTGTGGTGATGGCCGTGTCGGGTGGTGGCGAGGTATAACAACACAACATTTATATATTCACGCGATCTAACCCAAACAAAACCTGTACTACGGAGTCAACAACAACGACACGAGGGCTCTCCGACACGCGTCACGGTTGGGGTGAGGTTGCGGTCTGTTGTATATGTAGGTTATGAAAATTTGATGAAAATAATAAAAATTAAATCAAATTTGAAATTTGCATAATTATCCGAAAAAATGTTAATTTGCTGTAATTTATGCGCATAAACTATGCGAATGCGAGAGAGAATCGTATTAATTTATGCTAGTGTATGTGTGATTATGCTACTGCGAGCCGTTATGATAATTAGGCCCCGCCTCGTTGACGAGGGTCGGTTTTCAATCGGGATAATGCAATTAATCATATGCAGTTATGCAGGTACTTGAGCATGTCAGATTAAACTCGGCTGTGTTGTTTAACTTTGTACTATCGATCAGTATAATACAATTATTCCCGCTTTAACATTTACTGAGTATGTGGTAGTGTGTTCAGCCAGGTCTCCAAGTTCAGATCTCAGCACAGAATACAGTTCTTATGCATAAATGTCACGAAAGAACACAACACTTCTGTGTTAATCAATTTTAATGACGATAGTGATAATGACGATAATGATGACGATGGTGATAATGATGATAATGATGACAATAATAACAATGGTGATGATGCGTACTTCAACAGCTCCAGCACGAGACAGTTGTGTCCGCGGAAGTGGAACGAGTGCAGGACGCGGATGACGCCGTGCAGCTCAGCACTGCCCTCCCCCTGCAGCTCCGTGATCACCTTCAACTCCATCCTCTGCATCTCCATTTTGGTAGGGCTGTGTGCACACAGCAAGTCTGTGGGTCTCTGTGGGTCTCTAGTTCATAGTAGTTTTACGACGGTTAATTTTTTAGTGAGATAGTTTCAGTTTATAGTTAGAGATAGTTTTGCAGAGGTTATTATCATTGTTGTTTACTATTATACTCATTATTTTGTAACCATGTTGTATTTACTTGCATTTATTATCTATTATTGTATTCATTTATAATTATGACCATGGCCGCTGTGTTAAGACCACCAGCACCCACCCACACCACCACCACCACCAACCCCATCACCCCTGCCCCAACCTACTGGATGGGCAGTGCCAGCATCTTGACAGCCACCAGGAATCCCATATTGTGGTCCACGCACCGCAGCACCACTCCCTGCCCTCCCTCGCCAATCTTCTCTCGCACCTCGAAGCGGCATTGGAGCTGCTCCTGGGGTATCTAAGAAGCAGCAGCAGCAGCGCCGCAACGGCCAGTCAGAGTCACAATCACGATGGGAATGTTTTACGCTTAGTGGTAGCAGCAGTGGTAGTACTGAGTAGTAGTTAGTAGCAGTAGTGTCTGTGTGCGCCTGTGTGCCTGTTTGTGTGCGCATCTGCGTGTGTGTGTGTCTGTCTGTGCGAGTTTCACAGGGATATTTCTGCTTGCAAGCTTTGACTTTAACATAGCCATTTCTGTGACCAGACACAAGCTAATCACTCAGCAATTTCAATGCTAAATTATCCTGTTTGATTTGTACTAGGTGCCTCTGTGGATGTGTAGGCTTTGACTTTAACATAGCCATTTCTGTGACCAGTCACAAGCTAATCACTCAGCTCTTTCAATGCTAAATTTTATGCTAATTCGTTTGTCAAGGCGCTCTGTTTCTTCTCACACAGCTTAAAGGTCGCGGTCTGAGCTTGGCTGTGTTCACTCCAGCGCTTTCCTCCAGACAGTCTCGTCCCTTCACCTGATGAAGGCCGCTTGTGTTGTGGCCGAAACGTCGTGATAATTTTATTGTGTTATTTTATTTGATCAATGTATTATTTTATTCTCATTCTACGCTACTTTACCGAAAGAACCAAAGAAGATGAATCCTTGCAGCCAAGATAGCTTTAAATCGAAATTTAACAGAATGGTATTGAACCTTTTTCTTTACAGGGTGGCCCTGGGGCTTGCCACGTGGCAGGTGTCGTCCATTGTCCATACCAGACCCCTCCAGCTCTCTCACCCTGGGTCAGCTGCCCCTTCCATGTCCTGGAAACCATGGCAAGGTCATCCTATGAGGACTGCCTGGATGAAAACCAGCATGGAAGGGGCCCAGGGTGGGACCGGCTATGCTTTTGGGCTAGTCCCGTTTGTGTGTGGTGTGCGGTGTCTTCGTAGCAATCGTTCTCCACTGTAGTCCTGGCATCTGCTGCTCAGCTTCATTCCACAGCTGTGGTTCCAGTGGCGCGGTCTCTCCGGGGACCCATGTGGTGTGTGTGTGGGTGTGACATGTATCACGGGGTGGGTGGATAGTATCGTGATAGTGGTCATGGTAGGCACCGATCCACGACCTCCATCACCCCTACTGAGTGGTGGACATGCCACCACAAAGCAGCATGCGGCGGAGGAGTGAGGTGACCGCTCTCGCCTCACGAGCGAGGCCCTCTCGCTTACTCTTCATTCCCTGCATCACCACCTCCATCTCCTCCTTTGTCTCATCCTCCTCCACCTCCTCTTAATCCTCCACCACCATCTTCTCCCCCTCTTCTGTTTTCTCCATTCTCTCTTCATGCTCCTCAACCTCCGAGGTGGCGTCGGTGGCATCGGTGGTGGCAGCGGAGGTGCTGGAGGTGATGGCCGTGGTGGCGGTGGCAATGGTGGTGATGGTGGCAGCGGAGGTGGCGGTGGCGGCAGCGGTAATGGCGGTGGCGCCAGCGGTGGTGGGGCGGAGGTGGCAGCGTTGGTGGTGGTGATGGTAGTAGTCCTGGCGAGGCACCGCTCTTCCTCCATGAGGCGCTTCTCCTCCTCGACGCTCTTCACGTTGGCGAGACACTTCTCCTCCACCAGACGCTTCTCTTCCGTGAAGCACTTCACTTTAACGAGGCGCTTCTTGAGGAAATAGTCTCTGAAGCAGTTCTCCTCTGTGCGGCGCTTCACCCTGGCAAGGCGCTGCACCTCAAAGAGGTGCTCCTCTACCATGTGGCGTTTCTCTGTCGCATGGTCCTTCTCCTCCTGGAGATGCTTCACCCCGCTGAGATCCTTCAACTCCCCAATTATCCTCTGTTCAAGCAAAGATAATCACATGAATATACAGACATGCAAGCAGAAATTCATTTAAGTTTTTCAGATTCATTTATTTGGTATAACCCTGTGAGCTATGTTGCTCTTGACTCGGGTGCAACCGCAACAAACAAAAACATGATCAAGGAATATCTTAAAGCGACTACACGCAACAGAAAAATCCAGGAAAAGACAGCAAAGTCTTCCAGAAAAGCACCGTATATCAACACTGTGTGCAAAAATCCCGGTGGATGCAAGTCGAATAATAACAATCATAAGACAATTTAGATTAAAGTTATCAGGCTAACTCTGTACTACAAAAAACAAACATGGCTAAACCAAAACGTTTTCAAAATCACCAAAATAAAGCTATAAAAACAATGTAACAGTGATCATAGGAACTGTGATTCAAATTTAACAATTAACGATATATACATAACATGTACGACCAAACTTTGCAGCCATAGCTGGCTGTATGAGTCACTCCATAACAGCAGGATTATGAGTCGCAGTATGTAAAAAAATATTCAATACACCTTTAAAGATCAGCACACTATTCAAGTGTACATCTATGGTACAATTTATTGAAAATAAGTTTTGGGAACAGAAACTTATTTCTTTTAAACAACAGACAAATATTAACAAGCACTGTTTATTACATTAACTTTGTTTAACTTTTTTGGTCCCAGTTGAGACATTCAGAACTATGACAAAACAAATAATTGTGCTCTGATCTAATGTGCAATCTGTGGCATATGAATTTGTTAAGGTGATGTTGTCCGGTCCTGTACATATCAAGTACAGTGAGGGAAAAAAATATTTGATCCCCTGCTGATTTTGTACATTTGCCCACTGACAAAGAAATGAACAGAATATAATTTTAATGGTAGGTTTATTTGAACAGTGAGAGGCAGAATAACAACAAAAACATCCAGAAAAACATGTCAAAAATGTTATAATTTGATTTCCATTATCCTCCTAGCGAGGCCACGCTAGGAGGATAAAAGGGGACCCCGGGCAAAGGTTTGGGGCTGTTGCTTGGAGTGGAATCTCGTCGGACTGCTGGAGTCATCGTCACCATCTGCATTTTCTCGGCGGTGTCAGACAGGCAGTCTGTTAGCTCTCTTGACTGAAAGTGTAGTGACCCCTTGTACCCTGTGAAGGCTATAATAAATAGAGTACCTCCTGCTCCTCGTGTCTCTGCGTGTATCGCTAGACGTGGATCATAACGACAGTAGATGTACACTCACTCTGAGTTTTTACTCAATGACGTTAAACTTCACATCTACCCTACCTCCATGCTACATGCCGACAACCCACTGCTTTGGTAACCAAACTGCAACGTATTTTATTAGTAAACCTGCATTTTCTAATTTTACCCAAATCTTAACCTCGGTTGGATGTTGCCATCCTGCCGTGGAAACAACGAATCATTCGTGTCTCGAGCAGAAGATTGCAAGCCTTGTGTTAGAGAATGGCCCACTGAAGCTGTAATCACGGAGCTACTTCTGAGTACATTTCAAGTGCCCTCTCATCCACGTAATAAAGAGCAGGATCCTCCCTCCTGTAACGTTGGTCGTAACAATGTTCTTACTTCTTTGTGCTGTCAAGGACAACCGGGCTCACCTTGGTCTGTCTCACTGTCACACTCACCTCTATTCGTACACTCACTCATCTGGGTCTGTCTCACTGTCATACTCACCTCATCCACACGCACTGACGTAGGTCTGTCTCACTGTCACACTCACATCACTAGTCACACTCACCCACCTGGGTCTGTCTCACTGTTACACTCACCTCTCTACCACACTCACCTGGGTTTGTCTTACTTTAACACCACATTCCACAGACACTTACATTGGTCTGTTTCAATGTCACACTCACCTCTACCCACACACACTCACCAGAGTCTGTTTCACTCTCTCACTCATTTGTCTTCCTACACTCACTCACTTGGGTCTGTCTTACTGTCACACTCACCACTCTACCCACACTAACCTGGGTCTCACTGTCTCACCTCTCTTCAAAAACACTGAATTCCTGCTGAACAACACGCGGTTCAACCCACAAGCACTTGGGAGAGCTACAGGGCTCACATGCCATGTCCTTCACAGTCCTGTAATTCGTTTTATTATTATTGCCATAATTGAGTTTGGCAAAAGCCTGTGCGAGACTTTGAACAATGTACACACAGGACCGTCCATAAGGGTGCTAGGCCAGGGGAAAATCCCAGCATGTGGGCCTCCGACGCGTTCAAATTCCACCGCAAGTATTACATCTGACACCCCCGTGACATTGAAGCGCAGGGCCCCCCCAATGCCCGCGGACCTGGGCGGTCGCTCCGATTCTCCGTATCCAAGGGGCGATTCTATGTGCACAATGCAGACCTTCTTGTAAAAACATGGTTTTACGAGGGCCTCCTCACGCAAATTAAGTAGAGAACCACATTACTGCCATGTGATGGTTTATGTTTCGCAGTCATTGACGACCAGGCTGAGATCATGAACTCGCTAGACTTGACAACCCACTTTGATCACAGGCGGGTGCCTGGATTCAGACCCAGTTACTCCGTGGTCCCACTTCAGTGCTCTGACCTCTCGGTCACTGGGCCGCCTCTAAACACCCCCCATGTTAAATACATAAGTAGCAAACCTGTATCGTGAGCAGCAGCATTCTTTGAATACTCTGCCAAAACAATTTGAATTGTGGAGTGTTGACCCAATTTCGCAATTGCTTTATCATACCTCTGGTTGCAGGAATAATTTCTACAAGACCGAGTTCTAGAGAGCCCCTTTACACGATGTTTTGTTCTACTCTTCCACACTGAGCAGATATTTTAGAAGATGGAGTACCCACACTTTAACACACCACATGCACCTTGCTGCTCGATTGTGGCTTACCCATTTCTACTGATTGGTGGACAGAGGCAGGGGGGGTTAAGAAACTCAAACGTTTGTTTCAACTGCTGTTACAGAAGGGGAACAGATGGGCAGTGGAGCAGGGAGGTAGAGGGGCAGTGGAGTAGAAGGGCAGTGGAGCATTGGAGTAGTTGAGCAGTAGGGCAATTGAGCAGATGGGCAGTGGGACAGCGGAGCAGAAGAGCAGTGGGCCAAATGGGTAGTAGGGCAGTGGAGTAGTGGAGCAAAGGGACAGTTGGGCAGAGGGGCAATGGATCAATTGAGCAGTGGGACAGTGGGACAGTGGGGCAGTGGAGCAGTGGATCAGTGGGGCAGTGGAGTAGAGTGGCAGTGTTGTGAAGGAGGCGAATCACCTGAATATCTTTTCCCACCGACATTTGTATGTGCTCTAAAGAAGGACCATCTCTCAAAACGGCGATCATTCTATATTTGTCCTTGTACCTCCACACACAGCTGGAAAACCGCACACCTGAGCCAAGGCACATTTAACCAACTCAGGCAGCACTTGCAAGCAATTCAAATATATTTTTTGTCATCATGGGTTTATTTCAAAGAGTTTATAGTACCAATAAGAACAATGGTATTTAACCGTATTATTTGCAGGGTGGCCCTGGGGCTTGCCATGTGGCAGGTGTCGTCCATTGGCCGATCCAGACCCCTCCAGCTCTCTCACCCTGGCTTTTCTGCCCCTTCCATGTCCTGGAAACCATAGCAAGGTCATCCCATGAGGACTGCCTGGATAAAAACCAGCATGGAAGGGGCCCAGAGTGGGGCCGGCTATGCTTTTGGGCTAGTCCCGTGTGTGTGTGGTGTGCGTGGTGTCTTGGTAGCAATCGTTCTCCACTTCAACAGCTGTGGTCCCACTGGCAACGTTTCTCTGGGGAACCGTGTGGTAAGTGTGTTTCATGTATCACGGGGTGGGTGGGTGTGGCATGTATCACAGGGTGGGTGGGTAGTATGGTGATAGTGGTCATGGTTGGCACCAATCCACGACCACCACCATCACCCCTACTGAGTGGTTGACATGCTACCACAAAGCAGCACGCGGCGGAGGAGTGAGGTGATCGCTCTTGCAACGCGAGCGAGGCCCCCTCGCTTCCTCTTCTTTCCCTGCATCACCACCTCCACCACCTGCACCTCTTCCATCTCCTGCTCCTTTGTCTCGTCCTCCATTTCATCTTCATCCTCCACCACCATCGTATCCCCCTTCTCTGTTTTCTCAATTCTCTCCTCATCCTCCTCAACCTCCTCGTCCTCGGAGGTGGCAGAAGTGGTGGCAGTGGTGTCGGTGGTGGTGGTGTTGGCTGAGGTGGCAGTGCTGGTGATGTCAGTGGCGGTGGTGGTGGTGGTGGCGGTAGTGGTAGTGTTGGTTGCGTTGGTAGCGGCAGAGGTGGTGGTTGCCATGGTGGTGGCAGTGGTGGTGGCGTTAGCGGCAGGGCGGTCGGTGGTGATGATGGCGGTGGACGTGGTGGAGTTGGTGGAGGTGGTTGCGGTAGCGTCAAAGGTGTCGGTGGTGGCGGTGGCAGCAGTGGTGGTGGCGCTGGCAGTGGAGTAAGTTGTGGTGGTGGCAGAGGTGGTGGTTGCCGCGGTGGTGGCGGTGACGGTGACGGTGGCGGTGGTGGCAGTCGTGTCAGAGGTGGCAGTGATGGCGGGGGTGGCAGCGGTGGTGGTGGTTGCAGCGTTGCTGGCAGTGGTGGTGATGGCAGCGGTCCTGACGGGGCACTGCTCCTCCTCAAGGTACTTCTCATCCTCCTCCAGACGCTTCTCCTCAAGATGCTTCATCTCACGAAGTCGCTTCTCCTCCGCGAAGCACTGCACTATAACGAGTCGCTTCTTGAGGAGATGGTCTCTGAAGCAATGCTCCACTGTGCGGCACTTTTCCCTGGCCAGGCGCTGCACCTCAAAGAGGCGCTCCTCTACCAGGAGGCGTTTCAGCGTCCCAAGGTCCTTCTCCTGAAGACGCTTCACCCCGCTGAAGTCTTTTAACTCCCCAATTATCCTCTGTTCAAGCAAAGATCACCACATTAATATTCAGACATGCACATGCAAACAAAAATTAATACCCACATGCATGCAAACATAAACGTGCACATAAACCCAACACAAATGCATACTCACACATCTTTGTACAGATGCAGACATCCACGTTCACTCATTCAAACTCGCTTTTTACACTCGCATGAATATACACAGTCAAGAAAATTTCAAATCAAGATTGAATATATAAAATCACCTGATAACATAACACCTTATCCATCAATACTTTTATCACATTGTACGTGTAGCCCTAACCCTTAATAATCCCAACCCCTACATAATCAAAATACATGTTACATCCTCATATATCCTCACACACCCCATACATGCACTTAAGTCTGTGATCGACTGGGAATATTTCATAGCAATTGTTGGCAACAATCATCACTGGCAATAGTTTCCACAGAATGTTACATTATAAAGATCTCGTAGCCCATAATCTCGACAAATTTCACGCAGTGCCCATAGTGGGCAACTGGAATGGCTACTTCCAATCAACTGAACTAGCAGACGTAATTAATGTGACTGATTTATATCATTTCGTCCTCAATGGTAATAAATGACCAATGCATGAGTGGGATGGTGGAGAGATTGGCTGATGGTGTCTGGAGCTGGTTTTGATATACAGAGAGGTGAAGCAGAGGAATGTTCCAGAGAGATGGTGTCTTGTGATGTTATAGATTCATGATAAGGCTATATGATGGTCTATTTAATTGGTGGTGGTGTGGTGAGAAAGGTAATGTGGAGAGATGGTGTGCCAGTTTTGTAGATAATGTGTATTTGACCCCCACAGACCCCATACACACCTTTGGGGAGCGATGCTTGTAACCTTGGCCTGGGAAAGGGTCCACTTTATCCATAATGTCACCCCAGGTGGTCGACTGGCGCGACGATTCCCGGCCTGCGAAGAGCAGACAGGTAATTCAAAGGACGAGTAATGAATTAGAGAACGAAGAACATGGAGTTTCACAGAACGAATTTTAAGATCCCTGTAATTTGCTCTTTCCACACAACAGGAGCTGCTATTGAGAAATATTCATCACATGGCAGTAAAACTTTACAAGCCATGTTTTTGTGGGCATTCTGAGACCATTAATTCCATAAGCTTGAGACCCCAGTTTAAACAAAAATGGCTGAAATTCAGATATAAACCCATCGTTTCTGGAACACTCGATCATTACGTCTTCCCATCACAACCAAGCCATGTCTTCTCAAAGTAATTGATAAAGGAGCCTCCTTCTCTGTATATAAGCCACGTGATGCAGGTATCTGGGACTTACCCTCATAGTCATCCACAATCTCAGCCCACTTGATATGGCTATCCATGTTGTTGGGAAAGAGTAGATTCTGCGTGAAGTTGGATGGCCTGTGGAGTTTGGAACAACGCTAAGATTTAGCAACAATTTGAATCACTCATCCTCTAAAATATTACATATTTGGCCACTCACTGTACCAATCCCATCACTTCCATGCCTGTTGCTTTCAAGCCAACGTCCGCACTTGTTTGCCACTCATACGTGCTTCTGATCACTCACTCATCGATCCACACAAACATGTTTATTCCACCAGCCTATTACATTAAACATAATCGCCAAACTTAATGATATTTAATCCACACATGCATGTTAATGTACAGCCCATTTGCATTAATCGAATTCTTGATAAACACCCCCCCCCCTATGCCTTGTAGGTCATGAGGGTCATATGACCTTACTTAAATTATTTGTTATAAACCGAGCATGACGTCGTGGGTCACGTGATGTCAGAGACACCACCCATGTGGCTGTGACATCACAGATTAGAGACAACTATGGCAGCAGCTGGGGTCTGAACAAGAAGGCAGACTCCTCCCCAATGTTGAATAACATTCAATACATAAAATGTAGGGCACAATTGTGCCAGCAATCAGAAAACAATAATTGTAGACATGTTATTCATACTCTGAGATTTAAACAAGTTAGTTATTAATTTTAAAATGCTGACTCGCTTATGTCTAAACAGTGACAGTAAAAGCAACATATCAGGGCATGCCAAGTAACCTATCTAGCAGTCCTAATTTGATTGCAGAAAATAAAAATACCAACATATCAACAATAATGAGGCTTTAATTTGCGGTCAAAATGTAAAATAAAGATAAACAACACTCATAGTCAACAGGGACGCTCACCTCGTTGAGGATTCGCTCTCCAACGTCGTCTGCAGCTGCTCCCTCGTGCGCATTCCTCTCGACTGGCGGTGGAGGCGTGGCTATGACGTACCAGAAATGACGTCACTTCCGCGAGGCTCCGCCCCCACGCGCACAGCTGCCGCACCACGTGGTGCAGTGCGGGTGGTGGCCGTGGGTGGTGATGATGATGGGTGATGATGATGGGTGGTGGTGGTTGATGATGGTGGGTGGTGATGATGGTTATAGATGACGATGGGTGGTGATTATGATGGGTGCTGATGGCTGTTGATGATGATGGTTGATGGGTGATGATGTGTGTTGATGATGGTCGGTGGTGGTGGTGTTGATAGGTGGTTGATGATGATCGGTGGTGATGATTGTGATAGATGGTGATAATGATGGTTGGTGATGATGGTGGGTGTTCATGCTGATAATTGGTGTTAATGATGTAAGGTGGTGATCACGATGGGTGGTGATTATGATGGGTGATGATGCTGATTTGTGGTGAGGATAATGATGGGTGATGGTGATGTTGGGTGGTTGGTGGCAATGATGATGATGGTGGTCCGTGATAATGGGTGGTGGTGATGATTAGTCATGGTGATGATCATGGTTTATGGGTGGTGGTTATGATAGGTAAAAGTGATGATGGGTGGTGCTGATGATTGGTCATGGTGATAATGATGGTTGATTGGTGGTGGTTTTGATAGTTGGAAGTGATGAAGGGTGGTAGTGATGAAGGGTGGTGATCATGATGGGTGGTGATGATGGGTGATGATGATGATTGGTGGTGATTGGTGGTGATTGGAGATTGGTGGTGATTGGAGATTGGTGGTGATTGGAGATTGGTGGTGATTAGTGGTGATTGGTGATTGTTGTGATTGGTGGTGATTGGTGATGATTGGTGATTGGTGGTGATTTGTGATTGGTGGTGATTGGTGATTGGTGGTGAAAGGTGATTGGAGATTGGTGGTTATGGATGGTGTTTGGTGGTGATTGATGGTGATTGGTGATTCATGGTGATTGGTGGTGATTGATGGTGATTGGTGATTCATGATGAGTGGTGGTGATTGGTGATTGTTTTTGATTGGTGATTCGTGGTGAATGTTTGTTATTGGTGTTTGGAGATTGGTGTTGTTTGGTGGTGATTGGTGATTAACAGTGATTGGTGGTGATTGGTGTTTGGCGGTTGGTGGTTATTGGTTGTGATTGGTGATTAACGGTGATTGGTAATTTGTGGTATTTAGCGATTAGTGGTGATTGGTGGTTCTTGGGTGGCGGTTGTGGTTGCTTGGGGGTGGTGGTGGGTGGTGGTGGTTGGAGGGTGGTGGTGGGTGGGTGGTTGTGGGTGAGTGGTTGTGGGTGGTGGTGGTGGTTGGTGGTGGTGGTTGGTGATATTGGGTGATTGATCATGATGGGTGGTGGTGATGATGGGTCTGTGGTGGTGGTGATGATAGGTGATGGGTGGTTGTGATGAAGGATGCTGGTCATGATGGGTGGTGATGTGTGACGATGATGTTGGGTGGCGATGATGATGGATGATGATGATGGATGATGATTATGTGATGATGAGGGTAGGTGGTGGTTGTGGTTGGTGGTGGTTGTAGTTGCTGGTGGTTGTGGTTGGATGAGTTGGTCGTTGGTTGTGGATGGTGGTGGTTGGTGGTGATTGGTTGTGGGTGGTGGGTGGGGGTGGGTGGTGGTGGGGATGGGTGGTGGTGGGTGGTGGTGGGTGGTGGTGGTTGGTGGGTGGGGATGGGTGGTGGTGGGTGGTGGTGGTTGGTGGGTGGTGGTGGTGGTAGTGTTTGGTGGGTGGTGGTGGTTGGTGGTAGGTGGTAGTTGGTGGGTGTTTGTGGGTAGTGGTGGTTATGGTGGTTGGTGGGTGGTGGTTTGTGGGTGGTGGTTTGTGGGTGGTGTTGGTGGATGGTAGTGGTTGGTGGGTGGTGGTGGTGGGTGGTGGTGGTTGGTGGTAGGTGGTAGTTGGTGGGTGTTTGTGGGTAGTGGTGGTTATGGTGGTTGGTGGGTGGTGGTTTGTGGGTGGTGGTTTGTGGGTGGTGGTTGGTGGATGGTAGTGGTTGGTGGGTGGTGGTGGTTGGTGGGTGAGGGAGGTGGTTGGAGGGTGGTGGTGGTGGTTTGTGGGTGGTGGTTGGTGGATGGTAGTGGTTGGTGGGTGGTTGTGGTGGTTGGTGGGTGGTGGAGGTGGTAGTGGGTGGTGGTGGGTGGTTGGTGGATGTGGGTGGTTGGTGGTTTGGTGGTGGTGGGCGGTGGGTGGTTGGTGGAGATCGGTGGTGGGTGATGGTGGGTGATGGTGGGTGGTGGGTGGTGATGCGTGGTGGTGGGTGGTGCTGGGTGGTGCGTGGTGCTAGGTGGTGGTGGATGGTGGTGGGTAGTGGTGGGTGGTGGGTGGTCGTGGGTGGTGGTTAGTGGTGGTGGGTGGTGGGTGGCGGGTGGTGGTGGAGGTGCGTGGTTGGTAGTGGGTTGTCGTGGCTCGTGGTTGGTGGTGGGTGGTGGTGGGTGGTGGCTAGTGGTTGGTGGGTAGTGGGTGGTGGTGGTGGTGGTTGGTGGTGAGTGGTGGATGGTGGAGGTGAGTGGTGGTGGGTGGTGTTGGGTGGTGGTGGGTGGTTGGTGATGATGATTTATAATTGGTGCTGTTGATGATAATGATGATTGGTGCTGGTGATGATGATTGCTGCTGGTGATGATGATGATTGGTGCTGGTGCTGGTCATAACGCTGATTCGTGCTGGTGATAATGATGATGATTGGTGCTGGTGATGACGACTGATGATTGGTGATGACAATGATGATTATTGGTGATGCTGGTGATGATGATTGGTGCTGGTGATGATGATTGGTAATGAAGATGATGATTGTTGCTGGTGATGATGATTGGTGCTGGTGATGAGCATGATGATGAGTGCTGGTGCTGGTTATGATGATGATGATGATTCGTGCTGGTGAAGATGATCATGATTGGTGCTGGTGATGATGATTATTTGTGCTGGTCATGATGATGATGGTTCGTGCTGGTCATGGTGATGATGATGATTGGTCCTGGTGCTGGGGATGATGATGATGATTGGTGCTGGCCATGATGATGATTATTGGTGCTGGTTATGATGATAATGGTTCGTGCTGGTGCTGGTGATGATTATTGGTGCTGGTGATAATGAAAGGTTGGGTTCATAATTGCCCGGTAGAATGAGTATATAATGGCCAGGTAGGGTGGGGTCACTCACCAACTCATCCACTCATCTTGTGTGTGGTGATCCACCAACCCCCGCCTAGATTTCAGGCGCCTTCCCAAAACCGCAATTCAATCACTCACGCACCCACTTCTTTACTCACCCACCCCCTCATTCACTCACCCACGCACTCATTCACTCGCCCATGCACTCATCAACGTACACACCCACTCATTCACTCACCCATACACTCATCAACTTACAGACCCACTCATTCACTCGCCCACGAACTCATTCACTCACTCACCCACTCATTAACTCACCCACCCACTCATTCACTCACCCACCCACTCACTCATTCACTCACCCATACACTCATCAACTTATCCACCTACTATTTCACTCACCCACTACTCATCCACTCACTCACCAACTCGTTCACTCACCCATTAATCATTAACTCACCCACCCACTCATTCACCCCCCCCCCCCACTCATTCGCTCACCCACCCACCCACACATTCACTCACCCAACTATTCATTCACTCACCTACCCACTCATTCACTAACTCAACCACTCACCCACCCACTCATTCACTCACCCACCCACTCACTTATTCACCAACCCATCCACTCATTCACACAACTGCCCTTCTGTTCACTAACCCACCCTATCCACTCATTCACTCACCCACCCATTCACTCACCCACCCTTTCACTCACACACCCATCTACTCATTCACCATCACATCTACTCATTAACTCAACCACCCACCCATTCACTCACCCAACCACTCATCCACTCACTCATTCACCCACCCACTCATTCCTCGACATCAGGAGGAAACAAGGAGGTGGAAAGGTGCTGATGCAGGCCGTTTTAAAAGTCTTTGATGACCGCTTTTGTTGCAATCGAAACGTCGTAGTTTTTTGTTATTTTTTGCTACTTTCTCTGAACCTATCTACGTGGTGACTTTACCGAAAGACCCAAGAATACAAATACAACTTATTGGGTAGTCAGAATTCATCAGCACCAACCTGTATGTTGAACCTCTTTCGCACCGTACGTAGCCAACCGTGCAAATCTGTAGGTCTCTCTGGGTGTCTATAATGAGTGACCCATTGTTACTTAAAACAATTTTGGCAATGAAGTGATACGTGATATAATTGAATAGATTTTAAGCACTACAATTTTGAAAAAAAAAAAATTGAATAAATTAAAAATAAAGAATAAAAGTAAGTACATGGTAATAAAAGCAACAGTTAAAATGTGTTGGATTTAGTAATAGCATGCCAAATGATGAGTTATTTAGCCTGAAAAATAGTGCAAATACAAATAGATTTTACAAGGAAAAGTGATTTATATTTACTAAATGTCTGAGCAATGGTAATTTAGATTTACTAAATATTTGGAGGAATCTGATTAATATTTATTAATGATCTGGCTGAAATTGATTTACATGTACTAATTGCCTGGGTGAAATTGATATAAGCTTACTAAATATCTGGTTCAATGATTTGGATTTACTAAATAAAATACTTATATTGAATGTCTGTTGCCATAACATTTATATTTCTAATCCACCCAATAGCATGCCTTCATGGTGCCACAATTCACTTACGTTAAGTCAACCGAGCACCATCAAAAAGATAAGAACTATGAAAAGGAACAGCAGATTGACATGTATTTGTGCAATTTTGTCTCAACATGTTTATCCAACATATTACAAGTACAAAAGAAAGAGGGGCTATGAAAAAACAAAGACAGAAACCATGTATCTGTACAATAGGGATACAATACCTGAAGTCTATTAATAATTTGTGGGCATTACAGGCACAGATTCCTTTTTTGGATGTGATTCAAGGTTTTAGTCTTGTTAGTGCATTTAAATTACGACAATTAAAAAAAAATATGTAAAGATACTTTCATAATATTTCTTTCTTATGTGCGCAAATTGAAATCCTAAGGGCCAATATGTTTATAAAACAGCTAAAAGAGATTAAAACATCACGTGAATTGATCCACAATCCAGGTGGACCTATCTTTTTTAACATGCACAATTACAAGCATGGCTTCCTAACAAGTAAACTAGCACAACCTTCAGATGTTCCATGCATCTTACATCTATTCCTTTCGAAACGTCGTGAGAATTTTTATTGTTTTATATATATTTATTATTTTATTGTTTCCCTTCAACGTGACTTTACCGAAAGAGCTAAGAATATGAATTACTGCAGTCACGAAAGCTTTAAATGAAAATTTTACCGCCTCTACGGGGAGGGTTTCCACGTCACTTTAAGATCCTTCAACAAACTCCGGGATAAGAAGGCTCAGCTGATCGAGTCTCTCACCTTTCTGAAGAGATGCCGCGACTCTGGGGTAATTCCAATCGCATTTACACTGACCTCTGCTGCTGTAACTTCTTCTAATGCGAAACGAATTCTTTTCAAAACTAGCTTAGCTCTTATCTCAGAGAAAATCAGACTTATACGCACCGAACTAGATCAGTTAGACAAGACACTCTACAAATCACACTTATCATTGACGGCAACAATGTCCAGGTGACCGTCCCTCCCGCCTCTACATGGTGTGTGCGTGCATTCGTGCGAGGGGGGCGCCGCGTCGGCGCCGTCACTCCCAAGTGGCGGCGTCACGGCGGTGGGCACGGCCCCGACGGAGAGGCTCCGCTGCGGCAGCACCACAACTGTGTAGAGGCTAAACAGCGGACGTCTGCGAGAGCACCGGCCTCGGGAGAGTGGCGGGAAATCCGAGGCACCGGTGGCGGCGTCACGGCGGTGGGTATGGCCCCGACGGAGTGGCTCAGCTGTGGCAGCACCACACAGCCCCCCGAGGTGTCAGTCCTCGTCCCGGGTTGACTGGAGCACCTCGCCTGGGTTGCCCCTACAAGGTAGCGCCGCGGGGTCCGCGGGACTCGTCCGGCTCTCGTGGCTGGCCTTGGCGGTGGTGGCTCCACCTCTCGGGGTTCCGGCGGCGGTCTCCTCCTCCACTCCAGTGGTTCTCACCGGTCCTGGGTACGTGCGAGCTGGAAGACAAACTCGGTAGCGGTAGGGTGCAGGGGCCATCGTACCCGTCTCTCCTGGCTCGGGTCGGGACCCCCTGGGGCCCGGGGCTCCGTGGGGCCCATACACTGTGCAAGGCCCCCGGGTATGGGGGGGGGGGGGTGTGGGGACCCCGGGGTATCGGGGTCCTCGAACGGCGGGGTTCTCCCTCGCTGGGGCCGCCCTCCATGGTTTTATTCGCCGGACATTGACCACCATCTCCCGGCCTCTCTCCCCCCCTTGAATCAGTACCGTCCAGGGGGAGATCTGTCGCCCCACGGTCCAGGGTCCCCGCCAGTAGGTGGTTAGCTTCCCCATCTGTCCGGCCCCGACGCGAGGGGTGTGCAGCCACACCTTGGAGCCCGCCGACTAGAAGGGGGCTCCATCCGGGGTCGGGCGCCCTGCTCCTGCCGCTGGTGTGCGGCCTCGCCTTGCAGGTAGGCCCGGACCCTAGCTCCGCATAGGGTCGAACTCACTACCCTGGTCAGTAATGACTCGTTCGGGGATCCCGTGCTTAAGTACGTAGTGTTCCACGAATGTTCGGGCCACTATGAGGGTTGTCTTATCGGGGATGGCCACCGCTATGGGATAGCGTGTGAAGTACAACACCGCTACAAGAATATATCGGTTGCCCCGGTGGGATCGCGGGAATGGCCCCTGCAGGTCGATCCCAACCAGCTGATTCGTCCGACTGACGCGGAACGGTCTCAGGGGGACCTGGTATCGCGCTGGTTTGGGCCCGCATTACTGACACGCGCGGCAGCCCTGCACCCAGGCGGCCACGTCTTGTGCTAACTTGGGCCAGAGATATTGGCGATGCAGGGTCTCCCCGTCGTGGCCCCCGAGCAGGTGGTCATGCACTAGTCTTAGCAGCTGGGGTCGCACCTGGGCGGGAACACAGATGCACCCAGGCTGGCCGGCTTCGGTGAGCTCCCGTACCACCCCGTTCTGCATGCACAACCGGGCGTACAAACCACGCCAGGGTCCTGGTAGGGTGTCCCTCTTCTCCCGTAGGGCCGCTTCCACCGCCGCCAGATCTGGATCCTCGCAGCTGGGTCCGTCTCAGCTACTCGTCGTCCAGGCCTGGGAAGGCGCAGCCGATGTTCTCCTGGATCCGATTGGGTGGGATTAAGCGACCCGTTGGGCCCCGGGGCGTGGGCTCCGCGTCCGCCGGGTGGTCCCCCGGTTCCCTGGTTCCCCCTGCCGGGGTTTCTGTGGCACATATTGCACTCTCCCCCGCGAGGGGGGGTTTTAGTTTCGGCGCGCCCTCGGTGGTCCGCTGTTTGCTGGCAGCGTCCCCCCGTGAAGCACGGGCAGACTTCCTCCGCCCTTGTCTCGGCGCACACCGCGGGTCGCCTCGACAAGGCGTCCGCGTTTGCATGTGTACGCCCAGCTCTGTACTCGATTTGCAATTTGTACTCATGCAACTCCGCTAACCATCGGGCCATCTGCCCCCGTGGTTCCTTGAACGTAAGGAGGAAATGCAGGGCATGATGGTCGGTGCGCACCCGACATTTCCTGCCATACATATACGGTCGGAACTGTTTACACGCGAAGATCACGGCATACAGTTCTTGACGGGTCACGCAATAATTCAGCTCGGCCCCACTCAGGGTCCGACTGGCATATGCGATGACCCGCTCCGTCCCACCCTGCACCTGCGACAGCACCGCGCTCAGCCCACTGCTGCAGGCATCGGTGTCTAAAATAAAATTAGTGGTGAAATTGGGGAAAGCTAGAGTGGGGGTGTGGGCGAGGTGGTCTTTGAGGGTGGTGAAGGCCGTCTGGCAGGCCTCCGTCCACTGATAGGGGTTCTTAGGGGAGGTGAGTTGGGTGAGGGGGCATGCAATCTCGCTGAATCCCTTTACAGATCGACGATAATAGGTGGCGAGCCCCAAGAATGATCTCCGTCAGGTTCCTTGGCCGTGGCCATTCCACTACGGCGCATACCTTCTCCGGATCGGTGCACACCCCGCCTCGCTGACTCGGTGTCCGAGGTATGCCACCTCGCACTGCGCAATGTAGCACTTACGCGGCTTGAGCTTGAGATGGGCTGCTCGCAATCGCTGGAACACCTCTCGCAGCCTGGACCAGTGTTCCGACAGATCTACTGAACACTGTCACCTCGTCCAGGTAAATCAGGCACTGTTCCCACTGCAAGCCCCGCATCACCAACTCCATCAATCGCTGGAACGTTGCGGGCGCGTTAGTGAGTCCGAACGGAAGCACTCGAAACTCGAACAGTCCAATTGGGGTGGTGAATGCGGTTTTTGGCCGATCCTCCTCTGCCATCTCCACCTGCCAGTACCCGGACCCCAGATCGAGGGTGGAAAAATACTGTGCTATTGCGAGGCTGTCAGAGGTGTCGTCGATGCACGGTATGGGGAAGGCGTCGCCGAGGGTGACTGCGTTCAACTTTCGGTAATCAACACAGAATCGGGTCGACCCATCCTTTTTCGTCACTAGCACTACCTGGGAAGACCAGGGGCTCGCCGAGGGCTGGATTATGTTATCACGTAGCATATCCGCGACTGCCTCTTTGATCTGGGTCCGATCAGGCGCGCCCACTCGGTATGCGGGGAGTTTGATGGGTCGGGCTGCACCTGTGTTAATTTGGTGCTTAACAAGGTCTGTCCGGCCCATATCTGAATCGTGCTCACTAAACACGTTGGCGTGCTCCTGCAACAATCCGCACAGTTGATCGGCCTCCCCCTTAGGTAAATCTGCCCAAGGCACATGTAACGCATCATGCAAGGGAACGATCTCGGCTCGGGGGGTCGGGCCGACTCGCCAGGCCAGATCCTGGTTGTCCTCGGGGCAGCCAGGGTCTTCCGCCCAGAGTGCAAACACCGAGTCGTTAGAATGGCGCGCGTGCAGGGGGTGTATGGTGGCTACCGTGGTGCGTCGTCGTAGAATTTCCGGGGTACTGTGTGGGTTAAACACCCGCATAAACAGTCGGCCCTCATCTGCGTTTACCAGTGTGGCTGACCCCACAACTCCGTACGGGTCCGCCAGCTCCGGGTGAGGAGTTAGCATTACCTCGCCCGATGGTCGGTGTGTGGGGTCGGCGGAGGGTGTTGCTACGGGCACCAGCATCTCGGCAAGCGGGCCGATGGTGACGGCCGACACCAGGGTGGCGGCCATGGGTGTGAAGTGAGGGCGATTCCGTTCTTGTCCCAGGAGCGGGATCCTCTCCCCGCTGTCCTCCACGGTGGCGCATCGCTGGCCTGGCTAGTCGTTGAGCCCCAGTTTCTCCAGGAGGTCCGTACCCGCAATACACTCATGGCACAACACACTCGAGACATAGAATTCCTGTGTACACACCTGGTGTCCGAGACGGACCTCGAGGGAGATCCTTCCCAGCAACCCCATCCCGGCTCTGCTCGCTGTGTGCCTGCAGGCGGCTCACGTCAACCCCGAGCACGCTGCAGTGTGTGGCGCTCACGAGTGAAGCCACTGCCCCCGTGTCGAGTAGGATCCAGGTGCGCTGCCCGTTCACCTGTCCTACTAGTGATGTGGCCCCCGTGATCGCCGCCACCAGCTCCCATTGCCAGTCACCTGTCCTCACCGCGTCCTTGGGTGTTGTGGTCGGAATCTGTGCGGGGGTCACTCGCTCACCATTATTACTATCGTTGTTTTGTTTTGGGACCTCGTCGATTGCACCCTTAGGTGGTCCACTCTCTAGGGGGCGTTGGCGTTTAACCCTGGTGCCTGTCTAGTGCGGGCGATTTGAGGACAGTCTCTCACGAGGTTCCCGCGGCGGTCGCACAGGTAACACGCTCGGGGAAGGGCGGTGGCCCCGTAGGAGCTTCCCCGCACGCTCCCTCTTTCCCCTCCCGTACGCCGCTGCCCAGACTCTGCCTCTAGTCGGGCCAGCCTCCCGGCTAGCCCCCCTACCGTGGAGCGCATTTCCCCCATTTCCGACTGAATGGTCTCCACTGTGGACTGTAGTTTGGTGATATGGCCACCAACTTGGGTCACCTGGCCGACTATATCACCCATGCCGGTCTGTAGCCCTGCTACCCATCCCGGGGTTGTCTCGCGGGCTACCGGGGGCTCCCTTTCCCGACCCCTTACCGTCGTGGCGAGCTCCTGTTCCTCCTCTTCCTACTCTAACGACAGGCTTGCGATGGTGCGCTCTCTTCCCAGCCCCCGGAGCTGCGCGCGTTCGCTGGAAATTCCTTCACATTTACGCGCGCGCTCGACAAGGGCGTTAAAGGGGAGACGTGTATAGCTCATGTCTGGCTGCCACCACGACGTGCGAGTCAAGTATCGCTGGATCTTCTCAGCGGCAAGCTCCTCAATCATCTCTGTCGTGTATCCCAGGTGTGCGATCTTTGTTAGCTCGCGCACATCCTCGGCATAATCACGCAGGTCCTCGCCGGGTTGGCGGTAGCGTGCCTCTAAGGCTGCTTTTGCCTACTCCTCATCACGCGTACCGAAACGCAGATCAAGTCGGCGCATCAGTTCCTCTAGCTGTGTCTGCGCGCTTGTGGGTAGGGCTTCCACAAAATTGGCTGCCCGCCCATCCAGGTTCATAATAAGTTGGCGTAACGCCTGCGCGTCCGTCCACCCATTAATCTCTTTAGCCCCTATGACGTTGCGGGCGAATGCCTTCCACCAAGGAGCCCCCCGGCTGGTAAATATATGCCATATTTTTGCGTGGGGTAACGCGGGGGTTCGTACCGCTTCTGACGCCAAACTGTGGGGGCTGCCGTCCCCCGCCATCACTGAATTGTCGGGGCCGTTGCCCCCTGACTCCCCCATTACATTTGTACTACTACCACCTGGCAGTTCTGTAGGGTTCGGGTTAGCGACCTCCAACTCCTCGCCCCCCGGGGCCCCTGACTTTGTTACCGACCGCGTTGGCATGGCTCAATTAGTGGGCTTGTACGCTTTACTCTTGCGGCGCGCTACGCGGGTTCAGTGGCGGCGTGCTGCGGTGAGCGCGCTCGCGAAGCAAGACTCTGTCCCGTACGTAAAAAAATGGGTACGGCGCACTGATGCGTGACTCACGTACGTAAACAAATGGGTACGGTGCGCCGACGCGTGATTTCAGTACGTAAACAAATGGGTACGGTATGCTGACACATGACTCCCTCACACACACGCTCTACGCGCCTAGGCAATAACAAACCCAACACCGATACCTGCCCAGCCCCATACACCAATCACACGCGAGGGAGTTGGGTTCGGGGGTGAGAGGGCAGGGGTGTCTGCCGTGCGCGCGCCGCTTATTGGAGGGAGTCACTCCGCTCTGATTTAAAAGGGCCGTTTAAACAGCCGCGCGTGTACGTGCACACCAGGCGCTTAGCTCTCTGCTTCGCTAGAAACAACCGCGCATGCACGCGACCGCAAGACACTCCCGTAAATAGTCGCCCAGGTATGCGAACGCTAAGCACTCCCGTAAACAGTCGCACAGGTACGCAAGCGCTAAGCACTCCCGTAAACAATCGCCCAGGTACGTGAACGCTAAGCGCTCCCGTAAACAGCCGCACGGGCACGCGAATGCTAAGCACTCCCGTAAACAGTCGCCCAGGTACGCGAACGATAAGCACTCCCGTAAACAGTCGCCCAGGCACGCGAACGCTAAGCACTCCCGTAAACAGTCGCCCAGGTACGCGAACGCTAAGCACTCCGGTAAACAGTCGCCCAGGTACGCAAACGCTAAGCACTCCCGTAAACAGTCGCCCAGGTACGCAAACGCTAAGCACTCCGGTAAACAGCCGCACGGGCACGCGAACGCTAAGCACTCCCGTAAACAGTCGCCCAGGTACGCAAACGCTAAGCACTCCGGTAAACAGCCGCACGGGCACGCGAATGCTAAGCACTCCGCCTTCCTCTTCACACTCACAAAGACCACACGACACAGTTTATCCCCCTACTAGCTATTTTATTCACCGCGAGTAACCCGCTAAACTACTCGTGATTGTGTGGGTCAGCAGACTTTAGCTTATCCCTCGGGGATCCTGGGCTGAACTTATCCTGCCTGCCTCTCCGCTTTCTTCCCTCTGATCAATTAGCCCGCACTCACCTTAGTCCCAATCTGATGCTGCAGAAGCTGTGGAACGGTGATGTTCCCGCACCCCGTGCCCCCCTGTCCAATCAGAGGTCTGGATTTTCCCGCCCTCGGATCACCGCTCTGGTGACGTCACCGCAGTGGTTTATTGGACGTCCGCTTTCCGTTCTTCCCGCTATCCGCCCACTGACTCGTGTTTGTGTGTGTGTGGTTCCACTCGCGGTGGCTAAACAGCCCCTGCCATGACCATGCCATTACAATCCCAGGTCACAGCACCGCGGTGCTCTTCAGCCTCGGGGGTAGGTCGCCCAATTTCCCGGCTGCAGGAAACCATGAAGCTTGATCTCATTAGGGGCTTCTGGATAAAAACCTGTTGGCCAGGTGACCTTCCCTCCCGGCTCTACGTGGGGTGTGTGTGCATTCGTGTGATGGGCGCGCCACGTCGGCGCCGTCACTCCCCGGTGGCTGCGTCACGGCGGTGGGCACGGCCCCGATGGAGCGGCTCCGCTGCCGCGGCACCACAACCTCTGGGTCACTGAGCCGCTTCCAAACACCCCCCATGTCAAATACATAAGCAGGAACCTGTATCGTGAGCAGCAGCATTATTTGAATACTCTGCCAAAACAATTTGAATTGTGGAGTGGTGGCACAATTCCGCAATAGCTTTATCATATGTCTGGTGATAGGAAGAATTTCTACAAGACCGAGTTCTAGAGAACCCCTTTACGCGATGTTTTGGTCTACTCTTCCACACTGGGCGGATGTTTCAGTAGAGGAAGGAGTACCCACAATTTAACGCACCGCATCCACGGCCCCTCTCCTAAGTGGGCGTCCCCAGCCCGAATGCTCGCAGGAAGCCCTCCCAGCCTCCCTGCTCGACGAACCAGGCCCCGCACACGTTCACCAACAAGGCGGCCACCACGTCCGTCACGGCCGACTTCTCCGCGTCGCTCAGACGTACGCAGTCCACCAGCCTCTTCGCGAGGGAGGAGCGAGCAGAGCACCACCAGGACCACCACGCGGCCCCAGCTCGCAGAGCCATCGCGGATGACTTCCCAGGCCACGTCCATGAGCAGCCGGCGGTGCCCTCGGTGCTCCACCCACTCCGTGTGAGGAACAGGTCCCCCAGGCAGTTGACCACCTCCTGCACCAGCTGTGCTGGCTAAACCTTCTGCAGCTGCTGGACCTGCAGCTGCTCCTGCACCTGCAGCTACTCCGTCTGTGTCACCAGGTGAGCCATGTAGCCGACGATCAGATCCGCTGTCAAGACGGTCAGCAGCTGCAGCACCTCCTTTTCCTCCCCCTCATCTTCTTCCTCCTCCTGCCCGTGTCTCATTCCTCCTCCCCGTGTCCCACTCCCTCCCCCTGTCTCCCTCCACCTCCCTGTGTCTCCCTCCTACTGTAATGTTTTGCTTTTGCAAAACACGTACTAATTTGTCAGTTACTCCCGAGATATATGGTATTTTAATTGTTTTAACAATCTTATCGATTTCAGCATTGTTGCTTTGCCATCGTGATTTGGCATTCAATGCTCTGTTAATTTGAGCATTATTGTAGCCATTCTGTCGTAGTGCTTCTTTAACGTGTTTAATCTCTCTCACGAGACTTTCACCATCTGACACTGCTTTAGCCTGATATATCAGCGTCTTGATAAGAGAGGATGTCTGAGCTGGGTGATGATGTGATTCTGCATTCAAATAGCATCAGTGTGTGCGTTCGCTTTCTGTAAACGCTGTGTGCTATTTTACCATTTAGGCCATGTCCAAGCAAAATATCTAGGAACGGGAATGTGTTATTCACCTCCATTTCCATGGTGAACTGGATGGCCGGGTTTTGTGCATTGAGATGATTTAGAAAATCATTAAGTGTATCTTTACCATGTGGCCAGGCAACCAAAGTGTCATCCACATATCTAAACCAAAAACATGGTTTCAATGTGCTCGAGACAAGTGCTCTTGTTTCAGAGTTTTCCATGTGCATATTTGCTATAGCCGGAGATAAAGGAGAGCCCATTGCTGCTCCTTCCTTTTGTTTAAATAAATCACCTCCAAAAGAAGTAAGTGTTATTTAAACAATGATGAGCCAGTTTCAGAATATATTTTGGTAAACCTGTATTCTTTACTAGTGTATCAAGTAATTTAAGTGACTCGTTCACTGGAACCTTAGTGAATAGAGAAATCACATCAAAACTCACCAGAATATCATTAGGGTAAAGTTTAATATCTTTATTCACATTCACAAGATGTTCTGAATTTCTTATGTATGAAGATGTCCTCCCGATGTAGGGATGTAATTGTTTAGTTATATGTTTTGCTAATTTATATGTGGCAGAGCGAATTGTACTGACTATGGGTCGTAATGGGATGCCGATTTCATGAATCTTTGGTAGCCCATACAGTCTAGATGGTTTTGAGGCCCTTGGAATTATTCGGTATTGCTCATTCTTAGGGATTAATGAATTTGCAATTATTGCAGTAGTCTGACGTTCTAAAGTATTAATAGGATCTCGTTTAACTTTAATGTGGGTACTTTTCTCTAGTAAATCTTTAATTTTATTATCATAATTGGCTCGTGGCATCACCACAGTAGTGCGGCCTTCATCAGCTGCCAGGATTTTAAAATCTTTATTTAAATGAATCTCTCTTAAGGCTTTTGCTTCGTTCGAGCTAATATTTATTTTTGGTACTTTGCTATTTTCAATTATTTTTTCAACCTCGTGTCTAGTCATCTCTGCCTCATTATGTGGAAGGAGTCTAACTGCTGATTCTACCTCAGCAATTATCTCATCCACTGGAATTGTGCGTGGGGTAACGGCAAAGTTAAGGCCTTTAGAAAGGACAGAGATCATGTCACTGGTTAAAACAGTGTTAGTCAAGTTCATTACGGGTTTGTTTTTAAATTGTTCGTTTTTAGTGGGTATTTGTTTATTATGAAGTCTAGATAATTTATTCATTTGGCTAGTTTTGGTTAGATTAAACACATTATCAGCCGATTGTTGTGTTATGGTCTCGATTATATTCCAATAATGCATTGATCTACTTGCTTATATCTAAGTGCAACTGCCTTAGAGATTCTGAAATGTAAGATAATTCACTCCTGTTGTGCTGTATTCTCTCTATTAATAATCATTTGCTAGCTTTGTGTAGTATTTGGTTAGCTTTAGCAGACTTTGTGATGTGTTATTTTAACTGCGTTTGGTATTAACTTCGAATCTCTGCACCTTTTGAGGAACGTCAGTGAAGATATCAATTCCATCCGCTTGATGCGGAGCTTCTCCAACTTTCTGGTTTTAAGAAAAGTATCCTCCCCATAGAGGTTAGTCAGTTTAACACGTAGGCTTTCGCGACCAATATTATTCATAATAAACGTGTTTGGGTTAGATCGCGTTATTAATAAATGTGTCGTAACCCTCCACCACCCGACACGGCCAATCAGTAAAAAAGTGTCATGTTGACAAAAGACAAAATAGTTCACTACTTTAGCCCACTGGTGTGTTGAAGAGTGAATCCACAACATTTACAATTTTTTAGTATGACGTTTCGCTGGTAATTACATCCAGCATCATCGGGCAATTCGCCAGAATGGTGAAGCCCTCACTCACTCGCGGTCTTAAATAGAGCAGCAGGGTGACATCATTTAACTCATTCAGGTGCAGTGATTTGAGGCGGAGTGGGGGGTATTTTAATTATATAATAGATTAGTAATCAGTCAAATGTTATGATCAGTAATAAGTTGTAGATTAGTAATTAGGTGTAATGTGTATTATTGTAATTATATACTACGTTAGTAATCAGTTAATTAGTATGTTTCCCCACAACGAGGGTATACAGCTGCTCTGACATGGGACGACCCTGTCGTACACCTCTTCTGAAGCTGACAGGGGCAGTGAGCGTACCGTTGACTTTGATTAGACACTGGACTTCAGTGTAGAGCAGGCGGTTCAGTCCCAGGAAGCTGGTCCCAAAACCAAACGCCCTCGGTGGTCCCATTAGGTACCCGTGGTCAAACGCCTTCTCTTGGTCGAGGGAGAGAAGCGCGAGTGGGAGCCCCCTTTCTCTCGAAGAGGGTGCTGAGGTCTCTGACGAGGAAGACGCCATCATGAATTGTTCTCACTGGGACCGTGTGGGCCTGGTCACTGCCCACCACCTGAGCCAATACAGTCTTCATCTTGGAGAATAGCGCTTTGGCCAGAATTCTTCTCTCCTTATAAACGTCTATGCCTGCCCAAGATGAAATCTGGAGAGACCTACCGCGCAGTCAGGGCCGCAGTCGCGACAGCAGCTCCCTGCGTCCCGGGAGCCGGTGCGGGTTGCCGGACCGCGTCACCGGCGCCGTTCGGAGCGCCGCGGGCGCTGTGTCGGGCGGAGTGGCGCAGCGCGTGCCCGTGGTGCCGTCGCCGGGCATTGCGCGCAAGCAGCATCACGTGTCGTGCAGTCAGGGCGGCATGGGTCGGTGGGTGGGTGTGTGGGTCGGTTTGGGTGGGTGGGTCGGTTTGGGTGGGTGGGTCGGTTTGGGTCAGTGGGTGGATGGGTGGGTCGGTGTGGGTGGGTGGGTTGGTTTGGGTCGGTGGGTGGGTTGGTCGGTCGGTGTGTGGGTCGGTGGGTGGGTGGGTCGGTCGATGGGTGGGTGGCCACTCACATTGATTGACAAACATAGAAGCTGCAACCAATATCGGTGACTCTCATGTGGCCGGCCTGAGAGAGCATCACGTTGTCCTGGACGCACACGGGGAGGCAAGGGGAGGTCACGCTCAGAGGCTGCCCTGTGAGCGGTCAGCCAGCAGTGGATCGACCCACGAACAACGACAATTACAAAGGTCCCCTCGTGTAGCCGCTAGCAGGCTGTAGGGCCAAGTGCTGTTAGAAGTAGCTAGTAGCAGCACTGCCTATGCAAGCTGACAATGTGGCACACACAGAGGGAGTGGGTGGCCAGTACCACGGCCGGCCGCCTTTGTCTCCCCCATTGGGCGATGTTTACTACACACCACCGCTACAACAGGAGCGAGCGCGAGTGCGTCGTGGGGAGCGTGCGCGCCCCCAGAGTGCCCTCCGCTATCACCGGCTTTGATGACCGCGTGGACGATGCCGCGGGACTTGGTCTGGGCCAGGAAGCGGACGATTCCACTGGTGTATGACCTCAACGCGGCGTCGTTGATGCGCCAGATCACCGCTCGCTTGCTCAAGTCGTAGAGGCAATCCCGGCGGCGGCAGCAGCAGCAACGACGACGATAGCGATGATGACGGTAATGAAGATGATGATGACGATGATGATAATGACGATAATGATGACAATGACGATGGTGATAATCACGATGACGATGGTGATGATGACGATAGTGATAATGACGATAATGATGACGATAATAACAATGGTGATGATGCGTACTTCAACAGCTGCAGCACGAGGCAGTTGTGTCCGCGGAAGTGGAACGAGTGCAGGACGCGGATGACGCCGTGCAGCTCAGGACTGCCCTCCCCTGCAGCTCCGTGATCACCTTCAGCTCCATCCTCTGCATCTCCATCTTGGTAGGGCTGCGTGCACACAGCAAGTCTGTGGGTCTCTGGGTCTCTGTGGGTCTCTGTGGGTTTCTACGTGTGTCTATGGATCTCTATGGGTGTTTGGGGGTCATAGTAGTTTTACGGAGGTTATTATTATTTTTTACTATTTTACTCATTATTTTGTAACCATGTATTTACTTCCATTATCTATTATTTTCTTCATTTATAATTATTACGACTGCGGCCGCTTTGTTAAGACCACCACCACCCACACCATTTCCAACCACACCAAAACACCACCACCCACCCACACCACCATCCCCATCACCCCCGCAACAACCCACTTGATGGGCAGTGCCAGCATCTTCACAGCCACCAGGAATCCCATCTTGTGGTCCACACACCGCAGCACTACTCCCTGCCCTTCCTCGCCAAATTATTCTCTCGCACCTCGAAGTGGTATTGGAGCTGCTCCTGGGGAATATAAAATGGAGCAGATGAGGCAGCAGCGCCGCCACAAGCCAGTCAGTCACAATCACGATGTGAATGTTTAACGCTTAGTGGTAGGAGCAGCAGTGGTAGTAGTGGTTAGTAGTAGCAGTAGTGTGTGTGTGTCTGTATGTGCGAGTCTCACAGGGATATAGTTGTGGGTCTCTGTGGGTGTCTCTGTGTCTGTGCGTCTCACTGGGATGTAGCTGTGGGTCTCTATTGGTGCCTCTTTGAGTCTCAATGGGTATCTGTAGATCTCTATGGGTGTCTGTGAGTCTCACAGGGATGTAGTTGTGGGTCGTTATGGGTGTATCTATGGGTGTCTCAATGGGTGTCTCAATGAGTGTGTCTATGAGTGTCTGTCTTTGTGAGGGAGAGCGATAGTGTAGCGGTTAGCGCGCTGCGCTATGAACCTGGCGACCCGGGTTCGATTCCCGCTCACGGCCAACACCAGTGACGATTATCTGAACCGGTCCCGGGCCTCCCCTAGGTCGACTCAGCCTCAAATGAGTACCTGGTGCGGTGTGTAAACATCGCCACTAGGGAGACAAAGGCGGTCGGACGTGGTGCTGGCCACCCACCCCCTCGTGTACCGTTTCGGCCTTCATAGGTGCTCGCTAACAGCACTTGCCCCTACAGTCTGTTACAGGCTATATGGGGGATCTTTGTCTTTGTCTTTGTGAGCCTCACAGGGATATATTTGTGTTCTTGGTTGTCGTAGCCATCGTTGTTGATGCAACCGCGGGATTTGCCCTCGTCCATAGAGACAAAACAAACTTGACAGACGTCGGCCAGCTCCTCCTGTCGCTCGGTCAGGCGAGGCAGGAAGAGTGCCAGGATCACTGCACACCTGACAACAACTATGGGTTTTTTTTCTTTACCGACAGAACCAGAGTGTTTCTTACACACCAATAAGCCCAGTAAATTGGCACAGTAGGGGGCACAGGTGGTGCATCAGCCACTCGTCTCAGTCGGTCGACCCGTGGCACCTGTTGGGTCTGCCCCGTGACCTCCTGCCAGCGGGAGTTCGACACTTCACTTGGCTTAAAAGTGCACATAGCCTGGCACAAGCGTCGTTATGATGTCACCGCCACTTAGTGGCGAATGGCGGTTGTTGTGTGTGTGTGTATATTCAATCAGGCCAAGAATGTGTGCACCACAGAGTGAATCTCACTGCGGTACAGTGGACAGGCCATGCCGCGCCGCTGCAACTCGAAGATGCAGCGGCGGCACGTGGCAAGGTGGCCGCCGTCGCCGTGAACCAACGTGCAGCTACGCGGCTCACACTGGCACACCACGCACCCACCCACAACACCACCACTACCCACACCACAACCACCACCCACAACACCACCACCACCCACAACACCACGCACCCACCCACAAGACCACCACCATCAGCCACACCAACACCACCCACACCACCAACACCACCAACCACACTTCCAGCACCACCACCCATGCCACCACCACCTATACCAACACCCGCACCAAAACCACCCACACCACCAGCACCACCCACAACAACACCACCACCCACAACACCACCACCACCCACACCACCACCCACACCAACGCCACCCGCACCACCAACACCACCAACCACACTACCAGCAGCACTACCCAGGCCACAACCACCCATGCCACCACTACCTACATCACCACCACCCACACCACCACCACCAACCACACCACCACCACCACCCACACCACGCACCCACCCACAACACCACCACCCACACCATCACCACCACCCACACCACCACCGCTACCGGCTGGAGTGTAAGAAGGAGAGGCAGTGGTGGAGGTGGTGTTGACGCTGGCACCTGCTCGCCTGTTGTCGGCTGTCACTACGGAGAATATCTTCATGAGCAGCGCTAATACTGAGTGTCTGAGATCTCTGAGTGAGAATCCCTCCACACCAAACACCTCCCCCAGGGGGTCCCCCGCCACACCTCACCAGGTACTGCCTCTCTTCATCGTAAAGTCGCCTCCGCTTGATGTACTGTTCCACGTAGTGGAACACCTGCTCCACAGTGAATGTGTCGCCCTCGGCACCGACCGACTGCAGCAGTGGAAGCATCCGAGGCACCGGCTTCAGGAGTGTTCCTCCGAGCTTGTCAGAGACATGGACAATTCCATGCACTGTATGTGTTCTGTATTTGTACGTGGATAGTAACGACAGTGGATGTACATTCACTCCGAGTCTTTACTGGGTCGTTAAACAGCATGGGGTACACAATGACGTGAAACTTCACATCTACCCTACCTTCGTGCTCCATGCCGAAAAGCCACTGCAGTGGTAATAAAACTGCAACGTATTTTATTCATCAACCTGCATTTTCTTATTTTTCCCAAATTTTAACCCGGGTTGGGCTGTCGCCATCCTGCCCTGGAACCAATTATTCATTCGTGTCTCTAGCAGACCATTGCAAGCCTTGTGTTAGAGAATGGCTCACTGAAGCTGATATCACAGAGCTACTTCTGAGTACCCTTCAAGTGCCCTCTGGTCCACAGTAAAGAGCAGCACCCTCCCACCTGTCCTTTAAGTCGGAGTAACGTTGGTCATAACAATGTTCTTTTCGTTGAAATTTATCCAAATTAAGTGCAGAACCACATTGCAGCAATGTGATGGTTTATTTTGTGCTGTCAATGACGACAAGGCTGAGATCATTTACTCGCTAGACTTGAGAACCCGTTTTAATCACTTGCGGGTGCCTGTATTCAAACCCAAGTACTCCGTGGTGCCAGTTCCGTGCTATGACCTCTTGGCCACTGGGCCGCCTCTAAACACCCCCCATGTCAAATACATAAGCAGCAACCTGTACCGTGAGCAGCAGCATTCTTTGAATACTCTGCCAAAATAATTTTTATCGTGGAGTGCTGACACAATTCCTCTCCTCAGTGGGCGTCCCCAGCCCAAATGCTCGCAGGAAGCGCCCCCAGCCTCCCTGCTCGACGAGCCAGTTCCCGCACGCGTTCACCAGCAGGGCGGCCACCGCGTCCGTCACGGCCGACGTCTCCTCCGCGTTGCTCAGACGTACGCATTCCACCAGCCTCTTCGCGAGGGAGGAGCGAGCAGACCACCACCAGGACCACCACGCGGCCCCAGCTCGCGGAGCCATCGCGGAGGACCTCCCAGGCCACGTCCACGAGCAGCCGGCGGGGCCCTCGGTGCTCCACCCGCTCCTCCGTGTAGCTCACCAAGTCCAGAACGGAGTCTCTGAACCGCGCGAGGGACAGGTCTCCCAGGCAGTTGACCACCTCCTGCACCAGCTGCGTTGGCTGAACCTCCTGCAGCTGCTGAACCTTCTGCACCTTCTGCAGCTGCTCCTGCACCTGCAGCCACTCCGTCTGTGTCGCTAGGTGAGCCATGAAGCCGGCGACCAGATTCGCTGGCAAGACGGTCAGCAGCTGCAGCGCCTCCTTCTCTTCCTCCCCCTCGTCTTCCTCCTCCACCTCATCATCTTCCTCCTCCCCCTCCTTAGACTCCTTCTCCTCTGTCTCCCTCTAACTCCCTGTGTGACCCTCCTCCCCCGGTCTCCTTCCTCGTCCCCGTGCGTCCCTCCTCCTTCCCCCGTCTCCCTCTTCCCTGTGTCTCCCTCTTTTTTCTTTTTGCTGATGAAGTTTTTTTTTTTATTTCCACAAGGTGTAAACGCCGTATCCCTTATTTTGTAATTGTAATTCTGGGCCAAAGAGGTCCCACAAACGTAAACGTTTTGTATTTAAAATATAACACAACAACAATGAATGGCTTAGTGGGTAAAGTAAGACGCACGCCAAAACGGGTGAGTTAAATAAATCCAATCTCTCCTACCGGATTATAGGACGCAAACCAAACTTTGTTGTAACAAGAACATAAAAAAACTGATTCTCTTAATCAGGTGAATACGGTAAAGGGGCTGAGTCTGTGGTTGCCGGTGTGGTGAGTCTGTGGGTCTCTGTGTGGTGACGATGTCTATGGGTCTCTGTGGTGATGGCAATGTCGGGTGGTGGCGGGTTTAACCACACAACATTTATATATTCACGCGATCTAACCCAAACAAAACCTGTACTACGGAGTCAACAACAACGACGTGAGGGCTCTCCGACGCGCGTCTCGGTTGGGGTGAGGGTGCTTTCTGTTGTATATGTAGGTTATGAAAATTTGATGTAAATAATACAAATTAAATGAAATTTGCATAATAATCCGACATTATGCTAATTGATGTAAGTGCATAGACTATGCTAATTCGAGAGATAATCGTATTAATTTATGCTAGTGTATGTGTGATTATGCTACTGCGAGCCGTTATGATAATTAGGCCCCGCCTCGTTGACGAGGGTCGTTTATCAATCTGGATAATGCAATTAATCGTATGCAGTTATGCGGGTACTGTGAGCATGTCACATTAAACTCGGCTGTGTTGTTTAACTTCGTATTATCGATGGGTATAATACAATTATTCTCGCTTTAACATTTACTGAGTATGTGTTAGTGTGTTCAGCCAGGTCTCCAAGTTCAGATCTCAGCACAGAATACAGTTCTTATGCATAAATTTCAGGAAAGAACACACAACACTTCCGTGTTAATCAATTTTAATGACGATAGTGATAATGACGATAATGATGACGATGGTGATAATGATGACGATGGTGATAATGATGACGATAATAACAATGGTGATGATGCGTACTTCAACAGCTCCAGCACGAGACAGTTGTGTCCGCGGAAGTGGAACGAGTGCAGGACGCGGATGACGCCGTGCAGCTCAGCACTGCCCTCCCCCTGCAGCTCCGTGATCACCTTCAGCTCCATCCTCTGCATCTCCATCTTGGTAGGGCTGCGTGCACACAGCAATTCTTTGGGTCAGTTTAACACGTAGGCTTTCGCGACCAATATCATTCATAATAAAGGTTTTTGGGTTAGATCGCGTTTATTTATAAATGCGTCGCAACCCTCCACCACCCGACACGGCCAATCAGCAAAAAAGTGTCACGTTGACAAAAGACAAACAATTCACTACTTCAGCCCACCGGTGTGTTGAAGAGTCAATCCACATTTACAGTTTGAGTACGACGTTTCGCTGGTAAATACATCCAGCATCATCAATTGCTTGATGATGGTAAATACATCCAGCATCATCAATTGCTTGATGATGCTGGATGTATTTACCAGCGAAACGTCGTACTCAAACTGTAAATGTGGATTGACTCTTCAACACACCGGTGGGCTGAAGTAGTGAATTGTTTGTCTTTTGTCAACGTGACACTTTTTTGCTGATTGGCCGTGTCGGGTGGTGGAGGGTTGCGACACATTTATAAATAAACGCGATCTAACCCAAACACCTTTATTATGAATTATTTGGGTCTCTGTGGGTCTCTATGAGTGTCTAAGGGTGTCTATGGATCTCTATGGTTGTCTCTAGTTTATAGTAGTCTTAAGAGGGTTATTATTTTAGTGAGATAGTTTCAGTTTATATTTAGAGAGTTTTACGGAGGTTATTATCATTGCTGTTTACTATTATACTCATTATTTTGTAACCATGTTGTATTTACTACCATTTATGATCTATTATTATTTTATTCATGTATAATTATTACGACTGCTCCCACTGTGTTAAGACCACCACCACCCACACCATTTCCAACCACGCCACATCACCACTACCCACCCACCCCCCCACCAACCCCATCACCCCTGCCCCAACCCACTTTCCGTGCAGTACCAGCATCTTGACAGCCACCAGGAATCCCATCTTGTGGTCCACGCACTGCAGCACCACACCCTGCCCTCTCTAGCCAATCTTCTCTTGCACCTCGAAGCCCTATTGGTGCTGATCCTGGGGTATCTAAAAAGCAGCCGAAGCAGCAGCAGCGCCGCCACAGCCAGTCAGAGTCACAATCACGATGGGAATATTTAACGCTTAGTGGTAGGAGCAGCAGTGGTCGTAGTGGTTAGTAGTTAGTAGTAGCAGTAGTGCCTGTGTGTCTGTGTGCCTTTGTGTGTGTGCCTGTGTTTGTGTGTCTGTCTGTGCGAGTCTCACAGGGATATAGTTGTGGGTCTCTGTGGGTATCTCTGTGTCTGTGCATCTCACTGATATATAGCTGTGGGTCTCGATTGGTGCCTCTGTGAGTCTCTATGAGTGTCTCTGTGGATCTCTATGGGTGTCTGAATGGGCTCTGTGGGTGTCTCTGTGAGCCTCACAGGGATGTAGTTGTGGGTCGTTATGGGTGTTATCTATGGGTCTCTATAGGTGTCTCAATGGGTGTATCTATGGATGTCTGGGTCTCTGTGAGCCTCACAGGGATGTATTTGTTTTCTTGGTCGTCGTAGCCATCGTTGTAGATGCCACCGCGGGATTTGCCCTCGTCCATAGAGAAAAACCAAACTTGACAGACGTCGGCCAGCTCCTCCTCCTGGCGCTCGGTCAGGCGAGGCTCGAAGAGAGCCAGGATCGCTGCAGACGTGACAACAACAACTTAAATAATTAACTATGTTTTTTTTATTTACCGAAACAACCAAAGAGTGTTTTTACACACACCAAAAAGCCCAGCAAGTTGGCGGTTGTTGTGTGTCTGTGTGTGTGTCTGTGTGTGTGTTCTGTAGCGGTTAGCGCGCTGCGCTATGAACCTGGCGACCCGGGTTTGATTCCCGCTCACGGCCAACACCAGTGACGATTTTCTGAACCGGTCCCGGGCTTCCCCTAGGTCGACTCAGCCTCAAATGAGTACCTGGTGCGGTGTGTAAACATTGCCACTGGGGAGACAAAGGCGGTCGGGCGTGGTGCTGGCCACCCACCCCCTCGTGTACCGTTCCGGCCTTCATAGGTGCTCGCTAACAGCACTTGCCCCTACAGTCTGTTAAGGCTATATGGGGGATCTTTATCTTTGTGTTCTGTCAGACCAGGAATGTGTGCACCACAGAGTGAATCTCCCTGCGGCACAGGGGACAGGCCATGCCGCGCCGCTGCAACTCGAAGACGCAGTGGCGGCATGTGGCAAGGTTTTCGCTGTCGCCGTGAACCAACGTGCAGCTACGTGGCTCACACCGGCACACCACGCACCCACCCACAACACCACCACCACCCACAACACCACCCACAACACCACCAGCACCACCACCCATGCCACCACTACCTACACCACCACCAACCACACCACCCACACCATCACCATCCACCACCGCTACCGGCTGGAGTGTAAGAAGGAGAGGCAGTGGTGGAGGTGGTGTTGACGCTGGCACCGGCTCGCCTGTTGTCGGCCGTCACTACGGAGAATAACTTAATGAGCAGCGCTGCCACCGAGTGTCTGAGATCTCTGAGTGAGAATCCCTCCAGACAAAACACCTCCTCCAGGGGTCCCTGCCACACCTCACCAGGTACTGCCTCTCTTCATCGTAAAGTCGCCTCCGCTTGATGTACTGTTCCACGTAGTGGAACACCTGTACCACCGTGAATGTGTCGCCCTAGGCACCGACCGAATGCAGCAGAGGAATCATCCGAGGCACCGGCTTCAGGAGAATGTTCCTGCGAGCTTGTCAGAGACATGGACAATTCCATGCACTGTATGTGTTCTGTATTTGTACGTGGATAGTAACGAGAGTGGATGTGCATTCACTCCGAGTCTTTACTGTGTCGTTAAACAGCATGGGGTACACAATGACGTGAAACTTTACATCTACCCTACCTCTGTGCTCCATGCCGAAAAGCCACTGCAGTGGTAATAAAACTGCAACGCATTTTATTCATCAACCTGCATTTTCTTATTTTTCCCAAATTTTAACCTGGGTTGGGCTGTCGCCATCCTGCCCTGGAACCAATTATTAATTCGTGTCTCTAGCAGACCATTGCAGGCCTTGTGTTAGAGAATGGCTCACTGAAGCTGATATCACAGAGCTACTTCTAATTACCCTTCAAACGCCCTCTGGTCCACAGTAAAGAGCAGCACCCTCCCACCTGTCCTTTAAGTAGGAGTAACGTTGGTCATAACAACGTTATTTTCGATGAAATTTATCCAAATTAAGTGCAGAACCACATTGCAGCCATGTAATGGTTTATTTTGTGCTGTCAATGACGACTGGGCTGAGATCATTAGCTCGCTAGAATTGAGAACCTGCTTTGATCACAGGCGGTGTGGATTCAAACCCAAGTACTCCGTGGTGCCTGGTCAGTGCTATGACCTCTGGGTCACTTAGCCGCCTCCAAACACCCCCCATGTCAAATACATAAGCAGCAACCTGTATCGTGGGCAGCAGCATTCTTTGAATACTCTGTCAAAAAATGTTTATTGTGGAGTGGTGGCACAATTCCGCAATTGCTTTCTCATACCTCTGGTGACAGGAAGAATTTCTACAAGACGGAGTTCTAGAGAACCCCTTTACTCGATGTTTTGGTCTACTATTCCACACTGGGCAGATGAAGAGGAAGTAGTACCTACACTTTAACACACCGCATCCGCAGCCCCTCTCCTAAGTGGGCGTCCCCAGCCCGAATGCTCGCAGGAAGCCCTCCTAGCCTCCCTGCTCGACGAGCCAGGCCCCGCACGCGTTCACCAGCAGGGCGTCCACCGCGTCCATCACGGCCGCCGTCTTCTCCACGTCGCGCAGACGTATGCAGTCGACCAGCCTCTTTGCGAGGGAGGAGCGAGCAGAGCACCACCAGGACCACCACGCGGCTCCGGCTCGCAGAGCCGTCGTGGAGGACTTCCCAGGCCACGTCCACGAGCAGCCGGCGGGGCCCTCGGTGCTCCACCCGCTCCTCCGCGTGGCTCACCAGAACGGAGTTTCTGAACCACGCGAGGAACAGGTCTCCCAGGCAGTTGACCACCTCCTGCGCCAGCTGTGCTGGCTGAACCTTCTGCAGCTGCTGGAGCTGCAGCTGCTCCTGCACCTGCAGCTACTCCTGCACCTACATCTACTCCGTCTGTGTCGCCATGTGAGCCATGTAGCCGGCGATCAGATTCGCTATCAAGACGCTCAACAGCTGCAGCGCCTCCTTCTTTTCCTCACCTTCCTCCTCCCCCTCGTTTTCCTCCTCCCCCTCCTCCTCCTCCTCCTCCTCCTCCCCCTCCTCCTCCACTTTCAAAACAAAGAGTGAGGACATAATATCAATAACCCGGGAATTTTATAGTGACCTCTTCTTTCCTGATAAAACGTCTATGCCTGCCCAGAATTTCCTAAAGAGCTCGGTGAAAGTACTGTCCTCCAGCAGGGCGTTGTTGAAGTGCCAGTAGGCCTCACCACTTGGTGTTCCACGCAGCCTGAGGTCCAGCAGGATCAGGCTGTGGTCTGTTAGTGATGCAGCCCCTGATGTCAGCAGTCAGAATGCTCGAGACAAGACTTCTGGAGATGTAGAAACGGTCGATCCTGGACTGTGTAGCTGGTTCATTGCCCCGTGTCCGCGTGAAGGTGAAGCTTCGCCGCCTAGGGTGGTGCAGCCGCCACACGTCCACCAGATCGGAGGCGTCCAGAAGGGCTTGGAGCTCTCCCCGGAGATTGGCGTTGCAGTGCCCCTTCCCTGTGTGGTCGAGAGCATCCAGCGTGCAGTTGAAGTCACCTCCCGTGACCACAAACTCGTCCCCTGGAATGCCACCGAGGTGGTTCCGCAGAAGTTGCAGGAACCCGGGTCTCTCACTGTCAGTGGTGGGAGCGTACACGTTGACGAGGTGGATGGCGGTGACGCCGACCTGCACCGTGAGGTCCAGGATCCTCCCCTTGATCACCTCCACCTGGCTGACGGTGTCGGGGGAAAAGTTTGGTGACAGCACGGTTGCTACTCCTGAGGAGGTGTTGCTGAAGTGGCTGATGAAGGGCTTCGCTCTCCACTCCGTCCTCCAGGCAACGTCATTGTCCATGGCGAGATGGGTCTCCTGCACGAACAGCACGGAGACCTTATGCTGCTTTGCAAGGTATCCTACGTAGTATATTCTCAGCGCCCCTCTGCACCCATTCATGTTCAGGGAGGCGTTGCGCAACGTCATTGTGAGTGAGTCGCCCGCCTGTTCCAATGAGTCACCTTGCTGAGAAGGCTCCTTACCCTGGACGTCTCCAGGTCTCTCGATTGTTTTCCTTCCTGCTGGAGCTCTGTGAGGATGCGTCAGAGGGAGACCTCTATGGCGTCTGGCTCGCCATCTTGTCAAGGCCTCCATCACCTTGTTTGGTTTCCTGGGGGTCTCTTTGAAGAATCTCCACAGGTCTTCCTGGCAGAAGATGGGTGCCCGCGAAGATGACCTCTTTGAGACCTGGTTGGTTTCGCTACCCACACGGAGGTCATCATCCGAGTCCCCCTTCTTGCTTCCATGCCCTGCATGTGGGGGCCAAGAGTCGGGGGCCCATGGTTGGCTCCATGTGGCCTCCCCCAGGGGCCGTGGCAGGTGGAATGCTACCGCACGCCTCTTCCACATTAGCAGGGCACTCTGCGAGGCTTGCAGGGTGTCCTTATTCTGTCTTTTTAATTCTGGGCCAAAGAGGTCCCATAAACGTAAACGTGTTGTATTTAAAATATAACACAAACAACAGCAATGAATGGCTTAGTGGGTAAAGTAAGACGCACCCCAAAACCGGTGAGTTAAATAAATCTGATCTTTCCTATTACCGGATTATAGGACGCAAACCAAACTTTGTTGTAACAAGAACATAGAAAAAACTGAGTCTCTTAATCAGGTGAATACGGTAAAGGGGCTGAGTCTGTGGGTGTCAGTGTGGTGAGTCTGTGGGTCTCTGTGTGGTGAGTCTGTGGGTCTCTGTGTGGTGATGGCCATGTCGGGTGGTGGCGGGTTTAACGACACAAAATTAATATATTCACGCGATCTAACCCAAACAAAGCCTGTACTACGGATTCAACAACAATGACATGAGGGTTCTCCGACGCGCGTCTCGGTTGGGGTGAGGGTGCGGTCGCGCCGTCTCCTCCGTACGGATTGTTTCTTCCTTTCCCAACTGCGATGTTCTCGCTCTCTCCTCTCTTTTTGTCTCCACCGTCGCCAACCGTCGGAGCTCGGCATCCGCGGCCCCTCTCCTAGGTGGGCGTCCCCAGCCCGAATTCTCGCAGGAAGCCCTCCCAGCCTCCCTGCTCGACGAACCAGGCCCAGCACGCGTTCACCAGCAGGGCGGCCACCACGTCCGTCACTGCCGCCGTCTTCTCCGCGTCACTCAGACGTACGCAGTCCACCAGCCTCTTCGCGAGGGAGGAGCGAGCAGAGCACCACCAGGACCACCACGCGGCCCCAGCTCGCGAAGACGTCACGGAGGACCTCCCAGGCCACGTCCACGAGCAGCCGGCGGGGCCCTCGGTGCTCCACGCGCTCCTCCGCGTGGCTCACCAGAACAGAGTCTCTGAACCGCGCGAGGAACAGGTCCCCAGGCAGTTGACCACCTCCTGCACCAGCTGTGCTGGCTGAACCTTCTGCAGCTGCTGGACCTGCAGCTGCTCCTGCACCTGCAGCTACTCTGTCTGTTTCGCTAGGTGAGCCATGAAGCCCGCGATCAGATTCGCTGTCAAGACAGTCAACAGCTGCAGCGCCTCCTTTTTCTTCCTCCCCCTCACCTTCTTCTTCCTCCTCCTCCACTCATAAAACAAAGAGTGAGGACATAATATCAATAACCTGGGAATTTTATAGTGACCTCTTCTCTCCTGATAAAACGTCTATGCCTGCCCAGAATTTCCTAAAGAGGTCGGTGAACGTACTGTCCTCCAGCAGGGCGTTGTTGAAGTGCCAGTAGGCCGCAGCACTTGGTGTTCCACGCAGCCTAAGGTCCAGCAGGATCAGGCTGTGGTCTGTTAGTGGTGCAGCCCTGATGTCAGCAGGCAGAATGCTCGAGACAAGACTTCTGGAGATATAGAAGCGGTCGATCCTGGACTGGGTAGCTGGTTCATTGCCCCTTGTCCTCGTGTAGGTGAAGCTTCGCCGCCTCGGGTGGTGAAGCTGCCACACGTCCACCAGATCGGAGGGGTCCAGAAGGGCTTGGAGCTCTCCCCAGAGCTTGGCGTTGCAGTGACCCTTCCCTGTACGGTCGAGAGCATCCAGCGTGCAGTTGTAGTCACCTCCCATGACCACAAACTCGTCCTCTGGAATGCCACCGAGGTGGTTCCGCAGAAGTTGCAGGAACCCGGGTCTCTCACTGTCAGTGGTGGGAGCGTACACGTTGACGAGGTGGATGGCGGTGTTGCCGACCTGCGCCCGGACGTCCAGGACCCTCCCCTTGATCACCTCCACCTGGCTGACGGTGTCAGGAGTGAAGTTTGGTGACAGCACGGTTGCTACTCCTGAGGAGGTGTTGCTGAAGTGGCTGAAAAAAGGCTCCCATTTTCCACTCCGTCCTCCAGGCAACCTCATCGTCCATGTCGAGATGGGTCTCCTGCACGAACAGCACAGAGACATTATGCTGCTTTGCAAGGGACGCTGCGTAGTATCTTCTCAGCGCCTCTCGGCACCCATTCATGTTCAGGGAGGCGATGCGCAGTGTCATTGTGAGCGAGTGGCCCGCCTGTTCCAATCAGTCACCTTGCTGAGAAGGCTCCTTACCCTGGACCTCTCCAGGTCTCTCGATTGTTGTCCTTCCTGCTGGAGCTCCCCTAGGATGCGTCTGAGGGAGACTTCTATGGCGTCTGGCTCGCCATCCTGACAAGGCCTCCATCACTTTGTTTGGTTTCCTGTGGGTCTCTTCGAAGAATCTCCACAGGTCTTCCTGGCAGAAGATGGTGCCCGCGAAGATGACCTCTTTGAGACCTGGCTGGTTTCGCTACCCACACGGAGGTCATAATCCGAGTCCCCCTTCTTGCTTCCATGCCCTGCATGTGGGGGCCAAGAGTCGGGTGCCCATGGTTGGCTCCATGTGGCCTCTGTTGTATATGTGGGTGTGTGAAAATTGATGAAAAATAATTAAAATTAAATGAAATTCGAAATTTGCATAATTAATCCGAAATTATGCTAATTTGTGTACTTATGCGTGTAACTATGCTAATTAGAGAGGTAATCGTATTAATTTATACGAGTGGGTGTGGCTGTGTTAATGATAGCCTTTATGATAATCAGGCCCCGCCTCGTTGACGAGGTTGGGTTATCAATCAGGATAACGCAATCAATCGTGTGCCGTTACGCTAGTGTCAATTCGGCCTCGTTGTCTAACTTCGTATTATTGATCAGCATAATACAATGATTCTCGCTTTAACACTCCCCGAGTGTTCATATTTTAGGTCCCATGTTCACATCGTTCGTTTTAGTTTAATGAGTGTGGATTGGTGTGTTTATAGTTTAGGTTCCCGAGTTCATATCTCGTCGCAGGATACAGATCTTATGCAAAAACTTCAGGAAAGAATCACACGACCACTTCTGTATTAATCAATTTATTTTCTAATTAAACCTTAACTATAATATGTATGTGACTCTCAATCTCGGAACTTCAAAACGGTATCCACAAGGTATCAAGACAGTATCATCAACGACTGTACGATTTCACTTTGATAACACATGGACCCCGCATAAAGCGATTGCTGTTAGTGAGAGAGAGAGTCAGAATATGCAAATGCTATGTTACACAAAAGCTTATACATTATAATATGAACGATCATTATGCTTGAAATAGTCAGCACATTATCACAGGCGACTGATTAACATGCAACGGTATTCATATAAAAAAGACAATCAAACAGTTATTATTTCCAAAGGCATGAATGTAACAACAGATCCACCGGACAGACTATAAGATTATCGAAATGGCTTAGTGTGAGGGTATGCGGCGGAATGTGTTATCTCACGGGAGATTAATTAATTAATTCGTGAATAAGAATGTATGATCAGAAAATCGGTTTAGCACGATTCCTCCCCGGGAGCGTAGCTCCGTGGCGAAGGTGCCAAGGGTTAATTCGTATTGATGGATCGGTTGGTAACTTATGCGATTAGAAGTACAGTCCAAAACAAAATATTAAAGAGGGAAATTATGAATATACTTATAAATGACGGACTGTTATCACACGATCGATGCTTCCACAGCCAGATGGTTCACGGACTTGAGTGTTCGCTTCTGGTTAAGGACCTGTGTATGTTTGAGTGATATGAATTGTTTTGAATAGTCAGTGTTTGGAATTAATTATTTGCGTTGCCATATGCTGAAGTTGGCATCGCTTGTAGGAGAAGTAGCCTCGCTCCCTTTAGAGCGGTGAGGTGTGTGGGAGTGCATCATACGAATCGCCGCCCTCCTCCACGCAGCAGCCAGCCTCTGTCCACGGGGGAGAGTTGCTTGATCGCTCTCAGTTCTGCTCAGTGGACACCTCTCTCCACTGCTGGATGAGCTGCGCGATCACGCTCGTGCTGGTTCGCTGACAGCAGTTTCTCTCCGCTGTTGGATGAGCTGCATCGGCACGCTCCCTCTCTCTGGGTGGAGAACTCGAACGTGCTCGTTGCTGGTTTGCTGAAAGCAGGTTTTTCTCCACTGCTGGATGACTCAAGTCGCACGTGCTCTTGCTCTGGTTTGCAGAAGCTCTTGCTTGGTGCGTCGGTCGCTCTGCAGCTGGACTCAATGTAGAATAATCTTTCAGCAATACTCTGTCTTTCAGCTCTTGGAAATCACACTAGGTGACGCCTCACTACCTTGCGAGTCTTGCCAACGTCAGTGGGTAGCGACGGGGCCACTTTGGCTTCTGCTCGCCGCCTCCTGCTCTGCAGCTCGCCGGCTGGCGACCTGTTGCTCTCGTTCCCGATTGGAACTGCTCCTGAGCCGGCCCACTGGTCGAACTCCCCGCGTTCCGACCTCCTCCGATTCGAACTCCCCGAGTTCCGATCCCCCTGGTAGAACTCCCCGAGTTCCGACCCCTCCGAGTCGAACTGTCTCCCGAGAGTCGACCCCCCCCGGTCGAACTCTGGTGAGCCGACCCCCCCCGGGTCGAACTCTTCCGAGTTGCTCCTCCGAGGCGAACTGTCTCCCGAGAGTCGACCCCCCGGTCGAACTCTGGTGAGCCGACCCCCCCCCCCCCCCCCCCAGTCGAACTGAGGTTTCAATGCTCAGGATCCTCTTTTTATGCCCAAAAATCCTGCCCACAAGGCGAGGTTTCTTTCGATTTTTGCTGTGTCAGGGTTTGTCCGTATGTATCTGCGTCCGTGTGTGTGTCCGTACATGTGTCAGTGTGTGTCCTTGTGTGGATCACCCACGGTATATTCCGTTGTCATACTCCTACCATAAAACCCACAATTAAAACAATCAAATGTTATAAATTGTCTCGAAGGCGCCTCTCTGTCTGGGTGCACAACCTGAGGGAGGGGCGATATTCCCTCCGACTTTCACCGACGCACAAAGAAATGGTTAAAAAGTTTTAAGTTAACATTTCATTTCATCAGAGTTCCATAGTTATGATTCTGTATTAATCCAAGGTCTGAGTCAGCTTCTCGTTGTGGTGTTTGACTCGTGTTTCCCCAAGCGTATACACACTCCTACCCCGCGCTGCAGGGATACAAAGACGGTCGGGATTTGTCTTTCTCTCCGACCCTGGGTTTAACATCACCCTTTGCTTACGTTGCAGTTTTGCTGTGCGCTTGCATTTATTTTCCTCTCTACTCTTACTTTAACCCTGCATATTATTTGCGTATGGGTGGAGGCTAGAGCATTTATGTTGACTTAGGAAAACCTGATTGTTATAGGCTTCGGGTCAAGTCGTATAGACATTATTAAAATATGGAAATACATTTCATATTAAATTAATAGACGGGTGATGGTTACATTGACGTAGCTTGTGGCAGGGTTCAATTGAAGTGGGTGTGAAGATCAATAACTTTAGCCTACCCTGTCGTTAAATTCCGACTTTAAGTTACTTTAATAGTAATGCAGAACCAATTCGCTTTTTTTGACTTAACTAGATCTAGGCTAACGCAACCTCCCAGTGACCCTGGCTTTGTGTTTACGTCAGCCCTTTGCAATCCACTGCGCTCTGCTCTCTATCTGCTCCCTCTGACCCTGGGAGGGCTCTGAACGTCAAAATCGTGTTAGTGGGTCAAGGTAAATATGACCCCCACATGCCATGCTGAGGCCTGGTTTGGTGTTTTTATTCATTATTAAAATTAAAAGAAACAATAGAAATATGTATCTATATGTATTGAAAAATTACTTGTTAATATTAAGATGGAAAAGGTGCCTAGATACAACATTCCGCCCTTTTAAAAATGATCGGTGGTCAATTGGCCACGGGTCATTTTTAAAACAAAGAATCTATGTACTTTTCCATCATGAATCATCAATATTACTCAAGTAATTTTTCCTTACAACGCGCGCACGTCACAACTTATGATTACATTTGAAATAAGAAAAGAAATACTAAAAGGAAGGTAAAACAAGGGGAAATTGTTTAACTGGCTACATGTTATAGGAGATGTCATTATTCCATGTACCCACGTTCAATACTGTCCGCAATCGAAATACATTTTCGGGTTTGACCAGTGGGAAATTCAACAAAAATCCCACCTGTCCGGTCTGGGAGTCCCCATGTATGGGTGTGGCTGTACCCATTTTAAAGTCAATTTGTATCTGTGTTGTACTGATTGTTTCCAGGGATGCTAATGGTATCACATTTTTTTTTAGTGTTGGAGTTACCAGATATGAAGGAAATTGTCCTTGGAGAAGATCACTGATGCTGCCGCTGGTGCAATGCAACAAGTCTTTGGATCAACTATTGAATTTGCTGTCGAGTATTCTCTTCTTCGTACAGATCTCGGATTGCGAAACCCAATTCTTGGATTGTTAAGTTAACCATGGCGGAGTGCAGGTTAACGAGAACCACGGTGTCTCTCTGACTTTCTCATGTTACCTCTCTGCCACCTTGTACCAAGTCATTGATAACCTGACTGACTCTTTTAGTCACGAGTGTATCATATCTCTCATGGCCAGGTATCTTAGAGTTACCGATGACCCTTCCATGCAACATCATCACATCATCGTCCCGGCTCATCGTCGTGATGGCTTTGGCCTAATGAACATGGCTCACTGGTTCGTATCGGTAATTTATTTTATCACTCCCTTTCCATGTGAGATTGTGTGGCGTGAAGTTATGCTGTGCGTAACCAGGATCAACATACACCACGAGTTTCCGTACTCGACTGTTGGGGTCATTTGTATTCTCCGCAGCCCTGTGCACATCTGCTGCCTCTGGGAGTCGATTTGACTCTGGGCCACGATTCCCTTCTGCGCTACGATTCGATTCCGTGCCACGATTCGATTCTGGGTCACGATTCGATTCCGTGCTTTTGAGTATGCTGTGTTTCAACACAATTCCCGATCCGTCACGGATATTCTTCTCCTCCACTTCAACACTCTGATCTCCATCCCTCCTTAGTGTGCCCGAGCACAATTTAACATCCAAAGGCTGATGTCTGCATTCATCTGCCTCTTCCACAGTACACTCACGCACTTCCGCGACACAAGGGATGGCATTTATATTTACCAGACAATCAGGTTTTCCTTCCCCTCCCTGCGGTTGGTTATCATCTCCTGTAGGATCACACTTTAATGCAGTTATGTTTCCCTGCTCGATAGGTGTGTCAATTACGGGAGCAACACTTGCGCTCTCCACCACATTATCAGAACTGGTGCCCGACGCATTTATTGTTTCCCAATCATTGGGACCCTCCTGGTTTACCTTGTCAACCGCAGCCTGCTTAATTTTTTTAACGAGTCCATAATTTCCCTGCAGCTCCACGGACACCACTCTCACTGAAAGCTCCCTCTCAACCAATGTGATTGATTCATCACGTGCCCGTGTCATTTTTTGTGTCTCAGCCAAGCTCACGCCTGTCTCCCTATTCCTCATGCCTCTGCTCTCTCCTGGTAAAACTGGTGGGGGAATCGATCGGAAGTGGGCCGATTGTGTTTGATCCCTCGTGTGTCGTGGCATTGGGACCCGGCATGATTCTGCTCTTGGTCTACACACACCGCGATTCTCGCAAATATGCGTCCCTGCACACTGCGATCGCTCCCAGCCTGCGGGCCATTGCCTCGCTGGTGGTGCTGTGTTTCTGCTCACGTGATTTTTATTTCCCTCTGAAACGCTGGTTACATCATCCCTCTCTCTGGGTGTCGTAGAACTATTGTCTTTAGCTCTGTACAGCCAAGCTCTGTGCGCCTTATCCTCTATATGGTGTAAGGAGGCTGTTTCTGGATTCAATACCATTCCCACAATTTCTGTAATCTCTGGACTCAAAGACCCGAAAAACATAACTTTGAACCTTTTGTCACCTTCGTGATACTGATCCACATCACCCGCGTAGTACGCTCTTTTAAACCGTAGGAGGTAATCTCGCGGATCCTCGTCTGCGCACTGGGTCATAGATTTTGCAGCATTAAATCCCTCAGACCATGTTAAATATTCTCCAAACTTCCGGCTCACTGCCAGGCTCAGCTTTTTGAAATCGTTCCGAACCTTGTATGAAAGCGACTTTACCCATGGTATAGACTGCTCGTGCAAGCTTCGTCTCAGTAAACTGGCTTTCTCATTCGTTTTCCTCAAACCCCTGATCACTGCTTCTGCTTCTACCGTTGCGATGTGAGCGTGTATGTCTCTGTTCCTATCGTGTGGATCAAAGTAGGGAATTCTGACGAGAGCCTTGTCCATCAATTTCAGAGTTTTACTACTGAATGAGTATTCGGACAGTTGATCATCGTCAGAGGCGTCTGTTCCTGAGGAGTGCTCACTCGAGCTGTCACCATCACGGTGGCGCTGCTTAACATAACTTTTGTAGTGCCTTTTGCACCTGTAACGTGAGTCAACTTTGCTCGGTGACTCCTGCTTATCCCATGGCTCATGCTTGTGTGATGTGCGTCTTTCTGGAAAGTAATCTCTGCCATAGGTTCCACGTCGGTCGTGCTTGCGTGGAATGTGTCTACCAAATGAGCTGTCTCTGTCATGTCGCTCGTCTTGCCCCAGCTCCGCCCTTTTTTGCTCGATCAGTACAGAATATCCTGCTGACTTAGTGTTAATATTTTTTTCCTCTCTACCCTCGAAGTTGTCAGTCCTATGTTTTCCTATTTTCATCCGTATCTCTCCCTCCCCTCTCTCGAGTCGCGAGGGGGAATCTCTGTCAAAACCACTTTGATTGGTAGCCACACCTCCTGTGTGACCTGTCTCTGGTTTACGTCCGCGTGGCTCGGAGTGTGGTAAACTGTTACTCCCGTATGTGTTATGTGTATCAACATCTGGGGGTTTCGCTGGTGCATTCAGCGCCGACTCTTTTTCTCTCACGAGGGCGTGCAGACGCTCAACCTCCTCTATTAGGGACAGTTTCTCCTTCCTTTCCCTGTCAAATTTTTCCCCAGTCCATAATCTTTCTCTGTATGTCTGTGTGAGGAGATACGAGTCTAACCTTGCTATTTCTGCAATTTTTACGTCACGTTTGGCTTTGCTACATTTCATCACATCCTTAAGTAGTTTCCTCCTATGTGCCTTAACATCTTCTATATGTCTCCCCTCCCATACGTCTCTCTGCTCTGTCTGCTGTCTAGCAGTCCGTCCAGTACGTTTTAACACAAATTCACGATATTGTTTTTCCATAGATTCTATCTCCTCTTCGGAGGTCCATTCTGTATCAGTGTTATGCGTTGGGATGTCACCCTCAGAACGTTGCGGGTCATGTGCCATCTCTATTACGTAGTGTAGTTAATAGACCTAAGAGTGTATCTTAACTCTAGTCTCTTATGTGTGGCGTGAGTTACTCTGGAATTCCACTTCAGAGTACATATAAAAACATTCGTATCACAGGATGTGTTGGTTCAACTCGAGCAAATAATCTTACCCCCACTGTCTTTGTTATCCACTGCTACTCTGGTATTTTCCTTCAGAGTGCGTTTTTTTGTTTGTTTACACCGTTTACAGTCACAGGGCAATGTTAGTTCACAATACCTTGATTAATACAACAGTGATTCGTTCCTTAATTTAAGCATAAACTGTCTGCGAGAGATCCCGGATACGAGCCCCCAATTTGTTGTATATGTGGGTGTGTGAAAATTGATGAAAAATAATTAAAATTAAATGAAATTCGAAATTTGCATAATTAATCCGAAATTATGCTAATTTGTGTACTTATGCGTGTAACTATGCTAATTAGAGAGGTAATCGTATTAATTTATACGAGTGGGTGTGGTTGTGTTAATGATAGCCTTTATGATAATCAGGCCCCGTCTCGTTGACGAGGTGGGGTTATCAATCAGGATAACGCAATCAATCGTGTGCCGTTACGCTAGTGTCAATTCGGCCTCGTTGTCTAACTTCGTATTATTGATCAGCATAATACAATGATTCTCGCTTTAACACTCCCCGAGTGTTCATATTTTAGGTCCCATGTTCACATCGTTCGCATTAGTTTAATGAGTGTGGATTGGTGTGTTTATAGTTTAGGTTCCCGAGTTCATATCTCGTCGCAGGATACAGATCTTATGCAAAAACTTCAGGAAAGAATCACACGACCACTTCTGTATTAATCAATTTATTTTCTAATTAAACCTTAACTATAATATGTATGTGACTCTCAATCTCGGAACTTCAACACGGTATCCACACGGTATCAAGACAGTATCATCAACGACTGTACGATTTCACTTTGATAACACATGGACCCCGCATAAAGCGATTGCTGTTAGTGAGAGAGAGAGTCAGAACATGCAAATGCTATGTTACACAAAAGCTTATACATTATAATATGAACGATCATTATGCTTGAAATGGTCAGCACATTATCACAGGCGACTGATTAACATGCAACGGTATTCATATAAAAAGACAATCAAACAGTTATTATTTCCAAAGGCATAAATGTAACAACAGATCCACCGGACAGACTATAAGATTACCGAAATGGCTTAGTGTGAGGGTATGCGGCGGAACGTGTTATCTCACGGGAGATTAATTAATTAATTAATTCGTGAATAAGAATGTATGATCAGAAAATCGGTTTAGCACGATTCCTCCCCGGGACCGTAGCTCCGTGGCGAAGGTGCCAAGGGTTAATTCGTATTGATAGATCGGTTGGTAACTTATGCGATTAGAAGTACAGTCCAAAACAAAATATTAAAGAGGGAAATTATGAATATACTTATAAATGACGGACTGTTATCACACGATCGATGCTTCCACAGCCAGATGGTTCACGGACTTGAGTGTTCGCTTCTGGTTAAGGACCTGTGTATGTTTGAGTGATATGAATTGTTTTGAATAGTCAGTGTTTGGAATTAATTATTTGCGTTGCCATATGCTGAAGTTGGCATCGCTTGTAGGAGAAGTAGCCTCGCTCCCTTTAGAGCGGTGAGGTGTGTGGGAGTGCATCATACGAATCGCCGCCCTCCTCCACGCAGCAGCCAGCCTCTGTCCACGGGGGAGAGTTGCTTGATCGCTCTCAGTTCTGCTCAGTGGACACCTCTCTCCACTGCTGGATGAGCTGCGCGATCACGCTCGTGCTGGTTCGCTGACAGCAGTTTCTCTCCGCTGTTGGATGAGCTGCATCGGCACGCTCCCTCTCTCTGGGTGGAGAACTCGAACGTGCTCGTTGCTGGTTTGCTGAAAGCAGGTTTTTCTCCACTGCTGGATGACTCAAGTCGCACGTGCTCTTGCTCTGGTTTGCAGAAGCTCTTGCTTGGTGCGTCGGTCGCTCTGCAGCTGGACTCAATGTAGAATAATCTTTCAGCAATACTCTGTCTTTCAGCTCTTGGAAATCACACTAGATGACGCCTCACTACCTTGCGAGTCTTGCCAACGTCAGTGGGTAGCGACGGGGCCACTTTGGCTTCTGCTCGCCGCCCCCTGCTCTGCAGCTCGCCGGCTGGCGACCTGTTGCTCTCGTTCCCGATTGGAACTGCTCCTGAGCCGGCCCACTGGTCGAACTCCCCGCGTTCCGACCTCCTCCGATTCGAACTCCCCGAGTTCCGACCCCCCTGGTAGAACTCCCCGAGTTCCGACCCCTCCGAGTCGAACTGTCTCCCGAGAGTCGACCCCCCCGGTCGAACTCTGGTGAGCCGACCCCCCCCGGGTCGAACTCTTCCGAGTTGCTCCTCCGAGTCGAACTGTCTCCCGAGAGTCGACCCCCCGGTCGAACTCTGGTGAGCCGACCCCCCCCCCCCAAAGTCGAACTGAGGTTTCAATGCTCAGGATCCTCTTTTTATGCCCAAAAATCCCTTCACTCGGATCCTGCACACAAGGCGAGGTTTCTTTCGATTTTTGCTGTGTAAGGATTTGTCCGTATGTATCTGCGTCCGTGTGTGTGTGTCCGTACATGTGTCAGTGTGTGTCCTTGTGTAGATCACCCACGGTATATTCCGTTGTCATACTCCTACCATAAAACCCACAAGTAAAACAATCAAATGTTATAAATTGTCTCGAAGGCGCCTCTCTGTCTGGGTGCACAACCTGGAGGGAGGGGTGATATTCCCTCCGACTTTCACCGACGCACAAAGAAATGGTTAAAAAGTTTTAAGTTAACATTTCATTTCATCAGAGTTCCATAGTTATGATTCTGTATTAATCCAAGGTCTGAGTCAGCTTCTCGTTGTGGTGTTTGACTCGTGTTTCCCCAAGCGTATACACACTCCTACCCCGCGCTGCAGGGATACAAAGACGGCCGGGATTTCCCTTTCTCTCCGACCCTGGGTTTAACATCGCCCTTTGCTTACGTTGCAGTTTTGCTGTGCGCTTGCATTTCTTTTCCTCTCTACTCTTACTTTAACCCTGCTTATTATTTGCGTATGGGTGGAGGCTAGAGCATTTATGTTGACTTAGGAAAACCTGATTGTTATAGGCTTCGGGTCAAGTCGTATAGACATTATTAAAATATGGAAATACATTTCATATTAAATTAATAGACGGGTGATGGTTACATTGACGTAGCTTGTGGCAGGGTTCAATTGAAGTGGGTGTGAAGATCAATAACTTTAGCCTACCCTGTCGTTAAATTCCGACTTTAAGTTGCTTTAATAGTAATGCAGCACCAATTAGCTTTTTTGACTTAACTAGATCTAGGCTAACGCAACCTCCCAGTGACCCTGGCTTTGCGTTTACGTCAGCCCTTTGCAATCCACTGCGCTCTGCTCTCTATCTGCTCCCTCTGACCCTGGGAGGGCTCTGAACGTCAAAATCGTGTTAGTGGGTCAAGGTAAATATGACCCCCACATGCCATGCTGAGGCCTGGTTTGGTGTTTTTATTCATTATTAAAATTAAAAGAAACAATAGAAATATGTATCTATATGTATTGAAAAATTACTTGTTAATATTAAGATGGAAAAGGGGCCTAGATACAACACCTCCCCCAGGGGCCGTGGCAGGTGGAATGCTACCACACGCCTCTTCCACAGTAGCAGAGCACTCTGCGAGGCTTGCAGTGTGTCCTTATTCTGTCTTTTTAATTCTGGGCCAAAGAGGTCCCATAAACGTAAACGTGTTGTATTTAAAATATAACACAAACATAACAACAATGATGAATGGCTTAGTGGGTAAAGTAAGACGCACCCCAAAACGGGTGAGCTTAATAAATCCGATCTCTCCTATTACCGGATTATAGGATGCAAACCAAACTTTGTTGTATCAGTGTGGTGAGTCTGTGGGTCTTTGTGTGGTGACGATCTCTCTGGGTCTCTGTGTGATGATGGCCGTGTCGGGTGGTGGCGGGTTTAACAACACAACATTATGAGATTCACGAGATCTAACCCAAACAAGACCTGTACTACGGAGTCAACAACAACGACATGAGGGCTCTCCGACGCGCGTCGCGGTTGGGGTGAGGGTGAGGTCGCGCCGTCTCCTCCGTACGGATTGTTTCTTCTTTTCCCAACTGCGACGTTCTCGCTCTCTCCTCTCTTTTTGTCTCCACCGTCGCCAATCGTCGGAGCTCGGCATCCGCGGCCGCTCTCCTAGGTGGGCGACCCCAGCCCGAATTCTCGCCTGAAGCCCTCCCAGCCTCCCTGCTCAACGAGCCAGGCCCCGCACGCGTTCACCAGCAGGGCGGCCACCGCGTCCGTCACGGCCACCGTCTTCTCCGCGTCGCTCAGACGTAAGCAGTCCACCAGCCTCTTCGCGAGGGAGGAGCGAGCAGAGCACCACCAGGACCACCACGCGGCCCCAGCTCGCGGAGCCATCGCGGAGGACCTCCCAGGCCACGTCCACGAGCAGCCGGAGGAGCCCTCGGTGCACCACCCGCTCCTCCGTGTGGCTCACCAAGTCCAGAACGGAGTCTCTGAACCGCACGAGGAACAGGTCTGCCAGGCAGTTGACCACCTCCTGCACCAGCTGTGCTGGCTGAACCTCCTGCAGCTGCTGAACCTTCTGCACCTTCTGCAGCTGCTCCTGCAACTGCAGCCACTCCGTCTGTGTCGCTAGGTGAGCCATGAAACCGGCGATCAGATTCGCTGTCAAGAAGGTCAGCAGCTGCAGCACCTCCTTCTCTTCCTCCCCCTCATTTCCCTCCTCCTCCTCCTCCCCCTGTCTCCTTCCACCTCCCTGTGTCTCCCTCCTCCCCCGGTCTCCTTCCTGCTCCCCGTGTTTCCCTCCTTCCCCCGTCTCCCTCCTCCCTGTGTCTCCCTCCTCCTTTTCCTTTTTTGCTGATGAAGTTTTTCTATTTCCACGAGGTGGTAACACCATATCCCTTATTCTGTAATTGTAATTCTGGGCCAAAGAGGTCCCACAAATGTAAACATTTTGTATTTAAAATATAACACAAACATAACAACAATGAATAGCTTAGTGGGTAAAGTAAGACGCACCCCAAAACGGGTGAGTTAAATCAATCCGATCTATCCTACTACCGGATTATAGGACGCAAACCATACTTTGTTGTAACAAGAACATAAAAAAACTGAGTCTCTTAATCAGGTGAATACGGTAAAGGGGCTGAGTCTGTGGTTGACAGTGTGGTGAGTCTGTGGGTCTCTGTGTGGTGACGATGTCTATGGGTCTCTGTGTGGTGATGGCCGTGTCGGGTGGTGGCGAGGTATAACAACACAACATTTATATATTCACGCGATCTAACCCAAACAAAACCTGTACTACGGAGTCAACAACAACGACATGAGGGCTCTCCGACACGCGTCACGGTTGGGGTGAGGTTGCGGTCTGTTGTATATGTAGGTTATGAAAATTTGATGAAAATAATAAAAATTAAATCAAATTTGAAATTTGCATAATTATCCGAAAAAATGTTAATTTGCTGTAATTTATGCGCATAAACTATGCGAATGCGAGAGAGAATCGTATTAATTTATGCTAGTGTATGTGTGATTATGCTACTGCGAGCCGTTATGATAATTAGGCCCCGCCTCGTTGACGAGGGTCGGTTTTCAATCGGGTTAATGCAATTAATCATATGCAGTTATGCAGGTACTTTAGCATGTCAGATTAAACTCGGCTGTGTTGTTTAACTTTGTACTATCGATCAGTATAATACAATTATTCCCGCTTTAACATTTACTGAGTATGTGGTAGTGTGTTCAGCCAGGTCTCCAAGTTCAGATCTCAGCACAGAATACAGTTCTTATGCATAAATGTCACGAAAGAACACAACACTTCTGTGTTAATCAATTTTAATGACGATAGTGATAATGACGATAATGATGACGATGGTGATAATGATGATAATGATGACAATAATAACAATGGTGATGATGCGTACTTCAACAGCTCCAGCACGAGACAGTTGTGTCCGCGGAAGTGGAACGAGTGCAGGACGCGGATGACGCCGTGCAGCTCAGCACTGCCCTCCCCCTGCAGCTCCGTGATCACCTTCAACTCCATCCTCTGCATCTCCATTTTGGTAGGGCTGTGTGCACACAGCAAGTCTGTGGGTCTCTGTGGGTCTCTAGTTCATAGTAGTTTTACGACGGTTAATTTTTTAGTGAGATAGTTTCAGTTTATAGTTAGAGATAGTTTTGCAGAGGTTATTATCATTGTTGTTTACTATTATACTCATTATTTTGTAACCATGTTGTATTTACTTGCATTTATTATCTATTATTGTATTCATTTATAATTATGACCATGGCCGCTGTGTTAAGACCACCAGCACCCACCCACACCACCACCACCACCAACCCCATCACCCCTGCCCCAACCTACTGGATGGGCAGTGCCAGCATCTTGACAGCCACCAGGAATCCCATATTGTGGTCCACGCACCGCAGCACCACTCCCTGCCCTCCCTCGCCAATCTTCTCTCGCACCTCGAAGCGGCATTGGAGCTGCTCCTGGGGTATCTAAGAAGCAGCAGCAGCGCCGCAACGGCCAGTCAGAGTCACAATCACGATGGGAATGTTTTACGCTTAGTGGTAGCAGCAGTGGTAGTACTGAGTAGTAGTTAGTAGCAGTAGTGTCTGTGTGCGCCTGTGTGCCTGTTTGTGTGCGCATCTGCGTGTGTGTGTGTCTGTCTGTGCGAGTTTCACAGGGATATTTCTGCTTGCAAGCTTTGACTTTAACATAGCCATTTCTGTGACCAGACACAAGCTAATCACTCAGCAATTTCAATGCTAAATTATCCTGTTTGATTTGTACTAGGTGCCTCTGTGGATGTGTAGGCTTTGACTTTAACATAGCCATTTCTGTGACCAGTCACAAGCTAATCACTCAGCTCTTTCAATGCTAAATTTTATGCTAATTCGTTTGTCAAGGCGCTCTGTTTCTTCTCACACAGCTTAAAGGTCGCGGTCTGAGCTTGGCTGTGTTCACTCCAGCGCTTTCCTCCAGACAGTCTCGTCCCTTCACCTGATGAAGGCCGCTTGTGTTGTGGCCGAAACGTCGTGAGAATTTTATTGTGTTATTTTATTTGATCAATGTATTATTTTATTCTCATTCTACGCTACTTTACCGAAAGAACCAAAGAAGATGAATCCTTGCAGCCAAGATAGCTTTAAATCGAAATTTAACAGAATGGTATTGAACCTTTTTCTTTACAGGGTGGCCCTGGGGCTTGCCACGTGGCAGGTGTCGTCCATTGTCCATACCAGACCCCTCCAGCTCTCTCACCCTGGGTCAGCTGCCCCTTCCATGTCCTGGAAACCATGGCAAGGTCATCCTATGAGGACTGCCTGGATGAAAACCAGCATGGAAGGGGCCCAGGGTGGGACCGGCTATGCTTTTGGGCTAGTCCCGTTTGTGTGTGGTGTGCGGTGTCTTCGTAGCAATCGTTCTCCACTGTAGTCCTGGCATCTGCTGCTCAGCTTCATTCCACAGCTGTGGTTCCAGTGGCGCGGTCTCTCCGGGGACCCATGTGGTGTGTGTGTGGGTGTGACATGTATCACGGGGTGGGTGGATAGTATCGTGATAGTGGTCATGGTAGGCACCGATCCACGACCTCCATCACCCCTACTGAGTGGTGGACATGCCACCACAAAGCAGCATGCGGCGGAGGAGTGAGGTGACCGCTCTCGCCTCACGAGCGAGGCCCTCTCGCTTCCTCTTCATTCCCTGCATCACCACCTCCATCTCCTCCTTTGTCTCATCCTCCTCCACCTCCTCTTAATCCTCCACCACCATCTTCTCCCCCTCTTCTGTTTTCTCCATTCTCTCTTCATGCTCCTCAACCTCCGAGGTGGCGTCGGTGGCATCGGTGGTGGCAGCGGAGGTGCTGGAGGTGATGGCCGTGGTGGCGGTGGCAATGGTGGTGATGGTGGCAGCGGAGGTGGCGGTGGCGGCAGCGGTAATGGCGGTGGCGCCAGCGGTGGTGGGGCGGAGGTGGCAGCGTTGGTGGTGGTGATGGTAGTAGTCCTGGCGAGGCACCGCTCTTCCTCCATGAGGCGCTTCTCCTCCTCGACGCTCTTCACGTTGGCGAGACACTTCTCCTCCACCAGACGCTTCTCTTCCGTGAAGCACTTCACTTTAACGAGGCGCTTCTTGAGGAAATAGTCTCTGAAGCAGTTCTCCTCTGTGCGGCGCTTCACCCTGGCAAGGCGCTGCACCTCAAAGAGGTGCTCCTCTACCATGTGGCGTTTCTCTGTCGCATGGTCCTTCTCCTCCTGGAGATGCTTCACCCCGCTGAGATCCTTCAACTCCCCAATTATCCTCTGTTCAAGCAAAGATAATCACATGAATATACAGACATGCAAGCAGAAATTCATTTAAGTTTTTCAGATTCATTTATTTGGTATAACCCTGTGAGCTATGTTGCTCTTGACTCGGGTGCAACCGCAACAAACAAAAACATGATCAAGGAATATCTTAAAGCGACTACACGCAACAGAAAAATCCAGGAAAAGACAGCAAAGTCTTCCAGAAAAGCACCGTATATCAACACTGTGTGCAAAAATCCCGGTGGGATGCAAGTCGAATAATAACAATCATAAGACAATTTAGATTAAAGTTATCAGGCTAACTCTGTACTACAAAAAACAAACATGGCTAAACCAAAACGTTTTCAAAATCACCAAAATAAAGCTATAAAAACAATGTAACAGTGATCATAGGAACTGTGATTCAAATTTAACAATTAACGATATATACATAACATGTACGACCAAACTTTGCAGCCATAGCTGGCTGTATGAGTCACTCCATAACAGCAGGATTATGAGTCGCAGTATGTAAAAAAATATTCAATACACCTTTAAAGATCAGCACACTATTCAAGTGTACATCTATGGTACAATTTATTGAAAATAAGTTTTGGGAACAGAAACTTATTTCTTTTAAACAACAGACAAATATTAACAAGCACTGTTTATTACATTAACTTTGTTTAACTTTTTTGGTCCCAGTTGAGACATTCAGAACTATGACAAAACAAATAATTGTGCTCTGATCTAATGTGCAATCTGTGGCATATGAATTTGTTAAGGTGATGTTGTCCGGTCCTGTACATATCAAGTACAGTGAGGGAAAAAAATATTTGATCCCCTGCTGATTTTGTACATTTGCCCACTGACAAAGAAATGAACAGAATATAATTTTAATGGTAGGTTTATTTGAACAGTGAGAGGCAGAATAACAACAAAAACATCCAGAAAAACATGTCAAAAATGTTATAATTTGATTTCCATTATCCTCCTAGCGAGGCCACGCTAGGAGGATAAAAGGGGACCCCGGGCAAAGGTTTGGGGCTGTTGCTTGGAGTGGAATCTCGTCGGACTGCTGGAGTCATCGTCACCATCTGCATTTTCTCGGCGGTGTCAGACAGGCAGTCTGTTAGCTCTCTTGACTGAAAGTGTAGTGACCCCTTGTACCCTGTGAAGGCTATAATAAATAGAGTACCTCCTGCTCCTCGTGTCTCTGCGTGTATCGCTAGACGTGGATCATAACGACAGTAGATGTACACTCACTCTGAGTTTTTACTCAATGACGTTAAACTTCACATCTACCCTACCTCCATGCTACATGCCGACAACCCACTGCTTTGGTAACCAAACTGCAACGTATTTTATTAGTAAACCTGCATTTTCTAATTTTACCCAAATCTTAACCTCGGTTGGATGTTGCCATCCTGCCGTGGAAACAACGAATCATTCGTGTCTCGAGCAGAAGATTGCAAGCCTTGTGTTAGAGAATGGCCCACTGAAGCTGTAATCACGGAGATACTTCTGAGTACCTTTCAAGTGCCCTCTCATCCACGTAATAAAGAGCAGGATCCTCCCTCCTGTAACGTTGGTCGTAACAATGTTCTTACTTCTTTGTGCTGTCAAGGACAACCGTGCTCACCTTGGTATGTCTCACTGTCACACTCACCTCTATTCGTACACTCACTCATCTGGGTCTGTCTCACTGTCATACTCACCTCATCCACACGCACTGACGTAGGTCTGTCTCATTGTCACACTCACATCACTAGTCACACTCACCCACCTGGGTCTGTCTCACTGTTACACTCACCTCTCTACCACACTCACCTGGGTCTGTCTTACTTTAACACCACATTCTACAGACACTTACATTGGTCTGTCTCAATGTCACACTCACCTCTACCCACACACACTCACCAGAGTCTGTTTCACTCTCTCACTCATTTGTCTTCCTACACTCACTCACTTGGGTCTGTCTTACTGTCACACTCACCACTCTACCCACACTAACCTGGGTCTCACTGTCTCACCTCTCTTCAAAAACACTGAATTCCTGCTGAACAACACGCGGTTCAACCCACAAGCACTTGGGAGAGCTACAGGGCTCACATGCCATGTCCTTCACAGTCCTGTAATTCGTTTTATTATTATTGCTGCCATAATTGAGTTTGGCAAAAGCCTGTGCGAGACTTTGAACAATGTGCACACAGGACCGTCCATAAGGGTGCTAGGCCAGGGGAAAATCCCAGCATGTGGGCCTCCGACGCGTTCAAATTCCACCGCAAGTATTACATCTGACACCCCCGTGACATTGAAGCGCAGGGCCCCCCCAATGCCCGCGGACCTGGGCGGTCGCTCCGATTCTCCGTATCCAAGGGGCGATTCTATGTGCACAATGCAGACCTTCTTGTAAAAACATGGTTTTACGAGGGCCTCCTCACGCAAATTAAGTAGAGAACCACATTACTGCCATGTGATGGTTTATGTTTCGCAGTCATTGACGACCAGGCTGAGATCATGAACTCGCTAGACTTGACAACCCACTTTGATCACAGGCGGGTGCCTGGATTCAGACCCAGTTACTCCGTGGTCCCACTTCAGTGCTCTGACCTCTCGGTCACTGGGCCGCCTCTAAACACCCCCCATGTTAAATACATAAGTAGCAAACCTGTATCGTGAGCAGCAGCATTCTTTGAATACTCTGCCAAAACAATTTGAATTGTGGAGTGTTGACCCAATTTCGCAATTGCTTTATCATACCTCTGGTTGCAGGAATAATTTCTACAAGACCGAGTTCTATAGAGCCCCTTTACACGATGTTTTGTTCTACTCTTACACACTGAGCAGATATTTTAGAAGATGGAGTACCCACACTTTAACACACCACATGCACCTTGCTGCTCGATTGTGGCTTACCCATTTCTACTGATTGGTGGACAGAGGCAGGGGGGGTTAAGAAACTCAAACGTTTGTTTCAACTGCTGTTACAGAAGGGGAACAGATGGGCAGTGGAGCAGGGAGGTAGAGGGGCAGTGGAGTAGAAGGGCAGTGGAGCATTGGAGTAGTTGAGCAGTAGGGCAATTGAGCAGATGGGCAGTGGGACAGCGGAGCAGAAGAGCAGTGGGCCAAATGGGTAGTAGGGCAGTGGAGTAGTGGAGCAAAGGGACAGTTGGGCAGAGGGGCAATGGATCAATTGAGCAGTGGGACAGTGGGACAGTGGGGCAGTGGAGCAGTGGATCAGTGGGGCAGTGGAGTAGAGTGGCAGTGTTGTGAAGGAGGCGAATCACCTGAATATCTTTTCCCACCGACATTTGTATGTGCTCTAAAGAAGGACCATCTCTCAAAACGGCGATCATTCTATATTTGTCCTTGTACCTCCACACACAGCTGGAAAACCGCACACCTGAGCCAAGGCACATTTAACCAACTCAGGCAGCACTTGCAAGCAATTCAAATATATTTTTTGTCATCATGGGTTTATTTCAAAGAGTTTATAGTACCAATAAGAACAATGGTATTTAACCGTATTATTTGCAGGGTGGCCCTGGGGCTTGCCATGTGGCAGGTGTCGTCCATTGGCCGATCCAGACCCCTCCAGCTCTCTCACCCTGGCTTTTCTGCCCCTTCCATGTCCTGGAAACCATAGCAAGGTCATCCCATGAGGACTGCCTGGATAAAAACCAGCATGGAAGGGGCCCAGAGTGGGGCCGGCTATGCTTTTGGGCTAGTCCCGTGTGTGTGTGGTGTGCGTGGTGTCTTGGTAGCAATCGTTCTCCACTTCAACAGCTGTGGTCCCACTGGCAACGTTTCTCTGGGGAACCGTGTGGTAAGTGTGTTTCATGTATCACGGGGTGGGTGGGTGTGGCATGTATCACAGGGTGGGTGGGTAGTATGGTGATAGTGGTCATGGTTGGCACCAATCCACGACCACCACCATCACCCCTACTGAGTGGTTGACATGCTACCACAAAGCAGCACGCGGCGGAGGAGTGAGGTGATCGCTCTTGCAACGCGAGCGAGGCCCCCTCGCTTCCTCTTCTTTCCCTGCATCACCACCTCCACCACCTGCACCTCTTCCATCTCCTGCTCCTTTGTCTCGTCCTCCATTTCATCTTCATCCTCCACCACCATCGTATCCCCCTTCTCTGTTTTCTCAATTCTCTCCTCATCCTCCTCAACCTCCTCGTCCTCGGAGGTGGCAGAAGTGGTGGCAGTGGTGTCGGTGGTGGTGGTGTTGGCTGAGGTGGCAGTGCTGGTGATGTCAGTGGCGGTGGTGGTGGTGGTGGCGGTAGTGGTGGTGTTGGTTGCGTTGGTAGCGGCAGAGGTGGTGGTTGCCATGGTGGTGGCAGTGGTGGTGGCGTTAGCGGCAGGGCGGTCGGTGGTGATGATGGCGGTGGACGTGGTGGAGTTGGTGGAGGTGGTTGCGGTAGCGTCAAAGGTGTCGGTGGTGGCGGTGGCAGCAGTGGTGGTGGCGCTGGCAGTGGAGTAAGTTGTGGTGGTGGCAGAGGTGGTGGTTGCCGCGGTGGTGGCGGTGACGGTGACGGTGGCGGTGGTGGCAGTCGTGTCAGTGGTGGCAGTGATGGCGGGGGTGGCAGCGGTGGTGGTGGTTGCAGCGTTGCTGGCAGTGGTGGTGATGGCAGCGGTCCTGACGGGGCACTGCTCCTCCTCAAGGTACTTCTCATCCTCCTCCAGACGCTTCTCCTCAAGATGCTTCATCTCACGAAGTCGCTTCTCCTCCGCGAAGCACTGCACTATAACGAGTCGCTTCTTGAGGAGATGGTCTCTGAAGCAATGCTCCACTGTGCGGCACTTTTCCCTGGCCAGGCGCTGCACCTCAAAGAGGCGCTCCTCTACCAGGAGGCGTTTCAGCGTCCCAAGGTCCTTCTCCTGAAGACGCTTCACCCCGCTGAAGTCTTTTAACTCCCCAATTATCCTCTGTTCAAGCAAAGATCACCACATTAATATTCAGACATGCACATGCAAACAAAAATTAATACCCACATGCATGCAAACATAAACGTGCACATAAACCCAACACAAATGCATACTCACACATCTTTGTACAGATGCAGACATCCACGTTCACTCATTCAAACTCGCTTTTTACACTCGCATGAATATACACAGTCAAGAAAATTTCAAATCAAGATTGAATATATAAAATCACCTGATAACATAACACCTTATCCATCAATACTTTTATCACATTGTACGTGTAGCCCTAACCCTTAATAATCCCAACCCCTACATAATCAAAATACATGTTACATCCTCATATATCCTCACACACCCCATACATGCACTTAAGTCTGTGATCGACTGGGAATATTTCATAGCAATTGTTGGCAACAATCATCACTGGCAATAGTTTCCACAGAATGTTACATTATAAAGATCTCGTAGCCCATAATCTCGACAAATTTCACGCAGTGCCCATAGTGGGCAACTGGAATGGCTACTTCCAATCAACTGAACTAGCAGACGTAATTAATGTGACTGATTTATATCATTTCGTCCTCAATGGTAATAAATGACCAATGCATGAGTGGGATGGTGGAGAGATTGGCTGATGGTGTCTGGAGCTGGTTTTGATATACAGAGAGGTGAAGCAGAGGAATGTTCCAGAGAGATGGTGTCTTGTGATGTTATAGATTCATGATAAGGCTATATGATGGTCTATTTAATTGGTGGTGGTGTGGTGAGAAAGGTAATGTGGAGAGATGGTGTGCCAGTTTTGTAGATAATGTGTATTTGACCCCCACAGACCCCATACACACCTTTGGGGAGCGATGCTTGTAACCTTGGCCTGGGAAAGGGTCCACTTTATCCATAATGTCACCCCAGGTGGTCGACTGGCGCGACGATTCCCGGCCTGCGAAGAGCAGACAGGTAATTCAAAGGACGAGTAATGAATTAGAGAACGAAGAACATGGAGTTTCACAGAACGAATTTTAAGATCCCTGTAATTAGCTCTTTCCACACAACAGGAGCTGCTATTGAGACATATTCATCACATGGCAGTAAAACTTTACAAGCCATGTTTTTGTGGGCATGCTGAGACCATTAATTCCATAAGCTTGAGACCCCAGTTTAAACAAAAATGGCTGAAATTCAGATATAAACCCATCGTTTCTGGAACACTCGATCATTACGTCTTCCCATCACAACCAAGCCATGTCTTCTCAAAGTAATTGATAAAGCAGCCTCCTTTTCTGTATATAAGCCACGTGATGCAGGTATCTGGGACTTACCCTCATAGTCATCCACAATCTCAGCCCACTTGATATGGCTATCCATGTTGTTGGGAAAGAGTAGATTCTGCGTGAAGTTGGATGGCCTGTGGAGTTTGGAACAACGCTAAGATTTAGCAACAATTTGAATCACTCATCCTCTAAAATATTACATATTTGGCCACTCACTGTACCAATCCCATCACTTCCATGCCTGTTGCTTTCAAGCCAACGCCCGCACTTGTTTGCCACTCATACGTGCTTCTGATCACTCACTCATCGATCCACACAAACATGTTTATTCCACCAGCCTATTACATTAAACATAATCGCCAAACTTAATGATATTTAATCCACACATGCATGTTAATGTACAGCCCATTTGCATTAATCGAATTCTTGATAAACACCCCCCCCCCATGCCTTGTAGGTCATGAGGGTCATATGACCTTACTTAAATTATTTGTTATAAACCGAGCATGACGTCGTGGGTCACGTGATGTCAGAGACACCACCCATGTGGCTGTGACATCACAGATTAGAGACAACTATGGCAGCAGCTGGGGTCTGAACAAGAAGGCAGACTCCTCCCCAATGTTGAATAACATTCAATACATAAAATGTAGGGCACAATTGTGCCAGCAATCAGAAAACAATAATTGTAGACATGTTATTCATACTCTGAGATTTAAACAAGTTAGTTATTAATTTTAAAATGCTGACTCGCTTATGTCTAAACAGTGACAGTAAAAGCAACATATCAGGGCATGCCAAGTAACCTATCTAGCAGTCCTAATTTGATTGCAGAAAATAAAAATACCAACATATCAACAATAATGAGGCTTTAATTTGCGGTCAAAATGTAAAATAAAGATAAACAACACTCATAGTCAACAGGGACGCTCACCTCGTTGAGGATTCGCTCTCCAACGTCGTCTGCAGCTGCTCCCTCGTGCGCATTCCTCTCGACTGGCGGTGGAGGCGTGGCTATGACGTACCAGAAATGACGTCACTTCCGCGAGGCTCCGCCCCCACGCGCACAGCTGCCGCACCACGTGGTGCAGTGCGGGTGGTGGCCGTGGGTGGTGATGATGATGGGTGATGATGATGGGTGGTGGTGGTTGATGATGGTGGGTGGTGATGATGGTTATAGATGACGATGGGTGGTGATTATGATGGGTGCTGATGGCTGTTGATGATGATGGTTGATGGGTGATGATGTGTGTTGATGATGGTCGGTGGTGGTGGTGTTGATAGGTGGTTGATGATGATCGGTGGTGATGATTGTGATAGATGGTGATAATGATGGTTGGTGATGATGGTGGGTGTTCATGCTGATAATTGGTGTTAATGATGTAAGGTGGTGATCACGATGGGTGGTGATTATGATGGGTGATGATGCTGATTTGTGGTGAGGATAATGATGGGTGATGGTGATGTTGGGTGGTTGGTGGCAATGATGATGATGGTGGTCCGTGATAATGGGTGGTGGTGATGATTAGTCATGGTGATGATCATGGTTTATGGGTGGTGGTTATGATAGGTAAAAGTGATGATGGGTGGTGCTGATGATTGGTCATGGTGATAATGATGGTTGATTGGTGGTGGTTTTGATAGTTGGAAGTGATGAAGGGTGGTAGTGATGAAGGGTGGTGATCATGATGGGTGGTGATGATGGGTGATGATGATGATTGGTGGTGATTGGTGGTGATTGGAGATTGGTGGTGATTGGAGATTGGTGGTGATTGGAGATTGGTGGTGATTAGTGGTGATTGGTGATTGTTGTGATTGGTGGTGATTGGTGATGATTGGTGATTGGTGGTGATTTGTGATTGGTGGTGATTGGTGATTGGTGGTGAAAGGTGATTGGAGATTGGTGGTTATGGATGGTGTTTGGTGGTGATTGATGGTGATTGGTGATTCATGGTGATTGGTGGTGATTGATGGTGATTGGTGATTCATGATGAGTGGTGGTGATTGGTGATTGTTTTTGATTGGTGATTCGTGGTGAATGTTTGTTATTGGTGTTTGGAGATTGGTGTTGTTTGGTGGTGATTGGTGATTAACAGTGATTGGTGGTGATTGGTGTTTGGCGGTTGGTGGTTATTGGTTGTGATTGGTGATTAACGGTGATTGGTAATTTGTGGTATTTAGCGATTAGTGGTGATTGGTGGTTCTTGGGTGGCGGTTGTGGTTGCTTGGGGGTGGTGGTGGGTGGTGGTGGTTGGAGGGTGGTGGTGGGTGGGTGGTTGTGGGTGAGTGGTTGTGGGTGGTGGTGGTGGTTGGTGGTGGTGGTTGGTGATATTGGGTGATTGATCATGATGGGTGGTGGTGATGATGGGTCTGTGGTGGTGGTGATGATAGGTGATGGGTGGTTGTGATGAAGGATGCTGGTCATGATGGGTGGTGATGTGTGACGATGATGTTGGGTGGCGATGATGATGGATGATGATGATGGATGATGATTATGTGATGATGAGGGGAGGTGGTGGTTGTGGTTGGTGGTGGTTGTAGTTGCTGGTGGTTGTGGTTGGATGAGTTGGTCGTTGGTTGTGGATGGTGGTGGTTGGTGGTGATTGGTTGTGGGTGGTGGGTGGGGGTGGGTGGTGGTGGGGATGGGTGGTGGTGGGTGGTGGTGGGTGGTGGTGGTTGGTGGGTGGGGATGGGTGGTGGTGGGTGGTGGTGGTTGGTGGGTGGTGGTGGTGGTAGTGTTTGGTGGGTGGTGGTGGTTGGTGGTAGGTGGTAGTTGGTGGGTGTTTGTGGGTAGTGGTGGTTATGGTGGTTGGTGGGTGGTGGTTTGTGGGTGGTGGTTTGTGGGTGGTGTTGGTGGATGGTAGTGGTTGGTGGGTGGTGGTGGTGGGTGGTGGTGGTTGGTGGTAGGTGGTAGTTGGTGGGTGTTTGTGGATAGTGGTGGTTATGGTGGTTGGTGGGTGGTGGTTTGTGGGTGGTGGTTTGTGGGTGGTGGTTGGTGGATGGTAGTGGTTGGTGGGTGGTGGTGGTGGTTGGTGGGTGAGGGAGGTGGTTGGAGGGTGGTGGTGGTGGTTTGTGGGTGGTGGTTGGTGGATGGTAGTGGTTGGTGGGTGGTTGTGGTGGTTGGTGGGTGGTGGAGGTGGTAGTGGGTGGTGGTGGGTGGTTGGTGGATGTGGGTGGTTGGTGGTTTGGTGGTGGTGGGCGGTGGGTGGTTGGTGGAGATCGGTGGTGGGTGATGGTGGGTGATGGTGGGTGGTGGGTGGTGATGCGTGGTGGTGGGTGGTGCTGGGTGGTGCGTGGTGCTAGGTGGTGGTGGATGGTGGTGGGTAGTGGTGGGTGGTGGGTGGTCGTGGGTGGTGGTTAGTGGTGGTGGGTGGTGGGTGGCGGGTGGTGGTGGAGGTGCGTGGTTGGTAGTGGGTTGTCGTGGCTCGTGGTTGGTGGTGGGTGGTGGTGGGTGGTGGCTAGTGGTTGGTGGGTAGTGGGTGGTGGTGGTGGTTGGTGGTGAGTGGTGGATGGTGGAGGTGAGTGGTGGTGGGTGGTGTTGGGTGGTGGTGGGTGGTTGTCGATGATGATTTATAATTGGTGCTGTTGATGATAATGATGATTGGTGCTGGTGATGATGATTGCTGCTGGTGATGATGATGATTGGTGCTGGTGCTGGTCATAACGCTGATTCGTGCTGGTGATAATGATGATGATTGGTGCTGGTGATGACGACTGATGATTGGTGATGACAATGATGATTATTGGTGATGCTGGTGATGATGATTGGTGCTGGTGATGATGATTGGTAATGAAGATGATGATTGTTGCTGGTGATGATGATTGGTGCTGGTGATGAGCATGATGATGAGTGCTGGTGCTGGTTATGATGATGATGATGATTCGTGCTGGTGAAGATGATCATGATTGGTGCTGGTGATGATGATTATTTGTGCTGGTCATGATGATGATGGTTCGTGCTGGTCATGGTGATGATGATGATGATTGGTCCTGGTGCTGGGGATGATGATGATGATTGGTGCTGGCCATGATGATGATTATTGGTGCTGGTTATGATGATAATGGTTCGTGCTGGTGCTGGTGATGATTATTGGTGCTGGTGATAATGAAAGGTTGGGTTCATAATTGCCCGGTAGAATGAGTATATAATGGCCAGGTAGGGTGGGGTCACTCACCAACTCATCCACTCATCTTGTGTGTGGTGATCCACCAACCCCCGCCTAGATTTCAGGCGCCTTCCCAAAACCGCAATTCAATCACTCACGCACCCACTTCTTTACTCACCCACCCCCTCATTCACTCACCCACGCACTCATTCACTCGCCCATGCACTCATCAACGTACACACCCACTCATTCACTCACCCATACACTCATCAACTTACAGACCAACTCATTCACTCGCCCACGAACTCATTCACTCACTCACCCACTCATTAACTCACCCACCCACTCATTCACTCACCCACCCACTCACTCATTCACTCACCCATACACTCATCAACTTATCCACCTACTATTTCACTCACCCACTACTCATCCACTCACTCACCAACTCGTTCACTCACCCATTAATCATTAACTCACCCACCCACTCATTCACCCCCCCCCCCCACTCATTCGCTCACCCACCCACCCACACATTCACTCACCCAACTATTCATTCACTCACCTACCCACTCATTCACTAACTCAACCACTCACCCACCCACTCATTCACTCACCCACCCACTCACTTATTCACCAACCCATCCACTCATTCACACAACTGCCCTTCTGTTCACTAACCCACCCTATCCACTCATTCACTCACCCACCCATTCACTCACCCACCCTTTCACTCACACACCCATCTACTCATTCACCATCACATCTATTCATTAACTCAACCACCCACCCATTCACTCACCCAACCACTCATCCACTCACTCATTCACCCACCCACTCATTCCTCGACATCAGGAGGAAACAAGGAGGTGGAAAGGTGCTGATGCAGGCCGTTTTAAAAGTCTTTGATGACCGCTTTTGTTGCAATCGAAACGTCGTAGTTTTTTGTTATTTTTTGCTACTTTCTCTGAACCTATCTACGTGGTGACTTTACCGAAAGACCCAAGAATACAAATACAACTTATTGGGTAGTCAGAATTCATCAGCACCAACCTGTATGTTGAACCTCTTTCGCACCGTACGTAGCCAACCGTGCAAATCTGTAGGTCTCTCTGGGTGTCTATAATGAGTGACCCATTGTTACTTAAAACAATTTTGGCAATGAAGTGATACGTGATATAAGTGAATAGATTTTAAGCACTACAATTTTGAAAAAAAAAATATTGAATAAATTAAAAATAAAGAATAAAAGTAAGTACATGGTAATAAAAGCAACAGTTAAAATGTGTTGGATTTAGTAATAGCATGCCAAATGATGAGTTATTTAGCCTGAAAAATAGTGCAAATACAAATAGATTTTACAAGGAAAAGTGATTTATATTTACTAAATGTCTGAGCAATGGTAATTTAGATTTACTAAATATTTGGAGGAATCTGATTAATATTTATTAATGATCTGGCTGAAATTGATTTACATGTACTAATTGCCTGGGTGAAATTGATATAAGCTTACTAAATATCTGGTTCAATGATTTGGATTTACTAAATAAAATACTTATATTGAATGTCTGTTGCCATAACATTTATATTTCTAATCCACCCAATAGCATGCCTTCATGGTGCCACAATTCACTTACGTTAAGTCAACCGAGCACCATCAAAAAGATAAGAACTATGAAAAGGAACAGCAGATTGACATGTATTTGTGCAATTTTGTCTCAACATGTTTATCCAACATATTACAAGTACAAAAGAAAGAGTGGCTATGAAAAAACAAAGACAGAAACCATGTATCTGTACAATAGGGATACAATACCTGAAGTCTATTAATAATTTGTGGGCATTACAGGCACAGATTCCTTTTTTGGATGTGATTCAAGGTTTTAGTCTTGTTAGTGCATTTAAATTACGACAATTAAAAAAAAATATGTAAAGATACTTTCATAATATTTCTTTCTTATGTGCGCAAATTGAAATCCTAAGGGCCAATATGTTTATAAAACAGCTAAAAGAGATTAAAACATCACGTGAATTGATCCACAATCCAGGTGGACCTATCTTTTTTAACATGCACAATTACAAGCATGGCTTCCTAACAAGTAAACTAGCACAACCTTCAGATGTTCCATGCATCTTACATCTATTCCTTTCGAAACGTCGTGAGAATTTTTATTGTTTTATATATATTTATTATTTTATTGTTTCCCTTCAACGTGACTTTACCGAAAGAGCTAAGAATATGAATTACTGCAGTCACGAAAGCTTTAAATGAAAATTTTACCGCCTCTACGGGGAGGGTTTCCACGTCACTTTAAGATCCTTCAACAAACTCCGGGATAAGAAGGCTCAGCTGATCGAGTCTCTCACCTTTCTGAAGAGATGCCGCGACTCTGGGGTAATTCCAATCGCATTTACACTGACCTCTGCTGCTGTAACTTCTTCTAATGCGAAACGAATTCTTTTCAAAACTAGCTTAGCTCTTATCTCAGAGAAAATCAGACTTATACGCACCGAACTAGATCAGTTAGACAAGACACTCTACAAATCACACTTATCATTGACGGCAACAATGTCCAGGTGACCGTCCCTCCCGCCTCTACATGGTGTGTGCGTGCATTCGTGCGAGGGGGGCGCCGCGTCGGCGCCGTCACTCCCAAGTGGCGGCGTCACGGCGGTGGGCACGGCCCCGACGGAGAGGCTCCGCTGCGGCAGCACCACAACTGTGTAGAGACTAAACAGCGGACGTCTGCGAGAGCACCGGCCTCGGGAGAGTGGCGGGAAATCCGAGGCACCGGTGGCGGCGTCACGGCGGTGGGTATGGCCCCGACGGAGTGGCTCAGCTGTGGCAGCACCACACAGCCCCCCGAGGTGTCAGTCCTCGTCCCGGGTTGACTGGAGCACCTCGCCTGGGTTGCCCCTACAAGGTAGCGCCGCGGGGTCCGCGGGACTCGTCCGGCTCTCGTGGCTGGCCTTGGCGGTGGTGGCTCCACCTCTCGGGGTTCCGGCGGCGGTCTCCTCCTCCACTCCAGTGGTTCTCACCGGTCCTGGGTACGTGCGAGCTGGAAGACAAACTCGGTAGCGGTAGGGTGCAGGGGCCATCGTACCCGTCTCTCCTGGCTCGGGTCGGGACCCCCTGGGGCCCGGGGCTCCGTGGGGCCCATACACTGTGCAAGGCCCCCGGGTATGGGGGGGGGGGGGTGTGGGGACCCCGGGGTATCGGGGTCCTCGAACGGCGGGGTTCTCCCTCGCTGGGGCCGCCCTCCATGGTTTTATTCGCCGGACATTGACCACCATCTCCCGGCCTCTCTCCCCCCCTTGAATCAGTACCGTCCAGGGGGAGATCTGTCGCCCCACGGTCCAGGGTCCCCGCCAGTAGGTGGTTAGCTTCCCCATCTGTCCGGCCCCGACGCGAGGGGTGTGCAGCCACACCTTGGAGCCCGCCGACTAGAAGGGGGCTCCATCCGGGGTCGGGCGCCCTGCTCCTGCCGCTGGTGTGCGGCCTCGCCTTGCAGGTAGGCCCGGACCCTAGCTCCGCATAGGGTCGAACTCACTACCCTGGTCAGTAATGACTCGTTCGGGGATCCCGTGCTTAAGTACGTAGTGTTCCACGAATGTTCGGGCCACTATGAGGGTTGTCTTATCGGGGATGGCCACCGCTATGGGATAGCGTGTGAAGTACAACACCGCTACAAGAATATATCGGTTGCCCCGGTGGGATCGCGGGAATGGCCCCTGCAGGTCGATCCCAACCAGCTGATTCGTCCGACTGACGCGGAACGGTCTCAGGGGGACCTGGTATCGCGCTGGTTTGGGCCCGCATTACTGACACGCGCGGCAGCCCTGCACCCAGGCGGCCACGTCTTGTGCTAACTTGGGCCAGAGATATTGGCGATGCAGGGTCTCCCCGTCGTGGCCCCCGAGCAGGTGGTCATGCACTAGTCTTAGCAGCTGGGGTCGCACCTGGGCGGGAACACAGATGCACCCAGGCTGGCCGGCTTCGGTGAGCTCCCGTACCACCCCGTTCTGCATGCACAACCGGGCGTACAAACCAGGCCAGGGTCCTGGTAGGGTGTCCCTCTTCTCCCGTAGGGCCGCTTCCACCGCCGCCAGATCTGGATCCTCGCAGCTGGGTCCGTCTCAGCTACTCGTCGTCCAGGCCTGGGAAGGCGCAGCCGATGTTCTCCTGGATCCGATTGGGTGGGGTTAAGCGACCCGTTGGGCCCCGGGGCGTGGGCTCCGCGTCCGCCGGGTGGTCCCCCGGTTCCCTGGTTCCCCCTGCCGGGGTTTCTGTGGCACATATTGCACTCTCCCCCGCGAGGGGGGGTTTTAGTTTCGGCGCGCCCTCGGTGGTCCGCTGTTTGCTGGCAGCGTCCCCCCGTGAAGCACGGGCAGACTTCCTCCGCCCTTGTCTCGGCGCACACCGCGGGTCGCCTCGACAAGGGCGTCCGCGTTTGCATGTGTACGCCCAGCTCTGTACTCGATTTGCAATTTGTACTCATGCAACTCCGCTAACCATCGGGCCATCTGCCCCCGTGGTTCCTTGAACGTAAGGAGGAAATGCAGGGCATGATGGTCGGTGCGCACCCGACATTTCCTGCCATACATATACGGTCGGAACTGTTTACACGCGAAGATCACGGCATACAGTTCTTGACGGGTCATGCAATAATTCAGCTCGGCCCCACTCAGGGTCCGACTGGCATATGCGATGACCCGCTCCGTCCCACCCTGCACCTGCGACAGCACCGCGCTCAGCCCACTGCTGCAGGCATCGGTGTCTAAAATAAAATTAGTGGTGAAATTGGGGAAAGCTAGAGTGGGGGTGTGGGCGAGGTGGTCTTTGAGGGTGGTGAAGGCCGTCTGGCAGGCCTCCGTCCACTGATAGGGGTTCTTAGGGGAGGTGAGTTGGGTGAGGGGGCATGCAATCTCGCTGAATCCCTTTACAGATCGACGATAATAGGTGGCGAGCCCCAAGAATGATCTCCGTCAGGTTCCTTGGCCGTGGCCATTCCACTACGGCGCGTACCTTCTCCGGATCGGTGCACACCCCGCCTCGCTGACTCGGTGTCCGAGGTATGCCACCTCGCACTGCGCAATGTAGCACTTACGCGGCTTGAGCTTGAGATGGGCTGCTCGCAATCGCTGGAACACCTCTCGCAGCCTGGACCAGTGTTCCGACAGATCTACTGAACACTGTCACCTCGTCCAGGTAAATCAGGCACTGTTCCCACTGCAAGCCCCGCATCACCAACTCCATCAATCGCTGGAACGTTGCGGGCGCGTTAGTGAGTCCGAACGGAAGCACTCGAAACTCGAACAGTCCAATTGGGGTGGTGAATGTGGTTTTTGGCCGATCCTCCTCTGCCATCTCCACCTGCCAGTACCCGGACCCCAGATCGAGGGTGGAAAAATACTGTGCTATTGCGAGGCTGTCAGAGGTGTCGTCGATGCACGGTATGGGGAAGGCGTCGCCGAGGGTGACTGCGTTCAACTTTCGGTAATCAACACAGAATCGGGTCGACCCATCCTTTTTCGTCACTAGCACTACCTGGGAAGACCAGGGGCTCGCCGAGGGCTGGATTATGTTATCACGTAGCATATCCGCGACTGCCTCTTTGATCTGGGTCCGATCAGGCGCGCCCACTCGGTATGCGGGGAGTTTGATGGGTCGGGCTGCACCTGTGTTAATTTGGTGCTTAACAAGGTCTGTCCGGCCCATATCTGAATCGTGCTCACTAAACACGTTGGCGTGCTCCTGCAACAATCCGCACAGTTGATCGGCCTCCCCCTTAGGTAAATCTGCCCAAGGCACATGTAACGCATCATGCAAGGGAACGATCTCGGCTCGGGGGGTCGGGCCGACTCGCCAGGCCAGATCCTGGTTGTCCTCGGGGCAGCCAGGGTCTTCCGCCCAGAGTGCAAACACCGAGTCGTTAGAATGGCGCGCGTGCAGGGGGTGTATGGTGGCTACCGTGGTGCGTCGTCGTAGAATTTCCGGGGTACTGTGTGGGTTAAACACCCGCATAAACAGTCGGCCCTCATCTGCGTTTACCAGTGTGGCTGACCCCACAACTCCGTATGGGTCCGCCAGCTCCGGGTGAGGAGTTAGCATTACCTCGCCCGATGGTCGGTGTGTGGGGTCGGCGGAGGGTGTTGCTACGGGCACCAGCATCTCGGCAAGCGGGCCGATGGTGACGGCCGACACCAGGGTGGCGGCCATGGGTGTGAAGTGAGGGCGATTCCGTTCTTGTCCCAGGAGCGGGATCCTCTCCCCGCTGTCCTCCACGGTGGCGCATCGCTGGCCTGGCTAGTCGTTGAGCCCCAGTTTCTCCAGGAGGTCCGTACCCGCAATACACTCATGGCACAACACACTCGAGACATAGAATTCCTGTGTACACACCTGGTGTCCGAGACGGACCTCGAGGGAGATCCTTCCCAGCAACCCCATCCCGGCTCTGCTCGCTGTGTGCCTGCAGGCGGCTCACGTCAACCCCGAGCACGCTGCAGTGTGTGGCGCTCACGAGTGAAGCCACTGCCCCCGTGTCGAGTAGGATCCAGGTGCGCTGCCCGTTCACCTGTCCTACCAGTGATGTGGCCCCCGTGATCGCCGCCACCAGCTCCCATAGCCAGTCACCTGTCCTCACCGCGTCCTTGGGTGTTGTGGTCGGAATCTGTGCGGGGGTCACTCGCTCACCATTATTACTATCGTTGTTTTGTTTTGGGACCTCGTCGATTGCACCCTTAGGTGGTCCACTCTCTAGGGGGCGTTGGCGTTTAACCCTGGCGCCTGTCTAGTGCGGGCGATTTGAGGACAGTCTCTCACGAGGTTCCCGCGGCGGTCGCACAGGTAACACGCTCGGGGAAGGGCGGTGGCCCCGTAGGAGCTTCCCCGCACGCTCCCTCTTTCCCCTCCCGTACGCCGCTGCCCAGACTCTGCCTCTAGTCGGGCCACCCTCCCGGCTAGCCCCCCTACCGTGGAGCGCATTTCCCCCATTTCCGACTGAATGGTCTCCACTGTGGACTGTAGTTTGGTGATATGGCCACCAACTTGGGTCACCTGGCCGACTATATCACCCATGCCGGTCTGTAGCCCTGCTACCCATCCCGGGGTTGTCTCGCGGGCTACCGGGGGCTCCCTTTCCCGACCCCTTACCGTCGTGGCGAGCTCCTGTTCCTCCTCTTCCTACTCTAACGACAGGCTTGCGATGGTGCGCTCTCTTCCCAGCCCCCGGAGCTGCGCGCGTTCGCTGGAAATTCCTTCACATTTACGCGCGCGCTCGACAAGGGCGTTAAAGGGGAGACGTGTATAGCTCATGTCTGGCTGCCACCACGACGTGCGAGTCAAGTATCGCTGGATCTTCTCAGCGGCAAGCTCCTCAATCATCTCTGTCGTGTATCCCAGGTGTGCGATCTTTGTTAGCTCGCGCACATCCTCGGCATAATCATGCAGGTCCTCGCCGGGTTGGCGGTAGCGTGCCTCTAAGGCTGCTTTTGCCTACTCCTCATCACGCGTACCGAAACGCAGATCAAGTCGGCGCATCAGTTCCTCTAGCTGTGTCTGCGCGCTTGTGGGTAGGGCTTCCACAAAATTGGCTGCCCGCCCATCCAGGTTCATAATAAGTTGGCGTAACGCCTGCGCGTCCGTCCACCCATTAATCTCTTTAGCCCCTATGACGTTGCGGGCGAATGCCTTCCACCAAGGAGCCCCCCGGCTGGTAAATATATGCCATATTTTTGCGTGGGGTAACGCGGGGGTTCGTACCGCTTCTGACGCCAAACTGTGGGGGCTGCCGTCCCCCGCCATCACTGAATTGTCGGGGCCGTTGCCCCCTGACTCCCCCATTACATTTGTACTACTACCACCTGGCAGTTCTGTAGGGTTCGGGTTAGCGACCTCCAACTCCTCGCCCCCCGGGGCCCCTGACTTTGTTACCGACCGCGTTGGCATGGCTCAATTAGTGGGCTTGTACGCTTTACTCTTGCGGCGCGCTACGCGGGTTCAGTGGCGGCGTGCTGCGGTGAGCGCGCTCGCGAAGCAAGACTCTGTCCCGTACGTAAAAAAATGGGTACGGCGCACTGATGCGTGACTCACGTACGTAAACAAATGGGTACGGTGCGCTGACGCGTGATTTCAGTACGTAAACAAATGGGTACGGTATGCTGACACATGACTCCCTCACACACACGCTCTACGCGCCTAGGCAATAACAAACCCAACACCGATACCTGCCCAGCCCCATACACCAATCACACGCGAGGGAGTTGGGTTCGGGGGTGAGAGGGCAGGGGTGTCTGCCGTGCGCGCGCCGCTTATTGGAGGGAGTCACTCCGCTCTGATTTAAAAGGGCCGTTTAAACAGCCGCGCGTGTACGCGCACACCAGGCGCTTAGCTCTCTGCTTCGCTAGAAACAACCGCGCATGCACGCGACCGCAAGACACTCCCGTAAATAGTCGCCCAGGTATGCGAACGCTAAGCACTCCCGTAAACAGTCGCACAGGTACGCAAGCGCTAAGCACTCCCGTAAACAATCGCCCAGGTACGTGAACGCTAAGCGCTCCCGTAAACAGCCGCACGGGCACGCGAATGCTAAGCACTCCCGTAAACAGTCGCCCAGGTACGCGAACGATAAGCACTCCCGTAAACAGTCGCCCAGGCACGCGAACGCTAAGCACTCCCGTAAACAGTCGCCCAGGTACGCGAACGCTAAGCACTCCGGTAAACAGTCGCCCAGGTACGCAAACGCTAAGCACTCCCGTAAACAGTCGCCCAGGTACGCAAACGCTAAGCACTCCGGTAAACAGCCGCACGGGCACGCGAACGCTAAGCACTCCCGTAAACAGTCGCCCAGGTACGCAAACACTAAGCACTCCGGTAAACAGCCGCACGGGCACGCGAATGCTAAGCACTCCGCCTTCCTCTTCACACTCACAAAGACCACACGACACAGTTTATCCCCCTACTAGCTATTTTATTCACCGCGAGTAACCCGCTAAACTACTCGTGATTGTGTGGGTCAGCAGACTTTAGCTTATCCCTCGGGGATCCTGGGCTGAACTTATCCTGCCTGCCTCTCCGCTTTCTTCCCTCTGATCAATTAGCCCGCACTCACCTTAGTCCCAATCTGATGCTGCAGAAGCTGTGGAACGGTGATGTTCCCGCACCCCGTGCCCCCCTGTCCAATCAGAGGTCTGGATTTTCCCGCCCTCGGATCACCGCTCTGGTGACGTCACCGCAGTGGTTTATTGGACGTCCGCTTTCCGTTCTTCCCGCTATCCGCCCACTGACTCGTGTTTGTGTGTGTGTGGTTCCACTCGCGGTGGCTAAACAGCCCCTGCCATGACCATGCCATTACAATCCCAGGTCACAGCACCGCGGTGCTCTTCAGCCTCGGGGGTAGGTCGCCCAATTTCCCGGCTGCAGGAAACCATGAAGCTTGATCTCATTAGGGGCTTCTGGATAAAAACCTGTTGGCCAGGTGACCTTCCCTCCCGGCTCTACGTGGGGTGTGTGTGCATTCGTGTGATGGGCGCGCCACGTCGGCGCCGTCACTCCCCGGTGGCTGCGTCACGGCGGTGGGCACGGCCCCGATGGAGCGGCTCCGCTGCCGCGGCACCACAACCTCTGGGTCACTGAGCCGCTTCCAAACACCCCCCATGTCAAATACATAAGCAGGAACCTGTATCGTGAGCAGCAGCATTATTTGAATACTCTGCCAAAACAATTTGAATTGTGGAGTGGTGGCACAATTCCGCAATAGCTTTATCATATCTCTGGTGATAGGAAGAATTTCTACAAGACCGAGTTCTAGAGAACCCCTTTACGCGATGTTTTGGTCTACTCTTCCACACTGGGCGGATGTTTCAGTAGAGGAAGGAGTACCCACAATTTAATGCACCGCATCCACGGCCCCTCTCCTAAGTGGGCGTCCCCAGCCCGAATGCTCGCAGGAAGCCCTCCCAGCCTCCCTGCTCGACGAACCAGGCCCCGCACACGTTCACCAACAAGGCGGCCACCACGTCCGTCACGGCCGACTTCTCCGCGTCGCTCAGACGTACGCAGTCCACCAGCCTCTTCGCGAGGGAGGAGCGAGCAGAGCACCACCAGGACCACCACGCGGCCCCAGCTCGCAGAGCCATCGCGGATGACTTCCCAGGCCACGTCCATGAGCAGCCGGCGGTGCCCTCGGTGCTCCACCCACTCCGTGTGAGGAACAGGTCCCCCAGGCAGTTGACCACCTCCTGCACCAGCTGTGCTGGCTAAACCTTCTGCAGCTGCTGGACCTGCAGCTGCTCCTGCACCTGCAGCTACTCCGTCTGTGTCACCAGGTGAGCCATGTAGCCGACGATCAGATCCGCTGTCAAGACGGTCAGCAGCTGCAGCACCTCCTTTTCCTCCCCCTCATCTTCTTCCTCCTCCTGCCCGTGTCTCATTCCTCCTCCCCGTGTCCCACTCCCTCCCCCTGTCTCCCTCCACCTCCCTGTGTCTCCCTCCTACTGTAATGTTTTGCTTTTGCAAAACACGTACTAATTTGTCAGTTACTCCCGAGATATATGGTATTTTAATTGTTTTAACAATCTTATCGATTTCAGCATTGTTGCTTTGCCATCGTGATTTGGCATTCAATGCTCTGTTAATTTGAGCATTATTGTAGCCATTCTGTCGTAGTGCTTCTTTAACGTGTTTAATCTCTCTCACGAGACTTTCACCATCTGACACTGCTTTAGCCTGATATATCAGCGTCTTGATAAGAGAGGATGTCTGAGCTGGGTGATGATGTGATTCTGCATTCAAATAGCATCAGTGTGTGCGTTCGCTTTCTGTAAACGCTGTGTGCTATTTTACCATTTAGGCCATGTCCAAGCAAAATATCTAGGAACGGGAATGTGTTATTCACCTCCATTTCCATGGTGAACTGGATGGCCGGGTTTTGTGCATTGAGATGATTTAGAAAATCATTAAGTGTATCTTTACCATGTGGCCAGGCAACCAAAGTGTCATCCACATATCTAAACCAAAAACATGGTTTCAATGTGCTCGAGACAAGTGCTCTTGTTTCAGAGTTTTCCATGTGCATATTTGCTATAGCCGGAGATAAAGGAGAGCCCATTGCTGCTCCTTCCTTTTGTTTAAAGAAATCACCTCCAAAAGAAGTAAGTGTTATTTAAACAATGATGAGCCAGTTTCAGAATATATTTTGGTAAACCTGTATTCTTTACTAGTGTATCAAGTAATTTAAGTGACTCGTTCACTGGAACCTTAGTGAATAGAGAAATCACATCAAAACTCACCAGAATATCATTAGGGTAAAGTTTAATATCTTTATTCACATTCACAAGATGTTCTGAATTTCTTATGTATGAAGATGTCCTCCCGATGTAGGGATGTAATTGTTTAGTTATATGTTTTGCTAATTTATATGTGGCAGAGCGAATTGTACTGACTATGGGTCGTAATGGGATGCCGATTTCATGAATCTTTGGTAGCCCATACAGTCTAGATGGTTTTGAGGCCCTTGGAATTATTCGGTATTGCTCATTCTTAGGGATTAATGAATTTGCAATTATTGCAGTAGTCTGACGTTCTAAAGTATTAATAGGATCTCGTTTAACTTTAATGTGGGTACTTTTCTCTAGTAAATCTTTAATTTTATTATCATAATTGGCTCGTGGCATCACCACAGTAGTGCGGCCTTCATCAGCTGCCAGGATTTTAAAATCTTTATTTAAATGAATCTCTCTTAAGGCTTTTGCTTCGTTCGAGCTAATATTTATTTTTGGTACTTTGCTATTTTCAATTATTTTTTCAACCTCGTGTCTAGTCATCTCTGCCTCATTATGTGGAAGGAGTCTAACTGCTGATTCTACCTCAGCAATTATCTCATCCACTGGAATTGTGCGTGGGGTAACGGCAAAGTTAAGGCCTTTAGAAAGGACAGAGATCATGTCACTGGTTAAAACAGTGTTAGTCAAGTTCATTACGGGTTTGTTTTTAAATTGTTCGTTTTTAGTGGGTATTTGTTTATTATGAAGTCTAGATAATTTATTCATTTGGCTAGTTTTGGTTAGATTAAACACATTATCAGCCGATTGTTGTGTTATGGTCTCGATTATATTCCAATAATGCATTGATCTACTTGCTTATATCTAAGTGCAACTGTCTTAGAGATTCTGAAATGTAAGATAATTCACTCCTGTTGTGCTGTATTCTCTCTATTAATAATCATTTGCTAGCTTTGTGTAGTATTTGGTTAGCTTTAGCAGACTTTGTGATGTGTTATTTTAACTGCGTTTGGTATTAACTTCGAATCTCTGCACCTTTTGAGGAACGTCAGTGAAGATATCAATTCCATCCGCTTGATGCGGAGCTTCTCCAACTTTCTGGTTTTAAGAAAAGTATCCTCCCCATAGAGGTTAGTCAGTTTAACACGTAGGCTTTCGCGACCAATATTATTCATAATAAACGTGTTTGGGTTAGATCGCGTTATTAATAAATGTGTCGTAACCCTCCACCACCCGACACGGCCAATCAGTAAAAAAGTGTCATGTTGACAAAAGACAAAATAGTTCACTACTTTAGCCCACTGGTGTGTTGAAGAGTGAATCCACAACATTTACAATTTTTTAGTATGACGTTTCGCTGGTAATTACATCCAGCATCATCGGGCAATTCGCCAGAAGGTGAAGCCCTCACTCACTCGCGGTCTTAAATAGAGCAGCAGGGTGACATCATTTAACTCATTCAGGTGCAGTGATTTGAGGCGGAGTGGGGGGTATTTTAATTATATAATAGATTAGTAATCAGTCAAATGTTATGATCAGTAATAAGTTGTAGATTAGTAATTAGGTGTAATGTGTATTATTGTAATTATATACTACGTTAGTAATCAGTTAATTAGTATGTTTCCCCACAACGAGGGTATACAGCTGCTCTGACATGGGACGACCCTGTCGTACACCTCTTCTGAAGCTGACAGGGGCAGTGAGCGTACCGTTGACTTTGATTAGACACTGGACTTCAGTGTAGAGCAGGCGGTTCAGTCCCAGGAAGCTGGTCCCAAAACCAAACGCCCTCGGTGGTCCCATTAGGTACCCGTGGTCAAACGCCTTCTCTTGGTCGAGGGAGAGAAGCGCGAGTGGGAGCCCCCTTTCTCTCGAAGAGGGTGCTGAGGTCTCTGACGAGGAAGACGCCATCATGAATTGTTCTCACTGGGACCGTGTGGGCCTGGTCACTGCCCACCACCTGAGCCAATACAGTCTTCATCTTGGAGAATAGCGCTTTGGCCAGAATTCTTCTCTCCTTATAAACGTCTATGCCTGCCCAAGATGAAATCTGGAGAGACCTACCGCGCAGTCAGGGCCGCAGTCGCGACAGCAGCTCCCTGCGTCCCGGGAGCCGGTGCGGGTTGCCGGACCGCGTCACCGGCGCCGTTCGGAGCGCCGCGGGCGCTGTGTCGGGCGGAGTGGCGCAGCGCGTGCCCGTGGTGCCGTCGCCGGGCATTGCGCGCAAGCAGCATCACGTGTCGTGCAGTCAGGGCGGCATGGGTCGGTGGGTGGGTGTGTGGGTCGGTTTGGGTGGGTGGGTCGGTTTGGGTGGGTGGGTCGGTTTGGGTCAGTGGGTGGATGGGTGGGTCGGTGTGGGTGGGTGGGTTGGTTTGGGTCGGTGGGTGGGTTGGTCGGTCGGTGTGTGGGTCGGTGGGTGGGTGGGTCGGTCGATGGGTGGGTGGCCACTCACATTGATTGACAAACATAGAAGCTGCAACCAATATCGGTGACTCTCATGTGGCCGGCCTGAGAGAGCATCACGTTGTCCTGGACGCACACGGGGAGGCAAGGGGAGGTCACGCTCAGAGGCTGCCCTGTGAGCGGTCAGCCAGCAGTGGATCGACCCACGAACAACGACAATTACAAAGGTCCCCTCGTGTAGCCGCTAGCAGGCTGTAGGGCCAAGTGCTGTTAGAAGTAGCTAGTAGCAGCACTGCCTATGCAAGCTGACAACGTGGCACACACAGAGGGAGTGGGTGGCCAGTACCACGGCCGGCCGCCTTTGTCTCCCCCATTGGGCGATGTTTACTACACACCACCGCTACAACAGGAGCGAGCGCGAGTGCGTCGTGGGGAGCGTGCGCGCCCCCAGAGTGCCCTCCGCTATCACCGGCTTTGATGACCGCGTGGACGATGCCGCGGGACTTGGTCTGGGCCAGGAAGCGGACGATTCCACTGGTGTATGACCTCAACGCGGCGTCGTTGATGCGCCAGATCACCGCTCGCTTGCTCAATTCGTAGAGGCAATCCCGGCGGCGGCAGCAGCAGCAACGACGACGATAGCGATGATGACGGTAATGAAGATGATGATGACGATGATGATAATGACGATAATGATGACAATGACGATGGTGATAATCACGATGACGATGGTGATGATGACGATAGTGATAATGACGATAATGATGACGATAATAACAATGGTGATGATGCGTACTTCAACAGCTGCAGCACGAGGCAGTTGTGTCCGCGGAAGTGGAACGAGTGCAGGACGCGGATGACGCCGTGCAGCTCAGCACTGCCCTCCCCTGCAGCTCCGTGATCACCTTCAGCTCCATCCTCTGCATCTCCATCTTGGTAGGGCTGCGTGCACACAGCAAGTCTGTGGGTCTCTGGGTCTCTGTGGGTCTCTGTGGGTTTCTACGTGTGTCTATGGATCTCTATGGGTGTTTGGGGGTCATAGTAGTTTTACGGAGGTTATTATTATTTTTTACTATTTTACTCATTATTTTGTAACCATGTATTTACTTCCATTATCTATTATTTTCTTCATTTATAATTATTACGACTGCGGCCGCTTTGTTAAGACCACCACCACCCACACCATTTCCAACCACACCAAAACACCACCACCCACCCACACCACCATCCCCATCACCCCCGCAACAACCCACTTGATGGGCAGTGCCAGCATCTTCACAGCCACCAGGAATCCCATCTTGTGGTCCACACACCGCAGCACTACTCCCTGCCCTTCCTCGCCAAATTATTCTCTCGCACCTCGAAGTGGTATTGGAGCTGCTCCTGGGGAATATAAAATGGAGCAGATGAGGCAGCAGCGCCGCCACAAGCCAGTCAGTCACAATCACGATGTGAATGTTTAACGCTTAGTGGTAGGAGCAGCAGTGGTAGTAGTGGTTAGTAGTAGCAGTAGTGTGTGTGTGTCTGTATGTGCGAGTCTCACAGGGATATAGTTGTGGGTCTCTGTGGGTGTCTCTGTGTCTGTGCGTCTCACTGGGATGTAGCTGTGGGTCTCTATTGGTGCCTCTTTGAGTCTCAATGTGTATCTGTAGATCTCTATGGGTGTCTGTGAGTCTCACAGGGATGTAGTTGTGGGTCGTTATGGGTGTATCTATGGGTGTCTCAATGGGTGTCTCAATGAGTGTGTCTATGAGTGTCTGTCTTTGTGAGCCTCACAGGGATATATTTGTGTTCTTGGTTGTCGTAGCCATCGTTGTTGATGCAACCGCGGGATTTGCCCTCGTCCATAGAGACAAAACAAACTTGACAGACGTCGGCCAGCTCCTCCTGTCGCTCGGTCAGGCGAGGCAGGAAGAGTGCCAGGATCACTGCACACCTGACAACAACTATGGGTTTTTTTTCTTTACCGACAGAACCAGAGTGTTTCTTACACACCAATAAGCCCAGTAAATTGGCACAGTAGGGGGCACAGGTGGTGCATCAGCCACTCGTCTCAGTCGGTCGACCCGTGGCACCTGTTGGGTCTGCCCCGTGACCTCCTGCCAGCGGGAGTTCGACACTTCACTTGGCTTAAAAGTGCACATAGCCTGGCACAAGCGTCGTTATGATGTCACCGCCACTTAGTGGCGAATGGCGGTTGTTGTGTGTGTGTGTATATTCAATCAGGCCAAGAATGTGTGCACCACAGAGTGAATCTCACTGCGGTACAGTGGACAGGCCATGCCGCGCCGCTGCAACTCGAAGATGCAGCGGCGGCACGTGGCAAGGTGGCCGCCGTCGCCGTGAACCAACGTGCAGCTACGCGGCTCACACTGGCACACCACGCACCCACCCACAACACCACCACTACCCACACCACAACCACCACCCACAACACCACCACCACCCACAACACCACGCACCCACCCACAAGACCACCACCATCAGCCACACCAACACCACCCACACCACCAACACCACCAACCACACTTCCAGCACCACCACCCATGCCACCACCACCTATACCAACACCCGCACCAAAACCACCCACACCACCAGCACCACCCACAACAACACCACCACCCACAACACCACCACCACCCACACCACCACCCACACCAACGCCACCCGCACCACCAACACCACCAACCACACTACCAGCAGCACTACCCAGGCCACAACCACCCATGCCACCACTACCTACATCACCACCACCCACACCACCACCACCAACCACACCACCACCACCACCCACACCACGCACCCACCCACAACACCACCACCCACACCATCACCACCACCCACACCACCACCGCTACCGGCTGGAGTGTAAGAAGGAGAGGCAGTGGTGGAGGTGGTGTTGACGCTGGCACCTGCTCGCCTGTTGTCGGCTGTCACTACGGAGAATATCTTCATGAGCAGCGCTAATACTGAGTGTCTGAGATCTCTGAGTGAGAATCCCTCCACACCAAACACCTCCCCCAGGGGGTCCCCCGCCACACCTCACCAGGTACTGCCTCTCTTCATCGTAAAGTCGCCTCCGCTTGATGTACTGTTCCACGTAGTGGAACACCTGCTCCACAGTGAATGTGTCGCCCTCGGCACCGACCGACTGCAGCAGTGGAAGCATCCGAGGCACCGGCTTCAGGAGTGTTCCTCCGAGCTTGTCAGAGACATGGACAATTCCATGCACTGTATGTGTTCTGTATTTGTACGTGGATAGTAACGACAGTGGATGTACATTCACTCCGAGTCTTTACTGGGTCGTTAAACAGCATGGGGTACACAATGACGTGAAACTTCACATCTACCCTACCTCCGTGCTCCATGCCGAAAAGCCACTGCAGTGGTAATAAAACTGCAACGTATTTTATTCATCAACCTGCATTTTCTTATTTTTCCCAAATTTTAACCCGGGTTGGGCTGTCGCCATCCTGCCCTGGAACCAATTATTCATTCGTGTCTCTAGCAGACCATTGCAAGCCTTGTGTTAGAGAATGGCTCACTGAAGCTGATATCACAGAGCTACTTCTGAGTACCCTTCAAGTGCCCTCTGGTCCACAGTAAAGAGCAGCACCCTCCCACCTGTCCTTTAAGTCGGAGTAACGTTGGTCATAACAATGTTCTTTTCGTTGAAATTTATCCAAATTAAGTGCAGAACCACATTGCAGCAATGTGATGGTTTATTTTGTGCTGTCAATGACGACAAGGCTGAGATCATTTACTCGCTAGACTTGAGAACCCGTTTTAATCACTTGCGGGTGCCTGTATTCAAACCCAAGTACTCCGTGGTGCCAGTTCCGTGCTATGACCTCTTGGCCACTGGGCCGCCTCTAAACACCCCCCATGTCAAATACATAAGCAGCAACCTGTACCGTGAGCAGCAGCATTCTTTGAATACTCTGCCAAAATAATTTTTATCGTGGAGTGCTGACACAATTCCTCTCCTCAGTGGGCGTCCCCAGCCCAAATGCTCGCAGGAAGCGCCCCCAGCCTCCCTGCTCGACGAGCCAGTTCCCGCACGCGTTCACCAGCAGGGCGGCCACCGCGTCCGTCACGGCCGACGTCTCCTCCGCGTTGCTCAGACGTACGCATTCCACCAGCCTCTTCGCGAGGGAGGAGCGAGCAGACCACCACCAGGACCACCACGCGGCCCCAGCTCGCGGAGCCATCGCGGAGGACCTCCCAGGCCACGTCCACGAGCAGCCGGCGGGGCCCTCGGTGCTCCACCCGCTCCTCCGTGTAGCTCACCAAGTCCAGAACGGAGTCTCTGAACCGCGCGAGGGACAGGTCTCCCAGGCAGTTGACCACCTCCTGCACCAGCTGCGTTGGCTGAACCTCCTGCAGCTGCTGAACCTTCTGCACCTTCTGCAGCTGCTCCTGCACCTGCAGCCACTCCGTCTGTGTCGCTAGGTGAGCCATGAAGCCGGCGACCAGATTCGCTGGCAAGACGGTCAGCAGCTGCAGCGCCTCCTTCTCTTCCTCCCCCTCGTCTTCCTCCTCCACCTCATCATCTTCCTCCTCCCCCTCCTTAGACTCCTTCTCCTCTGTCTCCCTCTAACTCCCTGTGTGACCCTCCTCCCCCGGTCTCCTTCCTCGTCCCCGTGCGTCCCTCCTCCTTCCCCCGTCTCCCTCTTCCCTGTGTCTCCCTCTTTTTTCTTTTTGCTGTTGAAGTTTTTTTTTTATTTCCACAAGGTGTAAACGCCGTATCCCTTATTTTGTAATTGTAATTCTGGGCCAAAGAGGTCCCACAAACGTAAACGTTTTGTATTTAAAATATAACACAACAACAATGAATGGCTTAGTGGGTAAAGTAAGACGCACGCCAAAACGGGTGAGTTAAATAAATCCAATCTCTCCTACCGGATTATAGGACGCAAACCAAACTTTGTTGTAACAAGAACATAAAAAAACTGATTCTCTTAATCAGGTGAATACGGTAAAGGGGCTGAGTCTGTGGTTGCCGGTGTGGTGAGTCTGTGGGTCTCTGTGTGGTGACGATGTCTATGGGTCTCTGTGGTGATGGCAATGTCGGGTGGTGGCGGGTTTAACCACACAACATTTATATATTCACGCGATCTAACCCAAACAAAACCTGTACTACGGAGTCAACAACAACGACGTGAGGGCTCTCCGACGCGCGTCTCGGTTGGGGTGAGGGTGCTTTCTGTTGTATATGTAGGTTATGAAAATTTGATGTAAATAATAAAAATTAAATGAAATTTGCATAATAATCCGACATTATGCTAATTGATGTAAGTGCATAGACTATGCTAATTCGAGAGATAATCGTATTAATTTATGCTAGTGTATGTGTGATTATGCTACTGCGAGCCGTTATGATAATTAGGCCCCGCCTCGTTGACGAGGGTCGTTTATCAATCTGGATAATGCAATTAATCGTATGCAGTTATGCAGGTACTGTGAGCATGTCACATTAAACTCGGCTGTGTTGTTTAACTTCGTATTATCGATGGGTATAATACAATTATTCTCGCTTTAACATTTACTGAGTATGTGTTAGTGTGTTCAGCCAGGTCTCCAAGTTCAGATCTCAGCACAGAATACAGTTCTTATGCATAAATTTCAGGAAAGAACACACAACACTTCCGTGTTAATCAATTTTAATGACGATAGTGATAATGACGATAATGATGACGATGGTGATAATGATGACGATGGTGATAATGATGACGATAATAACAATGGTGATGATGCGTACTTCAACAGCTCCAGCACGAGACAGTTGTGTCCGCGGAAGTGGAACGAGTGCAGGACGCGGATGACGCCGTGCAGCTCAGCACTGCCCTCCCCCTGCAGCTCCGTGATCACCTTCAGCTCCATCCTCTGCATCTCCATCTTGGTAGGGCTGCGTGCACACAGCAATTCTTTGGGTCAGTTTAACACGTAGGCTTTCGCGACCAATATCATTCATAATAAAGGTTTTTGGGTTAGATCGCGTTTATTTATAAATGCGTCGCAACCCTCCACCACCCGACACGGCCAATCAGCAAAAAAGTGTCACGTTGACAAAAGACAAACAATTCACTACTTCAGCCCACCGGTGTGTTGAAGAGTCAATCCACATTTACAGTTTGAGTACGACGTTTCGCTGGTAAATACATCCAGCATCATCAATTGCTTGATGATGGTAAATACATCCAGCATCATCAATTGCTTGATGATGCTGGATGTATTTACCAGCGAAACGTCGTACTCAAACTGTAAATGTGGATTGACTCTTCAACACACCGGTGGGCTGAAGTAGTGAATTGTTTGTCTTTTGTCAACGTGACACTTTTTTGCTGATTGGCCGTGTCGGGTGGTGGAGGGTTGCGACACATTTATAAATAAACGCGATCTAACCCAAACACCTTTATTATGAATTATTTGGGTCTCTGTGGGTCTCTATGAGTGTCTAAGGGTGTCTATGGATCTCTATGGTTGTCTCTAGTTTATAGTAGTCTTAAGAGGGTTATTATTTTAGTGAGATAGTTTCAGTTTATATTTAGAGAGTTTTACGGAGGTTATTATCATTGCTGTTTACTATTATACTCATTATTTTGTAACCATGTTGTATTTACTACCATTTATGATCTATTATTATTTTATTCATGTATAATTATTACGACTGCTCCCACTGTGTTAAGACCACCACCACCCACACCATTTCCAACCACGCCACATCACCACTACCCACCCACCCCCCCACCAACCCCATCACCCCTGCCCCAACCCACTTTCCGTGCAGTACCAGCATCTTGACAGCCACCAGGAATCCCATCTTGTGGTCCACGCACTGCAGCACCACACCCTGCCCTCTCTAGCCAATCTTCTCTTGCACCTCGAAGCCCTATTGGTGCTGATCCTGGGGTATCTAAAAAGCAGCCGAAGCAGCAGCAGCGCCGCCACAGCCAGTCAGAGTCACAATCACGATGGGAATATTTAACGCTTAGTGGTAGGAGCAGCAGTGGTCGTAGTGGTTAGTAGTTAGTAGTAGCAGTAGTGCCTGTGTGTCTGTGTGCCTTTGTGTGTGTGCCTGTGTTTGTGTGTCTGTCTGTGCGAGTCTCACAGGGATATAGTTGTGGGTCTCTGTGGGTATCTCTGTGTCTGTGCATCTCACTGATATATAGCTGTGGGTCTCGATTGGTGCCTCTGTGAGTCTCTATGAGTGTCTCTGTGGATCTCTATGGGTGTCTGAATGGGCTCTGTGGGTGTCTCTGTGAGCCTCACAGGGATGTAGTTGTGGGTCGTTATGGGTGTTATCTATGGGTCTCTATAGGTGTCTCAATGGGTGTATCTATGGATGTCTGGGTCTCTGTGAGCCTCACAGGGATGTATTTGTTTTCTTGGTCGTCGTAGCCATCGTTGTAGATGCCACCGCGGGATTTGCCCTCGTCCATAGAGAAAAACCAAACTTGACAGACGTCGGCCAGCTCCTCCTCCTGGCGCTCGGTCAGGCGAGGCTCGAAGAGAGCCAGGATCGCTGCAGACGTGACAACAACAACTTAAATCATTAACTATGTTTTTTTTATTTACCGAAACAACCAAAGAGTGTTTTTACACACACCAAAAAGCCCAGCAAGTTGGCGGTTGTTGTGTGTCTGTGTGTGTGTGTGTGTTCTGTAGCGGTTAGCGCGCTGCGCTATGAACCTGGCGACCCGGGTTTGATTCCCGCTCACGGCCAACACCAGTGACGATTTTCTGAACCGGTCCCGGGCTTCCCCTAGGTCGACTCAGCCTCAAATGAGTACCTGGTGCGGTGTGTAAACATTGCCACTGGGGAGACAAAGGCGGTCGGGCGTGGTGCTGGCCACCCACCCCCTCGTGTACCGTTCCGGCCTTCATAGGTGCTCGCTAACAGCACTTGCCCCTACAGTCTGTTAAGGCTATATGGGGGATCTTTATCTTTGTGTTCTGTCAGACCAGGAATGTGTGCACCACAGAGTGAATCTCCCTGCGGCACAGGGGACAGGCCATGCCGCGCCGCTGCAACTCGAAGACGCAGTGGCGGCATGTGGCAAGGTTTTCGCTGTCGCCGTGAACCAACGTGCAGCTACGTGGCTCACACCGGCACACCACGCACCCACCCACAACACCACCACCACCCACAACACCACCCACAACACCACCAGCACCACCACCCATGCCACCACTACCTACACCACCACCAACCACACCACCCACACCATCACCATCCACCACCGCTACCGGCTGGAGTGTAAGAAGGAGAGGCAGTGGTGGAGGTGGTGTTGACGCTGGCACCGGCTCGCCTGTTGTCGGCCGTCACTACGGAGAATAACTTAATGAGCAGCGCTGCCACCGAGTGTCTGAGATCTCTGAGTGAGAATCCCTCCAGACAAAACACCTCCTCCAGGGGGTCCCTGCCACACCTCACCAGGTACTGCCTCTCTTCATCGTAAAGTCGCCTCCGCTTGATGTACTGTTCCACGTAGTGGAACACCTGTACCACCGTGAATGTGTCGCCCTAGGCACCGACCGAATGCAGCAGAGGAATCATCCGAGGCACCGGCTTCAGGAGAATGTTCCTGCGAGCTTGTCAGAGACATGGACAATTCCATGCACTGTATGTGTTCTGTATTTGTACGTGGATAGTAACGAGAGTGGATGTGCATTCACTCCGAGTCTTTACTGTGTCGTTAAACAGCATGGGGTACACAATGACGTGAAACTTTACATCTACCCTACCTCTGTGCTCCATGCCGAAAAGCCACTGCAGTGGTAATAAAACTGCAACGCATTTTATTCATCAACCTGCATTTTCTTATTTTTCCCAAATTTTAACCTGGGTTGGGCTGTCGCCATCCTGCCCTGGAACCAATTATTAATTCGTGTCTCTAGCAGACCATTGCAGGCCTTGTGTTAGAGAATGGCTCACTGAAGCTGATATCACAGAGCTACTTCTAATTACCCTTCAAACGCCCTCTGGTCCACAGTAAAGAGCAGCACCCTCCCACCTGTCCTTTAAGTAGGAGTAACGTTGGTCATAACAACGTTCTTTTCGATGAAATTTATCCAAATTAAGTGCAGAACCACATTGCAGCCATGTAATGGTTTATTTTGTGCTGTCAATGACGACTGGGCTGAGAACATTAGCTCGCTAGAATTGAGAACCTGCTTTGATCACAGGCGGTGTGGATTCAAACCCAAGTACTCCGTGGTGCCTGGTCAGTGCTATGACCTCTGGGTCACTTAGCCGCCTCCAAACACCCCCCATGTCAAATACATAAGCAGCAACCTGTATCGTGGGCAGCAGCATTCTTTGAATACTCTGTCAAAAAATGTTTATTGTGGAGTGGTGGCACAATTCCGCAATTGCTTTCTCATACCTCTGGTGACAGGAATAATTTCTACAAGACGGAGTTCTAGAGAACCCCTTTACTCGATGTTTTGGTCTACTATTCCACACTGGGCAGATGAAGAGGAAGTAGTACCTACACTTTAACACACCGCATCCGCAGCCCCTCTCCTAAGTGGGCGTCCCCAGCCCGAATGCTCGCAGGAAGCCCTCCTAGCCTCCCTGCTCGACGAGCCAGGCCCCGCACGCGTTCACCAGCAGGGCGTCCACCGCGTCCATCACGGCCGCCGTCTTCTCCACGTCGCGCAGACGTATGCAGTCGACCAGCCTCTTTGCGAGGGAGGAGCGAGCAGAGCACCACCAGGACCACCACGCGGCTCCGGCTCGCAGAGCCGTCGTGGAGGACTTCCCAGGCCACGTCCACGAGCAGCCGGCGGGGCCCTCGGTGCTCCACCCGCTCCTCCGCGTGGCTCACCAGAACGGAGTTTCTGAACCACGCGAGGAACAGGTCTCCCAGGCAGTTGACCACCTCCTGCGCCAGCTGTGCTGGCTGAACCTTCTGCAGCTGCTGGAGCTGCAGCTGCTCCTGCACCTGCAGCTACTCCTGCACCTACATCTACTCCGTCTGTGTCGCCATGTGAGCCATGTTGCCGGCGATCAGATTCGCTATCAAGACGCTCAACAGCTGCAGCGCCTCCTTCTTTTCCTCACCTTCCTCCTCCCCCTCGTTTTCCTCCTCCCCCTCCTCCTCCTCCTCCTCCCCCTCCTCCTCCACTTTCAAAACAAAGAGTGAGGACATAATATCAATAACCCGGGAATTTTATAGTGACCTCTTCTTTCCTGATAAAACGTCTATGCCTGCCCAGAATTTCCTAAAGAGCTCGGTGAAAGTACTGTCCTCCAGCAGGGCGTTGTTGAAGTGCCAGTAGGCCTCACCACTTGGTGTTCCACGCAGCCTGAGGTCCAGCAGGATCAGGCTGTGGTCTGTTAGTGATGCAGCCCCTGATGTCAGCAGTCAGAATGCTCGAGACAAGACTTCTGGAGATGTAGAAACGGTCGATCCTGGACTGTGTAGCTGGTTCATTGCCCCGTGTCCGCGTGAAGGTGAAGCTTCGCCGCCTAGGGTGGTGCAGCCGCCACACGTCCACCAGATCGGAGGCGTCCAGAAGGGCTTGGAGCTCTCCCCGGAGATTGGCGTTGCAGTGCCCCTTCCCTGTGTGGTCGAGAGCATCCAGCGTGCAGTTGTAGTCACCTCCCGTGACCACAAACTCGTCCCCTGGAATGCCACCGAGGTGGTTCCGCAGAAGTTGCAGGAACCCGGGTCTCTCACTGTCAGTGGTGGGAGCGTACACGTTGACGAGGTGGATGGCGGTGACGCCGACCTGCACCGTGAGGTCCAGGATCCTCCCCTTGATCACCTCCACCTGGCTGACGGTGTCGGGGGAAAAGTTTGGTGACAGCACGGTTGCTACTCCTGAGGAGGTGTTGCTGAAGTGGCTGATGAAGGGCTTCGCTCTCCACTCCGTCCTCCAGGCAACGTCATTGTCCATGGCGAGATGGGTCTCCTGCACGAACAGCACGGAGACCTTATGCTGCTTTGCAAGGTATCCTACGTAGTATATTCTCAGCGCCCCTCTGCACCCATTCATGTTCAGGGAGGCGTTGCGCAACGTCATTGTGAGTGAGTCGCCCGCCTGTTCCAATGAGTCACCTTGCTGAGGAGGCTCCTTACCCTGGACGTCTCCAGGTCTCTCGATTGTTTTCCTTCCTGCTGGAGCTCTGTGAGGATGCGTCAGAGGGAGACCTCTATGGCGTCTGGCTCGCCATCTTGTCAAGGCCTCCATCACCTTGTTTGGTTTCCTGGGGGTCTCTTTGAAGAATCTCCACAGGTCTTCCTGGCAGAAGATGGGTGCCCGCGAAGATGACCTCTTTGAGACCTGGTTGGTTTCGCTACCCACACGGAGGTCATCATCCGAGTCCCCCTTCTTGCTTCCATGCCCTGCATGTGGGGGCCAAGAGTCGGGGGCCCATGGTTGGCTCCATGTGGCCTCCCCCAGGGGCCGTGGCAGGTGGAATGCTACCGCACGCCTCTTCCACATTAGCAGGGCACTCTGCGAGGCTTGCAGGGTGTCCTTATTCTGTCTTTTTAATTCTGGGCCAAAGAGGTCCCATAAACGTAAACGTGTTGTATTTAAAATATAACACAAACAACAGCAATGAATGGCTTAGTGGGTAAAGTAAGACGCACCCCAAAACCGGTGAGTTAAATAAATCTGATCTTTCCTATTACCGGATTATAGGACGCAAACCAAACTTTGTTGTAACAAGAACATAGAAAAAACTGAGTCTCTTAATCAGGTGAATACGGTAAAGGGGCTGAGTCTGTGGGTGTCAGTGTGGTGAGTCTGTGGGTCTCTGTGTGGTGAGTCTGTGGGTCTCTGTGTGGTGATGGCCATGTCGGGTGGTGGCGGGTTTAACGACACAAAATTAATATATTCACGCGATCTAACCCAAACAAAGCCTGTACTACGGATTCAACAACAATGACATGAGGGTTCTCCGACGCGCGTCTCGGTTGGGGTGAGGGTGCGGTCGCGCCGTCTCCTCCGTACGGATTGTTTCTTCCTTTCCCAACTGCGATGTTCTCGCTCTCTCCTCTCTTTTTGTCTCCACCGTCGCCAACCGTCGGAGCTCGGCATCCGCGGCCCCTCTCCTAGGTGGGCGTCCCCAGCCCGAATTCTCGCAGGAAGCCCTCCCAGCCTCCCTGCTCGACGAACCAGGCCCAGCACGCGTTCACCAGCAGGGCGGCCACCACGTCCGTCACTGCCGCCGTCTTCTCCGCGTCACTCAGACGTACGCAGTCCACCAGCCTCTTCGCGAGGGAGGAGCGAGCAGAGCACCACCAGGACCACCACGCGGCCCCAGCTCGCGAAGACGTCACGGAGGACCTCCCAGGCCACGTCCACGAGCAGCCGGCGGGGCCCTCGGTGCTCCACGCGCTCCTCCGCGTGGCTCACCAGAACAGAGTCTCTGAACCGCGCGAGGAACAGGTCCCCAGGCAGTTGACCACCTCCTGCACCAGCTGTGCTGGCTGAACCTTCTGCAGCTGCTGGACCTGCAGCTGCTCCTGCACCTGCAGCTACTCTGTCTGTTTCGCTAGGTGAGCCATGAAGCCCGCGATCAGATTCGCTGTCAAGACAGTCAACAGCTGCAGCGCCTCCTTTTTCTTCCTCCCCCTCACCTTCTTCTTCCTCCTCCTCCACTCATAAAACAAAGAGTGAGGACATAATATCAATAACCTGGGAATTTTATAGTGACCTCTTCTCTCCTGATAAAACGTCTATGCCTGCCCAGAATTTCCTAAAGAGGTCGGTGAACGTACTGTCCTCCAGCAGGGCGTTGTTGAAGTGCCAGTAGGCCGCAGCACTTGGTGTTCCACGCAGCCTAAGGTCCAGCAGGATCAGGCTGTGGTCTGTTAGTGGTGCAGCCCTGATGTCAGCAGGCAGAATGCTCGAGACAAGACTTCTGGAGATATAGAAGCGGTCGATCCTGGACTGGGTAGCTGGTTCATTGCCCCTTGTCCTCGTGTAGGTGAAGCTTCGCCGCCTCGGGTGGTGAAGCTGCCACACGTCCACCAGATCGGAGGGGTCCAGAAGGGCTTGGAGCTCTCCCCAGAGCTTGGCGTTGCAGTGACCCTTCCCTGTACGGTCGAGAGCATCCAGCGTGCAGTTGTAGTCACCTCCCATGACCACAAACTCGTCCTCTGGAATGCCACCGAGGTGGTTCCGCAGAAGTTGCAGGAACCCGGGTCTCTCACTGTCAGTGGTGGGAGCGTACACGTTGACGAGGTGGATGGCGGTGTTGCCGACCTGCGCCCGGACGTCCAGGACCCTCCCCTTGATCACCTCCACCTGGCTGACGGTGTCAGGAGTGAAGTTTGGTGACAGCACGGTTGCTACTCCTGAGGAGGTGTTGCTGAAGTGGCTGAAAAAAGGCTCCCATTTTCCACTCCGTCCTCCAGGCAACCTCATCGTCCATGTCGAGATGGGTCTCCTGCACGAACAGCACAGAGACATTATGCTGCTTTGCAAGGGACGCTGCGTAGTATCTTCTCAGCGCCTCTCGGCACCCATTCATGTTCAGGGAGGCGATGCGCAGTGTCATTGTGAGCGAGTGGCCCGCCTGTTCCAATCAGTCACCTTGCTGAGAAGGCTCCTTACCCTGGACCTCTCCAGGTCTCTCGATTGTTGTCCTTCCTGCTGGAGCTCCCCTAGGATGCGTCTGAGGGAGACTTCTATGGCGTCTGGCTCGCCATCCTGACAAGGCCTCCATCACTTTGTTTGGTTTCCTGTGGGTCTCTTCGAAGAATCTCCACAGGTATTCCTGGCAGAAGATGGTGCCCGCGAAGATGACCTCTTTGAGACCTGGCTGGTTTCGCTACCCACACGGAGGTCATAATCCGAGTCCCCCTTCTTGCTTCCATGCCCTGCATGTGGGGGCCAAGAGTCGGGTGCCCATGGTTGGCTCCATGTGGCCTCTGTTGTATATGTGGGTGTGTGAAAATTGATGAAAAATAATTAAAATTAAATGAAATTCGAAATTTGCATAATTAATCCGAAATTATGCTAATTTGTGTACTTATGCGTGTAACTATGCTAATTAGAGAGGTAATCGTATTAATTTATACGAGTGGGTGTGGCTGTGTTAATGATAGCCTTTATGATAATCAGGCCCCGCCTCGTTGACGAGGTTGGGTTATCAATCAGGATAACGCAATCAATCGTGTGCCGTTACGCTAGTGTCAATTCGGCCTCGTTGTCTAACTTCGTATTATTGATCAGCATAATACAATGATTCTCGCTTTAACACTCCCCGAGTGTTCATATTTTAGGTCCCATGTTCACATCGTTCGTTTTAGTTTAATGAGTGTGGATTGGTGTGTTTATAGTTTAGGTTCCCGAGTTCATATCTCGTCGCAGGATACAGATCTTATGCAAAAACTTCAGGAAAGAATCACACGACCACTTCTGTATTAATCAATTTATTTTCTAATTAAACCTTAACTATAATATGTATGTGACTCTCAATCTCGGAACTTCAAAACGGTATCCACAAGGTATCAAGACAGTATCATCAACGACTGTACGATTTCACTTTGATAACACATGGACCCCGCATAAAGCGATTGTTGTTAGTGAGAGAGAGAGTCAGAATATGCAAATGCTATGTTACACAAAAGCTTATACATTATAATATGAACGATCATTATGCTTGAAATAGTCAGCACATTATCACAGGCGACTGATTAACATGCAACGGTATTCATATAAAAAAGACAATCAAACAGTTATTATTTCCAAAGGCATGAATGTAACAACAGATCCACCGGACAGACTATAAGATTATCGAAATGGCTTAGTGTGAGGGTATGCGGCGGAATGTGTTATCTCACGGGAGATTAATTAATTAATTCGTGAATAAGAATGTATGATCAGAAAATCGGTTTAGCACGATTCCTCCCCGGGAGCGTAGCTCCGTGGCGAAGGTGCCAAGGGTTAATTCGTATTGATGGATCGGTTGGTAACTTATGCGATTAGAAGTACAGTCCAAAACAAAATATTAAAGAGGGAAATTATGAATATACTTATAAATGACGGACTGTTATCACACGATCGATGCTTCCACAGCCAGATGGTTCACGGACTTGAGTGTTCGCTTCTGGTTAAGGACCTGTGTATGTTTGAGTGATATGAATTGTTTTGAATAGTCAGTGTTTGGAATTAATTATTTGCGTTGCCATATGCTGAAGTTGGCATCGCTTGTAGGAGAAGTAGCCTCGCTCCCTTTAGAGCGGTGAGGTGTGTGGGAGTGCATCATACGAATCGCCGCCCTCCTCCACGCAGCAGCCAGCCTCTGTCCACGGGGGAGAGTTGCTTGATCGCTCTCAGTTCTGCTCAGTGGACACCTCTCTCCACTGCTGGATGAGCTGCGCGATCACGCTCGTGCTGGTTCGCTGACAGCAGTTTCTCTCCGCTGTTGGATGAGCTGCATCGGCACGCTCCCTCTCTCTGGGTGGAGAACTCGAACGTGCTCGTTGCTGGTTTGCTGAAAGCAGGTTTTTCTCCACTGCTGGATGACTCAAGTCGCACGTGCTCTTGCTCTGGTTTGCAGAAGCTCTTGCTTGGTGCGTCGGTCGCTCTGCAGCTGGACTCAATGTAGAATAATCTTTCAGCAATACTCTGTCTTTCAGCTCTTGGAAATCACACTAGGTGACGCCTCACTACCTTGCGAGTCTTGCCAACGTCAGTGGGTAGCGACGGGGCCACTTTGGCTTCTGCTCGCCGCCTCCTGCTCTGCAGCTCGCCGGCTGGCGACCTGTTGCTCTCGTTCCCGATTGGAACTGCTCCTGAGCCGGCCCACTGGTCGAACTCCCCGCGTTCCGACCTCCTCCGATTCGAACTCCCCGAGTTCCGATCCCCCTGGTAGAACTCCCCGAGTTCCGACCCCTCCGAGTCGAACTGTCTCCCGAGAGTCGACCCCCCCCGGTCGAACTCTGGTGAGCCGACCCCCCCCGGGTCGAACTCTTCCGAGTTGCTCCTCCGAGGCGAACTGTCTCCCGAGAGTCGACCCCCCGGTCGAACTCTGGTGAGCCGACCCCCCCCCCCCCCCAGTCGAACTGAGGTTTCAATGCTCAGGATCCTCTTTTTATGCCCAAAAATCCTGCCCACAAGGCGAGGTTTCTTTCGATTTTTGCTGTGTCAGGGTTTGTCCGTATGTATCTGCGTCCGTGTGTGTGTCCGTACATGTGTCAGTGTGTGTCCTTGTGTGGATCACCCACGGTATATTCCGTTGTCATACTCCTACCATAAAACCCACAATTAAAACAATCAAATGTTATAAATTGTCTCGAAGGCGCCTCTCTGTCTGGGTGCACAACCTGAGGGAGGGGCGATATTCCCTCCGACTTTCACCGACGCACAAAGAAATGGTTAAAAAGTTTTAAGTTAACATTTCATTTCATCAGAGTTCCATAGTTATGATTCTGTATTAATCCAAGGTCTGAGTCAGCTTCTCGTTGTGGTGTTTGACTCGTGTTTCCCCAAGCGTATACACACTCCTACCCCGTGCTGCAGGGATACAAAGACGGTCGGGATTTGTCTTTCTCTCCGACCCTGGGTTTAACATCACCCTTTGCTTACGTTGCAGTTTTGCTGTGCGCTTGCATTTATTTTCCTCTCTACTCTTACTTTAACCCTGCATATTATTTGCGTATGGGTGGAGGCTAGAGCATTTATGTTGACTTAGGAAAACCTGATTGTTATAGGCTTCGGGTCAAGTCGTATAGACATTATTAAAATATGGAAATACATTTCATATTAAATTAATAGACGGGTGATGGTTACATTGACGTAGCTTGTGGCAGGGTTCAATTGAAGTGGGTGTGAAGATCAATAACTTTAGCCTACCCTGTCGTTAAATTCCGACTTTAAGTTACTTTAATAGTAATGCAGAACCAATTAGCTTTTTTTGACTTAACTAGATCTAGGCTAACGCAACCTCCCAGTGACCCTGGCTTTGTGTTTACGTCAGCCCTTTGCAATCCACTGCGCTCTGCTCTCTATCTGCTCCCTCTGACCCTGGGAGGGCTCTGAACGTCAAAATCGTGTTAGTGGGTCAAGGTAAATATGACCCCCACATGCCATGCTGAGGCCTGGTTTGGTGTTTTTATTCATTATTAAAATTAAAAGAAACAATAGAAATATGTATCTATATGTATTGAAAAATTACTTGTTAATATTAAGATGGAAAAGGTGCCTAGATACAACATTCCGCCCTTTTAAAAATGATCGGTGGTCAATTGGCCACGGGTCATTTTTAAAACAAAGAATCTATGTACTTTTCCATCATGAATCATCAATATTACTCAAGTAATTTTTCCTTACAACGCGCGCACGTCACAACTTATGATTACATTTGAAATAAGAAAAGAAATACTAAAAGGAAGGTAAAACAAGGGGAAATTGTTTAACTGGCTACATGTTATAGGAGATGTCGTTATTACATGTACCCACGTTCAATACTGTCCGCAATCGAAATACATTTTCGGGTTTGACCAGTGGGAAATTCAACAAAAATCCCACCTGTCCGGTCTGGGAGTCCCCATGTATGGGTGTGGCTGTACCCATTTTAAAGTCAATTTGTATCTGTGTTGTACTGATTGTTTCCAGGGATGCTAATGGTATCACATTTTTTTTTAGTGTTGGAGTTACCAGATATGAAGGAAATTGTCCTTGGAGAAGATCACTGATGCTGCCGCTGGTGCAATGCAACAAGTCTTTGGATCAACTATTGAATTTGCTGTCGAGTATTCTCTTCTTCGTACAGATCTCGGATTGCGAAACCCAATTCTTGGATTGTTAAGTTAACCATGGCGGAGTGCAGGTTAACGAGAACCACGGTGTCTCTCTGACTTTCTCATGTTACCTCTCTGCCACCTTGTACCAAGTCATTGATAACCTGACTGACTCTTTTAGTCACGAGTGTATCATATCTCTCATGGCCAGGTATCTTAGAGTTACCGATGACCCTTCCATGCAACATCATCACATCATCGTCCCGGCTCATCGTCGTGATGGCTTTGGCCTAATGAACATGGCTCACTGGTTCGTATCGGTAATTTATTTTATCACTCCCTTTCCATGTGAGATTGTGTGGCGTGAAGTTATGCTGTGCGTAACCAGGATCAACATACACCACGAGTTTCCGTACTCGACTGTTGGGGTCATTTGTATTCTCCGCAGCCCTGTGCACATCTGCTGCCTCTGGGAGTCGATTTGACTCTGGGCCACGATTCCCTTCTGCGCTACGATTCGATTCCGTGCCACGATTCGATTCTGGGTCACGATTCGATTCCGTGCTTTTGAGTATGCTGTGTTTCAACACAATTCCCGATCCGTCACGGATATTCTTCTCCTCCACTTCAACACTCTGATCTCCATCCCTCCTTAGTGTGCCCGAGCACAATTTAACATCCAAAGGCTGATGTCTGCATTCATCTGCCTCTTCCACAGTACACTCACGCACTTCCGCGACACAAGGGATGGCATTTATATTTACCAGACAATCAGGTTTTCCTTCCCCTCCCTGCGGTTGGTTATCATCTCCTGTAGGATCACACTTTAATGCAGTTATGTTTCCCTGCTCGATAGGTGTGTCAATTACGGGAGCAACACTTGCGCTCTCCACCACATTATCAGAACTGGTGCCCGACGCATTTATTGTTTCCCAATCATTGGGACCCTCCTGGTTTACCTTGTCAACCGCAGCCTGCTTAATTTTTTTAACGAGTCCATAATTTCCCTGCAGCTCCACGGACACCACTCTCACTGAAAGCTCCCTCTCAACCAATGTGATTGATTCATCACGTGCCCGTGTCATTTTTTGTGTCTCAGCCAAGCTCACGCCTGTCTCCCTATTCCTCATGCCTCTGCTCTCTCCTGGTAAAACTGGTGGGGGAATCGATCGGAAGTGGGCCGATTGTGTTTGATCCCTCGTGTGTCGTGGCATTGGGAGCCGGCATGATTCTGCTCTTGGTCTACACACACCGCGATTCTCGCAAATATGCGTCCCTGCACACTGCGATCGCTCCCAGCCTGCGGGCCATTGCCTCGCTGGTGGTGCTGTGTTTCTGCTCACGTGATTTTTATTTCCCTCTGAAACGCTGGTTACATCATCCCTCTCTCTGGGTGTCGTAGAACTATTGTCTTTAGCTCTGTACAGCCAAGCTCTGTGCGCCTTATCCTCTATATGGTGTAAGGAGGCTGTTTCTGGATTCAATACCATTCCCACAATTTCTGTAATCTCTGGACTCAAAGACCCGAAAAACATAACTTTGAACCTTTTGTCACCTTCGTGATACTGATCCACATCGCCCGCGTAGTACGCTCTTTTAAACCGTAGGAGGTAATCTCGCGGATCCTCGTCTGCGCACTGGGTCATAGATTTTGCAGCATTAAATCCCTCAGACCATGTTAAATATTCTCCAAACTTCCGGCTCACTGCCAGGCTCAGCTTTTTGAAATCGTTCCGAACCTTGTATGAAAGCGACTTTACCCATGGTATAGACTGCTCGTGCAAGCTTCGTCTCAGTAAACTGGCTTTCTCATTCGTTTTCCTCAAACCCCTGATCACTGCTTCTGCTTCTACCGTTGCGATGTGAGCGTGTATGTCTCTGTTCCTATCGTGTGGATCAAAGTAGGGAATTCTGACGAGAGCCTTGTCCATCAATTTCAGAGTTTTACTACTGAATGAGTATTCGGACAGTTGATCATCGTCAGAGGCGTCTGTTCCTGAGGAGTGCTCACTCGAGCTGTCACCATCACGGTGGCGCTGCTTAACATAACTTTTGTAGTGCCTTTTGCACCTGTAACGTGAGTCAACTTTGCTCGGTGACTCCTGCTTATCCCATGGCTCATGCTTGTGTGATGTGCGTCTTTCTGGAAAGTAATCTCTGCCATAGGTTCCACGTCGGTCGTGCTTGCGTGGAATGTGTCTACCAAATGAGCTGTCTCTGTCATGTCGCTCGTCTTGCCCCAGCTCCGCCCTTTTTTGCTCGATCAGTACAGAATATCCTGCTGACTTAGTGTTAATATTTTTTTCCTCTCTACCCTCGAAGTTGTCAGTCCTATGTTTTCCTATTTTCATCCGTATCTCTCCCTCCCCTCTCTCGAGTCGCGAGGGGGAATCTCTGTCAAAACCACTTTGATTGGTAGCCACACCTCCTGTGTGACCTGTCTCTGGTTTACGTCCGCGTGGCTCGGAGTGTGGTAAACTGTTACTCCCGTATGTGTTATGTGTATCAACATCTGGGGGTTTCGCTGGTGCATTCAGCGCCGACTCTTTTTCTCTCACGAGGGCGTGCAGACGCTCAACCTCCTCTATTAGGGACAGTTTCTCCTTCCTTTCCCTGTCAAATTTTTCCCCAGTCCATAATCTTTCTCTGTATGTCTGTGTGAGGAGATACGAGTCTAACCTTGCTATTTCTGCAATTTTTACGTCACGTTTGGCTTTGCTACATTTCATCACATCCTTAAGTAGTTTCCTCCTATGTGCCTTAACATCTTCTATATGTCTCCCCTCCCATACGTCTCTCTGCTCTGTCTGCTGTCTAGCAGTCCGTCCAGTACGTTTTAACACAAATTCACGATATTGTTTTTCCATAGATTCTATCTCCTCTTCGGAGGTCCATTCTGTATCAGTGTTATGCGTTGGGATGTCACCCTCAGAACGTTGCGGGTCATGTGCCATCTCTATTACGTAGTGTAGTTAATAGACCTAAGAGTGTATCTTAACTCTAGTCTCTTATGTGTGGCGTGAGTTACTCTGGAATTCCACTTCAGAGTACATATAAAAACATTCGTATCACAGGATGTGTTGGTTCAACTCGAGCAAATAATCTTACCCCCACTGTCTTTGTTATCCACTGCTACTCTGGTATTTTCCTTCAGAGTGCGTTTTTTTGTTTGTTTACACCGTTTACAGTCACAGGGCAATGTTAGTTCACAATACCTTGATTAATACAACAGTGATTCGTTCCTTAATTTAAGCATAAACTGTCTGCGAGAGATCCCGGATACGAGCCCCCAATTTGTTGTATATGTGGGTGTGTGAAAATTGATGAAAAATAATTAAAATTAAATGAAATTCGAAATTTGCATAATTAATCCGAAATTATGCTAATTTGTGTACTTATGCGTGTAACTATGCTAATTAGAGAGGTAATCGTATTAATTTATACGAGTGGGTGTGGTTGTGTTAATGATAGCCTTTATGATAATCAGGCCCCGTCTCGTTGACGAGGTGGGGTTATCAATCAGGATAACGCAATCAATCGTGTGCCGTTACGCTAGTGTCAATTCGGCCTCGTTGTCTAACTTCGTATTATTGATCAGCATAATACAATGATTCTCGCTTTAACACTCCCCGAGTGTTCATATTTTAGGTCCCATGTTCACATCGTTCGCATTAGTTTAATGAGTGTGGATTGGTGTGTTTATAGTTTAGGTTCCCGAGTTCATATCTCGTCGCAGGATACAGATCTTATGCAAAAACTTCAGGAAAGAATCACACGACCACTTCTGTATTAATCAATTTATTTTCTAATTAAACCTTAACTATAATATGTATGTGACTCTCAATCTCGGAACTTCAACACGGTATCCACACGGTATCAAGACAGTATCATCAACGACTGTACGATTTCACTTTGATAACACATGGACCCCGCATAAAGCGATTGCTGTTAGTGAGAGAGAGAGTCAGAACATGCAAATGCTATGTTACACAAAAGCTTATACATTATAATATGAACGATCATTATGCTTGAAATGGTCAGCACATTATCACAGGCGACTGATTAACATGCAACGGTATTCATATAAAAAGACAATCAAACAGTTATTATTTCCAAAGGCATAAATGTAACAACAGATCCACCGGACAGACTATAAGATTACCGAAATGGCTTAGTGTGAGGGTATGCGGCGGAACGTGTTATCTCACGTGAGATTAATTAATTAATTAATTCGTGAATAAGAATGTATGATCAGAAAATCGGTTTAGCACGATTCCTCCCCGGGACCGTAGCTCCGTGGCGAAGGTGCCAAGGGTTAATTCGTATTGATAGATCGGTTGGTAACTTATGCGATTAGAAGTACAGTCCAAAACAAAATATTAAAGAGGGAAATTATGAATATACTTATAAATGACGGACTGTTATCACACGATCGATGCTTCCACAGCCAGATGGTTCACGGACTTGAGTGTTCGCTTCTGGTTAAGGACCTGTGTATGTTTGAGTGATATGAATTGTTTTGAATAGTCAGTGTTTGGAATTAATTATTTGCGTTGCCATATGCTGAAGTTGGCATCGCTTGTAGGAGAAGTAGCCTCGCTCCCTTTAGAGCGGTGAGGTGTGTGGGAGTGCATCATACGAATCGCCGCCCTCCTCCACGCAGCAGCCAGCCTCTGTCCACGGGGGAGAGTTGCTTGATCGCTCTCAGTTCTGCTCAGTGGACACCTCTCTCCACTGCTGGATGAGCTGCGCGATCACGCTCGTGCTGGTTCGCTGACAGCAGTTTCTCTCCGCTGTTGGATGAGCTGCATCGGCACGCTCCCTCTCTCTGGGTGGAGAACTCGAACGTGCTCGTTGCTGGTTTGCTGAAAGCAGGTTTTTCTCCACTGCTGGATGACTCAAGTCGCACGTGCTCTTGCTCTGGTTTGCAGAAGCTCTTGCTTGGTGCGTCGGTCGCTCTGCAGCTGGACTCAATGTAGAATAATCTTTCAGCAATACTCTGTCTTTCAGCTCTTGGAAATCACACTAGATGACGCCTCACTACCTTGCGAGTCTTGCCAACGTCAGTGGGTAGCGACGGGGCCACTTTGGCTTCTGCTCGCCGCCCCCTGCTCTGCAGCTCGCCGGCTGGCGACCTGTTGCTCTCGTTCCCGATTGGAACTGCTCCTGAGCCGGCCCACTGGTCGAACTCCCCGCGTTCCGACCTCCTCCGATTCGAACTCCCCGAGTTCCGACCCCCCTGGTAGAACTCCCCGAGTTCCGACCCCTCCGAGTCGAACTGTCTCCCGAGAGTCGACCCCCCCCGGTCGAACTCTGGTGAGCCGACCCCCCCCGGGTCGAACTCTTCCGAGTTGCTCCTCCGAGTCGAACTGTCTCCCGAGAGTCGACCCCCCGGTCGAACTCTGGTGAGCCGACCCCCCCCCCCCAAGTCGAACTGAGGTTTCAATGCTCAGGATTCTCTTTTTATGCCCAAAAATCCCTTCACTCGGATCCTGCACACAAGGCGAGGTTTCTTTCGATTTTTGCTGTGTAAGGATTTGTCCGTATGTATCTGCGTCCGTGTGTGTGTGTCCGTACATGTGTCAGTGTGTGTCCTTGTGTAGATCACCCACGGTATATTCCGTTGTCATACTCCTACCATAAAACCCACAAGTAAAACAATCAAATGTTATAAATTGTCTCGAAGGCGCCTCTCTGTCTGGGTGCACAACCTGGAGGGAGGGGTGATATTCCCTCCGACTTTCACCGACGCACAAAGAAATGGTTAAAAAGTTTTAAGTTAACATTTCATTTCATCAGAGTTCCATAGTTATGATTCTGTATTAATCCAAGGTCTGAGTCAGCTTCTCGTTGTGGTGTTTGACTCGTGTTTCCCCAAGCGTATACACACTCCTACCCCGCGCTGCAGGGATACAAAGACGGCCGGGATTTCCCTTTCTCTCCGACCCTGGGTTTAACATCGCCCTTTGCTTACGTTGCAGTTTTGCTGTGCGCTTGCATTTCTTTTCCTCTCTACTCTTACTTTAACCCTGCTTATTATTTGCGTATGGGTGGAGGCTAGAGCATTTATGTTGACTTAGGAAAACCTGATTGTTATAGGCTTCGGGTCAAGTCGTATAGACATTATTAAAATATGGAAATACATTTCATATTAAATTAATAGACGGGTGATGGTTACATTGACGTAGCTTGTGGCAGGGTTCAATTGAAGTGGGTGTGAAGATCAATAACTTTAGCCTACCCTGTCGTTAAATTCCGACTTTAAGTTGCTTTAATAGTAATGCAGCACCAATTAGCTTTTTTGACTTAACTAGATCTAGGCTAACGCAACCTCCCAGTGACCCTGGCTTTGTGTTTACGTCAGCCCTTTGCAATCCACTGCGCTCTGCTCTCTATCTGCTCCCTCTGACCCTGGGAGGGCTCTGAACGTCAAAATCGTGTTAGTGGGTCAAGGTAAATATGACCCCCACATGCCATGCTGAGGCCTGGTTTAGTGTTTTTATTCATTATTAAAATTAAAAGAAACAATAGAAATATGTATCTATATGTATTGAAAAATTACTTGTTAATATTAAGATGGAAAAGGGGCCTAGATACAACACCTCCCCCAGGGGCCGTGGCAGGTGGAATGCTACCACACGCCTCTTCCACAGTAGCAGAGCACTCTGCGAGGCTTGCAGTGTGTCCTTATTCTGTCTTTTTAATTCTGGGCCAAAGAGGTCCCATAAACGTAAACGTGTTGTATTTAAAATATAACACAAACATAACAACAATGATGAATGGCTTAGTGGGTAAAGTAAGACGCACAACAAAACGGGTGAGCTTAATAAATCCGATATCTCCTATTACCGGATTATAGGATGCAAACCAAACTTTGTTGTATCAGTGTGGTGAGTCTGTGGGTCTTTGTGTGGTGACGATCTCTCTGGGTCTCTGTGTGATGATGGCCGTGTCGGGTGGTGGCGGGTTTAACAACACAACATTATGAGATTCACGAGATCTAACCCAAACAAGACCTGTACTACGGAGTCAACAACAACGACATGAGGGCTCTCCGACGCGCGTCGCGGTTGGGGTGAGGGTGAGGTCGCGCCGTCTCCTCCGTACGGATTGTTTCTTCTTTTCCCAACTGCGACGTTCTCGCTCTCTCCTCTCTTTTTGTCTCCACCGTCGCCAATCGTCGGAGCTCGGCATCCGCGGCCGCTCTCCTAGGTGGGCGACCCCAGCCCGAATTCTCGCCTGAAGCCCTCCCAGCCTCCCTGCTCAACGAGCCAGGCCCCGCACGCGTTCACCAGCAGGGCGGCCACCGCGTCCGTCACGGCCACCGTCTTCTCCGCGTCGCTCAGACGTAAGCAGTCCACCAGCCTCTTCGCGAGGGAGGAGTGAGCAGAGCTCCACCAGGACCACCACGCGGCCCCAGCTCGCGGAGCCATCGCGGAGGACCTCCCAGGCCACGTCCACGAGCAGCCGGAGGAGCCCTCGGTGCACCACCCGCTCCTCCGTGTGGCTCACCAAGTCCAGAACGGAGTCTCTGAACCGCACGAGGAACAGGTCTGCCAGGCAGTTGACCACCTCCTGCACCAGCTGTGCTGGCTGAACCTCCTGCAGCTGCTGAACCTTCTGCACCTTCTGCAGCTGCTCCTGCAACTGCAGCCACTCCGTCTGTGTCGCTAGGTGAGCCATGAAACCGGCGATCAGATTCGCTGTCAAGAAGGTCAGCAGCTGCAGCACCTCCTTCTCTTCCTCCCCCTCATTTCCCTCCTCCTCCTCCTCCCCCTGTCTCCTTCCACCTCCCTGTGTCTCCCTCCTCCCCCGGTCTCCTTCCTGCTCCCCGTGTTTCCCTCCTTCCCCCGTCTCCCTCCTCCCTGTGTCTCCCTCCTCGTTTTCCTTTTTTGCTGATGAAGTTTTTCTATTTCCACGAGGTGGTAACACCATATCCCTTATTCTGTAATTGTAATTCTGGGCCAAAGAGGTCCCACAAATGTAAACATTTTGTATTTAAAATATAACACAAACATAACAACAATGAATAGCTTAGTGGGTAAAGTAAGACGCACCCCAAAACGGGTGAGTTAAATCAATCCGATCTATCCTACTACCGGATTATAGGACGCAAACCATACTTTGTTGTAACAAGAACATAAAAAAACTGAGTCTCTTAATCAGGTGAATACGGTAAAGGGGCTGAGTCTGTGGTTGACAGTGTGGTGAGTCTGTGGGTCTCTGTGTGGTGACGATGTCTATGGGTCTCTGTGTGGTGATGGCCGTGTCGGGTGGTGGCGAGGTATAACAACACAACATTTATATATTCACGCGATCTAACCCAAACAAAACCTGTACTACGGAGTCAACAACAACGACATGAGGGCTCTCCGACACGCGTCACGGTTGGGGTGAGGTTGCGGTCTGTTGTATATGTAGGTTATGAAAATTTGATGAAAATAATAAAAATTAAATCAAATTTGAAATTTGCATAATTATCCGAAAAAATGTTAATTTGCTGTAATTTATGCGCATAAACTATGCGAATGCGAGAGAGAATCGTATTAATTTATGCTAGTGTATGTGTGATTATGCTACTGCGAGCCGTTATGATAATTAGGCCCCGCCTCGTTGACGAGGGTCGGTTTTCAATCGGGTTAATGCAATTAATCATATGCAGTTATGCAGGTACTTGAGCATGTCAGATTAAACTCGGCTGTGTTGTTTAACTTTGTACTATCGATCAGTATAATACAATTATTCCCGCTTTAACATTTACTGAGTATGTGGTAGTGTGTTCAGCCAGGTCTCCAAGTTCAGATCTCAGCACAGAATACAGTTCTTATGCATAAATGTCACGAAAGAACACAACACTTCTGTGTTAATCAATTTTAATGACGATAGTGATAATGACGATAATGATGACGATGGTGATAATGATGATAATGATGACAATAATAACAATGGTGATGATGCGTACTTCAACAGCTCCAGCACGAGACAGTTGTGTCCGCGGAAGTGGAACGAGTGCAGGACGCGGATGACGCCGTGCAGCTCAGCACTGCCCTCCCCCTGCAGCTCCGTGATCACCTTCAACTCCATCCTCTGCATCTCCATTTTGGTAGGGCTGTGTGCACACAGCAAGTCTGTGGGTCTCTGTGGGTCTCTAGTTCATAGTAGTTTTACGACGGTTAATTTTTTAGTGAGATAGTTTCAGTTTATAGTTAGAGATAGTTTTGCAGAGGTTATTATCATTGTTGTTTACTATTATACTCATTATTTTGTAACCATGTTGTATTTACTTGCATTTATTATCTATTATTGTATTCATTTATAATTATGACCATGGCCGCTGTGTTAAGACCACCAGCACCCACCCACACCACCACCACCACCAACCCCATCACCCCTGCCCCAACCTACTGGATGGGCAGTGCCAGCATCTTGACAGCCACCAGGAATCCCATATTGTGGTCCACGCACCGCAGCACCACTCCCTGCCCTCCCTCGCCAATCTTCTCTCGCACCTCGAAGCGGCATTGGAGCTGCTCCTGGGGTATCTAAGAAGCAGCAGCAGCAGCGCCGCAACGGCCAGTCAGAGTCACAATCACGATGGGAATGTTTTACGCTTAGTGGTAGCAGCAGTGGTAGTACTGAGTAGTAGTTAGTAGCAGTAGTGTCTGTGTGCGCCTGTGTGCCTGTTTGTGTGCGCATCTGCGTGTGTGTGTGTCTGTCTGTGCGAGTTTCACAGGGATATTTCTGCTTGCAAGCTTTGACTTTAACATAGCCATTTCTGTGACCAGACACAAGCTAATCACTCAGCAATTTCAATGCTAAATTATCCTGTTTGATTTGTACTAGGTGCCTCTGTGGATGTGTAGGCTTTGACTTTAACATAGCCATTTCTGTGACCAGTCACAAGCTAATCACTCAGCTCTTTCAATGCTAAATTTTATGCTAATTCGTTTGTCAAGGCGCTCTGTTTCTTCTCACACAGCTTAAAGGTCGCGGTCTGAGCTTGGCTGTGTTCACTCCAGCGCTTTCCTCCAGACAGTCTCGTCCCTTCACCTGATGAAGGCCGCTTGTGTTGTGGCCGAAACGTCGTGAGAATTTTATTGTGTTATTTTATTTGATCAATGTATTATTTTATTCTCATTCTACGCTACTTTACCGAAAGAACCAAAGAAGATGAATCCTTGCAGCCAAGATAGCTTTAAATCGAAATTTAACAGAATGGTATTGAACCTTTTTCTTTACAGGGTGGCCCTGGGGCTTGCCACGTGGCAGGTGTCGTCCATTGTCCATACCAGACCCCTCCAGCTCTCTCACCCTGGGTCAGCTGCCCCTTCCATGTCCTGGAAACCATGGCAAGGTCATCCTATGAGGACTGCCTGGATGAAAACCAGCATGGAAGGGGCCCAGGGTGGGACCGGCTATGCTTTTGGGCTAGTCCCGTTTGTGTGTGGTGTGCGGTGTCTTCGTAGCAATCGTTCTCCACTGTAGTCCTGGCATCTGCTGCTCAGCTTCATTCCACAGCTGTGGTTCCAGTGGCGCGGTCTCTCCGGGGACCCATGTGGTGTGTGTGTGGGTGTGACATGTATCACGGGGTGGGTGGATAGTATCGTGATAGTGGTCATGGTAGGCACCGATCCACGACCTCCATCACCCCTACTGAGTGGTGGACATGCCACCACAAAGCAGCATGCGGCGGAGGAGTGAGGTGACCGCTCTCGCCTCACGAGCGAGGCCCTCTCGCTTCCTCTTCATTCCCTGCATCACCACCTCCATCTCCTCCTTTGTCTCATCCTCCTCCACCTCCTCTTAATCCTCCACCACCATCTTCTCCCCCTCTTCTGTTTTCTCCATTCTCTCTTCATGCTCCTCAACCTCCGAGGTGGCGTCGGTGGCATCGGTGGTGGCAGCGGAGGTGCTGGAGGTGATGGCCGTGGTGGCGGTGGCAATGGTGGTGATGGTGGCAGCGGAGGTGGCGGTGGCGGCAGCGGTAATGGCGGTGGCGCCAGCGGTGGTGGGGCGGAGGTGGCAGCGTTGGTGGTGGTGATGGTAGTAGTCCTGGCGAGGCACCGCTCTTCCTCCATGAGGCGCTTCTCCTCCTCGACGCTCTTCACGTTGGCGAGACACTTCTCCTCCACCAGACGCTTCTCTTCCGTGAAGCACTTCACTTTAACGAGGCGCTTCTTGAGGAAATAGTCTCTGAAGCAGTTCTCCTCTGTGCGGCGCTTCACCCTGGCAAGGCGCTGCACCTCAAAGAGGTGCTCCTCTACCATGTGGCGTTTCTCTGTCGCATGGTCCTTCTCCTCCTGGAGATGCTTCACCCCGCTGAGATCCTTCAACTCCCCAATTATCCTCTGTTCAAGCAAAGATAATCACATGAATATACAGACATGCAAGCAGAAATTCATTTAAGTTTTTCAGATTCATTTATTTGGTATAACCCTGTGAGCTATGTTGCTCTTGACTCGGGTGCAACCGCAACAAACAAAAACATGATCAAGGAATATCTTAAAGCGACTACACGCAACAGAAAAATCCAGGAAAAGACAGCAAAGTCTTCCAGAAAAGCACCGTATATCAACACTGTGTGCAAAAATCCCGGTGGGATGCAAGTCGAATAATAACAATCATAAGACAATTTAGATTAAAGTTATCAGGCTAACTCTGTACTACAAAAAACAAACATGGCTAAACCAAAACGTTTTCAAAATCACCAAAATAAAGCTATAAAAACAATGTAACAGTGATCATAGGAACTGTGATTCAAATTTAACAATTAACGATATATACATAACATGTACGACCAAACTTTGCAGCCATAGCTGGCTGTATGAGTCACTCCATAACAGCAGGATTATGAGTCGCAGTATGTAAAAAAATATTCAATACACCTTTAAAGATCAGCACACTATTCAAGTGTACATCTATGGTACAATTTATTGAAAATAAGTTTTGGGAACAGAAACTTATTTCTTTTAAACAACAGACAAATATTAACAAGCACTGTTTATTACATTAACTTTGTTTAACTTTTTTGGTCCCAGTTGAGACATTCAGAACTATGACAAAACAAATAATTGTGCTCTGATCTAATGTGCAATCTGTGGCATATGAATTTGTTAAGGTGATGTTGTCCGGTCCTGTACATATCAAGTACAGTGAGGGAAAAAAATATTTGATCCCCTGCTGATTTTGTACATTTGCCCACTGACAAAGAAATGAACAGAATATAATTTTAATGGTAGGTTTATTTGAACAGTGAGAGGCAGAATAACAACAAAAACATCCAGAAAAACATGTCAAAAATGTTATAATTTGATTTCCATTATCCTCCTAGCGAGGCCACGCTAGGAGGATAAAAGGGGACCCCGGGCAAAGGTTTGGGGCTGTTGCTTGGAGTGGAATCTCGTCGGACTGCTGGAGTCATCGTCACCATCTGCATTTTCTCGGCGGTGTCAGACAGGCAGTCTGTTAGCTCTCTTGACTGAAAGTGTAGTGACCCCTTGTACCCTGTGAAGGCTATAATAAATAGAGTACCTCCTGCTCCTCGTGTCTCTGCGTGTATCGCTAGACGTGGATCATAACGACAGTAGATGTACACTCACTCTGAGTTTTTACTCAATGACGTTAAACTTCACATCTACCCTACCTCCATGCTACATGCCGACAACCCACTGCTTTGGTAACCAAACTGCAACGTATTTTATTAGTAAACCTGCATTTTCTAATTTTACCCAAATCTTAACCTCGGTTGGATGTTGCCATCCTGCCGTGGAAACAACGAATCATTCGTGTCTCGAGCAGAAGATTGCAAGCCTTGTGTTAGAGAATGGCCCACTGAAGCTGTAATCACGGAGCTACTTCTGAGTACATTTCAAGTGCCCTCTCATCCACGTAATAAAGAGCAGGATCCTCCCTCCTGTAACGTTGGTCGTAACAATGTTCTTACTTCTTTGTGCTGTCAAGGACAACCGGGCTCACCTTGGTCTGTCTCACTGTCACACTCACCTCTATTCGTACACTCACTCATCTGGGTCTGTCTCACTGTCATACTCACCTCATCCACACGCACTGACGTAGGTCTGTCTCACTGTCACACTCACATCACTAGTCACACTCACCCACCTGGGTCTGTCTCACTGTTACACTCACCTCTCTACCACACTCACCTGGGTTTGTCTTACTTTAACACCACATTCCACAGACACTTACATTGGTCTGTCTCAATGTCACACTCACCTCTACCCACACACACTCACCAGAGTCTGTTTCACTCTCTCACTCATTTGTCTTCCTACACTCACTCACTTGGGTCTGTCTTACTGTCACACTCACCACTCTACCCACACTAACCTGGGTCTCACTGTCTCACCTCTCTTCAAAAACACTGAATTCCTGCTGAACAACACGCGGTTCAACCCACAAGCACTTGGGAGAGCTACAGGGCTCACATGCCATGTCCTTCACAGTCCTGTAATTCGTTTTATTATTATTGCTGCCATAATTGAGTTTGGCAAAAGCCTGTGCGAGACTTTGAACAATGTGCACACAGGACCGTCCATAAGGGTGCTAGGCCAGGGGAAAATCCCAGCATGTGGGCCTCCGACGCGTTCAAATTCCACCGCAAGTATTACATCTGACACCCCCGTGACATTGAAGCGCAGGGCCCCCCCAATGCCCGCGGACCTGGGCGGTCGCTCCGATTCTCCGTATCCAAGGGGCGATTCTATGTGCACAATGCAGACCTTCTTGTAAAAACATGGTTTTACGAGGGCCTCCTCACGCAAATTAAGTAGAGAACCACATTACTGCCATGTGATGGTTTATGTTTCGCAGTCATTGACGACCAGGCTGAGATCATGAACTCGCTAGACTTGACAACCCACTTTGATCACAGGCGGGTGCCTGGATTCAGACCCAGTTACTCCGTGGTCCCACTTCAGTGCTCTGACCTCTCGGTCACTGGGCCGCCTCTAAACACCCCCCATGTTAAATACATAAGTAGCAAACCTGTATCGTGAGCAGCAGCATTCTTTGAATACTCTGCCAAAACAATTTGAATTGTGGAGTGTTGACCCAATTTCGCAATTGCTTTATCATACCTCTGGTTGCAGGAATAATTTCTACAAGACCGAGTTCTATAGAGCCCCTTTACACGATGTTTTGTTCTACTCTTACACACTGAGCAGATATTTTAGAAGATGGAGTACCCACACTTTAACACACCACATGCACCTTGCTGCTCGATTGTGGCTTACCCATTTCTACTGATTGGTGGACAGAGGCAGGGGGGGTTAAGAAACTCAAACGTTTGTTTCAACTGCTGTTACAGAAGGGGAACAGATGGGCAGTGGAGCAGGGAGGTAGAGGGGCAGTGGAGTAGAAGGGCAGTGGAGCATTGGAGTAGTTGAGCAGTAGGGCAATTGAGCAGATGGGCAGTGGGACAGCGGAGCAGAAGAGCAGTGGGCCAAATGGGTAGTAGGGCAGTGGAGTAGTGGAGCAAAGGGACAGTTGGGCAGAGGGGCAATGGATCAATTGAGCAGTGGGACAGTGGGACAGTGGGGCAGTGGAGCAGTGGATCAGTGGGGCAGTGGAGTAGAGTGGCAGTGTTGTGAAGGAGGCGAATCACCTGAATATCTTTTCCCACCGACATTTGTATGTGCTCTAAAGAAGGACCATCTCTCAAAACGGCGATCATTCTATATTTGTCCTTGTACCTCCACACACAGCTGGAAAACCGCACACCTGAGCCAAGGCACATTTAACCAACTCAGGCAGCACTTGCAAGCAATTCAAATATATTTTTTGTCATCATGGGTTTATTTCAAAGAGTTTATAGTACCAATAAGAACAATGGTATTTAACCGTATTATTTGCAGGGTGGCCCTGGGGCTTGCCATGTGGCAGGTGTCGTCCATTGGCCGATCCAGACCCCTCCAGCTCTCTCACCCTGGCTTTTCTGCCCCTTCCATGTCCTGGAAACCATAGCAAGGTCATCCCATGAGGACTGCCTGGATAAAAACCAGCATGGAAGGGGCCCAGAGTGGGGCCGGCTATGCTTTTGGGCTAGTCCCGTGTGTGTGTGGTGTGCGTGGTGTCTTGGTAGCAATCGTTCTCCACTTCAACAGCTGTGGTCCCACTGGCAACGTTTCTCTGGGGAACCGTGTGGTAAGTGTGTTTCATGTATCACGGGGTGGGTGGGTGTGGCATGTATCACAGGGTGGGTGGGTAGTATGGTGATAGTGGTCATGGTTGGCACCAATCCACGACCACCACCATCACCCCTACTGAGTGGTTGACATGCTACCACAAAGCAGCACGCGGCGGAGGAGTGAGGTGATCGCTCTTGCAACGCGAGCGAGGCCCCCTCGCTTCCTCTTCTTTCCCTGCATCACCACCTCCACCACCTGCACCTCTTCCATCTCCTGCTCCTTTGTCTCGTCCTCCATTTCATCTTCATCCTCCACCACCATCGTATCCCCCTTCTCTGTTTTCTCAATTCTCTCCTCATCCTCCTCAACCTCCTCGTCCTCGGAGGTGGCAGAAGTGGTGGCAGTGGTGTCGGTGGTGGTGGTGTTGGCTGAGGTGGCAGTGCTGGTGATGTCAGTGGCGGTGGTGGTGGTGGTGGCGGTAGTGGTGGTGTTGGTTGCGTTGGTAGCGGCAGAGGTGGTGGTTGCCATGGTGGTGGCAGTGGTGGTGGCGTTAGCGGCAGGGCGGTCGGTGGTGATGATGGCGGTGGACGTGGTGGAGTTGGTGGAGGTGGTTGCGGTAGCGTCAAAGGTGTCGGTGGTGGCGGTGGCAGCAGTGGTGGTGGCGCTGGCAGTGGAGTAAGTTGTGGTGGTGGCAGAGGTGGTGGTTGCCGCGGTGGTGGCGGTGACGGTGACGGTGGCGGTGGTGGCAGTCGTGTCAGTGGTGGCAGTGATGGCGGGGGTGGCAGCGGTGGTGGTGGTTGCAGCGTTGCTGGCAGTGGTGGTGATGGCAGCGGTCCTGACGGGGCACTGCTCCTCCTCAAGGTACTTCTCATCCTCCTCCAGACGCTTCTCCTCAAGATGCTTCATCTCACGAAGTCGCTTCTCCTCCGCGAAGCACTGCACTATAACGAGTCGCTTCTTGAGGAGATGGTCTCTGAAGCAATGCTCCACTGTGCGGCACTTTTCCCTGGCCAGGCGCTGCACCTCAAAGAGGCGCTCCTCTACCAGGAGGCGTTTCAGCGTCCCAAGGTCCTTCTCCTGAAGACGCTTCACCCCGCTGAAGTCTTTTAACTCCCCAATTATCCTCTGTTCAAGCAAAGATCACCACATTAATATTCAGACATGCACATGCAAACAAAAATTAATACCCACATGCATGCAAACATAAACGTGCACATAAACCCAACACAAATGCACACTCACACATCTTTGTACAGATGCAGACATCCACGTTCACTCATTCAAACTCGCTTTTTACACTCGCATGAATATACACAGTCAAGAAAATTTCAAATCAAGATTGAATATATAAAATCACCTGATAACATAACACCTTATCCATCAATACTTTTATCACATTGTACGTGTAGCCCTAACCCTTAATAATCCCAACCCCTACATAATCAAAATACATGTTACATCCTCATATATCCTCACACACCCCATACATGCACTTAAGTCTGTGATCGACTGGGAATATTTCATAGCAATTGTTGGCAACAATCATCACTGGCAATAGTTTCCACAGAATGTTACATTATAAAGATCTCGTAGCCCATAATCTCGACAAATTTCACGCAGTGCCCATAGTGGGCAACTGGAATGGCTACTTCCAATCAACTGAACTAGCAGACGTAATTAATGTGACTGATTTATATCATTTCGTCCTCAATGGTAATAAATGACCAATGCATGAGTGGGATGGTGGAGAGATTGGCTGATGGTGTCTGGAGCTGGTTTTGATATACAGAGAGGTGAAGCAGAGGAATGTTCCAGAGAGATGGTGTCTTGTGATGTTATAGATTCATGATAAGGCTATATGATGGTCTATTTAATTGGTGGTGGTGTGGTGAGAAAGGTAATGTGGAGAGATGGTGTGCCAGTTTTGTAGATAATGTGTATTTGACCCCCACAGACCCCATACACACCTTTGGGGAGCGATGCTTGTAACCTTGGCCTGGGAAAGGGTCCACTTTATCCATAATGTCACCCCAGGTGGTCGACTGGCGCGACGATTCCCGGCCTGCGAAGAGCAGACAGGTAATTCAAAGGACGAGTAATGAATTAGAGAACGAAGAACATGGAGTTTCACAGAACGAATTTTAAGATCCCTGTAATTAGCTCTTTCCACACAACAGGAGCTGCTATTGAGAAATATTCATCACATGGCAGTAAAACTTTACAAGCCATGTTTTTGTGGGCATGCTGAGACCATTAATTCCATAAGCTTGAGACCCCAGTTTAAACAAAAATGGCTGAAATTCAGATATAAACCCATCGTTTCTGGAACACTCGATCATTACGTCTTCCCATCACAACCAAGCCATGTCTTCTCAAAGTAATTGATAAAGGAGCCTCCTTCTCTGTATATAAGCCACGTGATGCAGGTATCTGGGACTTACCCTCATAGTCATCCACAATCTCAGCCCACTTGATATGGCTATCCATGTTGTTGGGAAAGAGTAGATTCTGCGTGAAGTTGGATGGCCTGTGGAGTTTGGAACAACGCTAAGATTTAGCAACAATTTGAATCACTCATCCTCTAAAATATTACATATTTGGCCACTCACTGTACCAATCCCATCACTTCCATGCCTGTTGCTTTCAAGCCAACGCCCGCACTTGTTTGCCACTCATACGTGCTTCTGATCACTCACTCATCGATCCACACAAACATGTTTATTCCACCAGCCTATTACATTAAACATAATCGCCAAACTTAATGATATTTAATCCACACATGCATGTTAATGTACAGCCCATTTGCATTAATCGAATTCTTGATAAACACCCCCCCCCCCCCCCTATGCCTTGTAGGTCATGAGGGTCATATGACCTTACTTAAATTATTTGTTATAAACCGAGCATGACGTCGTGGGTCACGTGATGTCAGAGACACCACCCATGTGGCTGTGACATCACAGATTAGAGACAACTATGGCAGCAGCTGGGGTCTGAACAAGAAGGCAGACTCCTCCCCAATGTTGAATAACATTCAATACATAAAATGTAGGGCACAATTGTGCCAGCAATCAGAAAACAATAATTGTAGACATGTTATTCATACTCTGAGATTTAAACAAGTTAGTTATTAATTTTAAAATGCTGACTCGCTTATGTCTAAACAGTGACAGTAAAAGCAACATATCAGGGCATGCCAAGTAACCTATCTAGCAGTCCTAATTTGATTGCAGAAAATAAAAATACCAACATATCAACAATAATGAGGCTTTAATTTGCGGTCAAAATGTAAAATAAAGATAAACAACACTCATAGTCAACAGGGACGCTCACCTCGTTGAGGATTCGCTCTCCAACGTCGTCTGCAGCTGCTCCCTCGTGCGCATTCCTCTCGACTGGCGGTGGAGGCGTGGCTATGACGTACCAGAAATGACGTCACTTCCGCGAGGCTCCGCCCCCACGCGCACAGCTGCCGCACCACGTGGTGCAGTGCGGGTGGTGGCCGTGGGTGGTGATGATGATGGGTGATGATGATGGGTGGTGGTGGTTGATGATGGTGGGTGGTGATGATGGTTATAGATGACGATGGGTGGTGATTATGATGGGTGCTGATGGCTGTTGATGATGATGGTTGATGGGTGATGATGTGTGTTGATGATGGTCGGTGGTGGTGGTGTTGATAGGTGGTTGATGATGATCGGTGGTGATGATTGTGATAGATGGTGATAATGATGGTTGGTGATGATGGTGGGTGTTCATGCTGATAATTGGTGTTAATGATGTAAGGTGGTGATCACGATGGGTGGTGATTATGATGGGTGATGATGCTGATTTGTGGTGAGGATAATGATGGGTGATGGTGATGTTGGGTGGTTGGTGGCAATGATGATGATGGTGGTCCGTGATAATGGGTGGTGGTGATGATTAGTCATGGTGATGATCATGGTTTATGGGTGGTGGTTATGATAGGTAAAAGTGATGATGGGTGGTGCTGATGATTGGTCATGGTGATAATGATGGTTGATTGGTGGTGGTTTTGATAGTTGGAAGTGATGAAGGGTGGTAGTGATGAAGGGTGGTGATCATGATGGGTGGTGATGATGGGTGATGATGATGATTGGTGGTGATTGGTGGTGATTGGAGATTGGTGGTGATTGGAGATTGGTGGTGATTGGAGATTGGTGGTGATTAGTGGTGATTGGTGATTGTTGTGATTGGTGGTGATTGGTGATGATTGGTGATTGGTGGTGATTTGTGATTGGTGGTGATTGGTGATTGGTGGTGAAAGGTGATTGGAGATTGGTGGTTATGGATGGTGTTTGGTGGTGATTGATGGTGATTGGTGATTCATGGTGATTGGTGGTGATTGATGGTGATTGGTGATTCATGATGAGTGGTGGTGATTGGTGATTGTTTTTGATTGGTGATTCGTGGTGAATGTTTGTTATTGGTGTTTGGAGATTGGTGTTGTTTGGTGGTGATTGGTGATTAACAGTGATTGGTGGTGATTGGTGTTTGGCGGTTGGTGGTTATTGGTTGTGATTGGTGATTAACGGTGATTGGTAATTTGTGGTATTTAGCGATTAGTGGTGATTGGTGGTTCTTGGGTGGCGGTTGTGGTTGCTTGGGGGTGGTGGTGGGTGGTGGTGGTTGGAGGGTGGTGGTGGGTGGGTGGTTGTGGGTGAGTGGTTGTGGGTGGTGGTGGTGGTTGGTGGTGGTGGTTGGTGATATTGGGTGATTGATCATGATGGGTGGTGGTGATGATGGGTCTGTGGTGGTGGTGATGATAGGTGATGGGTGGTTGTGATGAAGGATGCTGGTCATGATGGGTGGTGATGTGTGACGATGATGTTGGGTGGCGATGATGATGGATGATGATGATGGATGATGATTATGTGATGATGAGGGTAGGTGGTGGTTGTGGTTGGTGGTGGTTGTAGTTGCTGGTGGTTGTGGTTGGATGAGTTGGTCGTTGGTTGTGGATGGTGGTGGTTGGTGGTGATTGGTTGTGGGTGGTGGGTGGGGGTGGGTGGTGGTGGGGATGGGTGGTGGTGGGTGGTGGTGGGTGGTGGTGGTTGGTGGGTGGGGATGGGTGGTGGTGGGTGGTGGTGGTTGGTGGGTGGTGGTGGTGGTAGTGTTTGGTGGGTGGTGGTGGTTGGTGGTAGGTGGTAGTTGGTGGGTGTTTGTGGGTAGTGGTGGTTATGGTGGTTGGTGGGTGGTGGTTTGTGGGTGGTGGTTTGTGGGTGGTGTTGGTGGATGGTAGTGGTTGGTGGGTGGTGGTGGTGGGTGGTGGTGGTTGGTGGTAGGTGGTAGTTGGTGGGTGTTTGTGGGTAGTGGTGGTTATGGTGGTTGGTGGGTGGTGGTTTGTGGGTGGTGGTTTGTGGGTGGTGGTTGGTGGATGGTAGTGGTTGGTGGGTGGTGGTGGTGGTTGGTGGGTGAGGGAGGTGGTTGGAGGGTGGTGGTGGTGGTTTGTGGGTGGTGGTTGGTGGATGGTAGTGGTTGGTGGGTGGTTGTGGTGGTTGGTGGGTGGTGGAGGTGGTAGTGGGTGGTGGTGGGTGGTTGGTGGATGTGGGTGGTTGGTGGTTTGGTGGTGGTGGGCGGTGGGTGGTTGGTGGAGATCGGTGGTGGGTGATGGTGGGTGATGGTGGGTGGTGGGTGGTGATGCGTGGTGGTGGGTGGTGCTGGGTGGTGCGTGGTGCTAGGTGGTGGTGGATGGTGGTGGGTAGTGGTGGGTGGTGGGTGGTCGTGGGTGGTGGTTAGTGGTGGTGGGTGGTGGGTGGCGGGTGGTGGTGGAGGTGCGTGGTTGGTAGTGGGTTGTCGTGGCTCGTGGTTGGTGGTGGGTGGTGGTGGGTGGTGGCTAGTGGTTGGTGGGTAGTGGGTGGTGGTGGTGGTTGGTGGTGAGTGGTGGATGGTGGAGGTGAGTGGTGGTGGGTGGTGTTGGGTGGTGGTGGGTGGTTGGTGATGATGATTTATAATTGGTGCTGTTGATGATAATGATGATTGGTGCTGGTGATGATGATTGCTGCTGGTGATGATGATGATTGGTGCTGGTGCTGGTCATAACGCTGATTCGTGCTGGTGATAATGATGATGATTGGTGCTGGTGATGACGACTGATGATTGGTGATGACAATGATGATTATTGGTGATGCTGGTGATGATGATTGGTGCTGGTGATGATGATTGGTAATGAAGATGATGATTGTTGCTGGTGATGATGATTGGTGCTGGTGATGAGCATGATGATGAGTGCTGGTGCTGGTTATGATGATGATGATGATTCGTGCTGGTGAAGATGATCATGATTGGTGCTGGTGATGATGATTATTTGTGCTGGTCATGATGATGATGGTTCGTGCTGGTCATGGTGATGATGATGATTGGTCCTGGTGCTGGGGATGATGATGATGATTGGTGCTGGCCATGATGATGATTATTGGTGCTGGTTATGATGATAATGGTTCGTGCTGGTGCTGGTGATGATTATTGGTGCTGGTGATAATGAAAGGTTGGGTTCATAATTGCCCGGTAGAATGAGTATATAATGGCCAGGTAGGGTGGGGTCACTCACCAACTCATCCACTCATCTTGTGTGTGGTGATCCACCAACCCCCGCCTAGATTTCAGGCGCCTTCCCAAAACCGCAATTCAATCACTCACGCACCCACTCCTTTACTCACCCACCCCCTCATTCACTCACCCACGCACTCATTCACTCGCCCATGCACTCATCAACGTACACACCCACTCATTCACTCACCCATACACTCATCAACTTACAGACCCACTCATTCACTCGCCCACGAACTCATTCACTCACTCACCCACTCATTAACTCACCCACCCACTCATTCACTCACCCACCCACTCACTCATTCACTCACCCATACACTCATCAACTTATCCACCTACTATTTCACTCACCCACTACTCATCCACTCACTCACCAACTCGTTCACTCACCCATTAATCATTAACTCACCCACCCACTCATTCACCCCCCCCCCCACTCATTCGCTCACCCACCCACCCACACATTCACTCACCCAACTATTCATTCACTCACCTACCCACTCATTCACTAACTCAACCACTCACCCACCCACTCATTCACTCACCCACCCACTCACTTATTCACCAACCCATCCACTCATTCACACAACTGCCCTTCTGTTCACTAACCCACCCTATCCACTCATTCACTCACCCACCCATTCACTCACCCACCCTTTCACTCACACACCCATCTACTCATTCACCATCACATCTACTCATTAACTCAACCACCCACCCATTCACTCACCCAACCACTCATCCACTCACTCATTCACCCACCCACTCATTCCTCGACATCAGGAGGAAACAAGGAGGTGGAAAGGTGCTGATGCAGGCCGTTTTAAAAGTCTTTGATGACCGCTTTTGTTGCAATCGAAACGTCGTAGTTTTTTGTTATTTTTTGCTACTTTCTCTGAACCTATCTACGTGGTGACTTTACCGAAAGACCCAAGAATACAAATACAACTTATTGGGTAGTCAGAATTCATCAGCACCAACCTGTATGTTGAACCTCTTTCGCACCGTACGTAGCCAACCGTGCAAATCTGTAGGTCTCTCTGGGTGTCTATAATGAGTGACCCATTGTTACTTAAAACAATTTTGGCAATGAAGTGATACGTGATATAATTGAATAGATTTTAAGCACTACAATTTTGAAAAAAAAAATATTGAATAAATTAAAAATAAAGAATAAAAGTAAGTACATGGTAATAAAAGCAACAGTTAAAATGTGTTGGATTTAGTAATAGCATGCCAAATGATGAGTTATTTAGCCTGAAAAATAGTGCAAATACAAATAGATTTTACAAGGAAAAGTGATTTATATTTACTAAATGTCTGAGCAATGGTAATTTAGATTTACTAAATATTTGGAGGAATCTGATTAATATTTATTAATGATCTGGCTGAAATTGATTTACATGTACTAATTGCCTGGGTGAAATTGATATAAGCTTACTAAATATCTGGTTCAATGATTTGGATTTACTAAATAAAATACTTATATTGAATGTCTGTTGCCATAACATTTATATTTCTAATCCACCCAATAGCATGCCTTCATGGTGCCACAATTCACTTACGTTAAGTCAACCGAGCACCATCAAAAAGATAAGAACTATGAAAAGGAACAGCAGATTGACATGTATTTGTGCAATTTTGTCTCAACATGTTTATCCAACATATTACAAGTACAAAAGAAAGAGTGGCTATGAAAAAACAAAGACAGAAACCATGTATCTGTACAATAGGGATACAATACCTGAAGTCTATTAATAATTTGTGGGCATTACAGGCACAGATTCCTTTTTTGGATGTGATTCAAGGTTTTAGTCTTGTTAGTGCATTTAAATTACGACAATTAAAAAAAAATATGTAAAGATACTTTCATAATATTTCTTTCTTATGTGCGCAAATTGAAATCCTAAGGGCCAATATGTTTATAAAACAGCTAAAAGAGATTAAAACATCACGTGAATTGATCCACAATCCAGGTGGACCTATCTTTTTTAACATGCACAAATACAAGCATGGCTTCCTAACAAGTAAACTAGCACAACCTTCAGATGTTCCATGCATCTTACATCTATTCCTTTCGAAACGTCGTGAGAATTTTTATTGTTTTATATATATTTATTATTTTATTGTTTCCCTTCAACGTGACTTTACCGAAAGAGCTAAGAATATGAATTACTGCAGTCACGAAAGCTTTAAATGAAAATTTTACCGCCTCTACGGGGAGGGTTTCCACGTCACTTTAAGATCCTTCAACAAACTCCGGGATAAGAAGGCTCAGCTGATCGAGTCTCTCACCTTTCTGAAGAGATGCCGCGACTCTGGGGTAATTCCAATCGCATTTACACTGACCTCTGCTGCTGTAACTTCTTCTAATGCGAAACGAATTCTTTTCAAAACTAGCTTAGCTCTTATCTCAGAGAAAATCAGACTTATACGCACCGAACTAGATCAGTTAGACAAGACACTCTACAAATCACACTTATCATTGACGGCAACAATGTCCAGGTGACCGTCCCTCCCGCCTCTACATGGTGTGTGCGTGCATTCGTGCGAGGGGGGCGCCGCGTCGGCGCCGTCACTCCCAAGTGGCGGCGTCACGGCGGTGGGCACGGCCCCGACGGAGAGGCTCCGCTGCGGCAGCACCACAACTGTGTAGAGACTAAACAGCGGACGTCTGCGAGAGCACCGGCCTCGGGAGAGTGGCGGGAAATCCGAGGCACCGGTGGCGGCGTCACGGCGGTGGGTATGGCCCCGACGGAGTGGCTCAGCTGTGGCAGCACCACACAGCCCCCCGAGGTGTCAGTCCTCGTCCCGGGTTGACTGGAGCACCTCGCCTGGGTTGCCCCTACAAGGTAGCGCCGCGGGGTCCGCGGGACTCGTCCGGCTCTCGTGGCTGGCCTTGGCGGTGGTGGCTCCACCTCTCGGGGTTCCGGCGGCGGTCTCCTCCTCCACTCCAGTGGTTCTCACCGGTCCTGGGTACGTGCGAGCTGGAAGACAAACTCGGTAGCGGTAGGGTGCAGGGGCCATCGTACCCGTCTCTCCTGGCTCGGGTCGGGACCCCCTGGGGCCCGGGGCTCCGTGGGGCCCATACACTGTGCAAGGCCCCCGGGTATGGGGGGTGGGGGGGGGTGTGGGGACCCCGGGGTATCGGGGTCCTCGAACGGCGGGATTCTCCCTCGCTGGGGCCGCCCTCCATGGTTTTATTCGCCGGACATTGACCACCATCTCCCGGCCTCTCTCCCCCCCTTGAATCAGTACCGTCCAGGGGGAGATCTGTCGCCCCACGGTCCAGGGTCCCCGCCAGTAGGTGGTTAGCTTCCCCATCTGTCCGGCCCCGACGCGAGGGGTGTGCAGCCACACCTTGGAGCCCGCCGACTAGAAGGGGGCTCCATCCGGGGTCGGGCGCCCTGCTCCTGCCGCTGGTGTGCGGCCTCGCCTTGCAGGTAGGCCCGGACCCTAGCTCCGCATAGGGTCGAACTCACTACCCTGGTCAGTAATGACTCGTTCGGGGATCCCGTGCTTAAGTACGTAGTGTTCCACGAATGTTCGGGCCACTATGAGGGTTGTCTTATCGGGGATGGCCACCGCTATGGGATAGCGTGTGAAGTACAACACCGCTACAAGAATATATCGGTTGCCCCGGTGGGATCGCGGGAATGGCCCCTGCAGGTCGATCCCAACCAGCTGATTCGTCCGACTGACGCGGAACGGTCTCAGGGGGACCTGGTATCGCGCTGGTTTGGGCCCGCATTACTGACACGCGCGGCAGCCCTGCACCCAGGCGGCCACGTCTTGTGCTAACTTGGGCCAGAGATATTGGCGATGCAGGGTCTCCCCGTCGTGGCCCCCGAGCAGGTGGTCATGCACTAGTCTTAGCAGCTGGGGTCGCACCTGGGCGGGAACACAGATGCACCCAGGCTGGCCGGCTTCGGTGAGCTCCCGTACCACCCCGTTCTGCATGCACAACCGGGTGTACAAACCAGGCCAGGGTCCTGGTAGGGTGTCCCTCTTCTCCCGTAGGGCCGCTTCCACCGCCGCCAGATCTGGATCCTCGCAGCTGGGTCCGTCTCAGCTACTCGTCGTCCAGGCCTGGGAAGGCGCAGCCGATGTTCTCCTGGATCCGATTGGGTGGGGTTAAGCGACCCGTTGGGCCCCGGGGCGTGGGCTCCGCGTCCGCCGGGTGGTCCCCCGGTTCCCTGGTTCCCCCTGCCGGGGATTCTGTGGCACATATTGCACTCTCCCCCGCGAGGGGGGGTTTTAGTTTCGGCGCGCCCTCGGTGGTCCGCTGTTTGCTGGCAGCATCCCCCCGTGAAGCACGGGCAGACTTCCTCCGCCCTTGTCTCGGCGCACACCGCGGGTCGCCTCGACAAGGGCGTCCGCGTTTGCATGTGTACGCCCAGCTCTGTACTCGATTTGCAATTTGTACTCATGCAACTCCGCTAACCATCAGGCCATCTGCCCCCGTGGTTCCTTGAACGTAAGGAGGAAATGCAGGGCATGATGGTCGGTGCGCACCCGACATTTCCTGGCATACATATACGGTCGGAACTGTTTACACGCGAAGATCACGGCATACAGTTCTTGACGGGTCATGCAATAATTCAGCTCGGCCCCACTCAGGGTCCGACTGGCATATGCGATGACCCGCTCCGTCCCACCCTGCACCTGCGACAGCACCGCGCTCAGCCCACTGCTGCAGGCATCGGTGTCTAAAATAAAATTAGTGGTGAAATTGGGGAAAGCTAGAGTGGGGGTGTGGGCGAGGTGGTCTTTGAGGGTGGTGAAGGCCGTCTGGCAGGCCTCCGTCCACTGATAGGGGTTCTTAGGGGAGGTGAGTTGGGTGAGGGGGCATGCAATCTCGCTGAATCCCTTTACAGATCGACGATAATAGGTGGCGAGCCCCAAGAATGATCTCCGTCAGGTTCCTTGGCCGTGGCCATTCCACTACGGCGCGTACCTTCTCCGGATCGGTGCACACCCCGCCTCGCTGACTCGGTGTCCGAGGTATGCCACCTCGCACTGCGCAATGTAGCACTTACGCGGCTTGAGCTTGAGATGGGCTGCTCGCAATCGCTGGAACACCTCTCGCAGCCTGGACCAGTGTTCCGACAGATCTACTGAACACTGTCACCTCGTCCAGGTAAATCAGGCACTGTTCCCACTGCAAGCCCCGCATCACCAACTCCATCAATCGCTGGAACGTTGCGGGCGCGTTAGTGAGTCCGAACGGAAGCACTCGAAACTCGAACAGTCCAATTGGGGTGGTGAATGCGGTTTTTGGCCGATCCTCCTCTGCCATCTCCACCTGCCAGTACCCGGACCCCAGATCGAGGGTGGAAAAATACTGTGCTATTGCGAGGCTGTCAGAGGTGTCGTCGATGCACGGTATGGGGAAGGCGTCGCCGAGGGTGACTGCGTTCAACTTTCGGTAATCAACACAGAATCGGGTCGACCCATCCTTTTTCGTCACTAGCACTACCTGGGAAGACCAGGGGCTCGCCGAGGGCTGGATTATGTTATCACGTAGCATATCCGCGACTGCCTCTTTGATCTGGGTCCGATCAGGCGCGCCCACTCGGTATGCGGGGAGTTTGATGGGTCGGGCTGCACCTGTGTTAATTTGGTGCTTAACAAGGTCTGTCCGGCCCATATCTGAATCGTGCTCACTAAACACGTTGGCGTGCTCCTGCAACAATCCGCACAGTTGATCGGCCTCCCCCTTAGGTAAATCTGCCCAAGGCACATGTAACGCATCATGCAAGGGAACGATCTCGGCTCGGGGGGTCGGGCCGACTCGCCAGGCCAGATCCTGGTTGTCCTCGGGGCAGCCAGGGTCTTCCGCCCAGAGTGCAAACACCGAGTCGTTAGAATGGCGCGCGTGCAGGGGGTGTATGGTGGCTACCGTGGTGCGTTGTCGTAGAATTTCCGGGGTACTGTGTGGGTTAAACACCCGCATAAACAGTCGGCCCTCATCTGCGTTTACCAGTGTGGCTGACCCCACAACTCCGTACGGGTCCGCCAGCTCCGGGTGAGGAGTTAGCATTACCTCGCCCGATGGTCGGTGTGTGGGGTCGGCGGAGGGTGTTGCTACGGGCACCAGCATCTCGGCAAGCGGGCCGATGGTGACGGCCGACACCAGGGTGGCGGCCATGGGTGTGAAGTGAGGGCGATTCCGTTCTTGTCCCAGGAGCGGGATCCTCTCCCCGCTGTCCTCCACGGTGGCGCATCGCTGGCCTGGCTAGTCGTTGAGCCCCAGTTTCTCCAGGAGGTCCGTACCCGCAATACACTCATGGCACAACACACTCGAGACATAGAATTCCTGTGTATACACCTGGTGTCCGAGACGGACCTCGAGGGAGATCCTTCCCAGCAACCCCATCCCGGCTCTGCTCGCTGTGTGCCTGCAGGCGGCTCACGTCAACCCCGAGCACGCTGCAGTGTGTGGCGCTCACGAGTGAAGCCACTGCCCCCGTGTCGAGTAGGATCCAGGTGCGCTGCCCGTTCACCTGTCCTACCAGTGATGTGGCCCCCGTGATCGCCGCCACCAGCTCCCATAGCCAGTCACCTGTCCTCACCGCGTCCTTGGGTGTTGTGGTCGGAATCTGTGCGGGGGTCACTCGCTCACCATTATTACTATCGTTGTTTTGTTTTGGGACCTCGTCGATTGCACCCTTAGGTGGTCCACTCTCTAGGGGGCGTTGGCGTTTAACCCTGGCGCCTGTCTAGTGCGGGCGATTTGAGGAGAGTCTCTCACGAGGTTCCCGCGGCGGTCGCACAGGTAACACGCTCGGGGAAGGGCGGTGGCCCCGTAGGAGCTTCCCCGCACGCTCCCTCTTTCCCCTCCCGTACGCCGCTGCCCAGACTCTGCCTCTAGTCGGGCCACCCTCCCGGCTAGCCCCCCTACCGTGGAGCGCATTTCCCCCATTTCCGACTGAATGGTCTCCACTGTGGACTGTAGTTTGGTGATATGGCCACCAACTTGGGTCACCTGGCCGACTATATCACCCATGCCGGTCTGTAGCCCTGCTACCCATCCCGGGGTTGTCTCGCGGGCTACCGGGGGCTCCCTTTCCCGACCCCTTACCGTCGTGGCGAGCTCCTGTTCCTCCTCTTCCTACTCTAACGACAGGCTTGCGATGGTGCGCTCTCTTCCCAGCCCCCGGAGCTGCGCGCGTTCGCTGGAAATTCCTTCACATTTACGCGCGCGCTCGACAAGGGCGTTAAAGGGGAGACGTGTATAGCTCATGTCTGGCTGCCACCACGACGTGCGAGTCAAGTATCGCTGGATCTTCTCAGCGGCAAGCTCCTCAATCATCTCTGTCGTGTATCCCAGGTGTGCGATCTTTGTTAGCTCGCGCACATCCTCGGCATAATCACGCAGGTCCTCGCCGGGTTGGCGGTAGCGTGCCTCTAAGGCTGCTTTTGCCTACTCCTCATCACGCGTACCGAAACGCAGATCAAGTCGGCGCATCAGTTCCTCTAGCTGTGTCTGCGCGCTTGTGGGTAGGGCTTCCACAAAATTGGCTGCCCGCCCATCCAGGTTCATAATAAGTTGGCGTAACGCCTGCGCGTCCGTCCACCCATTAATCTCTTTAGCCCCTATGACGTTGCGGGCGAATGCCTTCCACCAAGGAGCCCCCCGGCTGGTAAATATATGCCATATTTTTGCGTGGGGTAACGCGGGGGTTCGTACCGCTTCTGACGCCAAACTGTGGGGGCTGCCGTCCCCCGCCATCACTGAATTGTCGGGGCCGTTGCCCCCTGACTCCCCCATTACATTTGTACTACTACCACCTGGCAGTTCTGTAGGGTTCGGGTTAGCGACCTCCAACTCCTCGCCCCCCGGGGCCCCTGACTTTGTTACCGACCGCGTTGGCATGGCTCAATTAGTGGGCTTGTACGCTTTACTCTTGCGGCGCGCTACGCGGGTTCAGTGGCGGCGTGCTGCGGTGAGCGCGCTCGCGAAGCAAGACTCTGTCCCGTACGTAAAAAAATGGGTACGGCGCACTGATGCGTGACTCACGTACGTAAACAAATGGGTACGGTGCGCCGACGCGTGATTTCAGTACGTAAACAAATGGGTACGGTATGCTGACACATGACTCCCTCACACACACGCTCTACGCGCCTAGGCAATAACAAACCCAACACCGATACCTGCCCAGCCCCATACACCAATCACACGCGAGGGAGTTGGGTTCGGGGGTGAGAGGGCAGGGGTGTCTGCCGTGCGCGCGCCGCTTATTGGAGGGAGTCACTCCGCTCTGATTTAAAAGGGCCGTTTAAACAGCCGCGCGTGTACGCGCACACCAGGCGCTTAGCTCTCTGCTTCGCTAGAAACAACCGCGCATGCACGCGACCGCAAGACACTCCCGTAAATAGTCGCCCAGGTATGCGAACGCTAAGCACTCCCGTAAACAGTCGCACAGGTACGCAAGCGCTAAGCACTCCCGTAAACAATCGCCCAGGTACGTGAACGCTAAGCGCTCCCGTAAACAGCCGCACGGGCACGCGAATGCTAAGCACTCCCGTAAACAGTCGCCCAGGTACGCGAACGATAAGCACTCCCGTAAACAGTCGCCCAGGCACGCGAACGCTAAGCACTCCCGTAAACAGTCGCCCAGGTACGCGAACGCTAAGCACTCCGGTAAACAGTCGCCCAGGTACGCAAACGCTAAGCACTCCCGTAAACAGTCGCCCAGGTACGCAAACGCTAAGCACTCCGGTAAACAGCCGCACGGGCACGCGAACGCTAAGCACTCCCGTAAACAGTCGCCCAGGTACGCAAACGCTAAGCACTCCGGTAAACAGCCGCACGGGCACGCGAATGCTAAGCACTCCGCCTTCCTCTTCACACTCACAAAGACCACACGACACAGTTTATCCCCCTACTAGCTATTTTATTCACCGCGAGTAACCCGCTAAACTACTCGTGATTGTGTGGGTCAGCAGACTTTAGCTTATCCCTCGGGGATCCTGGGCTGAACTTATCCTGCCTGCCTCTCCGCTTTCTTCCCTCTGATCAATTAGCCCGCACTCACCTTAGTCCCAATCTGATGCTGCAGAAGCTGTGGAACGGTGATGTTCCCGCACCCCGTGCCCCCATGTCCAATCAGAGGTCTGGATTTTCCCGCCCTCGGATCACCGCTCTGGTGACGTCACCGCAGTGGTTTATTGGACGTCCGCTTTTCGTTCTTCCCGCTATCCGCCCACTGACTCGTGTTTGTGTGTTTGTGGTTCCACTCGCGGTGGCTAAACAGCCCCTGCCATGACCATGCCATTACAATCCCAGGTCACAGCACCGCGGTGCTCTTCAGCCTCGGGGGTAGGTCGCCCAATTTCCCGGCTGCAGGAAACCATGAAGCTTGATCTCATTAGGGGCTTCTGGATAAAAACCTGTTGGCCAGGTGACCTTCCCTCCCGGCTCTACGTGGGGTGTGTGTGCATTCGTGTGATGGGCACGCCACGTCGGCGCCGTCACTCCCCGGTGGCTGCGTCACGGCGGTGGGCACGGCCCCGATGGAGCGTCTCCGCTGCCGCGGCACCACAACCTCTGGGTCACTGAGCCGCTTCCAAACACCCCCCATGTCAAATACATAAGCAGGAACCTGTATCGTGAGCAGCAGCATTATTTGAATACTCTGCCAAAACAATTTGAATTGTGGAGTGGTGGCACAATTCCGCAATAGCTTTATCATATCTCTGGTGATAGGAAGAATTTCTACAAGACCGAGTTCTAGAGAACCCCTTTACGCGATGTTTTGGTCTACTCTTCCACACTGGGCGGATGTTTCAGTAGAGGAAGGAGTACCCACAATTTAACGCACCGCATCCACGGCCCCTCTCCTAAGTGGGCGTCCCCAGCCCGAATGCTCGCAGGAAGCCCTCCCAGCCTCCCTGCTCGACGAACCAGGCCCCGCACACGTTCACCAACAAGGCGGCCACCACGTCCGTCACGGCCGACTTCTCCGCGTCACTCAGACGTACGCAGTCCACCAGCCTCTTCGCGAGGGAGGAGCGAGCAGAGCACCACCAGGACCACCACGCGGCCCCAGCTCGCAGAGCCATCGCGGATGACTTCCCAGGCCACGTCCATGAGCAGCCGGCGGTGCCCTCGGTGCTCCACCCACTCCGTGTGAGGAACAGGTCCCCCAGGCAGTTGACCACCTCCTGCACCAGCTGTGCTGGCTAAACCTTCTGCAGCTGCTGGACCTGCAGCTGCTCCTGCACCTGCAGCTACTCCGTCTGTGTCACCAGGTGAGCCATGTAGCCGACGATCAGATCCGCTGTCAAGACGGTCAGCAGCTGCAGCACCTCCTTTTCCTCCCCCTCATCTTCTTCCTCCTCCTGCTGTGTCTCATTCCTCCTCCCCGTGTCCCACTCCCTCCCCCTGTCTCCCTCCACCTCCCTGTGTCTCCCTCCTACTGTAATGTTTTGCTTTTGCAAAACACGTACTAATTTGTCAGTTACTCCCGAGATATATGGTATTTTAATTGTTTTAACAATCTTATCGATTTCAGCATTGTTGCTTTGCCATCGTGATTTGGCATTCAATGCTCTGTTAATTTGAGCATTATTGTAGCCATTCTGTCGTAGTGCTTCTTTAACGTGTTTAATCTCTCTCACGAGACTTTCACCATCTGACACTGCTTTAGCCTGATATATCAGCGTCTTGATAAGAGAGGATGTCTGAGCTTGGTGATGATGTGATTCTGCATTCAAATAGCATCAGTGTGTGCTATTTTACCATTTAGGCCATGTCCAAGCAAAATATCTAGGAACGGGAATCTGTTATTCACCTCCATTTCCATGGTGAACTGGATGGCCGGGTTTTGTGCATTGAGATGATTTAGAAAATCATTAAGTGTATCTTTACCATGTGGCCAGGCAACCAAAGTGTCATCCACATATCTAAACCAAAAACATGGTTTCAATGTGCTCGAGACAAGTGCTCTTGTTTCAGAGTTTTCCATGTGCATATTTGCTATAGCCGGAGATAAAGGAGAGCCCATTGCTGCTCCTTCCTTTTGTTTAAATAAATCACCTCCAAAAGAAGTAAGTGTTATTTAAACAATGATGAGCCAGTTTCAGAATATATTTTGGTAAACCTGTATTCTTTACTAGTGTATCAAGTAATTTAAGTGACTCGTTCACTGGAACCTTAGTGAATAGAGAAATCACATCAAAACTCACCAGAATATCATTAGGGTAAAGTTTAATATCTTTATTCACATTCACAAGATGTTCTGAATTTCTTATGTATGAAGATGTCCTCCCGATGTAGGGATGTAATTGTTTAGTTATATGTTTTGCTAATTTATATGTGGCAGAGCGAATTGTACTGACTATGGGTCGTAATGGGATGCCGATTTCATGAATCTTTGGTAGCCCATACAGTCTAGATGGTTTTGAGGCCCTTGGAATTATTCGGTATTGCTCATTCTTAGGGATTAATGAATTTGCAATTATTGCAGTAGTCTGACGTTCTAAAGTATTAATAGGATCTCGTTTAACTTTAATGTGGGTACTTTTCTCTAGTAAATCTTTAATTTTATTATCATAATTGGCTCGTGGCATCACCACAGTAGTGCGGCCTTCATCAGCTGCCAGGATTTTAAAATCTTTATTTAAATGAATCTCTCTTAAGGCTTTTGCTTCGTTCGAGCTAATATTTATTTTTGGTACTTTGCTATTTTCAATTATTTTGGCAACCTCGTGTCTAGTCATCTCTGCCTCATTATGTGGAAGGAGTCTAACTGCTGATTCTACCTCAGCAATTATCTCATCCACTGGAATTGTGCGTGGGGTAACGGCAAAGTTAAGGCCTTTAGAAAGGACAGAGATCATGTCACTGGTTAAAACAGTGTTAGTCAAGTTCATTACGGGTTTGTTTTTAAATTGTTCGTTTTTAGTGGGTATTTGTTTATTATGAAGTCTAGATAATTTATTCATTTGGCTAGTTTTGGTTAGATTAAACACATTATCAGCCGATTGTTGTGTTATGGTCTCGATTATATTCCATATATTGATCTACTTGCTTATATCTAAGTGCAACTGCCTTAGAGATTCTGAAATGTAAGATAATTCACTCCTGTTGTGCTGTATTCTCTCTATTAATAATCATTTGCTAGCTTTGTGTAGTATTTGGTTAGCTTTAGCAGACTTTGTGATGTGTTATTTTAACTGCGTTTGGTATTAACTTCGAATCTCTGCACCTTTTGAGGAACGTCAGTGAAGATATCAATTCCATCCGCTTGATGCGGAGCTTCTCCAACTTTCTGGTTTTAAGAAAAGTATCCTCCCCATAGAGGTTAGTCAGTTTAACACGTAGGCTTTCGCGACCAATATTATTCATAATAAACGTGTTTGGGTTAGATCGCGTTATTAATAAATGTGTCGTAACCCTCCACCACCCGACACGGCCAATCAGTAAAAAAGTGTCATGTTGACAAAAGACAAAATAGTTCACTACTTTAGCCCACTGGTGTGTTGAAGAGTGAATCCACAACATTTACAATTTTTTAGTATGACGTTTCGCTGGTAATTACATCCAGCATCATCGGGCAATTCGCCAGAATGGTGAAGCCCTCACTCACTCGCGGTCTTAAATAGAGCAGCAGGGTGACATCATTTAACTCATTCAGGTGCAGTGATTTGAGGCGGAGTGGGGGGTATTTTAATTATATAATAGATTAGTAATCAGTCAAATGTTATGATCAGTAATAAGTTGTAGATTAGTAATTAGGTGTAATGTGTATTATTGTAATTATATACTACGTTAGTAATCAGTTAATTAGTATGTTTCCCCACAACGAGGGTATACAGCTGCTCTGACATGGGACGACCCTGTCGTACACCTCTTCTGAAGCTGACAGGGGCAGTGAGCGTACCGTTGACTTTGATTAGACACTGGACTTCAGTGTAGAGCAGGCGGTTCAGTCCCAGGAAGCTGGTCCCAAAACCAAACGCCCTCGGTGGTCCCATTAGGTACCCGTGGTCAAACGCCTTCTCTTGGTCGAGGGAGAGAAGCGCGAGTGGGAGCCCCCTTTCTCTCGAAGAGGGTGCTGAGGTCTCTGACGAGGAAGACGCCATCATGAATTGTTCTCACTGGGACCGTGTGGGCCTGGTCACTGCCCACCACCTGAGCCAATACAGTCTTCATCTTGGAGAATAGCGCTTTGGCCAGAATTCTTCTCTCCTTATGAACGTCTATGCCTGCCCAAGATGAAATCTGGAGAGACCTACCGCGCAGTCAGGGCCGCAGTCGCGACAGCAGCTCCCTGCGTCCCGGGAGCCGGTGCGGGTTGCCGGACCGCGTCACCGGCGCCGTTCAAAGCGCCGCGGGCGCTGTGTCGGGCGGAGTGGCGCAGCGCGTGCCCGTGGTGCCGTCGCCGGGCATTGCGCGCAAGCAGCATCACGTGTCGTGCAGTCAGGGCGGCATGGGTCGGTGGGTGGGTGTGTGGGTCGGTTTGGGTGGGTGGGTCGGTTTGGGTGGGTGGGTCGGTTTGGGTCAGTGGGTGGATGGGTGGGTCGGTGTGGGTGGGTGGGTTGGTTTGGGTCGGTGGGTGGGTTGGTCGGTCGGTGTGTGGGTCGGTGGGTGGGTGGGTCGGTCGATGGGTGGGTGGCCACTCACATTGATTGACAAACATAGAAGCTGCAACCAATATCGGTGACTCTCATGTGGCCGGCCTGAGAGAGCATCACGTTGTCCTGGACGCACACGGGGAGGCAAGGGGAGGTCACGCTCAGAGGCTGCCCTGTGAGCGGTCAGCCAGCAGTGGATCGACCCACGAACAACGACAATTACAAAGGTCCCCTCGTGTAGCCGCTAGCAGGCTGTAGGGCCAAGTGCTGTTAGAAGTAGCTAGTAGCAGCACTGCCTATGCAAGCTGACAATGTGGCACACACAGAGGGAGTGGGTGGCCAGTACCACGGCCGGCCGCCTTTGTCTCCCCCATTGGGCGATGTTTACTACACACCACCGCTACAACAGGAGCGAGCGCGAGTGCGTCGTGGGGAGCGTGCGCGCCCCCAGAGTGCCCTCCGCTATCACCGGCTTTGATGACCGCGTGGACGATGCCGCGGGACTTGGTCTGGGCCAGGAAGCGGACGATTCCACTGGTGTATGACCTCAACGCGGCGTCGTTGATGCGCCAGATCACCGCTCGCTTGCTCAAGTCGTAGAGGCAATCCCGGCGGCGGCAGCAGCAGCAACGACGACGATAGCGATGATGACGGTAATGAAGATGATGATGACGATGATGATAATGACGATAATGATGACAATGACGATGGTGATAATCACGATGACGATGGTGATGATGACGATAGTGATAATGACGATAATGATGACGATAATAACAATGGTGATGATGCGTACTTCAACAGCTGCAGCACGAGGCAGTTGTGTCCGCGGAAGTGGAACGAGTGCAGGACGCGGATGACGCCGTGCAGCTCAGCACTGCCCTCCCCTGCAGCTCCGTGATCACCTTCAGCTCCATCCTCTGCATCTCCATCTTGGTAGGGCTGCGTGCACACAGCAAGTCTGTGGGTCTCTGGGTCTCTGTGGGTCTCTGTGGGTTTCTACGTGTGTCTATGGATCTCTATGGGTGTTTGGGGGTCATAGTAGTTTTACGGAGGTTATTATTATTTTTTACTATTTTACTCATCTTTTGTAACCATGTATTTACTTCCATTATCTATTATTTTCTTCATTTATAATTATTACGACTGCGGCCGCTTTGTTAAGACCACCACCACCCACACCATTTCCAACCACACCAAAACACCACCACCCACCCACACCACCATCCCCATCACCCCCGCAACAACCCACTTGATGGGCAGTGCCAGCATCTTCACAGCCACCAGGAATCCCATCTTGTGGTCCACACACCGCAGCACTACTCCCTGCCCTTCCTCGCCAAATTATTCTCTCGCACCTCGAAGTGGTATTGGAGCTGCTCCTGGGGAATATAAAATGGAGCAGATGAGGCAGCAGCGCCGCCACAAGCCAGTCAGTCACAATCACGATGTGAATGTTTAACGCTTAGTGGTAGGAGCAGCAGTGGTAGTAGTGGTTAGTAGTAGCAGTAGTGTGTGTGTGTCTGTATGTGCGAGTCTCACAGGGATATAGTTGTGGGTCTCTGTGGGTGTCTCTGTGTCTGTGCGTCTCACTGGGATGTAGCTGTGGGTCTCTATTGGTGCCTCTTTGAGTCTCAATGGGTATCTGTAGATCTCTATGGGTGTCTGTGAGTCTCACAGGGATGTAGTTGTGGGTCGTTATGGGTGTATCTATGGGTGTCTCAATGGGTGTCTCAATGAGTGTGTCTATGAGTGTCTGTCTTTGTGAGCCTCACAGGGATATATTTGTGTTCTTGGTTGTCGTAGCCATCGTTGTTGATGCAACCGCGGGATTTGCCCTCGTCCATAGAGACAAAACAAACTTGACAGACGTCGGCCAGCTCCTCCTGTCGCTCGGTCAGGCGAGGCAGGAAGAGTGCCAGGATCACTGCACACCTGACAACAACTATGGGTTTTTTTTCTTTACCGACAGAACCAGAGTGTTTCTTACACACCAATAAGCCCAGTAAATTGGCACAGTAGGGGGCACAGGTGGTGCATCAGCCACTCGTCTCAGTCGGTCGACCCGTGGCACCTGTTGGGTCTGCCCCGTGACCTCCTGCCAGCGGGAGTTCGACACTTCACTTGGCTTAAAAGTGCACATAGCCTGGCACAAGCGTCGTTATGATGTCACCGCCACTTAGTGGCGAATGGCGGTTGTTGTGTGTGTGTGTGTATATTCAATCAGGCCAAGAATGTGTGCACCACAGAGTGAATCTCACTGCGGTACAGTGGACAGGCCATGCCGCGCCGCTGCAACTCGAAGATGCAGCGGCGGCACGTGGCAAGGTGGCCGCCGTCGCCGTGAACCAACGTGCAGCTACGCGGCTCACACTGGCACACCACGCACCCACCCACAACACCACCACTACCCACACCACAACCACCACCCACAACACCACCACCACCCACAACACCACGCACCCACCCACAAGACCACCACCATCAGCCACACCAACACCACCCACACCACCAACACCACCAACCACACTTCCAGCACCACCACCCATGCCACCACCACCTATACCAACACCCGCACCAAAACCACCCACACCACCAGCACCACCCACAACAACACCACCACCCACAACACCACCACCACCCACACCACCACCCACACCAACGCCACCCGCACCACCAACACCACCAACCACACTACCAGCAGCACTACCCAGGCCACAACCACCCATGCCACCACTACCTACATCACCACCACCCACACCACCACCACCAACCACACCACCACCACCACCCACACCACGCACCCACCCACAACACCACCACCCACACCATCACCACCACCCACACCACCACCGCTACCGGCTGGAGTGTAAGAAGGAGAGGCAGTGGTGGAGGTGGTGTTGACGCTGGCACCTGCTCGCCTGTTGTCGGCTGTCACTACGGAGAATATCTTCATGAGCAGCGCTAATACTGAGTGTCTGAGATCTCTGAGTGAGAATCCCTCCACACCAAACACCTCCCCCAGGGGGTCCCCCGCCACACCTCACCAGGTACTGCCTCTCTTCATCGTAAAGTCGCCTCCGCTTGATGTACTGTTCCACGTAGTGGAACACCTGCTCCACAGTGAATGTGTCGCCCTCGGCACCGACCGACTGCAGCAGTGGAAGCATCCGAGGCACCGGCTTCAGGAGTGTTCCTCCGAGCTTGTCAGAGACATGGACAATTCCATGCACTGTATGTGTTCTGTATTTGTACGTGGATAGTAACGACAGTGGATGTACATTCACTCCGAGTCTTTACTGGGTCGTTAAACAGCATGGGGTACACAATGACGTGAAACTTCACATCTACCCTACCTCCGTGCTCCATGCCGAAAAGCCACTGCAGTGGTAATAAAACTGCAACGTATTTTATTCATCAACCTGCATTTTCTTATTTTTCCCAAATTTTAACCCGGGTTGGGCTGTCGCCATCCTGCCCTGGAACCAATTATTCATTCGTGTCTCTAGCAGACCATTGCAAGCCTTGTGTTAGAGAATGGCTCACTGAAGCTGATATCACAGAGCTACTTCTGAGTACCCTTCAAGTGCCCTCTGGTCCACAGTAAAGAGCAGCACCCTCCCACCTGTCCTTTAAGTAGGAGTAACGTTGGTCATAACAATGTTCTTTTCGTTGAAATTTATCCAAATTAAGTGCAGAACCACATTGCAGCAATGTGATGGTTTATTTTGTGCTGTCAATGACGACAAGGCTGAGATCATTTACTCGCTAGACTTGAGAACCCGTTTTAATCACTTGCGGGTGCCTGTATTCAAACCCAAGTACTCCGTGGTGCCAGTTCCGTGCTATGACCTCTTGGCCACTGGGCCGCCTCTAAACACCCCCCATGTCAAATACATAAGCAGCAACCTGTACCGTGAGCAGCAGCATTCTTTGAATACTCTGCCAAAATAATTTTTATCGTGGAGTGCTGACACAATTCCTCTCCTCAGTGGGCGTCCCCAGCCCAAATGCTCGCAGGAAGCGCCCCCAGCCTCCCTGCTCGACGAGCCAGTTCCCGCACGCGTTCACCAGCAGGGCGGCCACCGCGTCCGTCACGGCCGACGTCTCCTCCGCGTTGCTCAGACGTACGCATTCCACCAGCCTCTTCGCGAGGGAGGAGCGAGCAGACCACCACCAGGACCACCACGCGGCCCCAGCTCGCGGAGCCATCGCGGAGGACCTCCCAGGCCACGTCCACGAGCAGCCGGCGGGGCCCTCGGTGCTCCACCCGCTCCTCCGTGTAGCTCACCAAGTCCAGAACGGAGTCTCTGAACCGCGCGAGGGACAGGTCTCCCAGGCAGTTGACCACCTCCTGCACCAGCTGCGTTGGCTGAACCTCCTGCAGCTGCTGAACCTTCTGCACCTTCTGCAGCTGCTCCTGCACCTGCAGCCACTCCGTCTGTGTCGCTAGGTGAGCCATGAAGCCGGCGACCAGATTCGCTGGCAAGACGGTCAGCAGCTGCAGCGCCTCCTTCTCTTCCTCCCCCTCGTCTTCCTCCTCCACCTCATCATCTTCCTCCTCCCCCTCCTTAGACTCCTTCTCCTCTGTCTCCCTCTAACTCCCTGTGTGACCCTCCTCCCCCGGTCTCCTTCCTCGTCCCCGTGCGTCCCTCCTCCTTCCCCCGTCTCCCTCTTCCCTGTGTCTCCCTCTTTTTTCTTTTTGCTGATGAAGTTTTTTTTTTATTTCCACAAGGTGTAAACGCCGTATCCCTTATTTTGTAATTGTAATTCTGGGCCAAAGAGGTCCCACAAACGTAAACGTTTTGTATTTAAAATATAACACAACAACAATGAATGGCTAAGTGGGTAAAGTAAGACGCACGCCAAAACGGGTGAGTTAAATAAATCCAATCTCTCCTACCGGATTATAGGACGCAAACCAAACTTTGTTGTAACAAGAACATAAAAAAACTGATTCTCTTAATCAGGTGAATACGGTAAAGGGGCTGAGTCTGTGGTTGCCGGTGTGGTGAGTCTGTGGGTCTCTGTGTGGTGACGATGTCTATGGGTCTCTGTGGTGATGGCAATGTCGGGTGGTGGCGGGTTTAACCACACAACATTTATATATTCACGCGATCTAACCCAAACAAAACCTGTACTACGGAGTCAACAACAACGACGTGAGGGCTCTCCGACGCGCGTCTCGGTTGGGGTGAGGGTGCTTTCTGTTGTATATGTAGGTTATGAAAATTTGATGTAAATAATAAAAATTAAATGAAATTTGCATAATAATCCGACATTATGCTAATTGATGTAAGTGCATAGACTATGCTAATTCGAGAGATAATCGTATTAATTTATGCTAGTGTATGTGTGATTATGCTACTGCGAGCCGTTATGATAATTAGGCCCCGCCTCGTTGACGAGGGTCGTTTATCAATCGGGATAATGCAATTAATCGTATGCAGTTATGCAGGTACTGTGAGCATGTCACATTAAACTCGGCTGTGTTGTTTAACTTCGTATTATCGATGGGTATAATACAATTATTCTCGCTTTAACATTTACTGAGTATGTGTTAGTGTGTTCAGCCAGGTCTCCAAGTTCAGATCTCAGCACAGAATACAGTTCTTATGCATAAATTTCAGGAAAGAACACACAACACTTCCGTGTTAATCAATTTTAATGACGATAGTGATAATGACGATAATGATGACGATGGTGATAATGATGACGATGGTGATAATGATGACGATAATAACAATGGTGATGATGCGTACTTCAACAGCTCCAGCACGAGACAGTTGTGTCCGCGGAAGTGGAACGAGTGCAGGACGCGGATGACGCCGTGCAGCTCAGCACTGCCCTCCCCCTGCAGCACCGTGATCACCTTCAGCTCCATCCTCTGCATCTCCATCTTGGTAGGGCTGCGTGCACACAGCAATTCTTTGGGTCAGTTTAACACGTAGGCTTTCGCGACCAATATCATTCATAATAAAGGTTTTTGGGTTAGATCGCGTTTATTTATAAATGTGTCGCAACCCTCCACCACCCGACACGGCCAATCAGCAAAAAAGTGTCACGTTGACAAAAGACAAACAATTCACTACTTCAGCCCACCGGTGTGTTGAAGAGTCAATCCACATTTACAGTTTGAGTACGACGTTTCGCTGGTAAATACATCCAGCATCATCAATTGCTTGATGATGGTAAATACATCCAGCATCATCAATTGCTCGATGATGCTGGATGTATTTACCAGCGAAACGTCGTACTCAAACTGTAAATGTGGATTGACTCTTCAACACACCGGTGGGCTGAAGTAGTGAATTGTTTGTCTTTTGTCAACGTGACACTTTTTTGCTGATTGGCCGTGTCGGGTGGTGGAGGGTTGCGACACATTTATAAATAAACGCGATCTAACCCAAACACCTTTATTATGAATTATTTGGGTCTCTGTGGGTCTCTATGAGTGTCTAAGGGTGTCTATGGATCTCTATGGTTGTCTCTAGTTTATAGTAGTCTTAAGAGGGTTATTATTTTAGTGAGATAGTTTCAGTTTATATTTAGAGAGTTTTACGGAGGTTATTGTCATTGCTGTTTACTATTATACTCATTATTTTGTAACCATGTTGTATTTACTACCATTTATGATCTATTATTATTTTATTCATGTATAATTATTACGACTGCTCCCACTGTGTTAAGACCACCACCACCCACACCATTTCCAACCACGCCACATCACCACTACCCACCCACCCCCCCACCAACCCCATCACCCCTGCCCCAACCCACTTTCCGTGCAGTACCAGCATCTTGACAGCCACCAGGAATCCCATCTTGTGGTCCACGCACTGCAGCACCACACCCTGCCCTCTCTAGCCAATCTTCTCTTGCACCTCGAAGCCCTATTGGTGCTGATCCTGGGGTATCTAAAAAGCAGCCGAAGCAGCAGCAGCGCCGCCACAGCCAGTCAGAGTCACAATCACGATGGGAATATTTAACGCTTAGTGGTAGGAGCAGCAGTGGTCGTAGTGGTTAGTAGTTAGTAGTAGCAGTAGTGCCTGTGTGTCTGTGTGCCTTTGTGTGTGTGCCTGTGTTTGTGTGTCTGTCTGTGCGAGTCTCACAGGGATATAGTTGTGGGTCTCTGTGGGTATCTCTGTGTCTGTGCATCTCACTGATATATAGCTGTGGGTCTCGATTGGTGCCTCTGTGAGTCTCTATGAGTGTCTCTGTGGATCTCTATGGGTGTCTGAATGGGCTCTGTGGGTGTCTCTGTGAGCCTCACAGGGATGTAGTTGTGGGTCGTTATGGGTGTTATCTATGGGTCTCTATAGGTGTCTCAATGGGTGTATCTATGGATGTCTGGGTCTCTGTGAGCCTCACAGGGATGTATTTGTTTTCTTGGTCGTCGTAGCCATCGTTGTAGATGCCACCGCGGGATTTGCCCTCGTCCATAGAGAAAAACCAAACTTGACAGACGTCGGCCAGCTCCTCCTCCTGGCGCTCGGTCAGGCGAGGCTCGAAGAGAGCCAGGATCGCTGCAGACGTGACAACAACAACTTAAATCATTAACTATGTTTTTTTTCTTTACCGAAACAACCAAAGAGTGTTTTTACACACACCAAAAAGCCCAGCAAGTTGGCGGTTGTTGTGTGTCTGTGTGTGTGTCTGTGTGTGTGTTCTGTAGCGGTTAGCGCGCTGCGCTATGAACCTGGCGACCCGGGTTTGATTCCCGCTCACGGCCAACACCAGTGACGATTTTCTGAACCGGTCCCGGGCTTCCCCTAGGTCGACTCAGCCTCAAATGAGTACCTGGTGCGGTGTGTAAACATTGCCACTGGGGAGACAAAGGCGGTCGGGCGTGGTGCTGGCCACCCACCCCCTCGTGTACCGTTCCGGCCTTCATAGGTGCTCGCTAACAGCACTTGCCCCTACAGTCTGTTAAGGCTATATGGGGGATCTTTATCTTTGTGTTCTGTCAGACCAGGAATGTGTGCACCACAGAGTGAATCTCCCTGCGGCACAGGGGACAGGCCATGCCGCGCCGCTGCAACTCGAAGACGCAGTGGCGGCATGTGGCAAGGTTTTCGCTGTCGCCGTGAACCAACGTGCAGCTACGTGGCTCACACCGGCACACCACGCACCCACCCACAACACCACCACCACCCACAACACCACCCACAACACCACCAGCAACCACCACCCATGCCACCACTACCTACACCACCACCAACCACACCACCCACACCATCACCATCCACCACCGCTACCGGCTGGAGTGTAAGAAGGAGAGGCAGTGGTGGAGGTGGTGTTGACGCTGGCACCGGCTCGCCTGTTGTCGGCCGTCACTACGGAGAATAACTTAATGAGCAGCGCTGCCACCGAGTGTCTGAGATCTCTGAGTGAGAATCCCTCCAGACAAAACACCTCCTCCAGGGGGTCCCTGCCACACCTCACCAGGTACTGCCTCTCTTCATCGTAAAGTCGCCTCCGCTTGATGTACTGTTCCACGTAGTGGAACACCTGTACCACCGTGAATGTGTCGCCCTAGGCACCGACCGAATGCAGCAGAGGAATCATCCGAGGCACCGGCTTCAGGAGAATGTTCCTGCGAGCTTGTCAGAGACATGGACAATTCCATGCACTGTATGTGTTCTGTATTTGTACGTGGATAGTAACGAGAGTGGATGTGCATTCACTCCGAGTCTTTACTGTGTCGTTAAACAGGATGGGGTACACAATGACGTGAAACTTTACATCTACCCTACCTCTGTGCTCCATGCCGAAAAGCCACTGCAGTGGTAATAAAACTGCAACGCATTTTATTCATCAACCTGCATTTTCTTATTTTTCCCAAATTTTAACCTGGGTTGGGCTGTCGCCATCCTGCCCTGGAACCAATTATTAATTCGTGTCTCTAGCAGACCATTGCAGGCCTTGTGTTAGAGAATGGCTCACTGAAGCTGATATCACAGAGCTACTTCTAATTACCCTTCAAACGCCCTCTGGTCCACAGTAAAGAGCAGCACCCTCCCACCTGTCCTTTAAGTAGGAGTAACGTTGGTCATAACAACGTTCTTTTCGATGAAATTTATCCAAATTAAGTGCAGAACCACATTGCAGCCATGTAATGGTTTATTTTGTGCTGTCAATGACGACTGGGCTGAGATCATTAGCTCGCTAGAATTGAGAACCTGCTTTGATCACAGGCGGTGTGGATTCAAACCCAAGTACTCCGTGGTGCCTGGTCAGTGCTATGACCTCTGGGTCACTTAGCCGCCTCCAAACACCCCCCATGTCAAATACATAAGCAGCAACCTGTATCGTGGGCAGCAGCATTCTTTGAATACTCTGTCAAAAAATGTTTATTGTGGAGTGGTGGCACAATTCCGCAATTGCTTTCTCATACCTCTGGTGACAGGAAGAATTTCTACAAGACGGAGTTCTAGAGAACCCCTTTACTCGATGTTTTGGTCTACTCTTCCACAATGGGCAGATGAAGAGGAAGTAGTACCTACACTTTAACACACCGCATCCGCAGCCCCTCTCCTAAGTGGGCGTCCCCAGCCCGAATTCTCGCAGGAAGCCCTCCCAGCCTCCCTGCTCGACGAACCAGGCCCAGCACGCGTTCACCAGCAGGGCGGCCACCACGTCCGTCACTGCCGCCGTCTTCTCCGCGTCACTCAGACGTACGCAGTCCACCAGCCTCTTCGCGAGGGAGGAGCGAGCAGAGCACCACCAGGACCACCACGCGGCCCCAGCTCGCGAAGACGTCACGGAGGACCTCCCAGGCCACGTCCACGAGCAGCCGGCGGGGCCCTCGGTGCTCCACGCGCTCCTCTGCGTGGCTCACCAGAACAGAGTCTCTGAACCGCGCGAGGAACAGGTCCCCAGGCAGTTGACCACCTCCTGCACCAGCTGTGCTGGCTGAACCTTCTGCAGCTGCTGGACCTGCAGCTGCTCCTGCACCTGCAGCTACTCTGTCTGTTTCGCTAGGTGAGCCATGAAGCCCGCGATCAGATTCGCTGTCAAGACAGTCAACAGCTGCAGCGCCTCCTTTTTCTTCCTCCCCCTCACCTTCTTCTTCCTCCTCCTCCACTCATAAAACAAAGAGTGAGGACATAATATCAATAACCTGGGAATTTTATAGTGACCTCTTCTCTCCTGATAAAACGTCTATGCCTGCCCAGAATTTCCTAAAGAGGTCGGTGAACGTACTGTCCTCCAGCAGGGCGTTGTTGAAGTGCCAGTAGGCCGCAGCACTTGGTGTTCCACGCAGCCTAAGGTCCAGCAGGATCAGGCTGTGGTCTGTTAGTGGTGCAGCCCTGATGTCAGCAGGCAGAATGCTCGAGACAAGACTTCTGGAGATATAGAAGCGGTCGATCCTGGACTGGGTAGCTGGTTCATTGCCCCTTGTCCTCGTGTAGGTGAAGCTTCGCCGCCTCGGGTGGTGAAGCTGCCACACGTCCACCAGATCGGAGGGGTCCAGAAGGGCTTGGAGCTCTCCCCAGAGCTTGGCGTTGCAGTGACCCTTCCCTGTACGGTCGAGAGCATCCAGCGTGCAGTTGTAGTCACCTCCCATGACCACAAACTCGTCCTCTGGAATGCCACCGAGGTGGTTCCGCAGAAGTTGCAGGAACCCGGGTCTCTCACTGTCAGTGGTGGGAGCGTACACGTTGACGAGGTGGATGGCGGTGTTGCCGACCTGCGCCCAGACGTCCAGGACCCTCCCCTTGATCACCTCCACCTGGCTGACGGTGTCAGGAGTGAAGTTTGGTGACAGCACGGTTGCTACTCCTGAGGAGGTGTTGCTGAAGTGGCTGAAAAAAGGCTCCCATTTTCCACTCCGTCCTCCAGGCAACCTCATCGTCCATGGCGAGATGGGTCTCCTGCACGAACAGCACAGAGACATTATGCTGCTTTGCAAGGGACGCTGCGTAGTATCTTCTCAGCGCCTCTCGGCACCCATTCATGTTCAGGGAGGCGATGCGCAGTGTCATTGTGAGCGAGTGGCCCGCCTGTTCCAATCAGTCACCTTGCTGAGAAGGCTCCTTACCCTGGACCTCTCCAGGTCTCTCGATTGTTGTCCTTCCTGTTGGAGCTCCCCTAGGATGCGTCTGAGGGAGACTTCTATGGCGTCTGGCTCGCCATCCTGACAAGGCCTCCATCACTTTGTTTGGTTTCCTGTGGGTCTCTTCGAAGAATCTCCACAGGTCTTCCTGGCAGAAGATGGTGCCCGCGAAGATGACCTCTTTGAGACCTGGCTGGTTTCGCTACCCACACGGAGGTCATAATCCGAGTCCCCCTTCTTGCTTCCATGCCCTGCATGTGGGGGCCAAGAGTCGGGTGCCCATGGTTGGCTCCATGTGGCCTCTGTTGTATATGTGGGTGTGTGAAAATTGATGAAAAATAATTAAAATTAAATGAAATTCGAAATTTGCATAATTAATCCGAAATTATGCTAATTTTTGTACTTATGCGTGTAACTATGCTAATTAGAGAGGTAATCGTATTAATTTATACGAGTGGGTGTGGCTGTGTTAATGATAGCCTTTATGATAATCAGGCCCCGCCTCGTTGACGAGGTTGGGTTATCAATCAGGATAACGCAATCAATTGTGTGCCGTTACGCTAGTGTCAATTCGGCCTCGTTGTCTAACTTCGTATTATTGATCAGCATAATACAATGATTCTCGCTTTAACACTCCCCGAGTGTTCATATTTTAGGTCCCATGTTCACATCGTTCGTTTTAGTTTAATGAGTGTGGATTGGTGTGTTTATAGTTTAGGTTCCCGAGTTCATATCTCGTCGCAGGATACAGATCTTATGCAAAAACTTCAGGAAAGAATCACACGACCACTTCTGTATTAATCAATTTATTTTCTAATTAAACCTTAACTATAATATGTATGTGACTCTCAATCTCGGAACTTCAAAACGGTATCCACAAGGTATCAAGACAGTATCAGAATCAGAATCAGAAAGGGTTTTATTCGCCATGTAAGTTCACACCGACACGGAATTTACTTTGGCAGGATGGTGCATACATTCAACATATAGGAATCTAAAATCTTAAATAAGTTTTAAACAAGTCTTACTATAATAAGGGTTAAAAGTCTAACACTAAGGGGCTGAAGTATATAAAATTAAATAAATATCGAATATAAAATAGCTTTAAGATATAATTTAAAAATACAAATAGGGAAACATAGTTAATATCAGCAACGTGTCGTTATGTAGATCAAATGTTAAAAACAGTGTTAGCCCTTGGCCTTGTTTAACAGGCCAGCAGCAGATGGGAAGAAACTGTTTTTATGGCGTGAGGTTTTGGTCCTGATGGACCGAAGCCTTCTGCCGGAGGGGAGTAGCTGAAACAGAGAGTGTCCAGGGTGGGAGAAATCGGCCATAATCTTCCTCGCTCGCCTCATAGACCTTGTCGTGTGCAGGTCCTCGAGGGTCGGTAGATTGCAGGCAATTACCTTCTCAGCAGTGTGGATGATACGCTGCAGTCTGCTCTTGTCCTTGGCAGTGGCAGCAGCGTACCAGACGGTTATGGAGGAGGTGAGGATGGATTCAATGATCGCTGTATAGAATTGCACCATCATTGTCTTTGGCAGGTTGAATTTCTTCAGCTGCCGTAGAAAGTACATCCTCTGTTGAGCTTTCTTGGTGAGGGAGCTGATGTTCAATTCCCACTTGAGGTCCCGGGAGAGAATAGTGCCCAGGAAGCGGAAGGACTCTACAATTTTTACTGGGGAGTCTAACAGGGTGATGGGGGTGAGTGGTGCTGTATTCTTCCTGAAGTCCACAACCATCTCAACTGTCTTTAGAGCATTTAGCTCTAAGTTGTTCTGGCTACACCAGGTCACCAGATTGTCAGCTTCCCACCTATAGTCAGACTCATCCCCACCAGAGATCAGCCCAATGAGGGTGGTGTCATCCGCAAACTTCAATAGTTTGACGGACAGATGATTGGAGGTGCAGCTGTTGGTATACAGGGAGAAGAGCAGAGGGGAAAGTACGCAGCCCTGAGGAGTTCCGGTGCTGATGGACCTGGAGCCAGAGACTTGTGTTCCCAGCTTAACGCACTGCTTCCTGTCAGACAGGAAGTCTGTGATCCATTTACAGGTGGTGTATGGCACGTTCAGCTGGAAGAGCTTGTCCTGAAGCAGGGCAGGGATGATGGTGTTGAAGGCAGAGCTGAAGTCCACAAACAGGATCCTGGCGTAGGATGCTGGGGCGTCCAGATGCTGTAGGGTGAAGTGGAGGGCCATGTTAACTGCATCGTCCACAGACCTGTTGGCTCTGTAGGCAAACTGAAGGGGGTCCAGGAGAGGGTCTGTGATGGCTTTGAGGTGTGCCAGGACCAGGCGCTCAAAAGACTTCATTACCACAGATGTAAGGGCGACCGGTCTGTAATCATTTAGTCCTGTTGGCCTTAGCTTTTTGGGCACAGGGATGATGGTGGAGGACTTGAGACAGGCTGGTACATGGCATGTCTCCAGGGAGGTGTTAAAGATGTTGGTGAACACCGGAGACAGCTGGTCAGCGCAGTGCCTGAGGGTGGCTGGAGAGACAGAGTCCGGCCCGGCTGCTTTGCGTGGATTCTGCCTCTTGAAAAGTCTATTAACTTCTTCCTCCTGAAAGGAGATAGTCGTCTCTGTAGTATTGGTGGGGGATGGGGCCTCTTGGGTTGGAAGGGGTGGTTCAGGACAGTCCAATTGTCTTTCAAATCTACAGTAGAACTCGTTCAGGTCGTTGGCTAGGCGGGAGTCGTTAGTGGTGTGGGGGGCTCTGGGTTTGTAGTTGGTGATCTGCCTGAGCCCTCTCCAGACAGAAGCAGCGTCGTTTGTAGAGAACTGGTGTTTTAGTCTCTCTGAGTACAGTCGTTTAGCCTCTCTCACCGCTTTGCTAAACCTGTTCTTCGACTCCTTGAATCTGTCTCTATCTCCACTCCTAAACGCTTCCTCCTTCTCCAACCTCAACCTTCTGAGCTTTGCTGAGAACCAGGGCTTATTGTTGTTAAAGTTCACCCTGGTACGTGTTGGGATACAGCAGTCCTCACAGAAGCTGATGTAGGACGTCACAGCCTCTGTGAGTTCATCCAGACTATTGGTAGCAGTCGTGAACATATCCCAGTCAGTACAGTCTAAGCACGCCCGCAAATCTTCCACAGCCTCACTGGTCCACTGTTTAGATGTCCTCACAGCAGGTTTACAGAGTTTTAGTTTCTGCCTGTATGCAGGAATCAGGTGGACCATGGCATGGTCAGAGTGTCCTAGTGCTGCTCGGGGGACGGCATGGTAGGCTCTACTGACTGTAGTGTAGCAGTGATCCAGAGTGTTCCCTTCTCTGGTTGGGCATTTAATGAATTGTATGTATTTGGGGAGTTCGTGGCTGAGATTACCTTTGTTAAAGTCGCCAAGTACGATAACCAACGAATCTGGATTTGCTCGCTCCACACTCAGAATCTGATCGGCGAGCATGCGTTGGGCTTCTTTAACCTGAGGACAAGGCGGCAAATAAACTCCGACCAAAATGAGCGACGCGAACTCGCGAGGCGAGTAAAACGGTTTACAGGTTATAAAAATTGATTCAAGGAGTGGAGAACAATGTTGCAGAATCACTGTGACATCTACACACCAGCCACTGTTAATGTAAAAACAAATACCACCGCCTTTCGTCTTGCCGGAGAGTGCTATGTCACGATCCGATCTTACAAGATGGAATCCTGCTAGTTGTAGCGAAGTGTCCGGAATCAAATCACACAGCCATGTTTCCGTGAAGCACAATGCAGAAGCTGAAAGAAAGTCTTTGTTTTTTACCATCAGTAGCTGAAGTTCATCCATTTTGTTGTACAGTGAACGTACGTTGGAGAGGAAAAAGCTCGGAAGCACTGTTCGGATCCCGCGTCTGCGTAGCCGTACTAGAGCCCCCGACCGTTTACCCCTTGGGCGGCGTTTCGTTGCTTGAGCAAAGCCTAGCGCGGCATTGACTAGAATGCCTACTAATTCTGCCGCTGGAAGCAGAAAAGTAGGAATTAAATCCACAGGAGTTGTTTCCCTGATATTTAAAAGTTCGTCTCTTGTTAGAGAACTCCGAAAATCTTGGCAAAACACTGAATTGACAGACAAAACAAGACAAAACAGGGCGCACCGACCGGCTGAGGCTACCATCATCAGCGCCATCTTCGCACCAGCACGGGTGTGCTGAACATCATCAACGACTGTACGATTTCACTTTGATAACACATGGACCCCGCATAAAGCGATTGCTGTTAGTGAGAGAGAGAGTCAGAATATGCAAATGCTATGTTACACAAAAGCTTATACATTATAATATGAACGATCATTATGCTTGAAATAGTCAGCACATTATCACAGGCGACTGATTAACATGCAACGGTATTCATATAAAAAAGACAATCAAACAGTTATTATTTCCAAAGGCATGAATGTAACAACAGATCCACCGGACAGACTATAAGATTATCGTAATGGCTTAGTGTGAGGGTATGCGGCGGAATGTGTTATCTCACGGGATATTAATTAATTAATTCGTGAATAAGAATGTATGATCAGAAAATCGGTTTAGCACGATTCCTCCCCGGGAGCGTAGCTCCGTGGCGAAGGTGCCAAGGGTTAATTCGTATTGATGGATCGGTTGGTAACTTATGCGATTAGAAGTACAGTCCAAAACAAAATATTAAAGAGGGAAATTATGAATATACTTATAAATGACGGACTGTTATCACACGATCGATGCTTCCACAGCCAGATGGTTCACGGACTTGAGTGTTCGCTTCTGGTTAAGGACCTGTGTATGTTTGAGTGATATGAATTGTTTTGAATAGTCAGTGTTTGGAATTAATTATTTGCGTTGCCATATGCTGAAGTTGGCATCGCTTGTAGGAGAAGTAGCCTCGCTCCCTTTAGAGCGGTGAGGTGTGTGGGAGTGCATCATACGAATCGCCGCCCTCCTCCACGCAGCAGCCAGCCTCTGTCCACGGGGGAGAGTTGCTTGATCGCTCTCAGTTCTGCTCAGTGGACACCTCTCTCCACTGCTGGATGAGCTGCGCGATCACGCTCGTGCTGGTTCGCTGACAGCAGTTTCTCTCCGCTGTTGGATGAGCTGCATCGGCACGCTCCCTCTCTCTGGGTGGAGAACTCGAACGTGCTCGTTGCTGGTTTGCTGAAAGCAGGTTTTTCTCCACTGCTGGATGACTCAAGTCGCACGTGCTCTTGCTCTGGTTTGCAGAAGCTCTTGCTTGGTGCGTCGGTCGCTCTGCAGCTGGACTCAATGTAGAATAATCTTTCAGCAATACTCTGTCTTTCAGCTCTTGGAAATCACACTAGGTGACGCCTCACTACCTTGCGAGTCTTGCCAACGTCAGTGGGTAGCGACGGGGCCACTTTGGCTTCTGCTCGCCGCCTCCTGCTCTGCAGCTCGCCGGCTGGCGACCTGTTGCTCTCGTTCCCGATTGGAACTGCTCCTGAGCCGGCCCACTGGTCGAACTCCCCGCGTTCCGACCTCCTCCGATTCGAACTCCCCGAGTTCCGATCCCCCTGGTAGAACTCCCCGAGTTCCGACCCCTCCGAGTCGAACTGTCTCCCGAGAGTCGACCCCCCCCCGGTCGAACTCTGGTGAGCCGACCCCCCCCGGGTCGAACTCTTCCGAGTTGCTCCTCCGAGGCGAACTGTCTCCCGAGAGTCGACCCCCCGGTCGAACTCTGGTGAGCCGACCCCCCCCCCCCCCCAGTCGAACTGAGGTTTCAATGCTCAGGATCCTCTTTTTATGCCCAAAAATCCCTTCACTCGGATCCTGCCCACAAGGCGAGGTTTCTTTCGATTTTTGCTGTGTAAGGATTTGTCCGTATGTATCTGCGTCCGTGTGTGTGTGTCCGTACATGTGTCAGTGTGTGTCCTTGTGTAGATCACCCACGGTATATTCCGTTGTCATACTCCTACCATAAAACCCACAAGTAAAACAATCAAATGTTATAAAATTCCATAGTTATGATTCTGTATTAATCCAAGGTCTGAGTCAGCTTCTCGTTGTGGTGTTTGACTCGTGTTTCCCCAAGCGTATACACACTCCTACCCCGCGCTGCAGGGATACAAAGACGGTCGGGATTTGTCTTTCTCTCCGACCCTGGGTTTAACATCACCCTTTGCTTACGTTGCAGTTTTGCTGTGCGCTTGCATTTCTTTTCCTCTCTACTCTTACTTTAACCCTGCATATTATTTGCGTATGGGTGGAGGCTAGAGCATTTATGTTGACTTAGGAAAACCTGATTGTTATAGGCTTCGGGTCAAGTCGTATAGACATTATTAAAATATGGAAATACATTTCATATTAAATTAATAGACGGGTGATGGTTACATTGACGTAGCTTGTGGCAGGGTTCAATTGAAGTGGGTGTGAAGATCAATAACTTTAGCCTACCCTGTCGTTAAATTCCGACTTTAAGTTACTTTAATAGTAATGCAGAACCAATTAGCTTTTTTTGACTTAACTAGATGTAGGCTAACGCAACCTCCCAGTGACCCTGGCTTTGTGTTTACGTCAGCCCTTTGCAATCCACTGCGCTCTGCTCTCTATCTGCTCCCTCTGACCCTGGGAGGGCTCTGAACGTCAAAATCGTGTTAGTGGGTCAAGGTAAATATGACCCCCACATGCCATGCTGAGGCCTGGTTTGGTGTTTTTATTCATTATTAAAATTAAAAGAAACAATAGAAATATGTATCTATATGTATTGAAAAATTACTTGTTAATATTAAGATGGAAAAGGTGCCTAGATACAACATTCCGCCCTTTTAAAAATGATCGGTGGTCAATTGGCCACGGGTCATTTTTTAAACAAAGAATCTATGTACTTTTCCATCATGAATCATCAATATTACTCAAGTAATTTTTCCTTACAACGCGCGCACGTCACAACTTATGATTACATTTGAAATAAGAAAAGAAATACTAAAAGGAAGGTAAAACAAGGGGAAATTGTTTAACTGGCTACATGTTATAGGAGATGTCGTTATTCCATGTACCCACGTTCAATACTGTCCGCAATCGAAATACATTTTCGGGTTTGACCAGTGGGAAATTCAACAAAAATCCCACCTGTCCGGTCTGGGAGTCCCCATGTATGGGTGTGGCTGTACCCATTTTAAAGTCAATTTGTACCTGTGTTGTACTGATTGTTTCCAGGGATGCTAATGGTATCACATTTTTTTTTAGTGTTGGAGTTACCAGATATGAAGGAAATTGTCCTTGGAGAAGATCACTGATGCTGCCGCTGGTGCAATGCAACAAGTCTTTGGATCAACTATTGAATTTGCTGTCGAGTATTCTCTTCTTCGTACAGATCTCGGATTGCGAAACCCAATTCTTGGATTGTTAAGTTAACCATGGCGGAGTGCAGGTTAACGAGAACCACGGTGTCTCTCTGACTTTCTCATGTTACCTCTCTGCCACCTTGTACCAAGTCATTGATAACCTGACTGACTCTTTTAGTCACGAGTGTATCATATCTCTCATGGCCAGGTATCTTAGAGTTACCGATGACCCTTCCATGCAACATCATCACATCATCGTCCCGGCTCATTGTCGTGATGGCTTTGGCCTAATGAACATGGCTCACTGGTTCGTATCGGTAATTTATTTTATCACTCCCTTTCCATGTGAGATTGTGTGGCGTGAAGTTATGCTGTGCGTAACCAGGATCAACATACACCACGAGTTTTCGTACTCGACTGTTGGGGTCATTTGTATTCTCCGCAGCCCTGTGCACATCTGCTGCCTCTGGGAGTCGATTTGACTCTGGGCCACGATTCCCTTCTGCGCTACGATTCGATTCCGTGCCACGATTCGATTCTGGGTCACGATTCGATTCCGTGCTTTTGAGTATGCTGTGTTTCAACACAATTCCCGATCCGTCACGGATATTCTTCTCCTCCACTTCAACACTCTGATCTCAATCCCTCCTTAGTGTGCCCGAGCACAATTTAACATCCAAAGGCTGATGTCTGCATTCATCTGCCTCTTCCACAGTACACTCACGCACTTCCGCGACACAAGGGATGGCATTTATATTTACCAGACAATCAGGTTTTCCTTCCCCTCCCTGCGGTTGGTTATCATCTCCTGTAGGATCACACTTTAATGCAGTTATGTTTCCCTGCTCGATAGGTGTGTCAATTACGGGAGCAACACTTGCGCTCTCCACCACATTATCAGAACTGGTGCCCGACGCATTTATTGTTTCCCAATCATTGGGACCCTCCTGGTTTACCTTGTCAACCGCAGCCTGCTTAATTTTTTTAACGGGTCCATAATTTCCCTGCAGCTCCACGGACACCACTCTCACTGAAAGCTCCCTCTCAACCAATGTGATTGATTCATCACGTGCCCGTGTCATTTTTTGTGTCTCAGCCAAGCTCACGCCTGTCTCCCTATTCCTCATGCCTCTGCTCTCTCCTGGTAAAACTGGTGGGGGAATCGATCGGAAGTGGGCCGATTGTGTTTGATCCCTCGTGTGTCGTGGCATTGGGACCCGGCATGATTCTGCTCTTGGTCTACACACACCGCGATTCTCGCAAATATGCGTCCCTGCACACTGCGATCGCTCCCAGCCTGCGGGCCATTGCCTCGCTGGTGGTGCTGTGTTTCTGCTCACGTGATTTTTATTTCCCTCTGAAACGCTGGTTACATCATCCCTCTCTCTGGGTGTCGTAGAACTATTGTCTTTAGCTCTGTACAGCCAAGCTCTGTGCGCCTTATCCTCTATATGGTGTAAGGAGGCTGTTTCTGGATTCAATACCATTCCCACAATTTCTGTAATCTCTGGACTCAAAGACCCGAAAAACATAACTTTGAACCTTTTGTCACCTTCGTGATACTGATCCACATCACCCGCGTAGTACGCTCTTTTAAACCGTAGGAGGTAATCTCGCGGATCCTCGTCTGCGCACTGGGTCATAGATTTTGCAGCATTAAATCCCTCAGACCATGTTAAATATTCTCCAAACTTCCGGCTCACTGCCAGGCTCAGCTTTTTGAAATCGTTCCGAACCTTGTATGAAAGCGACTTTACCCATGGTATAGACTGCTCGTGCAAGCTTCGTCTCAGTAAACTGGCTTTCTCATTCGTTTTCCTCAAACCCCTGATCACTGCTTCTGCTTCTACCGTTGCGATGTGAGCGTGTATGTCTCTGTTCCTATCGTGTGGATCAAAGTAGGGAATTCTGACGAGAGCCTTGTCCATCAATTTCAGAGTTTTACTACTGAATGAGTATTCGGACAGTTGATCATCGTCAGAGGCGTCTGTTCCTGAGGAGTGCTCACTCGAGCTGTCACCATCACGGTGGCGCTGCTTAACATAACTTTTGTAGTGCCTTTTGCACCTGTAACGTGAGTCAACTTTGCTCGGTGACTCCTGCTTATCCCATGGCTCATGCTTGTGTGATGTGCGTCTTTCTGGAAAGTAATCTCTGCCATAGGTTCCACGTCGGTCGTGCTTGCGTGGAATGTGTCTACTAAATGAGCTGTCTCTGTCATGTCGCTCGTCTTGCCCCAGCTCCGCCCTTTTTTGCTCGATCAGTACAGAATATCCTGCTGACTTAGTGTTAATATTTTTTTCCTCTCTACCCTCGAAGTTGTCAGTCCTATGTTTTCCTATTTTCATCCGTATCTCTCCCTCCCCTCTCTCGAGTCGCGAGGGGGAATCTCTGTCAAAACCACTTTGATTGGTAGCCACACCTCCTGTGTGACCTGTCTCTGGTTTACGTCCGCGTGGCTCGGAGTGTGGTAAACTGTTACTCCCGTATGTGTTATGTGTATCAACATCTGGGGGTTTCGCTGGTGGATTCAGCGCCGACTCTTTTTCTCTCACGAGGGCGTGCAGACGCTCAACCTCCTCTATTAGGGACAGTTTCTCCTTCCTTTCCCTGTCAAATTTTTCCCCAGTCCATAATCTTTCTCTGTATGTCTGTGTGAGGAGATACGAGTCTAACCTTGCTATTTCTGCAATTTTTACGTCACGTTTGGCTTTGCTACATTTCATCACATCCTTAAGTAGTTTCCTCCTATGTGCCTTAACATCTTCTATATGTCTCCCCTCCCATACGTCTCTCTGCTCTGTCTGCTGTCTAGCAGTCCGTCCAGTACGTTTTAACACAAATTCACGATATTGTTTTTCCATAGATTCTATCTCCTCCTCGGAGGTCCATTCTGTATCAGTGTTATGCGTTGGGATGTCACCCTCAGAACGTTGCGGGTCATGTGCCATCTCTATTACGTAGTGTAGTTAATAGACCTAAGAGTGTATCTTAACTCTAGTCTCTTATGTGTGGCGTGAGTTACTCTGGAATTCCACTTCAGAGTACATATAAAAACATTCGTATCACAGGATGTGTTGGTTCAACTCGAGCAAATAATCTTACCCCCACTGTCTTTGTTATCCACTGCTACTCTGGTATTTTCCTTCAGAGTGCGTTTTTTTGTTTGTTTACACCGTTTACAGTCACAGGGCAATGTTAGTTCACAATACCTTGATTAATACAACAGTGATTCGTTCCTTAATTTAAGCATAAACTGTCTGCGAGAGATCCCGGATACGAGCCCCCAATTTGTTGTATATGTGGGTGTGTGAAAATTGATGAAAAATAATTAAAATTAAATGAAATTCGAAATTTGCATAATTAATCCGAAATTATGCTAATTTGTGTACTTATGCGTGTAACTATGCTAATTAGAGAGGTAATCGTATTAATTTATACGAGTGGGTGTGGTTGTGTTAATGATAGCCTTTATGATAATCAGGCCCCGTCTCGTTGACGAGGTGGGGTTATCAATCAGGATAACGCAATCAATCGTGTGCCGTTACGCTAGTGTCAATTCGGCCTCGTTGTCTAACTTCGTATTATTGATCAGCATAATACAATGATTCTCGCTTTAACACTCCCCGAGTGTTCATATTTTAGGTCCCATGTTCACATCGTTCGCATTAGTTTAATGAGTGTGGATTGGTGTGTTTATAGTTTAGGTTCCCGAGTTCATATCTCGTCGCAGGATACAGATCTTATGCAAAAACTTCAGGAAAGATTCACACGACCACTTCTGTATTAATCAATTTATTTTCTAATTAAACCTTAACTATAATATGTATGTGACTCTCAATCTCGGAACTTCAACACGGTATCCACACGGTATCAAGACAGTATCATCAACGACTGTACGATTTCACTTTGATAACACATGGACCCCGCATAAAGCGATTGCTGTTAGTGAGAGAGAGAGTCAGAACATGCAAATGTTATGTTACACAAAAGCTTATACATTATAATATGAACGATCATTATGCTTGAAATGGTCAGCACATTATCACAGGCGACTGATTAACATGCAACGGTATTCATATAAAAAGACAATCAAACAGTTATTATTTCCAAAGGCATAAATGTAACAACAGATCCACCGGACAGACTATAAGATTACCGAAATGGCTTAGTGTGAGGGTATGCGGCGGAACGTGTTATCTCACGGGAGATTAATTAATTAATTCGTGAATAAGAATGTATGATCAGAAAATCGGTTTAGCACGATTCCTCCCCGGGACCGTAGCTCCGTGGCGAAGGTGCCAAGGGTTAATTCGTATTGATAGATCGGTTGGTAACTTATGCGATTAGAAGTACAGTCCAAAACAAAATATTAAAGAGGGAAATTATGAATATACTTATAAATGACGGACTGTTATCACACGATCGATGCTTCCACAGCCAGATGGTTCACGGACTTGAGTGTTCGCTTCTGGTTAAGGACCTGTGTATGTTTGAGTGATATGAATTGTTTTGAATAGTCAGTGTTTGGAATTAATTATTTGCGTTGCCATATGCTGAAGTTGGCATCGCTTGTAGGAGAAGTAGCCTCGCTCCCTTTAGAGCGGTGAGGTGTGTGGGAGTGCATCATACGAATCGCCGCCCTCCTCCACGCAGCAGCCAGCCTCTGTCCACGGGGGAGAGTTGCTTGATCGCTCTCAGTTCTGCTCAGTGGACACCTCTCTCCACTGCTGGATGAGCTGCGCGATCACGCTCGTGCTGGTTCGCTGACAGCAGTTTCTCTCCGCTGTTGGATGAGCTGCATCGGCACGCTCCCTCTCTCTGGGTGGAGAACTCGAACGTGCTCGTTGCTGGTTTGCTGAAAGCAGGTTTTTCTCCACTGCTGGATGACTCAAGTCGCACGTGCTCTTGCTCTGGTTTGCAGAAGCTCTTGCTTGGTGCGTCGGTCGCTCTGCAGCTGGACTCAATGTAGAATAATCTTTCAGCAATACTCTGTCTTTCAGCTCTTGGAAATCACACTAGGTGACGCCTCACTACCTTGCGAGTCTTGCCAACGTCAGTGGGTAGCGACGGGGCCACTTTGGCTTCTGCTCGCCGCCCCCTGCTCTGCAGCTCGCCGGCTGGCGACCTGTTGCTCTCGTTCCCGATTGGAACTGCTCCTGAGCCGGCCCACTGGTCGAACTCCCCGCGTTCCGACCTCCTCCGATTCGAACTCCCCGAGTTCCGACCCCCCTGGTAGAACTCCCCGAGTTCCGACCCCTCCGAGTCGAACTGTCTCCCGAGAGTCGACCCCCCCCGGTCGAACTCTGGTGAGCCGAACCCCCCGGGTCGAACTCTTCCGAGTTGCTCCTCCGAGTCGAACTGTCTCCCGAGTGTCGACCCCCCGGTCGAACTCTGGTGAGCCGACCCCCCCCCCAAGTCGAACTGAGGTTTCAATGCTCAGGATCCTCTTTTTATGCCCAAAAATCCCTTCACTCGGATCCTGCCCACAAGGCGAGGTTTCTTTCGATTTTTGCTGTGTAAGGATTTGTCCGTATGTATCTGCGTCCGTGTGTGTGTGTCCGTACATGTGTCAGTGTGTGTCCTTGTGTAGATCACCCACGGTATATTCCGTTGTCATACTCCTACCATAAAACCCACAAGTAAAACAATCAAATGTTATAAATTGCCTCGAAGGCGCCTCTCTGTCTGGGTGCACAACCTGGAGGGAGGGGTGATATTCCCTCCGACTTTCACCGACGCACAAAGAAATGGTTAAAAAGTTTTAAGTTAACATTTCATTTCATCAGAGTTCCATAGTTATGATTCTGTATTAATCCAAGGTTTGAGTCAGCTTCTCGTTGTGGTGTTTGACTCGTGTTTCCCCAAGCGTATACACACTCCTACCCCGCGCTGCAGGGATACAAAGACCGCCGGGATTTCCCTTTCTCTCCGACCCTGGGTTTAACATCGCCCTTTGCTTACGTTGCAGTTTTGCTGTGCGCTTGCATTTCTTTTCCTCTCTACTCTTACTTTAACCCTGCATATTATTTGCGTATGGGTGGAGGCTAGAGCATTTATGTTGACTTAGGAAAACCTGATTGTTATAGGCTTCGGGTCAAGTCGTATAGACATTATTAAAATATGGAAATACATTTCATATTAAATTAATAGACGGGTGATGGTTACATTGACGTAGCTTGTGGCAGGGTTCAATTGAAGTGGGTGTGAAGATCAATAACTTTAGCCTACCCTGTCGTTAAATTCCGACTTTAAGTTGCTTTAATAGTAATGCAGCACCAATTAGCTTTTTTGACTTAACTAGATCTAGGCTAACGCAACCTCCCAGTGACCCTGGCTTTGTGTTTACGTCAGCCCTTTGCAATCCACTGCGCTCTGCTCTCTATCTGCTCCCTCTGACCCTGGGAGGGCTCTGAACGTCAAAATCGTGTTAGTGGGTCAAGGTAAATATGACCCCCACATGCCATGCTGAGGCCTGGTTTGGTGTTTTTATTCATTATTAAAATTAAAAGAAACAATAGAAATATGTATCTATATGTATTGAAAAAATACTTGTTAATATTAAGATGGAAAAGGGGCCTAGATACAACACCTCCCCCAGGGGCCGTGGCAGGTGGAATGCTACCACACGCCTCTTCCACAGTAGCAGAGCACTCTGCGAGGCTTGCAGTGTGTCCTTATTCTGTCTTTTTAATTCTGGGCCAAAGAGGTCCCATAAACGTAAACGTGTTGTATTTAAAATATAACACAAACATAACAACAATGATGAATGGCTTAGTGGGTAAAGTAAGACGCACCCCAAAACGGGTGAGCTTAATAAATCCGATCTCTCCTATTACCGGATTATAGGATGCAAACCAAACTTTGTTGTATCAGTGTGGTGAGTCTGTGGGTCTTTGTGTGGTGACGATCTCTCTGGGTCTCTGTGTGATGATGGCCGTGTCGGGTGGTGGCGGGTTTAACAACACAACATTATGAGATTCACGAGATCTAACCCAAACAAGACCTGTACTACGGAGTCAACAACAACGACATGAGGGCTCTCCGACGCGCGTCGCGGTTGGGGTGAGGGTGAGGTCGCGCCGTCTCCTCCGTACGGATTGTTTCTTCTTTTCCCAACTGCGACGTTCTCGCTCTCTCCTCTCTTTTTGTCTCCACCGTCGCCAATCGTCGGAGCTCGGCATCCGCGGCCGCTCTCCTAGGTGGGCGACCCCAGCCCGAATTCTCGCCTGAAGCCCTCCCAGCCTCCCTGCTCAACGAGCCAGGCCCCGCACGCGTTCACCAGCAGGGCGGCCACTGCGTCCGTCACGGCCACCGTCTTCTCCGCGTCGCTCAGACGTAAGCAGTCCACCAGCCTCTTCGCGAGGGAGGAGCGAGCAGAGCACCACCAGGACCACCACGCGGCCCCAGCTCGCGGAGCCATCGCGGAGGACCTCCCAGGCCACGTCCACGAGCAGCCGGAGGAGCCCTCGGTGCACCACCCGCTCCTCCGTGTGGCTCACCAAGTCCAGAACGGAGTCTCTGAACCGCACGAGGAACAGGTCTGCCAGGCAGTTGACCACCTCCTGCACCAGCTGTGCTGGCTGAACCTCCTGCAGCTGCTGAACCTTCTGCACCTTCTGCAGCTGCTCCTGCAACTGCAGCCACTCCGTCTGTGTCGCTAGGTGAGCCATGAAACCGGCGATCAGATTCGCTGTCAAGAAGGTCAGCAGCTGCAGCACCTCCTTCTCTTCCTCCCCCTCATTTCCCTCCTCCTCCTCCTCCCCCTGTCTCCCTCCACCTCCCTGTGTCTCCCTCCTCCCCCGGTCTCCTTCCTGCTCCCCGTGTTTCCCTCCTTCCCCCGTCTCCCTCCTCCCTGTGTCTCCCTCCTCCTTTTCCTTTTTTGCTGATGAAGTTTTTCTATTTCCACGAGGTGGTAACACCATATCCCTTATTCTGTAATTGTAATTCTGGGCCAAAGAGGTCCCACAAATGTAAACATTTTGTATTTAAAATATAACACAAACATAACAACAATGAATAGCTTAGTGGGTAAAGTAAGACGCACCCCAAAACGGGTGAGTTAAATCAATCCGATCTATCCTACTACCGGATTATAGGACGCAAACCATACTTTGTTGTAACAAGAACATAAAAAAACTGAGTCTCTTAATCAGGTGAATACGGTAAAGGGGCTGAGTCTGTGGTTGACAGTGTGGTGAGTCTGTGGGTCTCTGTGTGGTGACGATGTCTATGGGTCTCTGTGTGGTGATGGCCGTGTCGGGTGGTGGCGAGGTATAACAACACAACATTTATATATTCACGCGATCTAACCCAAACAAAACCTGTACTACGGAGTCAACAACAACGACATTAGGGCTCTCCGACACGCGTCACGGTTGGGGTGAGGTTGCGGTCTGTTGTATATGTAGGTTATGAAAATTTGATGAAAATAATAAAAATTAAATCAAATTTGAAATTTGCATAATTATCCGAAAAAATGTTAATTTGCTGTAATTTATGCGCATAAACTATGCGAATGCGAGAGATAATCGTATTAATTTATGCTAGTGTATGTGTGATTATGCTACTGCGAGCCGTTATGATAATTAGGCCCCGCCTCGTTGACGAGGGTCGGTTTTCAATCGGGATAATGCAATTAATCATATGCAGTTATGCAGGTACTTGAGCATGTCAGATTAAACTCGGCTGTGTTGTTTAACTTTGTACTATCGATCAGTATAATACAATTATTCCCGCTTTAACATTTACTGAGTATGTGGTAGTGTGTTCAGCCAGGTCTCCAAGTTCAGATCTCAGCACAGAATACAGTTCTTATGCATAAATGTCACGAAAGAACACAACACTTCTGTGTTAATCAATTTTAATGACGATAGTGATAATGACGATAATGATGACGATGGTGATAATGATGATAATGATGACAATAATAACAATGGTGATGATGCGTACTTCAACAGCTCCAGCACGAGACAGTTGTGTCCGCGGAAGTGCAACGAGTGCAGGACGCGGATGACGCCGTGCAGCTCAGCACTGCCCTCCCCCTGCAGCTCCGTGATCACCTTTAACTCCATCCTCTGCATCTCCATTTTGGTAGGGCTGTGTGCACACAGCAAGTCTGTGGGTCTCTGTGGGTCTCTAGTTCATAGTAGTTTTACGACGGTTAATTTTTTAGTGAGATAGTTTCAGTTTATAGTTAGAGATAGTTTTGCAGAGGTTATTATCATTGTTGTTTACTATTATACTCATTATTTTGTAACCATGTTGTATTTACTTGCATTTATTATCTATTATTGTATTCATTTATAATTATGACCATGGCCGCTGTGTTAAGACCACCAGCACCCACCCACACCACCACCACCACCAACCCCATCACCCCTGCCCCAACCTACTGGATGGGCAGTGCCAGCATCTTGACAGCCACCAGGAATCCCATATTGTGGTCCACGCACCGCAGCACCACTCCCTGCCCTCCCTCGCCAATCTTCTCTCGCACCTCGAAGCGGCATTGGAGCTGCTCCTGGGGTATCTAAGAAGCAGCAGCAGCAGCGCCGCAACGGCCAGTCAGAGTCACAATCACGATGGGAATGTTTTACGCTTAGTGGTAGCAGCAGTGGTAGTACTGAGTAGTAGTTAGTAGCAGTAGTGTCTGTGTGCGCCTGTGTGCCTGTTTGTGTGCGCATCTGCGTGTGTGTGTGTCTGTCTGTGCGAGTTTCACAGGGATATTTCTGCTTGCAAGCTTTGACTTTAACATAGCCATTTCTGTGACCAGACACAAGCTAATCACTCAGCAATTTCAATGCTAAATTATCCTGTTTGATTTGTACTAGGTGCCTCTGTGGATGTGTAGGCTTTGACTTTAACATAGCCATTTCTGTGACCAGTCACAAGCTAATCACTCAGCTCTTTCAATGCTAAATTTTATGCTAATTCGTTTGTCAAGGCGCTCTGTTTCTTCTCACACAGCTTAAAGGTCGCGGTCTGAGCTTGGCTGTGTTCACTCCAGCGCTTTCCTCCAGACAGTCTCGTCCCTTCACCTGATGAAGGCCGCTTGTGTTGTGGCCGAAACGTCGTGAGAATTTTATTGTGTTATTTTATTTGATCAATGTATTATTTTATTCTCATTCTACGCTACTTTACCGAAAGAACCAAAGAAGATGAATCCTTGCAGCCAAGATAGCTTTAAATCGAAATTTAACAGAATGGTATTGAACCTTTTTCTTTACAGGGTGGCCCTGGGGCTTGCCACGTGGCAGGTGTCGTCCATTGTCCATACCAGACCCCTCCAGCTCTCTCACCCTGGGTCAGCTGCCCCTTCCATGTCCTGGAAACCATGGCAAGGTCATCCTATGAGGACTGCCTGGATGAAAACCAGCATGGAAGGGGCCCAGGGTGGGACCGGCTATGCTTTTGGGCTAGTCCCGTTTGTGTGTGGTGTGCGGTGTCTTCGTAGCAATCGTTCTCCACTGTAGTCCTGGCATCTGCTGCTCAGCTTCATTCCACAGCTGTGGTTCCAGTGGCGCGGTCTCTCCGGGGACCCATGTGGTGTGTGTGTGGGTGTGACATGTATCACGGGGTGGGTGGATAGTATCGTGATAGTGGTCATGGTAGGCACCGATCCACGACCTCCATCACCCCTACTGAGTGGTGGACATGCCACCACAAAGCAGCATGCGGCGGAGGAGTGAGGTGACCGCTCTCGCCTCACGAGCGAGGCCCTCTCGCTTCCTCTTCATTCCCTGCATCACCACCTCCATCTCCTCCTTTGTCTCATCCTCCTCCACCTCCTCTTAATCCTCCACCACCATCTTCTCCCCCTCTTCTGTTTTCTCCATTCTCTCTTCATGCTCCTCAACCTCCGAGGTGGCGTCGGTGGCATCGGTGGTGGCAGCGGAGGTGCTGGAGGTGATGGCCGTGGTGGCGGTGGCAATGGTGGTGATGGTGGCAGCGGAGGTGGCGGTGGCGGCAGCGGTAATGGCGGTGGCGCCAGCGGTGGTGGGGCGGAGGTGGCAGCGTTGGTGGTGGTGATGGTAGTAGTCCTGGCGAGGCACCGCTCTTCCTCCATGAGGCGCTTCTCCTCCTCGACGCTCTTCACGTTGGCGAGACACTTCTCCTCCACCAGACGCTTCTCTTCCGTGAAGCACTTCACTTTAACGAGGCGCTTCTTGAGGAAATAGTCTCTGAAGCAGTTCTCCTCTGTGCGGCGCTTCACCCTGGCAAGGCGCTGCACCTCAAAGAGGTGCTCCTCTACCATGTGGCGTTTCTCTGTCGCATGGTCCTTCTCCTCCTGGAGATGCTTCACAACGCTGAGATCCTTCAACTCCCCAATTATCCTCTGTTCAAGCAAAGATAATCACATGAATATACAGACATGCAAGCAGAAATTCATTTAAGTTTTTCAGATTCATTTATTTGGTATAACCCTGTGAGCTATGTTGCTCTTGACTCGGGTGCAACCGCAACAAACAAAAACATGATCAAGGAATATCTTAAAGCGACTACACGCAACAGAAAAATCCAGGAAAAGACAGCAAAGTCTTCCAGAAAAGCACCGTATATCAACACTGTGTGCAAAAATCCCGGTGGGATGCAAGTCGAATAATAACAATCATAAGACAATTTAGATTAAAGTTATCAGGCTAACTCTGTACTACAAAAAACAAACATGGCTAAACCAAAACGTTTTCAAAATCACCAAAATAAAGCTATAAAAACAATGTAACAGTGATCATAGGAACTGTGATTCAAATTTAACAATTAACGATATATACATAACATGCACGACCAAACTTTGCAGCCATAGCTGGCTGTATGAGTCACTCCATAACAGCAGGATTATGAGTCGCAGTATGTAAAAAAATATTCAATACACCTTTAAAGATCAGCACACTATTCAAGTGTACATCTATGGTACAATTTATTGAAAATAAGTTTTGGGAACAGAAACTTATTTCTTTTAAACAACAGACAAATATTAACAAGCACTGTTTATTACATTAACTTTGTTTAACTTTTTTGGTCCCAGTTGAGACATTCAGAACTATGACAAAACAAATAATTGTGCTCTGATCTAATGTGCAATCTGTGGCATATGAATTTGTTAAGGTGATGTTGTCCGGTCCTGTACATATCAAGTACAGTGAGGGAAAAAAATATTTGATCCCCTGCTGATTTTGTACATTTGCCCACTGACAAAGAAATGAACAGAATATAATTTTAATGGTAGGTTTATTTGAACAGTGAGAGGCAGAATAACAACAAAAACATCCAGAAAAACATGTCAAAAATGTTATAATTTGATTTCCATTATCCTCCTAGCGAGGCCACGCTAGGAGGATAAAAGGGGACCCCGGGCAAAGGTTTGGGGCTGTTGCTTGGAGTGGAATCTCGTCGGACTGCTGGAGTCATCGTCACCATCTGCATTTTCTCGGCGGTGTCAGACAGGCAGTCTGTTAGCTCTCTTGACTGAAAGTGTAGTGACCCCTTGTACCCTGTGAAGGCTATAATAAATAGAGTACCTCCTGCTCCTCGTGTCTCTGCGTGTATCGCTAGACGTGGATCATAACGACAGTAGATGTACACTCACTCTGAGTTTTTACTCAATGACGTTAAACTTCACATCTACCCTACCTCCATGCTACATGCCGACAACCCACTGCTTTGGTAACCAAACTGCAACGTATTTTATTAGTAAACCTGCATTTTCTAATTTTACCCAAATCTTAACCTCGGTTGGATGTTGCCATCCTGCCGTGGAAACAACGAATCATTCGTGTCTCGAGCAGAAGATTGCAAGCCTTGTGTTAGAGAATGGCCCACTGAAGCTGTAATCACGGAGCTACTTCTGAGTACATTTCAAGTGCCCTCTCATCCACGTAATAAAGAGCAGGATCCTCCCTCCTGTAACGTTGGTCGTAACAATGTTCTTACTTCTTTGTGCTGTCAAGGACAACCGGGCTCACCTTGGTCTGTCTCACTGTCACACTCACCTCTATTCGTACACTCACTCATCTGGGTCTGTCTCACTGTCATACTCACCTCATCCACACGCACTGACGTAGGTCTGTCTCACTGTCACACTCACATCACTAGTCACACTCACCCACCTGGGTCTGTCTCACTGTTACACTCACCTCTCTACCACACTCACCTGGGTTTGTCTTACTTTAACACCACATTCCACAGACACTTACATTGATCTGTCTCAATGTCACACTCACCTCTACCCACACACACTCACCAGAGTCTGTTTCACTCTCTCACTCATTTGTCTTCCTACACTCACTCACTTGGGTCTGTCTTACTGTCACACTCACCACTCTACCCACACTAACCTGGGTCTCACTGTCTCACCTCTCTTCAAAAACACTGAATTCCTGCTGAACAACACGCGGTTCAACCCACAAGCACTTGGGAGAGCTACAGGGCTCACATGCCATGTCCTTCACAGTCCTGTAATTCGTTTTATTATTATTGCCATAATTGAGTTTGGCAAAAGCCTGTGCGAGACTTTGAACAATGTACACACAGGACCGTCCATAAGGGTGCTAGGCCAGGGGAAAATCCCAGCATGTGGGCCTCCGACGCGTTCAAATTCCACCGCAAGTATTACATCTGACACCCCCGTGACATTGAAGCGCAGGGCCCCCCCAATGCCCGCGGACCTGGGCGGTCGCTCCGATTCTCCGTATCCAAGGGGCGATTCTATGTGCACAATGCAGACCTTCTTGTAAAAACATGGTTTTACGAGGGCCTCCTCACGCAAATTAAGTAGAGAACCACATTACTGCCATGTGATGGTTTATGTTTCGCAGTCATTGACGACCAGGCTGAGATCATGAACTCGCTAGACTTGACAATCCACTTTGATCACAGGCGGGTGCCTGGATTCAGACCCAGTTACTCCGTGGTCCCACTTCAGTGCTCTGACCTCTCGGTCACTGGGCCGCCTCTAAACACCCCCCATGTTAAATACATAAGTAGCAACCTGTATCGTGAGCAGCAGCATTCTTTGAATACTCTGCCAAAACAATTTGAATTGTGGAGTGTTGACCCAATTTCGCAATTGCTTTATCATACCTCTGGTTGCAGGAATAATTTCTACAAGACCGAGTTCTAGAGAGCCCCTTTACACGATGTTTTGTTCTACTCTTCCACACTGAGCAGATATTTTAGAAGATGGAGTACCCACACTTTAACACACCACATGCACCTTGCTGCTCGATTGTGGCTTACCCATTTCTACTGATTGGTGGACAGAGGCAGGGGGGGTTAAGAAACTCAAACGTTTGTTTCAACTGCTGTTACAGAAGGGGAACAGATGGGCAGTGGAGCAGGGAGGTAGAGGGGCAGTGGAGTAGAAGGGCAGTGGAGCATTGGAGTAGTTGAGCAGTAGGGCAATTGAGCAGATGGGCAGTGGGACAGCGGAGCAGAAGAGCAGTGGGCCAAATGGGTAGTAGGGCAGTGGAGTAGTGGAGCAAAGGGACAGTTGGGCAGAGGGGCAATGGATCAATTGAGCAGTGGGACAGTGGGACAGTGGGGCAGTGGAGCAGTGGATCAGTGGGGCAGTGGAGTAGAGTGGCAGTGTTGTGAAGGAGGCGAATCACCTGAATATCTTTTCCCACCGACATTTGTATGTGCTCTAAAGAAGGACCATCTCTCAAAACGGCGATCATTCTATATTTGTCCTTGTACCTCCACACACAGCTGGAAAACCGCACACCTGAGCCAAGGCACATTTAACCAACTCAGGCAGCACTTGCAAGCAATTAAAATATATTTTTTGTCATCATGGGTTTATTTCAAAGAGTTTATAGTACCAATAAGAACAATGGTATTTAACCGTATTATTTGCAGGGTGGCCCTGGGGCTTGCCATGTGGCAGGTGTCGTCCATTGTCCGATCCAGACCCCTCCAGCTCTCTCACCCTGGCTTTTCTGCCCCTTCCATGTCCTGGAAACCATAGCAAGGTCATCCCATGAGGACTGCCTGGATAAAAACCAGCATGGAAGGGGCCCAGAGTGGGGCCGGCTATGCTTTTGGGCTAGTCCCGTGTGTGTGTGGTGTGCGTGGTGTCTTGGTAGCAATCGTTCTCCACTTCAACAGCTGTGGTCCCAGTAGCAACGTTTCTCTGGGGAACCGTGTGGTAAGTGTGTTTCATGTATCACGGGGTGGGTGGGTGTGGCATGTATCACAGGGTGGGTGGGTAGTATGGTGATAGTGGTCATGGTTGGCACCAATCCACGACCACCACCATCACCCCTACTGAGTGGTTGACATGCTACCACAAAGCAGCACGCGGCGGAGGAGTGAGGTGATCGCTCTTGCAACGCGAGCGAGGCCCCCTCGCTTCCTCTTCTTTCCCTGCATCACCACCTCCACCACCTGCACCTCTTCCATCTCCTGCTCCTTTGTCTCGTCCTCCATTTCATCTTCATCCTCCACCACCATCGTATCCCCCTTCTCTGTTTTCTCAATTCTCTCCTCATCCTCCTCAACCTCCTCGTCCTCGGAGGTGGCAGAAGTGGTGGCAGTGGTGTCGGTGGTGGTGGTGTTGGCTGAGGTGGCAGTGCTGGTGGTGTCAGTGGCGGTGGTGGTGGTGGTGGCGGTAGTGGTGGTGTTGGTTGCGTTGGTAGCGGCAGAGGTGGTGGTTGCCATGGTGGTGGCAGTGGTGGTGGCGTTAGCGGCAGGGCGGTCGGTGGTGATGATGGCGGTGGACGTGGTGGAGTTGGTGGAGGTGGTTGCGGTAGCGTCAAAGGTGTCGGTGGTGGCGGTGGCAGCAGTGGTGGTGGCGCTGGCAGTGGAGTAAGTTGTGGTGGTGGCAGAGGTGGTGGTTGCCGCGGTGGTGGCGGTGACGGTGGCGGTGGTGGCAGTCGTGTCAGTGGTGGCAGTGATGGCGGGGGTGGCAGCGGTGGTGGTGGTTGCAGCGTTGCTGGCAGTGGTGGTGATGGCAGCGGTCCTGACGGGGCACTGCTCCTCCTCAAGGTACTTCTCATCCTCCTCCAGACGCTTCTCCTCAAGATGCTTCATCTCACGAAGTCGCTTCTCCTCCGCGAAGCACTGCACTATAACGAGTCGCTTCTTGAGGAGATGGTCTCTGAAGCAATGCTCCTCTGTGCGGCACTTTTCCCTGGCCAGGCGCTGCACCTCAAAGAGGCGCTCCTCTACCAGGAGGCGTTTCAGCGTCCCAAGGTCCTTCTCCTGAAGACGCTTCACCCCGCTGAAGTCTTTTAACTCCCCAATTATCCTCTGTTCAAGCAAAGATCACCACATTAATATTCAGACATGCACATGCAAACAAAAATTAATACCCACATGCATGCAAACATAAACGTGCACATAAACCCAACACAAATGCATACTCACACATCTTTGTACAGATGCAGACATCCACGTTCACTCATTCAAACTCGCTTTTTACACTCGCATGAATATACACAGTCAAGAAAATTTCAAATCAAGATTGAATATATAAAATCACCTGATAACATAACACCTTATCCATCAATACTTTTATCACATTGTACGTGTAGCCCTAACCCTTAATAATCCCAACCCCTACATAATCAAAATACATGTTACATCCTCATATATCCTCACACACCCCATACATGCACTTAAGTCTGTGATCGACTGGGAATATTTCATAGCAATTGTTGGCAACAATCATCACTGGCAATAGTTTCCACAGAATGTTACATTATAAAGATCTCGTAGCCCATAATCTCGACAAATTTCACGCAGTGCCCATAGTGGGCAACTGGAATGGCTACTTCCAATCAACTGAACTAGCAGACGTAATTAATGTGACTGATTTATATCATTTCGTCCTCAATGGTAATAAATGACCAATGCATGAGTGGGATGGTGGAGAGATTGGCTGATGGTGTCTGGAGCTGGTTTTGATATACAGAGAGGTGAAGCAGAGGAATGTTCCAGAGAGATGGTGTCTTGTGATGTTATAGATTCATGATAAGGCTATATGATGGTCTATTTAATTGGTGGTGGTGTGGTGAGAAAGGTAATGTGGAGAGATGGTGTGCCAGTTTTGTAGATAATGTGTATTTGACCCCCACAGACCCCATACACACCTTTGGGGAGCGATGCTTGTAACCTTGGCCTGGGAAAGGGTCCACTTTATCCATAATGTCACCCCAGGTGGTCGACTGGCGCGACGATTCCCGGCCTGCGAAGAGCAGACAGGTAATTCAAAGGACGAGTAATGAATTAGAGAACGAAGAACATGGAGTTTCACAGAACGAATTTTAAGATCCCTGTAATTAGCTCTTTCCACACAACAGGAGCTGCTATTGAGAAATATTCATCACATGGCAGTAAAACTTTACAAGTCATGTTTTTGTGGGCATGCTGAGACCATTAATTCCATAAGCTTGAGACCCCAGTTTAAACAAAAATGGCTGAAATTCAGATATAAACCCATCGTTTCTGGAACACTCGATCATTACGTCTTCCCATCACAACCAAGCCATGTCTTCTCAAAGTAATTGATAAAGGAGCCTCCTTCTCTGTATATAAGCCACGTGATGCAGGTATCTGGGACTTACCCTCATAGTCATCCACAATCTCAGCCCACTTGATATGGCTATCCATGTTGTTGGGAAAGAGTAGATTCTGCGTGAAGTTGGATGGCCTGTGGAGTTTGGAACAACGCTAAGATTTAGCAACAATTTGAATCACTCATCCTCTAAAATATTACATATTTGGCCACTCACTGTACCAATCCCATCACTTCCATGCCTGTTGCTTTCAAGCCAACGCCCGCACTTGTTTGCCACTCATACGTGCTTCTGATCACTCACTCATCGATCCACACAAACATGTTTATTCCACCAGCCTATTACATTAAACATAATCGCCAAACTTAATGATATTTAATCCACACATGCATGTTAATGTACAGCCCATTTGCATTAATCGAATTCTTGATAAACACCCCCCCCCCCCCTATGCCTTGTAGGTCATGAGGGTCATATGACCTTACTTAAATTATTTGTTATAAACCGAGCATGACGTCGTGGGTCACGTGATGTCAGAGACACCACCCATGTGGCTGTGACATCACAGATTAGAGACAACTATGGCAGCAGCTGGGGTCTGAACAAGAAGGCAGACTCCTCCCCAATGTTGAATAACATTCAATACATAAAATGTAGGGCACAATTGTGCCAGCAATCAGAAAACAATAATTGTAGACATGTTATTCATACTCTGAGATTTAAACAAGTTAGTTATTAATTTTAAAATGCTGACTCGCTTATGTCTAAACAGTGACAGTAAAAGCAACATATCAGGGCATGCCAAGTAACCTATCTAGCAGTCCTAATTTGATTGCAGAAAATAAAAATACCAACATATCAACAATAATGAGGCTTTAATTTGCGGTCAAAATGTAAAATAAAGATAAACAACACTCATAGTCAACAGGGACGCTCACCTCGTTGAGGATTCGCTCTCCAACGTCGTCTGCAGCTGCTCCCTCGTGCGCATTCCTCTCGACTGGCGGTGGAGGCGTGGCTATGACGTACCAGAAATGACGTCACTTCCGCGAGGCTCCGCCCCCACGCGCACAGCTGCCGCACCACGTGGTGCAGTGCGGGTGGTGGCCGTGGGTGGTGATGATGATGGGTGATGATGATGGGTGGTGGTGGTTGATGATGGTGGGTGGTGATGATGGTTATAGATGACGATGGGTGGTGATTATGATGGGTGCTGATGGCTGTTGATGATGATGGTTGATGGGTGATGATGTGTGTTGATGATGGTCGGTGGTGGTGGTGTTGATAGGTGGTTGATGATGATCGGTGGTGATGATTGTGATAGATGGTGATAATGATGGTTGGTGATGATGGTGGGTGTTCATGCTGATAATTGGTGTTAATGATGTAAGGTGGTGATCACGATGGGTGGTGATTATGATGGGTGATGATGCTGATTTGTGGTGAGGATAATGATGGGTGATGGTGATGTTGGGTGGTTGGTGGCAATGATGATGATGGTGGTCCGTGATAATGGGTGGTGGTGATGATTAGTCATGGTGATGATCATGGTTTATGGGTGGTGGTTATGATAGGTAAAAGTGATGATGGGTGGTGCTGATGATTGGTCATGGTGATAATGATGGTTGATTGGTGGTGGTTTTGATAGTTGGAAGTGATGAAGGGTGGTAGTGATGAAGGGTGGTGATCATGATGGGTGGTGATGATGGGTGATGATGATGATTGGTGGTGATTGGTGGTGATTGGAGATTGGTGGTGATTGGAGATTGGTGGTGATTGGAGATTGGTGGTGATTAGTGGTGATTGGTGATTGTTGTGATTGGTGGTGATTGGTGATGATTGGTGATTGGTGGTGATTTGTGATTGGTGGTGATTGGTGATTGGTGGTGAAAGGTGATTGGAGATTGGTGGTTATGGATGGTGTTTGGTGGTGATTGATGGTGATTGGTGATTCATGGTGATTGGTGGTGATTGATGGTGATTGGTGATTCATGATGAGTGGTGGTGATTGGTGATTGTTTTTGATTGGTGATTCGTGGTGAATGTTTGTTATTGGTGTTTGGAGATTGGTGTTGTTTGGTGGTGATTGGTGATTAACAGTGATTGGTGGTGATTGGTGTTTGGCGGTTGGTGGTTATTGGTTGTGATTGGTGATTAACGGTGATTGGTAATTTGTGGTATTTAGCGATTAGTGGTGATTGGTGGTTCTTGGGTGGCGGTTGTGGTTGCTTGGGGGTGGTGGTGGGTGGTGGTGGTTGGAGGGTGGTGGTGGGTGGGTGGTTGTGGGTGAGTGGTTGTGGGTGGTGGTGGTGGTTGGTGGTGGTGGTTGGTGATATTGGGTGATTGATCATGATGGGTGGTGGTGATGATGGGTCTGTGGTGGTGGTGATGATAGGTGATGGGTGGTTGTGATGAAGGATGCTGGTCATGATGGGTGGTGATGTGTGACGATGATGTTGGGTGGCGATGATGATGGATGATGATGATGGATGATGATTATGTGATGATGAGGGTAGGTGGTGGTTGTGGTTGGTGGTGGTTGTAGTTGCTGGTGGTTGTGGTTGGATGAGTTGGTCGTTGGTTGTGGATGGTGGTGGTTGGTGGTGATTGGTTGTGGGTGGTGGGTGGGGGTGGGTGGTGGTGGGGATGGGTGGTGGTGGGTGGTGGTGGTTGGTGGGTGGGGATGGGTGGTGGTGGGTGGTGGTGGTTGGTGGGTGGTGGTGGTGGTAGTGTTTGGTGGGTGGTGGTGGTTGGTGGTAGGTGGTAGTTGGTGGGTGTTTGTGGGTAGTGGTGGTTATGGTGGTTGGTGGGTGGTGGTTTGTGGGTGGTGGTTTGTGGGTGGTGTTGGTGGATGGTAGTGGTTGGTGGGTGGTGGTGGTGGGTGGTGGTGGTTGGTGGTAGGTGGTAGTTGGTGGGTGTTTGTGGGTAGTGGTGGTTATGGTGGTTGCTGGGTGGTGGTTTGTGGGTGGTGGTTTGTGGGTGGTGGTTGGTGGATGGTAGTGGTTGGTGGGTGGTGGTGGTGGTTGGTGGGTGATGGAGGTGGTTGGAGGGTGGTGGTGGTGGTTTGTGGGTGGTGGTTGGTGGATGGTAGTGGTTGGTGGGTGGTTGTGGTGGTTGGTGGGTGGTGGAGGTGGTAGTGGGTGGTGGTGGGTGGTTGGTGGATGTGGGTGGTTGGTGGTTTGATGGTGGTGGGCGGTGGGTGGTTGGTGGAGATCGGTGGTGGGTGATGGTGGGTGGTGGGTGATGGTGGGTGGTGGGTGGTGATGCGTGGTGGTGGGTGGTGCTGGGTGGTGCGTGGTGCTAGGTGGTGGTGGATGGTGGTGGGTAGTGGTGGGTGGTGGGTGGTCGTGGGTGGTGGTTAGTGGTGGTGGGTGGTGGGTGGCGGGTGGTGGTGGAGGTGCGTGGTTGGTAGTGGGTTGTCGTGGCTCGTGGTTGGTGGTGGGTGGTGGTGGGTGGTGGCTAGTGGTTGGTGGGTAGTGGGTGGTGGTGGTGGTTGGTGGTGAGTGGTGGATGGTGGAGGTGATTGGTGGTGGGTGGTGTTGGGTGGTGGTGGGTGGTTGGTGATGATGATTTATAATTTGTGCTGTTGATGATAATGATGATTGGTGCTGGTGATGATGATTGCTGCTGGTGATGATGATGATTGGTGCTGGTGCTGGTCATAACGCTGATTCGTGCTGGTGCTGGTGATAATGATGATGATTGGTGCTGGTGATGACGACTGATGATTGGTGATGACAATGATGATTATTGGTGATGCTGGTGATGATGATTGGTGCTGGTGATGATGATTGGTAATGAAGATGATGATTGTTGCTGGTGATGATGATTGGTGCTGGTGATGAGCATGATGATGAGTGCTGGTGCTGGTTATGATGATGATGATGATTCGTGCTGGTGAAGATGATCATGATTGGTGCTGGTGATGATGATTATTTGTGCTGGTCATGATGATGATGGTTCGTGCTGGTCATGGTGATGATGATGATTGGTCCTGGTGCTGGGGATGATGATGATGATTGGTGCTGGCCATGATGATGATTATTGGTGCTGGTTATGATGATAATAGTTCGTGCTGGTGCTGGTGATGATTATTGGTGCTGGTGATAATGAAAGGTTGGGTTCATAATTGCCCGGTAGAATGAGTATATAATGGCCAGGTAGGGTGGGGTCACTCACCAACTCATCCACTCATCTTGTGTGTGGTGATCCACCAACCCCCGCCTAGATTTCAGGCGCCTTCCCAAAACCGCAATTCAATCACTCACGCACCCACTCCTTTACTCACCCACCCCCTCATTCACTCACCCACGCACTCATTCACTCGCCCATGCACTCATCAACGTACACACCCACTCATTCACTCACCCATACACTCATCAACTTACAGACCCACTCATTCACTCGCCCACGAACTCATTCACTCACTCACCCACTCATTAACTCACCCACCCACTCATTCACTCACCCACCCACTCACTCATTCACTCACCCATACACTCATCAACTTATCCACCTACTATTTCACTCACCCACTACTCATCCACTCACTCACCAACTCGTTCACTCACCCATTAATCATTAACTCACCCACCCACTCATTCACCCCCCCCCCCACTCATTCGCTCACCCACCCACCCACACATTCACTCACCCAACTATTCATTCACTCACCTACCCACTCATTCACTAACTCAACCACTCACCCACCCACTCATTCACTCACCCACCCACTCACTTATTCACCAACCCATCCACTCATTCACACAACTGCCCTTCTGTTCACTAACCCACCCTATCCACTCATTCACTCACCCACCCATTCACTCACCCACCCTTTCACTCACACACCCATCTACTCATTCACCATCACATCTACTCATTAACTCAACCACCCACCCATTCACTCACCCAACCACTCATCCACTCACTCATTCACCCACCCACTCATTCCTCGACATCAGGAGGAAACAAGGAGGTGGAAAGGTGCTGATGCAGGCCGTTTTAAAAGTCTTTGACGACCGCTTTTGTTGCAATCGAAACGTCGTAGTTTTTTGTTATTTTTTGCTACTTTCTCTGAACCTATCTACGTGGTGACTTTACCGAAAGACCCAAGAATACAAATACAACTTATTGGGTAGTCAGAATTCATCAGCACCAACCTGTATGTTGAACCTCTTTCGCACCGTACGTAGCCAACCGTGCAAATCTGTAGGTCTCTCTGGGTGTCTATAATGAGTGACCCATTGTTACTTAAAACAATTTTGGCAATGAAGTGATACGTGATATAATTGAATAGATTTTAAGCACTACAATTTTGAAAAAAAAAATATTGAATAAATTAAAAATAAAGAATAAAAGTAAGTACATGGTAATAAAAGCAACAGTTAAAATGTGTTGGATTTAGTAATAGCATGCCAAATGATGAGTTATTTAGCCTGAAAAATAGTGCAAATACAAATAGATTTTACAAGGAAAAGTGATTTATATTTACTAAATGTCTGAGCAATGGTAATTTAGATTTACTAAATATTTGGAGGAATCTGATTAATATTTATTAATGATCTGGCTGAAATTGATTTACATGTACTAATTGCCTGGGTGAAATTGATATAAGCTTACTAAATATCTGGTTCAATGATTTGGATTTACTAAATAAAATACTTATATTGAATGTCTGTTGCCATAACATTTATATTTCTAATCCACCCAATAGCATGCCTTCATGGTGCCACAATTCACTTACGTTAAGTCAACCGAGCACCATCAAAAAGATAAGAACTATGAAAAGGAACAGCAGATTGACATGTATTTGTGCAATTTTGTCTCAACATGTTTATCCAACATATTACAAGTACAAAAGAAAGAGGGGCTATGAAAAAACAAAGACAGAAACCATGTATCTGTACAATAGGGATACAATACCTGAAGTCTATTAATAATTTGTGGGCATTACAGGCACAGATTCCTTTTTTGGATGTGATTCAAGGTTTTAGTCTTGTTAGTGCATTTAAATTACGACAATTAAAAAAAATATGTAAAGATACTTTCATAATATTTCTTTCTTATGTGCGCAAATTGAAATCCTAAGGGCCAATATGTTTATAAAACAGCTAAAAGAGATTAAAACATCACGTGAATTGATCCACAATCCAGGTGGACCTATCTTTTTTAACATGCACAATTACAAGCATGGCTTCCTAACAAGTAAACTAGCACAGCCTTCAGATGTTCCATGCATCTTACATCTATTCCTTTCGAAACGTCGTGAGAATTTTTATTGTTTTATATATATTTATTATTTTATTGTTTCCCTTCAACGTGACTTTACCGAAAGAGCTAAGAATATGAATTACTGCAGTCACGAAAGCTTTAAATGAAAATTTTACCGCCTCTACGGGGAGGGTTTCCACGTCACTTTAAGATCCTTCAACAAACTCCGGGATAAGAAGGCTCAGCTGATCGAGTCTCTCACCTTTCTGAAGAGATGCCGCGACTCTGGGGTAATTCCAATCGCATTTACACTGACCTCTGCTGCTGTAACTTCTTCTAATGCGAAACGAATTATTTTCAAAACTAGCTTAGCTCTTATCTCAGAGAAAATCAGACTTATACGCACCGAACTAGATCAGTTAGACAAGACACTCTACAAATCACACTTATCATTGACGGCAACAATGTCCAGGTGACCGTCCCTCCCGCCTCTACATGGTGTGTGCGTGCATTCGTGCGAGAGGGGCGCCGCGTCGGCGCCGTCACTCCCAAGTGGCGGCGTCACGGCGGTGGGCACGGCCCCGACGGAGAGGCTCCGCTGCGGCAGCACCACAACTGTGTAGAGGCTAAACAGCGGACGTCTGCGAGAGCACCGGCCTCGGGAGAGTGGCGGGAAATCCGAGGCACCGGTGGCGGCGTCACGGCGGTGGGTATGGCCCCGACGGAGTGGCTCAGCTGTGGCAGCACCACACAGCCCCCCGAGGTGTCAGTCCTCGTCCCGGGTAGACTGGAGCACCTCGCCTGGGTTGCCCCTACAAGGTAGCGCCGCGGGGTCCGCGGGACTCGTCCGGCTCTCGTGGCTGGCCTTGGCGGTGGTGGCTCCACCTCTCGGGGTTCTGGCGGCGGTCTCCTCCTCCACTCCAGTGGTTCTCACCGGTCCTGGGTACGTGCGAGCTGGAAGACAAACTCGGTAGCGGTAGGGTGCAGGGGCCATCGTACCCGTCTCTCCTGGCTCGGGTCGGGACCCCCTGGGGCCCGGGGCTCCGTGGGGCCCATACACTGTGCAAGGCCCCCGGGTATGGGGGGGGGGGGGTGTGGGGAACCCGGGGTATCGGGGTCCTCGAACGGCGGGGTTCTCCCTCGCTGGGGCCGCCCTCCATGGTTTTATTCGCCGGACATTGACCACCATCTCCCGGCCTCTCTCCCCCCCTTGAATCAGTACCGTCCAGGGGGAGATCTGTCGCCCCACGGTCCAGGGTCCCCGCCAGTAGGTGGTTAGCTTCCCCATCTGTCCGGCCCCGACGCGAGGGGTGTGCAGCCACACCTTGGAGCCCGTCGAGTAGAAGGGGGCTCCATCCGGGGTCGGGCGCCCTGCTCCTGCCGCTGGTGTGCGGCCTCGCCTTGCAGGTAGGCCCGGACCCTAGCTCCGCATAGGGTCGAACTCACTACCCTGGTCAGTAATGACTCGTTCGGGGATCCCGTGCTTAAGTACGTAGTGTTCCACGAATGTTCGGGCCACTATGAGGGTTGTCTTATCGGGGATGGCCACCGCTATGGGATAGCGTGTGAAGTACAACACCGCTACAAGAATATATCGGTTGCCCCGGTGGGATCGCGGGAATGGCCCCTGCAGGTCGATCCCAACCAGCTGATTCGTCCGACTGACGCGGAACGGTCTCAGGGGGACCTGGTATCGCGCTGGTTTGGGCCCGCATTACTGACACGTGTGGCAGCCCTGCACCCAGGCGGCCACGTCTTGTGCTAACTTGGGCCAGAGATATTGGCGATGCAGGGTCTCCCTGTCGTGGCCCCCGAACAGGTGGTCATGCACTAGTCTTAGCAGCTGGGGTCGCACCTGGGCGGGAACACAGATGCACCCAGGCTGGCCGGCTTCGGTGAGCTCCCGTACCACCCCGTTCTGCATGCACAACCGGGCGTACAAACCACGCCAGGGTCCTGGTAGGGTGTCCCTCTTCTCCCGTAGGGCCGCTTCCACCGCCGCCAGATCTGGATCCTCGCAGCTGGGTTCGTCTCAGCTACTCGTCGTCCAGGCCTGGGAAGGCGCAGCCGATGTTCTCCTGGATCCGATTGGGTGGGGTTAAGCGACCCGTTGGGCCCCGGGGCGTGGGCTCCGCGTCCGCCGGGTGGTCCCCCGGTTCCCTGGTTCCCCCTGCCGGGGTTTCTGTGGCACATATTGCACTCTCCCCCGCGAGGGGGGGTTTTAGTTTCGGCGCGCCCTCGGTGGTCCGCTGTTTGCTGGCAGCGTCCCCCCGTGAAGCACGGGCAGACTTCCTCCGCCCTTGTCTCGGCGCACACCGCGGGTCGCCTCGACAAGGCGTCCGCGTTTGCATGTGTACGCCCAGCTCTGTACTCGATTTGCAATTTGTACTCATGCAACTCCGCTAACCATCGGGCCATCTGCCCCCGTGGTTCCTTGAACGTAAGGAGGAAATGCAGGGCATGATGGTCGATGCGCACCCGACATTTCCTGCCATACATATACGGTCGGAACTGTTTACACGCGAAGATCACGACATACAGTTCTTGACGGGTCACGCAATAATTCAGCTCGGCCCCACTCAGGGTCCGACTGGCATATGCGATGACCCGCTCCGTCCCACCCTGCACCTGCGACAGCACCACGCTCAGCCCACTGCTGCAGGCATCGGTGTCTAAAATAAAATTAGTGGTGAAATTGGGGAAAGCTAGAGTGGGGGTGTGGGCGAGGTGGTCTTTGAGGGTGGTGAAGGCCGTCTGGCAGGCCTCCGTCCACTGATAGGGGTTCTTAGGGGAGGTGAGTTGGGTGAGGGGGCATGCAATCTCGCTGAATCCCTTTACAGATCGACGATAATAGGTGGCGAGCCCCAAGAATGATCTCCGTCAGGTTCCTTGGCCGTGGCCATTCCACTACGGCGCGTACCTTCTCCGGATCGGTGCACACCCCGCCTCGCTGACTCGGTGTCCGAGGTATGCCACCTCGCACTGCGCAATGTAGCACTTACGCGGCTTGAGCTTGAGATGGGCTGCTCGCAATCGCTGGAACACCTCTCACAGCCTGGACCAGTGTTCCGACAGATCTACTGAACACTGTCACCTCGTCCAGGTAAATCAGGCACTGTTCCCACTGCAAGCCCCGCATCACCAACTCCATCAATCGCTGGAACGTTGCGGGCGCATTAGTGAGTCCGAACGGAAGCACTCGAAACTCGAACAGTCCAATTGGAGTGGTGAATGCGGTTTTTGGCCGATCCTCCTCTGCCATCTCCACCTGCCAGTACCCGGACCCCAGATCGCGGGTGGAAAAATACTGTGCTATTGCGAGGCTGTCAGAGGTGTCGTCGATGCACGGTATGGGGAAGGCGTCGCCGAGGGTGACTGCGTTCAACTTTCGGTAATCAACACAGAATCGGGTCGACCCATCCTTTTTCGTCACTAGCACTACCGGGGAAGACCAGGGGCTCGCCGAGGGCTGGATTATGTTATCACGTAGCATATCCGCGACTGCCTCTTTGATCTGGGTCCGATCTGGCGCGCCCACTCGGTATGCGGGGAGTTTGATGGGTCGGGCTGCACCTGTGTTAATTTGGTGCTTAACAAGGTCTGTCCGGCCCATATCTGAATCGTGCTCAAAAAACACGTTGGCGTGCTCCTGCAACAATCCGCACAGTTGATCGGCCTCCCCCTTAGGTAAATCTGCCCAAGGCACATGTAACGCATCATGCAAGGGAACGATCTCGGCTCCGGGGGTCGGGCCGACTCGCCAGGCCAGATCCTGGTTGTCCTCGGGGCAGCCAGGGTCTTACGCCCAGAGTGCAAACACCGAGTCGTTAGAATGGCGCGCGTGCAGGGGGTGTATGGTGGCTACCGTGGTGCGTCGTCGTAGAATTTCCGGGGTACTGTGTGGGTTAAACACCCGCATAAACAGTCGGCCCTCATCTGCGTTTACCAGTGTGGCTGACCCCACAACTCCGTACCGGTCCGCCAGCTCCGGGTGAGGAGTTAGCATTACCTCGCCCGATGGTCGGTGTGTGGGGTCGGCGGAGGGTGTTGCTACGGGCACCAGCATCTCGGCAAGCGGGCCGATGATGACGGCCGACACCAGGGTGGCGGCCATGGGTGTGAAGTGAGGGCGATTCCGTTCTTGTCCCAGGAGCGGGATCCTCTCCCCGCTGTCCACCACGGTGGCGCATCGCTGGCCTGGCTAGTCGTTGAGCCCCAGTATCTCCAGGAGGTCCGTACCCGCAATACACTCATGGCACAACACACTCGAGACATAGAATTCCTGTGTACACACCTGGTGTCCGAGACGGACCTCGAGGGAGATCCTTCCTAGCAACCCCATCCCGGCTCTGCTCGCTGTGTGCCTGCAGGCGGCTCACGTCAACCCCGAGCACGCTGCAGTGTGTGGCGCTCACGAGTGAAGCCACTGCCCCCGTGTCGAGTAGGATCCAGGTGCGCTGCCCGTTCACCTGTCCTACCAGTGATGTGGCCCCCGTGATCGCCGCCACCAGCTCCCATAGCCAGTCACCTGTCCTCACCGCGTCCTTGGGTGTTGTGGTCGGAATCTGTGCGGGGGTCACTCGCTCACCATTATTACTATCGTTGTTTTGTTTTGGGACCTCGTCGATTGCACCCTTAGGTGGTCCACTCTCTAGGGGGCGGTGGCGTTTAACCCTGGCGCCTGTCTAGTGCGGGCGATTTGAGGACAGTCTCTCACGAGGTGCCCGCGGCGGTCGCACAGGTAACACGCTCGGGGAAGGGCGGTGGCCCCGTAGGAGCTTCCCCGCACGCTCCCTCTTTCCCCTCCCGTACGCCGCTGCCCAGACTCTGCCTCTAGTCGGGCCACCCTCCCGGCTAGCCCCCCTACCGTGGAGCGCATTTCCCCCATTTCCGACTGAATGGTCTCCACTGTGGACTGTAGTTTGGTGATATGGCCACCAACTTGGGTCACCTGGCCGACTATATCACCCATGCCGGTCTGTAGCCCTGCTACCCATCCCGGGGTTGTCTCGCGGGCTACCGGGGGCTCCCTTTCCCGACCCCTTACCGTCGTGGCGAGCTCCTGTTCCTCCTCTTCCTACTCTAACGACAGGCTTGCGATGGTGCGCTCTCTTCCCAGCCCCCGGAGCTGCGCGCGTTCGCTGGAAATTCCTTCACATTTACGCGCGCGCTCGACAAGGGCGTTAAAGGGGAGACGTGTATAGCTCATGTCTGGCTGCCACCACGACGTGCGAGTCAAGTATCGCTGGATCTTCTCAGCGGCAAGCTCCTCAATCATCTCTGTCGTGTATCCCAGGTGTGCGATCTTTGTTAGCTCGCGCACATCCTCGGCATAATCACGCAGGTCCTCGCCGGGTTGGCGGTAGCGTGCCTCTAAGGCTGCTTTTGCCTACTCCTCATCACGCGTACCGAAACGCAGATCAAGTCGGCGCATCAGTTCCTCTAGCTGTGTCTGCGCGCTTGTGGGTAGGGCTTCCACAAAATTGGCTGCCCGCCCATCCAGGTTCATAATAAGTTGGCGTAACGCCTGCGCGTCCGTCCACCCATTAATCTCTTTAGCCCCTATGACGTTGCGGGCGAATGCCTTCCACCAAGGAGCCCCCCGGCTGGTAAATATATGCCATATTTTTGCGTGGGGTAACGCGGGGGTTCGTACCGCTTCTGACGCCAAACTGTGGGGGCTGCCGTCCCCCGCCATCACTGAATTGTCGGGGCCGTTGCCCCCTGACTCCCCCATTACATTTGTACTACTACCACCTGGCAGTTCTGTAGGGTTCGGGTTAGCGACCTCCAACTCCTCCCGTACGTAAAAAAATGGGTACGGCGCACCGATGCGTGGCTCACGTACGTAAACAAATGGGTACGGTGCGCCGACGCGTGATTTCAGTACATAAACAAATGGGTACGGTATGCTGACGCATGACTCCCTCACACACACGCTCTACGCGCCTAGGCAATAACAAACCCAACACCGCTACCTGCCCAGCCCCATACACCAATCACACGCGAGGGAGTTGGGTTCGGGGGTGAGAGGGCAGGGGTGTCTGCCGTGCGCGCGCCGCTTATTGGAGGGAGTCACTCCGCTCTGATTTAAAAGGGCCGTTTAAACAGCCGCGCGTGTACGCGCACACCAGGCGCTTAGCTCTCTGCTTCGCTAGAAACAACCGCGCATGCACGCGACCGCAAGACACTCCCGTAAATAGTCGCCCAGGTATGCGAACGCTAAGCACTCCCGTAAACAGTCGCACAGGTACGCAAGCGCTAAGCACTCCCATAAACAATCGCCCAGGTACGTGAACGCTAAGCGCTCCCGTAAACAGCCGCACGGGCACGCGAATGCTAAGCACTCCCGTAAACAGTCGCCCAGGTACGCGAACGCTAAGCACTCCCGTAAACAGTCGCCCAGGCACGCGAACGCTAAGCACTCCCGTAAACAGTCGCCCAGGTACGCGAACGCTAAGCACTCCGGTAAACAGTCGCCCAGGTACGCAAACGCTAAGCACTCCCGTAAACAGTCGCCCAGGTACGCGAACGCTAAGCACTCCGGTAAACAGCCGCACGGGCACGCGAACGCTAAGCACTCCCATAAACAGTCGCCCAGGTACGCAAACGCTAAGCACTCCGGTGAACAGCCGCACGGGCACGCGAATGCTAAGCACTCCGCCTTCCTCTTCACACTCACAAAGACCACACGACACAGTTTTATCCCCCTACTAGCTATTTTATTCACCGCGAGTAACCCGCTAAACTACTCGTGATTGTGTGGGTCAGCAGACTTTAGCTTATCCCTCGGGGATCCTGGGCTCAACTTATCCTGCCTGCCTCTCCGCTTTCTTCCCTCTGATCAATTAGCCCGGACTCACCTTAGTCCCAATCTGATGCTGCAGAAGCTGTGGAACGGTGATGTTCCCGCACCCCGTGCCCCCCTGTCCAATCAGAGGTCTGGATTTTCCCGCCCTCGGATCACCGCTCTGGTGACGTCACCGCAGTGGTTTATTGGACGTCCGCTTTCCGTTCTTCCCGCTATCCGCCCACTGACTCGTGTTTGTGTGTGTGTGGTTCCACTCGCGGTGGCTAAACAGCCCCTGCCATGACCATGCCATTACAATCCCAGGTCACAGCACCGCGGTGCTCTTCAGCCTCGGGGGTAGGTCGCCCAATTTCCCGGCTGCAGGAAACCATGAAGCTTGATCTCATTAGGGGCTTCTGGATAAAAACCTGTTGGCCAGGTGACCTTCCCTCCCGGCTCTACGTGGGGTGTGTGTGCATTCGTGTGATGGGCGCGCCACGTCGGCGCCGTCACTCCCCGGTGGCTGCGTCACGGCGGTGGGCACGGCCCCGATGGAGCGGCTCCGCTGCCGCGGCACCACAACCTCTGGGTCACTGAGCCGCTTCCAAACACCCCCCATGTCAAATACATAAGCAGGAACCTGTATCGTGAGCAGCAGCATTATTTGAATACTCTGCCAAAACAATTTGAATTGTGGAGTGGTGGCACAATTCCGCAATAGCTTTATCATATCTCTGGTGATAGGAAGAATTTCTACAAGACCGAGTTCTAGAGAACCCCTTTACGTGATGTTTTGGTCTACTCTTCCACACTGGGCGGATGTTTCAGTAGAGGAAGGAGTACCCACAATTTAACGCACCGCATCCACGGCCCCTCTCCTAAGTGGGCGTCCCCAGCCCGAATGCTCGCAGGAAGCCCTCCCAGCCTCCCTGCTCGACGAACCAGGCCCCGCACACGTTCACCAACAAGGCGGCCACCACGTCCGTCACGGCCGACTTCTCCGCGTCGCTCAGACGTACGCAGTCCACCAGCCTCTTCGCGAGGGAGGAGCGAGCAGAGCACCACCAGGACCACCACGCAGCCCCAGCTCGCAGAGCCATCGCGGATGACTTCCCAGGCCACGTCCACGAGCAGCCGGCGGTGCCCTCGGTGCTCCACCCACTCCGTGTGAGGAACAGGTCCCCCAGGCAGTTGACCACCTCCTGCACCAGCTGTGCTGGCTAAACCTTCTGCAGCTGCTGGACCTGCAGCTGCTCCTGCACCTGCAGCTACTCCGTCTGTGTCACCAGGTGAGCCATGTAGCCGACGATCAGATCCGCTGTCAAGACGGTCAGCAGCTGCAGCACCTCCTTTTCCTCCCCCTCATCTTCTTCCTCCTCCTGCCCGTGTCTCATTCCTCCTCCCCGTGTCCCACTCCCTCCCCCTGTCTCCCTCCACCTCCCTGTGTCTCCCTCCTACTGTAATGTTTTGCTTTTGCAAAACACGTACTAATTTGTCAGTTACTCCCGAGATATATGGTATTTTAATTGTTTTAACAATCTTATCGATTTCAGCATTGTTGCTTTGCCATCGTGATTTGGCATTCAATGCTCTGTTAATTTGAGCATTATTGTAGCCATTCTGTCGTAGTGTTTCTTTAACGTGTTTAATCTCTCTCACGAGACTTTCACCATCTGACACTGCTTTAGCCTGATATATCAGCGTCTTGATAAGAGAGGATGTCTGAGCTGGGTGATGATGTGATTCTGCATTCAAATAGCATCAGTGTGTGCGTTCGCTTTCTGTAAACGCTGTGTGCTATTTTACCATTTAGGCCATGTCCAAGCAAAATATCTAGGAACGGGAATGTGTTATTCACCTCCATTTCCATGGTGAACTGGATGGCCGGGTTTTGTGCATTGAGATGATTTAGAAAATCATTAAGTGTATCTTTACCATGTGGCCAGGCAACCAAAGTGTCATCCACATATCTAAACCAAAAACATGGTTTCAATGTGCTCGAGACAAGTGCTCTTGTTTCAGAGTTTTCCATGTGCATATTTGCTATAGCCGGAGATAAAGGAGAGCCCATTGCTGCTCCTTCCTTTTGTTTAAAGAAATCACCTCCAAAAGAAGTAAGTGTTATTTAAACAATGATGAGCCAGTTTCAGAATATATTTTGGTAAACCTGTATTCTTTACTAGTGTATCAAGTAATTTAAGTGACTCGTTCACTGGAACCTTAGTGAATAGAGAAATCACATCAAAACTCACCAGAATATCATTAGGGTAAAGTTTAATATCTTTATTCACATTCACAAGATGTTCTGAATTTCTTATGTATGAAGATGTCCTCCCGATGTAGGGATGTAATTGTTTAGTTATATGTTTTGCTAATTTATATGTGGCAGAGCCAATTGTACTGACTATGGGTCGTAATGGGATGCCGATTTCATGAATCTTTGGTAGCCCATACAGTCTAGATGGTTTTGAGGCCCTTGGAATTATTCGGTATTGCTCATTCTTAGGGATTAATGAATTTGCAATTATTGCAGTAGTCTGACGTTCTAAAGTATTAATAGGATCTCGTTTAATTTTAATGTGGGTACTTTTCTCTAGTAAATCTTTAATTGTATTATCATAATTGGCTCGTGGCATCACCACAGTAGTGCGGCCTTCATCAGCTGCCAGGATTTTAAAATCTTTATTTAAATGAATCTCTCTTAAGGCTTTTGCTTCGTTCGAGCTAATATTTATTTTTGGTACTTTGCTATTTTCAATTATTTTGGCAACCTCGTGTCTAGTCATCTCTGCCTCATTATGTGGAAGGAGTCTAACTGCTGATTCTACCTCAGCAATTATCTCATCCACTGGAATTGTGCGTGGGGTAACGGCAAAGTTAAGGCCTTTAGAAAGGACAGAGATCATGTCACTGGTTAAAACAGTGTTAGTCAAGTTCATTACGGGTTTGTTTTTAAATTGTTCGTTTTTAGTGGGTATTTGTTTATTATGAAGTCTAGATAATTTATTCATTTGGCTAGTTTTGGTTAGATTAAACACATTATCAGCCGATTGTTGTGTTATGGTCTCGATTATATTCCAATAATGCATTGATCTACTTGCTTATATCTAAGTGCAACTGCCTTAGAGATTCTGAAATGTAAGATAATTCACTCCTGTTGTGCTGTATTCTCTCTATTAATAATCATTTGCTAGCTTTGTGTAGTATTTGGTTAGCTTTAGCAGACTTTGTGATGTGTTATTTTAACTGCGTTTGGTATTAACTTCGAATCTCTGCACCTTTTGAGGAACGCCAGTGAAGATATCAATTCCATCCGCTTGATGCGGAGCTTCTCCAACTTTCTGGTTTTAAGAAAAGTATCCTCCCCATAGAGGTTAGTCAGTTTAACACGTAGGCTTTCGCGACCAATATTATTCATAATAAACGTGTGGGTCAAGGTAAATATGACCCCCACATGCCATGCTGAGGCCTGGTTTGGTGTTTTTATTCATTATTAAAATTAAAAGAAACAATAGAAATATGTATCTATATGTATTGAAAAATTACTTGTTAATATTAAGATGGAAAAGGGGCCTAGATACAACATTCCGCCCTTTTAAAAATGATCGGTGGTCAATTGGCCACGGGTCATTTTTAAAACAAAGAATCTATGCACTTTTCCATCATGAATCATCAATATTACTCAAGTAATTTTTCCTTACAACGCGCGCACGTCACAACTTATGATTACATTTGAAATAAGAAAAGAAATACTAAAAGGAAGGTAAAACAAGGGGAAATTGTTTTACTGGCTACATGTTATAGGAGATGTCGTTATTCCATGTACCCACGTTCAATACTGTCCGCAATCGAAATACATTTTCGGGTTTGACCAGTGGGAAATTCAACAAAAATCCCACCTGTCTGGTCTGGGAGTCCCCATGTATGGGTGTGGCTGTACCCATTTTAAAGGCAATTTGTACCTGTGTTGTACTGATTGTTTCCAGGGATGCTAATGGTATCACATTTTTTTTAGTGTTGGAGTTACCAGATATGAAGGAAATTGTCCTTGGAGAAGATCACTGATGCTGCCGCTGGTGCAATGCAACAAGTCTTTGGATCAACTATTGAATTTGCTGTCGAGTATTCTCTTCTTCGTACAGATCTCGGATTGCGAAACCCAATTCTTGGATTGTTAAGTTAACCATGGCGGAGTGCAGGTTAACGAGAACCACGGTGTCTCTCTGACTTTCTCATGTTACCTCTCTGCCACCTTGTACCAAGTCATTGATAACCTGACTGACTCTTTTAGTCACGAGTGTATCATATCTCTCATGGCCAGGTATCTTAGAGTTACCGATGACCCTTCCATGCAACATCATCACATCATCGTCCCGGCTCATCGTCGTGATGGCTTTGGCCTAATGAACATGGCTCACTGGTTCGTATCGGTAATTTATTTTATCACTCCCTTTCCATGTGAGATTGTGTGGCGTGAAGTTATGCTGTGCGTAACCAGGATCAACATACACCACGAGTTTCCGTACTCGACTGTTGGGGTCATTTGTATTCTCCGCAGCCCTGTGCACATCTGCTGCCTCTGGGAGTCGATTTGACTCTGGGCCACAATTCCCTTCTGCGCTACGATTCGATTCTGGGTCACGATTCGATTCCGTGCTTTTGAGTATGCTGTGTTTCAACACAATTCCCGATCCGTCACGGATATTCTTCTCCTCCACTTCAACACTCTGATCTCCATCCCTCCTTAGTGTGCCCGAGCACAATTTAACATCCAAAGGCTGATGTCTGCATTCATCTGCCTCTTCCACAGTACACTCACGCACTTCCGCGACACAAGGGATGGCATTTATATTTACCAGACAATCAGGTTTTCCTTCCCCTCCCTGCGGTTGGTTATCATCTCCTGTAGGATCACACTTTAATGCAGTTATGTTTCCCTGCTCGATAGGTGTGTCAATTACGGGAGCAACACTTGCGCTCTCCACCACATTATCAGAACTGGTGCCCGACGCATTTATTGTTTCCCAATCATTGGGACCCTCCTGGTTTACCTTGTCAACCGCAGCCTGCTTAATTTTTTTAACGGGTCCATAATTTCCCTGCAGCTCCACGGACACCACTCTCACTGAAAGCTCCCTCTCAACCAATGTGATTGATTCATCACGTGCCCGTGTCATTTTTTGTGTCTCAGCCAAGCTCACGCCTGTCTCCCTATTCCTCATGCCTCTGCTCTCTCCTGGTAAAACTGGTGGGGGAATCGATCGGAAGTGGGCCGATTGTGTTTGATCCCTCGTGTGTCGTGGCATTGGGACCCGGCATGATTCTGCTCTTGGTCTACACACACCGCGATTCTCGCAAATATGCGTCCCTGCACGCTGCGATCGCTCCCAGCCTGCGGGCCATTGCCTCGCTGGTGGTGCTGTGTTTCTGCTCACGTGATTTCTATTTCCCTCTGAAACGCTGGTTACATCATCCCTCTCTCTGGGTGTCGTAGAACTATTGTCTTTAGCTCTGTACAGCCAAGCTCTGTGCGCCTTATCCTCTATATGGTGTAAGGAGGCTGTTTCTGGATTCAATACCATTCCCACAATTTCTGTAATCTCTGGACTCAAAGACCCGAAAAACATAACTTTGAACCTTTTGTCACCTTCGTGATACTGATCCACATCACCCGCGTAGTACGCTCTTTTAAACCGTAGGAGGTAATCTCGCGGATCCTCGTCTGCGCACTGGGTCATAGATTTTGCAGCATTAAATCCCTCAGACCATGTTAAATATTCTCCAAACTTCCGGCTCACTGCCAGGCTCAGCTTTTTGAAATCGTTCCGAACCTTGTATGAAAGCGACTTTACCCATGGTATAGACTGCTCGTGCAAGCTTCGTCTCAGTAAACTGGCTTTCTCATTCGTTTTCCTCAAACCCCTGATCACTGCTTCTGCTTCTACCGTTGCGATGTGAGCGTGTATGTCTCTGTTCCTATCGTGTGGATCAAAGTAGGGAATTCTGACGAGAGCCTTGTCCATCAATTTCAGAGTTTTACTACTGAATGAGTATTCGGACAGTTGATCATCGTCAGAGGCGTCTGTTCCTGAGGAGTGCTCACTCGAGCTGTCACCATCACGGTGGCGCTGCTTAACATAACTTTTGTAGTGCCTTTTGCACCTGTAACGTGAGTCAACTTTGCTCGGTGACTCCTGCTTATCCCATGGCTCATGCTTGTGTGATGTGCGTCTTTCTGGAAAGTAATCTCTGCCATAGGTTCCACGTCGGTCGTGCTTGCGTGGAATGTGTCTACCAAATGAGCTGTCTCTGTCATGTCGCTCGTCTTGCCCCAGCTCCGCCCTTTTTTGCTCGATCAGTACAGAATATCCTGCTGACTTAGTGTTAATATTTTTTTCCTCTCTACCCTCGAAGTTGTCAGTCCTATGTTTTCCTATTTTCATCCGTATCTCTCCCTCCCCTCTCTCGAGTCGCGAGGGGGAATCTCTGTCAAAACCACTTTGATTGGTAGCCACACCTCCTGTGTGACCTGTCTCTGGTTTACGTCCGCGTTGCTCGGAGTGTGGTAAACTGTTACTCCCGTATGTGTTATGTGTATCAACATCTGGGGGTTTCGCTGGTGCATTCAGCGCCGACTCTTTTTCTCTCACGAGGGCGTGCAGACGCTCAACCTCCTCTATTAGGGACAGTTTCTCCTTCCTTTCCCTGTCAAATTTTTCCCCAGTCCATAATCTTTCTCTGTATGTCTGTGTGAGGAGATACGAGTCTAACCTTGCTATTTCTGCAATTTTTACGTCACGTTTGGCTTTGCTACATTTCATCACATCCTTAAGTAGTTTCCTCCTATGTGCCTTAACATCTTCTATATGTCTCCCCTCCCATACGTCTCTCTGCTCTGTCTGCTGTCTAGCAGTCCGTCCAGTACGTTTTAACACAAATTCACGATATTGTTTTTCCATAGATTCTATCTCCTCCTCGGAGGTCCATTCTGTATCAGTGTTATGCGTTGGGATGTCACCCTCAGAACGTTGCGGGTCATGTGCCATCTCTATTACGTAGTGTAGTTAATAGACCTAAGAGTGTATCTTAACTCTAGTCTCTTATGTGTGGCGTGAGTTACTCTGGAATTCCACTTCAGAGTACATATAAAAACATTCGTATCACAGGATGTGTTGGTTCAACTCGAGCAAATAATCTTACCCCCACTGTCTTTGTTATCCACTGCTACTCTGGTATTTTCCTTCAGAGTGCGTTTTTTTGTTTGTTTACACCGTTTACAGTCACAGGGCAATGTTAGTTCACAATACCTTGATTAATACAACAGTGATTCGTTCCTTAATTTAAGCATAAACTGTCTGCGAGAGATCCCGGATACGAGCCCCCAATTTGTTGTATATGTGGGTGTGTGAAAATTGATGAAAAATAATTAAAATTAAATGAAATTCGAAATTTGCATAATTAATCCGAAATTATGCTAATTTGTGTACTTATGCGTGTAACTATGCTAATTAGAGAGGTAATCGTATTAATTTATACGAGTGGGTGTGGTTGTGTTAATGATAGCCTTTATGATAATCAGGCCCCGTCTCGTTGACGAGGTGGGGTTATCAATCAGGATAACGCAATCAATCGTGTGCCGTTACGCTAGTGTCAATTCGGCCTCGTTGTCTAACTTCGTATTATAGATCAGCATAATACAATGATTCTCGCTTTAACACTCCCCGAGTGTTCATATTTTAGGTCTCATGTTCACATCGTTCGCATTAGTTTAATGAGTGTGGATTGGTGTGTTTATAGTTTAGGTTCCCGAGTTCATATCTCGTCGCATGATACAGATCTTATGCAAAAACTTCAGGAAAAAATCACACGACCACTTCTGTATTAATCAATTTATTTTCTAATTAAACCTTAACTATAATATGTATGTGACTCTCAATCTCGGAACTTCAACACGGTATCCACACGGTATCAAGACAGTATCATCAACGACTGTACGATTTCCCTTTGATAACACATGGACCCCGCATAAAGCGATTGCTGTTAGTGAGAGAGAGAGTCAGAACATGCAAATGCTATGTTACACAAAAGCTTATACATTATAATATGAACGATCATTATGCTTGAAATGGTCAGCACATTATCACAGGCGACTGATTAACATGCAACGGTATTCATATAAAAAGACAATCAAACAGTTATTATTTCCAAAGGCATAAATGTAACAACAGATCCACCGGACAGACTATAAGATTACCGAAATGGCTTAGTGTGAGGGTATGCGGCGGAACGTGTTATCTCACGGGAGATTAATTAATTAATTCGTGAATAAGAATGTATGATCAGAAAATCGGTTTAGCACGATTCCTCCCCGGGACCGTAGCTCCGTGGCGAAGGTGCCAAGGGTTAATTCGTATTGATGGATCGGTTGGTAACTTATGCGATTAGAAGTACAGTCCAAAACAAAATATTAAAGAGGGAAATTATGAATATACTTATAAATGACGGACTGTTATCACACGATCGATGCTTCCACAGCCAGATGGTTCACGGACTTGAGTGTTCGCTTCTGGTTAAGGACCTGTGTATGTTTGAGTGATATGAATTGTTTTGAATAGTCAGTGTTTGGAATTAATTATTTGCGTTGCCATATGCTGAAGTTGGCATCGCTTGTAGGAGAAGTAGCCTCGCTCCCTTTAGAGCGGTGAGGTGTGTGGGAGTGCATCATACGAATCGCCGCCCTCCTCCACGCAGCAGCCAGCCTCTGTCCACGGGGGAGAGTTGCTTGATCGCTCTCAGTTCTGCTCAGTGGACACCTCTCTCCACTGCTGGATGAGCTGCGCGATCACGCTCGTGCTGGTTCGCTGACAGCAGTTTCTCTCCGCTGTTGGATGAGCTGCATCGGCACGCTCCCTCTCTCTGGGTGGAGAACTCGAACGTGCTCGTTGCTGGTTTGCTGAAAGCAGGTTTTTCTCCACTGCTGGATGACTCAAGTCGCACGTGCTCTTGCTCTGGTTTGCAGAAGCTCTTGCTTGGTGCGTCGGTCGCTCTGCAGCTGGACTCAATGTAGAATAATCTTTCAGCAATACTCTGTCTTTCAGCTCTTGGAAATCACACTAGGTGACGCCTCACTACCTTGCGAGTCTTGCCAACGTCAGTGGGTAGCGACGGGGCCACTTTGGCTTCTGCTCGCCGCCCCCTGCTCTGCAGCTCGCCGGCTGGCGACCTGTTGCTCTCGTTCCCGATTGGAACTGCTCCTGAGCCGGCCCACTGGTCGAACTCCCCGCGTTCCGACCTCCTCCGATTCGAACTCCCCGAGTTCCGACCCCCTGGTAGAACTCCCCGAGTTCCGACCTCTCCGAGTCGAACTGTCTCCCGAGAGTCGACCCCCCCCGGTCGAACTCTGGTGAGCCGACCCCCCCCGGGTCGAACTCTTCCGAGTTGCTCCTCCGAGTCGAACTGTCTCCCGAGAGTCGACCCCCCGGTCGAACTCTGGTGAGCCGACCCCCCCCCCCCAAGTCGAACTGAGGTTTCAATGCTCAGGATCCTCTTTTTATGCCCAAAAATCCCTTCACTCGGATCCTGCCCACAAGGCGAGGTTTCTTTCGATTTTTGCTGTGTAAGGATTTGTCCGTATGTATCTGCGTCCGTGTGTGTGTGTCCGTACATGTGTCAGTGTGTGTCCTTGTGTAGATCACCCACGGTATATTCCGTTGTCATACTCCTACCATAAAACCCACAAGTAAAACAATCAAATGTTATAAATTGTCTCGAAGGCGCCTCTCTGTCTGGGTGCACAACCTGGAGGGAGGGGTGATATTCCCTCCGACTTTCACCGACGCACAAAGAAATGGTTAAAAAGTTTTAAGATAACATTTCATTTCATCAGAATTCCATAGTTATGATTCTGTATTAATCCAAGGTCTGAGTCAGCTTCTCTTTGTGGTGTTTGACTCGTGTTTCCCCAAGCGTATACACACTCCTACCCCGCGCTGCAGGGATACAAAGACGGCCGGGATTTCCCTTTCTCTCCGACCCTGGGTTTAACATCGCTCTTTGCTTACGTTTCAGTTTTGCTGTCCGCTTGCATTTCTTTTCCTCTCTACTCTTACTTTAACCCTGCTTATTATTTGCGTATGGGTGGAGGCTAGAGCATTTATGTTGACTTAGGAAAACCTTATTGTTATAGGCTTCGGGTCAAGTCGTATAGACATTATTAAAATATGGAAATACATTTCATATTAAATTAATAGACGGGTGATGGTTACATTGACGTAGCTTGTGGCAGGGTTCAATTGAAGTGGGTGTGAAGATCAATAACTTTAGCCTACCCTGTCGTTAAATTCCGACTTTAAGTTGCTTTAATAGTAATACAGCACCAATTAGCTTTTTTGACTTAACTAGATCTAGACTAACGCAACCTCCCAGTGACCCTGGCTTTGTGTTTACGTCAGCCCTTTGCAATCCACTGCGCTCTGCTCTCTATCTGCTCCCTCTGACCCTGGGAGGGCTCTGAACGTCAAAATCGTGTTAGTGGGTCAAGGTAAATATGACCCCCACATGCCATGCTGAGGCCTGGTTTGGTGTTTTTATTCATTATTAAAATTAAAAGAAACAATAGAAATATGTATCTATATGTATTGAAAAATTACTTGTTAATATTAAGATGGAAAAGGGGCCTAGATACAACACCTCCCCCAGGGGCCGTGGCAGGTGGAATGCTACCACACGCCTCTTCCACAGTAGCAGAGCACTCTGCGAGGCTTGCAGTGTGTCCTTATTCTGTCTTTTTAATTCTGGGCCAAAGAGGTCCCATAAACGTAAACGTGTTGTATTTAAAATATAACACAAACATAACAACAATGATGAATGGCTTAGTGGGTAAAGTAAGACGCACCCCAAAACGGGTGAGCTTAATAAATCCGATCTCTCCTATTACCGGATTATAGGATGCAACCCAAACTTTGTTGTATCAGTGTGGTGAGTCTGTGGGTCTTTGTGTGGTGACGATCTCTCTGGGTCTCTGTGTGATGATGGCCGTGTCGGGTGGTGGCGGGTTTAACAACACAACATTATGAGATTCACGAGATCTAACCCAAACAAGACCTGTACTACGGAGTCAACAAGAACGACATGAGGGCTCTCCGACGCGCGTCACGGTTGGGGTCAGGGTGAGGTCGCGCCGTCTCCTCCGTACGGATTGTTTCTTCTTTTCCCAACTGCGACGTTCTCGCTCTCTCCTCTCTTTTTGTCTCCACCGTCGCCAATCGTCGGAGCTCGGCATCCGCGGCCGCTCTCCTAGGTGGGCGACCCCAGCCCGAATTCTCGCCTGAAGCCCTCCCAGCCTCCCTGCTCAACGAGCCAGGCCCCGCACGCGTTCACCAGCAGGGCGGCCACCGCGTCCGTCACGGCCACCGTCTTCTCCGCGTCGCTCAGACGTAAGCAGTCCACCAGCCTCTTCGCGAGGGAGGAGCGAGCAGAGCACCACCAGGACCACCACGCGGCCCCAGTTCGCGGAGCCATCGCGGAGGACCTCCCAGGCCACGTCCACGAGCAGCCGGAGGAGCCCTCGGTGCACCACCCGCTCCTCCGTGTGGCTCACCAAGTCCAGAACGGAGTCTCTGAACCGCACGAGGAACAGGTCTGCCAGGCAGTTGACCACCTCCTGCACCAGCTGTGCTGGCTGAACCTCCTGCAGCTGCTGAACCTTCTGCACCTTCTGCAGCTGTTCCTGCAACTGCAGCCACTCCGTCTGTGTCGCTAGGTGAGCCATGAAACCGGCGATCAGATTCGCTGTCAAGAAGGTCAGCAGCTGCAGCACCTCCTTCTCTTCCTCCCCCTCATTTCCCTCCTCCTCCTCCTCCTCCCCCTGTCTCCCTCCACCTCCCTGTGTCTCCCTCCTCCCCCGGTCTCCTTCCTGCTCCCCGTGTTTCCCTCCTTCCCCCGTCTCCCTCCTCCCTGTGTCTCCCTCCTCCTTTTCCTTTTTTGCTGATGAAGTTTTTCTATTTCCACGAGGTGGTAACACCATATCCCTTATTCTGTAATTGTAATTCTGGGCCAAAGAGGTCCCACAAATGTAAACATTTTGTATTTAAAATATAACACAAACATAACAACAATGAATAGCTTAGTGGGTAAAGTAAGACGCACCCCAAAACGGGTGAGTTAAATCAATCCGATCTATCCTACTACCGGATTATAGGACGCAAACCATACTTTGTTGTAACAAGAACATAAAAAAACTGAGTCTCTTAATCAGGTGAATACGGTAAAGGGGCTGAGTCTGTGGTTGACAGTGTGGTGAGTCTGTGGGTCTCTGTGTGGTGACGATGTCTATGGGTCTCTGTGTGGTGATGGCCGTGTCGGGTGGTGGCGAGGTATAACAACACAACATTTATATATTCACGCGATCTAACCCAAACAAAACCTGTACTACGGAGTCAACAACAACGACATGAGGGCTCTCCGACACGCGTCACGGTTGGGGTGAGGTTGCGGTCTGTTGTATATGTAGGTTATGAAAATTTGATGAAAATAATAAAAATTAAATCAAATTTGAAATTTGCATAATTATCCGAAAAAATGTTAATTTGCTGTAATTTATGCGCATAAACTATGCGAATGCGAGAGATAATCGTATTAATTTATGCTAGTGTATGTGTGATTATGCTACTGCGAGCCGTTATGATAATTAGGCCCCGCCTCGTTGACGAGGGTCGGTTTTCAATCGGGATAATGCAATTAATCATATGCAGTTATGCAGGTACTTGAGCATGTCAGATTAAACTCGGCTGTGTTGTTTAACTTTGTACTATCGATCAGTATAATACAATTATTCCCGCTTTAACATTTATTGAGTATGTGGTAGTGTGTTCAGCCAGGTCTCCAAGTTCAGATCTCAGCACAGAATACAGTTCTTATGCATAAATGTCACGAAAGAACACAACACTTCTGTGTTAATCAATTTTAATGACGATAGTAATAATGACGATAATGATGACGATGGTGATAATGATGATAATGATGACAATAATAACAATGGTGATGATGCGTACTTCAACAGCTCCAGCACGAGACAGTTGTGTCCGCGGAAGTGGAACGAGTGCAGGACGCGGATGACGCTGTGCAGCTCAGCACTGCCCTCCCCCTGCAGCTCCGTGATCACCTTCAACTCCATCCTCTGCATCTCCATTTTGGTAGGGCTGTGTGCACACAGCAAGTCTGTGGGTCTCTAGTTCATAGTAGTTTTACGACGGTTAATTTTTTAGTGAGATAGTTTCAGTTTATAGTTAGAGATAGTTTTGCAGAGGTTATTATCATTGTTGTTTACTATTATACTCATTATTTTGTAACCATGTTGTATTTACTTGCATTTATTATCTATTATTGTATTCATTTATAATTATAACCATGGCCGCTGTGTTAAGACCACCAGCACCCACGCACACCACCACCACCACCAACCCCATCACCCCTGCCCCAACCTACTGGATGGGCAGTGCCAGCATCTTGACAGCCACCAGGAATCCCATATTGTGGTCCACGCACCGCAGCACCACTCCCTGCCCTCCCTCGCCAATCTTCTCTCGCACCTCGAAGCGGCATTGGAGCTGCTCCTGGGGTATCTAAGAAGCAGCAGCAGCAGCGCCGCAACGGCCAGTCAGAGTCACAATCACGATGGGAATGTTTTACGCTTAGTGGTAGCAGCAGTGGTAGTACTGAGTAGTAGTTAGTAGCAGTAGTGTCTGTGTGCGCCTGTGTGCCTGTTTGTGTGCGCATCTGCGTGTGTGTGTGTCTGTCTGTGCGAGTTTCACAGGGATATTTCTGCTTGCAAGCTTTGACTTTAACATAGCCATTTCTGTGACCAGACACAAGCTAATCACTCAGCAATTTCAATGCTAAATTATCCTGTTTGATTTGTACTAGGTGCCTCTGTGGATGTGTAGGCTTTGACTTTAACATAGCCATTTCTGTGACCAGTCACAAGCTAATCACTCAGCTCTTTCAATGCTAAATTTTATGCTAATTCGTTTGTCAAGGCGCTCTGTTTCTTCTCACACAGCTTAAAGGTCGCGGTCTGAGCTTGGCTGTGTTCACTCCAGCGCTTTCCTCCAGACAGTCTCGTCCCTTCACCTGATGAAGGCCGCTTGTGTTGTGGCCGAAACGTCGTGAGAATTTTATTGTGTTATTTTATTTGATCAATGTATTATTTTATTCTCATTCTACGCTACTTTACCGAAAGAACCAAAGAAGATGAATCCTTGCAGCCAAGATAGCTTTAAATCGAAATTTAACAGAATGGTATTGAACCTTTTTCTTTACAGGGTGGCCCTGGGGCTTGCCACGTGGCAGGTGTCGTCCATTGTCCATACCAGACCCCTCCAGCTCTCTCACCCTGGGTCAGCTGCCCCTTCCATGTCCTGGAAACCATGGCAAGGTCATCCTATGAGGACTGCCTGGATGAAAACCAGCATGGAAGGGGCCCAGGGTGGGACCGGCTATGCTTTTGGGCTAGTCCCGTTTGTGTGTGGTGTGCGGTGTCTTCGTAGCAATCGTTCTCCACTGTAGTCCTGGCATCTGCTGCTCAGCTTCATTCCACAGCTGTGGTTCCAGTGGCGCGGTCTCTCCGGGGACCCATGTGGTGTGTGTGTGGGTGTGGCATGTATCACGGGGTGGGTGGATAGTATCGTGATAGTGGTCATGGTAGGCACCGATCCACGACCTCCATCACCCCTACTGAGTGGTGGACATGCCACCACAAAGCAGCATGCGGCGGAGGAGTGAGGTGACCGCTCTCGCCTCACGAGCGAGGCCCTCTCGCTTCCTCTTCATTCCCTGCATCACCACCTCCATCTCCTCCTTTGTCTCATCCTCCTCCACCTCTTAATCCTCCACCACCATCTTCTCCCCCTCTTCTGTTTTCTCCATTCTCTCTTCATGCTCCTCAACCTCCGAGGTGGCGTCGGTGGCATCGGTGGTGGCAGCGGAGGTGCTGGAGGTGATGGCCGTGGTGGCGGTGGCAATGGTGGTGATGGTGGCAGCGGAGGTGGCGGTGGCGGCAGCGGTAATGGCGGTGGCGCCAGCGGTGGTGGGGCGGAGGTGGCAGCGTTGGTGGTGGTGATGGTAGTAGTCCTGGCGAGGCACCGCTCTTCCTCCATGAGGCGCTTCTCCTCCTCGACGCTCTTCACGTTGGCGAGACACTTCTCCTCCACCAGACGCTTCTCTTCCGTGAAGCACTTCACTTTAACGAGGCGCTTCTTGAGGAAATAGTCTCTGAAGCAGTTCTCCTCTGTGCGGCGCTTCACCCTGGCAAGGCGCTGCACCTCAAAGAGGTGCTCCTCTACCATGTGGCGTTTCTCTGTCGCATGGTCCTTCTCCTCCTGGAGATGCTTCACCCCGCTGAGATCCTTCAACTCCCCAATTATCCTCTGTTCAAGCAAAGATAATCACATGAATATACAGACATGCAAGCAGAAATTCATTTAAGTTTTTCAGATTCATTTATTTGGTATAACCCTGTGAGCTATGTTGCTCTTGACTCGGGTGCAACCGCAACAAACAAAACATGATCAAGGAACATCTTAAAGCGACTACACGCAACAGAAAAATCCAGGAAAAGACAGCAAAGTCTTCCAGAAAAGCACCGTATATCAACACTGTGTGCAAAAATCCCGGTGGGATGCAAGTCGAATAATAACAATCATAAGACAATTTAGATTAAAGTTATCAGGCTAACTCTGTACTACAAAAAACAAACATGGCTAAACCAAAACGTTTTCAAAATCACCAAAATAAAGCTATAAAAACAATGTAACAGTGATCATAGGAACTGTGATTCAAATTTAACAATTAACGATATATACATAACATGTACGACCAAACTTTGCAGCCATAGCTGGCTGTATGAGTCACTCCATAACAGCAGAATTATGAGTCGCAGTATATAAAAAACATTCAATACACCTTTAAAGATCAGCACACTATTCAAGTGTACATCTATGGTACAATTTATTGAAAATAAGTTTTGGGAACAGAAACTTATTTCTTTTGAACAACAGACAAATATTAGCAAGCACTGTTTATTACATTAACTTTGTTTAACTTTTTTGGTCCCAGTTGAGACATTCAGAACTATGACAAAACAAATAATTGTGCTCTGATCTAATGTGCAATCTGTGGCATATGAATTTGTTAAGGTGATGTTGTCCGGTCCTGTACATATCAAGTACAGTGAGGGAAAAAATTATTTGATCCCCTGCTGATTTTGTACATTTGCCCACTGACAATGAAATGAACAGAATATAATTTTAATGGTAGGTTTATTTGAACAGTGAGAGGCAGAATAACAACAAAAACATCCAGAAAAACATGTCAAAAATGTTATAATTTGATTTCCATTATCCTCCTAGCGAGGCCACGCTAGGAGGATAAAAGGGGACCCCGGGCAAAGGTTTGGGACTGTTGCTTGGAGTGGAATCTCGTCGGACTGCTGGAGTCATTGTCACCATCTGCATCTTCTCGGCGGTGTCAGACAGGCAGTCTGTTAGCTCTCTTGACTGAAAGTGTAGTGACCCCTTGTACCCTGTGAAGGCTATAATAAATAGAGTACCTACTGCTCCTCGTGTCTGCGTGTATCGCTAGACGTGGATCATAACGACAGTAGATGTACGCTCACTCTGAGTTTTTACTCAATGACGTTAAACTTCACATCTACCCTACCTCCATGCTACATGCCGACAACCCACTGCTTTGGTAACCAAACTGCAACGTCTTTTATTAGTAAACCTGCATTTTCTAATTTTACCCAAATCTTAACCTCGGTTGGATGTTGCCATCCTGCCGTGGAAACAACGAATCATTCGTGTCTCGAGCAGAAGATTGCAAGCCTTGTGTTAGAGAATGGCCCACTGAAGCTGTAATCACGGAGATACTTCTGAGTACCTTTCAAGTGCCCTCTCATCCACGTAATAAAGAGCAGGATCCTCCCTCCTGTAACGTTGGTCGTAACAATGTTCTTACTTCTTTGTGCTGTCAAGGACAACCGTGCTCACCTTGGTATGTCTCACTGTCACACTCACCTCTATTCGTACACTCACTCATCTGGGTCTGTCTCACTGTCATACTCACCTCATCCACACGCACTGACGTAGGTCTGTCTCATTGTCACACTCACATCACTAGTCACACTCACCCACCTGGGTCTGTCTCACTGTTACACTCACCTCTCTACCACACTCACCTGGGTCTGTCTTACTTTAACACCACATTCTACAGACACTTACATTGGTCTGTCTCAATGTCACACTCACCTCTACCCACACACACTCACCAGAGTCTGTTTCACTCTCTCACTCATTTGTCTTCCTACACTCACTCACTTGGGTCTGTCTTACTGTCACACTCACCACTCTACCCACACTAACCTGGGTCTCACTGTCTCACCTCCCTTCAAAAACACTGAATTCCTGCTAAACAACACGCGGTTCAACCCACAAGCACTTGGGAGAGCTACAGGGCTCACATGCCATGTCCTTCACAGTCCTGTAATTCGTTTTATTATTATTGCCCTAATTGAGTTTGGCAAAAGCCTGTGCGAGACTTTGAACAATATACACACAGGACCGTCCATAAGGGTGCTAGGCCAGGGGAAAATCCCAGCATGTGGGCCTCCGACGCCTTCAAATTCCACCGCAAGTATTACATCTGACACCCCCGTGACATTGAAGCGCAGGGCCCCTCCAATGCCCGCGGACCTGGGCGGTCGCTCCGATTCTCCGTATCCAAGGGGCGATTCTGTGTGCACAATGCAGACCTCCTTGTAAAAACATGGTTTTACGAGGGCCTCCTCACGCAAATTAAGTAGAGAACCACATTACTGCCATGTGATGGTTTATGTTTCGCAGTCATTGACGACCAGGCTGAGATCATGAACTCGCTAGACTTGACAACCCACTTTGATCACAGGCAACCTGTATCGTGAGCAGCAGCATTCTTTGAATACTCTGCCAAAACAATTTGAATTGTGGAGTGTTGACACAATTTTGCAATTGCTTTATCATACCTCTGGTTGCAGGAATAATTTCTAAAACAACATGTATTATGGGGTTGAATGCTTTTTGCTATTCACAAAATAAAACAAAAGCAGTCATGCAAATATCTTATTTAACACAGCACAGCAAAATCAGTTGCACCATTCAATTCCGCTCGTCCAGACGGGGAGAATTCAATCACATTTATTTTATGTGACGTTTCTTATGGGATTTAATGAGCGACAACATTTTGACCCCAAACCGAGAGGATTCTGGGATGTTTGTGGTTTTTTGGTAATAACTCTGGAAGGAAACGTCGCAGACCCATCAAGGTGGTACTCGTACTGCTCGCCTCATCGAGAGGAATCCAAAGATATGAGTGGTTAAGCTATGGGATATGAAATAGACGAGCGACCAACAAAACAACATGTATTATGGGGTTGAATGTTTTTTGCTATTCACAAATTAAAACAAAAGCAGTAATGCAAATATCTGATTTAACACAGCAAAGCAAAATCAGTTGCACCATTCAATTCCGCTCGTCCAGACGGGGAAAATTCAAACACATTTATTCGATGCGACGTTTCTTACGGGATTGAATGAGCGACAACATTTTGACCCCAAACCGAGAGGATTCTGGGATGTTTTTGGTTTTTTGGTAATAACTCTGGAAGGAAACGTCGGAGACCCACCAAGGTGGTACTCGTACTGCTCGCCTCATCGAGAAGAATCCAAAGATATGAGTGGTTAAGCTATGGGATATAAAATGGACGATCGACCAATAAACAACATGTATTATGAGGTTGAATGCTTTTTGCTATTCACAAATTAAAACAAAAGCAGTAATGAAAATATATTATTTAACACAGCACAGCAAAATCAGTTGCACCATTCAATCCCGCTCGTCCAGACGGGGAGAATTCAATCACATTTATTCCATGTGACGTTTCTTATGGGATTTAATGAGCGACAACATATTGACCCTAAACCGAGAGGATTCTGGGATGTTTGTGGTTTTTTGGTAATAACTCTGGAAGAAAACGTCGCAGACCCATCAAGGTGGTACTCGTACTGCTCGCCTCATTGTGAGGAATCCAAAGATATGAGTGGTTAAGCTATGGGATATGAAATTGACGAGCGACCAACAAAACAACATGTATTATGGGGTTGAATGCTTTTTGCTATTCACAAATTAAAACAAAAGCAGTAATGCAAATATCTGATTTAACACAGCACAGCAAAATCAGTTGCACCATTCAATTCCGCTCGTCCAGACGGGGAGAATTCAATCACATTTATTCGATGCGACGTTTCTTACGGGATTGAATGAGCGACAACATTTTGACCCCAAACCGAGAGGATTCTGGGATGTTTTTGGTTTTTTGGTAATAACTCTGGAACGAAACGTCGCAGACCCACCAAGGTGGTACTCGTACTGCTCGCCTCATCGAGAAGAATCCAAAGATATGAGTGGTTAAGCTATGGGATATAAAATGGACGATCGACCAATAAACAACATGTATTATGGGGTTGAATGCTTTTTGCTATTCACAAATTAAAACAAAAGCAGTAATGCAAATATATTATTTAACACAGCACAGCAAAATCAGTTGCACCATTCAATCCCGCTCGTCCAGACGGGGAGAATTCAATCACATTCATTCCATGTGACGTTTCTTATGGGATTTAATGAGCGACAACATATTGACCCTAAACCGAGAGGATTCTGGGATGTTTGTGGTTTTTTGGTAATAACTCTGGAAGAAAACGTCGCAGACCCATCAAGGTGGTACTCGTACTGCTCGCCTCATTGTGAGGAATCCAAAGATATGAGTGGTTAAGCTATGGGATATGAAATTGACGAGCGACCAACAAAACAACATGTATTATGGGGTTGAATGCTTTTTGCTATTCACAAATTAAAACAAAAGCAGTAATGCAAATATCTGATTTAACACAGCACAGCAAAATCAGTTGCACCATTCAATTCCGCTCGTCCAGACGGGGAGAATTCAATCACATTTATTCGATGCGACGTTTCTTACGGGATTGAATGAGCGACAACATTTTGACCCCAAACCGAGAGGATTCTGGGATGTTTGTGGTTTTTTTGTAATAACTCTGGAAGGAAACGTCGCAGACCCACCAAGGTGGTACTCATACTGCTCGCCTCATCGAGAGGAATCCAAAGATATGAGTGGTTAAGCTATGGGAGATAAAATGGACGAGCGACCAATAAAACAACATGTATTATGGGGTTGAATGCTTTTTGCTATTCACAAAATAAAACAAAAGCAGTCATGCAAATATCTTATTTAACACAGCACAGCAAAATCAGTTGCACCATTCAATTCCGCTCGTCCAGACGGGGAGAATTCAATCACATTTATTCCATGTGACGTTTCTTATGGGATTTAATGAGCGACAACATTTTGACGCCAAACCGAGAGGATTCTGGGATGTTTGTGGTTTTTTGGTAATAACTCTGGAAGGAAACGTCGCAGACCCATCAATGTGGTACTCGTACTGCTCGCCTCATCGAGAGGAATCCAAAGATATGAGTGTTTAAGCTATGGGATATGAAATAGACGAGCGACCAACAAAACAACATGTATTATGGGGTTGAATGCTTTTTGCTATTCACAAATTAAAACAAAAGCAGTAATGCAAATATCTGATTTAACACAGCACAGCAAAATCAGTTGCACCATTCAATTCCGCTCGTCCAGACGGGGAGAATTCAATCACATTTATTCGATGCAACGTTTCTTACGGGATTGAATGAGCGACAACATTTTGACCCCAAACCGAGAGGATTCTGGGATGTTTGTGGTTTTTTGGTAATAACTCTGGAAGGAAACGTCGCAGACCCACCAAGGTGGTACTCGTACTGCTCGCCTCATCGAGAGGAATCCAAAGATATGAGTGGTTAAGCTATGGGATATAAAATGGACGATCGACCAATAAAACAACATGTATTATGGGGTTGAATGCTTTTTTCTATTCACAAAATAAAACAAAAGCAGTCATGCAAATATCTTATTTAACACAGCACAGCAAAATCTGTTGCACCATTCAATCCCGCTCATCCAGACGGGGAGAATTAAATCGCATTTATTCGATGCGACGTTCCTTTTGGGATTTAATGAACCACAACATATTGACCCCAAACCGAGAGGATTCTGGGATGTTTTTGGTTTTTTGGTAATAACTCTGGAAGAAAACGTCGGAGACCCATCAAGGTGGTACTCGTACTGCTCGCCTCATCGAGAGGAATCCAAAGATATGAGTGGTTAAGCTATGGGATATGAAATGGACGAGCGACCAATAAAACAACATGTATTATGGGGTTGAATGCTTTTTGCTATTCACAAATTAAAACAAAAGCAGTAATGCAAATATATTATTTAACACAGCACAGCAAAATCAGTTGCACCATTCAATCCCGCTCGTCCAGACGGGGAGAATTCAATCACATTTATTCGATGCGACGTTTCTTATGGGATTGAATGAGCGACAACATTTTGACCCCAAACCGAGAGGATTCTGGGATGTTTGTGGTTTTTTGGTAATAACTCTGGAAGGAAACGTCGCAGACCCATCAATGTGGTACTCGTACTGCTCGCCTCATCGAGAGGAATCCAAAGATATGAGTGTTTAAGCTATGGGATATGAAATAGACGAGCGACCAACAAAACAACATGTATTATGGGGTTGAATGCTTTTTGCTATTCACAAATTAAAACAAAAGCAGTAATGCAAATATCTGATTTAACACAGCACAGCAAAATCAGTTGCACCATTCAATCCCGCTCGTCCAGACGGGGAGAATTCAATCACATTTATTCGATGCGACGTTTCTTATGGGATTGAATGAGCGACAACATTTTGACCCCAAACCGAGAGGATTCTGGGATGTTTGTGGTTTTTTTATAATAACTCTGGAAGGAAACGTCGCAGACCCACCAAGGTGGTACTCATACTGCTCGCCTCATCGAGAGGAATCCAAAGATATGAGTGGTTAAGCTATGGGAGATAAAATGGACGAGCGACCAATAAAACAACATGTATTATGGGGTTGAATGCTTTTTGCTATTCACAAAATAAAACAAAAGCAGTCATGCAAATATCTTATTTAACACAGCACAGCAAAATCTGTTGCACCATTCAATCCCGCTCATCCAGACGGGGAGAATTAAATCGCATTTATTCGATGCGACGTTCCTTTTGGGATTTAATGAACCACAACATATTGACCCCAAACCGAGAGGATTCTGGGATGTTTGTGGTTTTTTTGTAATAACTCTGGAAGGAAACGTCGCAGACCCACCAAGGTGGTACTCATACTGCTCGCCTCATCGAGAGGAATCCAAACATATGAGTGGTTAAGCTATGGGAGATAAAATGGACGAGCGACCAATAAAACAACATGTATTATGGGGTTGAATGCTTTTTGCTATTCACAAAATAAAACAAAAGCAGTCATGCAAATATCTTATTTAACACAGCACAGCAAAATCAGTTGCACCAATCAATTCCGCTCGTCCAGACGGGGAGAATTCAATCACATTTATTCCATGTGACGTTTCTTATGGGATTTAATGAGCGACAACATTTTGACGCCAAACCGAGAGGATTCTGGGATGTTTGTGGTTTTTTGGTAATAACTCTGGAAGGAAACGTCGCAGACCCACTAAGGTGGTACTCGTACTGCTCGCCTCATCGAGAGGAATCCAAAGATATGAGTGGTTCAGCTATGGGATATAAAATGGACGATCGACCAATAAAACAACATGTATTATGGGGTTGAATGCTTTTTTCTATTCACAAAATAAAACAAAAGCAGTCATGCAAATATCTTATTTAACAAAGCACAGCAAAATCTGTTGCACCATTCAATCCCGCTCATCCAGACGGGGAGAATTAAATCGCATTTATTCGATGCGACGTTCCTTTTGGGATTTAATGAACCACAACATATTGACCCCAAACCGAGAGGATTCTGGGATGTTTGTGGTTTTTTGGTAATAACTCTGGAAGACAACGTCGGAGACCCATCAAGGTGGTACTCGTACTGCTCGCCTCATCGAGAGGAATCCAAAGATATGAGTGGTTAAGCTATGGGATATGAAATGGACGAGCGACCAATAAAACAACATGTATTATGGGGTTGAATGCTTTTTGCTATTCACAAAATAAAACAAAAGCAGTCATGCAAATATCTTATTTAACACAGCACAGCAAAATCAGTTGCACCAATCAATTCCGCTCGTCCAGACGGGGAGAATTCAATCACATTTATTCCATGTGACGTTTCTTATGGGATTTAATGAGCGACAACATTTTGACGCCAAACCGAGAGGATTCTGGGATGTTTGTGGTTTTTTGGTAATAACTCTGGAAGGAAACGTCGCAGACCCATCAATGTGGTACTCGTACTGCTCGCCTCATCGAGAGGAATCCAAAGATATGAGTGTTTAAGCTATGGGATATGAAATAGACGAGCGACCAACAAAACAACATGTATTATGGGGTTGAATGCTTTTTGCTATTCACAAATTAAAACAAAAGCAGTAATGCAAATATCTGATTTAACACAGCACAGCAAAATCAGTTGCACCATTCAATTCCGCTCGTCCAGACGGGGAGAAGTCAATCACATTTATTCGATGCAACGTTTCTTACGGGATTGAATGAGCGACAACATTTTGACCCCAAACCGAGAGGATTCTGGGATGTTTGTGGTGTTTTGGTAATAACTCTGGAAGGAAACGTCGCAGACCCACCAAGGTGGTACTCGTATTGCTCGCCTCATCGAGAGGAATCCAAAGATATGAGTGGTTCAGCTATGGGATATAAAATGGACGATCGACCAATAAAACAACATGTATTATGGGGTTGAATGCTTTTTTCTATTCACAAAATAAAACAAAAGTAGTCATGCAAATATCTTATTTAACACAGCACAGCAAAATCTGTTGCACCATTCAATCCCGCTCATCCAGACGGGGAGAATTAAGTCGCATTTATTCGATGCGACGTTCCTTTTGGGATTTAATGAACCACAACATATTGACCCCAAACCGAGAGGATTCTGGGATGTTTGTGGTTTTTTGGTAATAACTCTGGAAGACAACGTCGGAGACCCATCAAGGTGGTACTCGTACTGCTCGCCTCATCGAGAGGAATCCAAAGATATGAGTGGTTAAGCTATGGGATATGAAATGGACGAGCGACCAATAAAACAACATGTATTATGGGGTTGAATGCTTTTTGCTATTCACAAATTAAAACAAAAGCAGTAATGCAAATATATTATTTAACATAGCACAGCAAAATCAGTTGCACCATTCAATCCCGCTCGTCCAGACGGGGAGAATTCAATCACATTTATTCGATGCAAGGTTTCTTACGGGATTGAATGAGCGACAACATTTTGACCCCAAAACGAGAGGATTCTGGGATGTTTGTGGTTTTTTGGTAATAACTCTGGAAGAAAACGTCGCAGACCCATCATGGTGGTACTCGTACTGCTCGCCTTATCGAGAGGAATCCAAAGATATGAGTGGTTCAGCTATGGGAGATAAAATGGACGAGCGACCAATAAAACAACATGTATTATGGGGTTGAATGCTTTTTGCTATTCACAAAATAAAACAAAAGCAGTCATGCAAATATCTTATTTAACACAGCACAGCAAAATCAGTTGCACCAATCAATTCCGCTCGTCCAGACGGGGAGAATTCAATCACATTTATTCCATGTGACGTTTCTTATGGGATTTAATGAGCGACAACATTTTGACGCCAAACCGAGAGGATTCTGGGATGTTTGTGGTTTTTTGGTAATAACTCTGGAAGGAAACGTCGCAGACCCACTAAGGTGGTACTCGTACTGCTCGCCTCATCGAGAGGAATCCAAAGATATGAGTGGTTCAGCTATGGGATATAAAATGGACGATCGACCAATAAAACAACATGTATTATGGGGTTGAATGCTTTTTTCTATTCACAAAATAAAACAAAAGCAGTCATGCAAATATCTTATTTAACAAAGCACAGCAAAATCTGTTGCACCATTCAATCCCGCTCATCCAGACGGGGAGAATTAAATCGCATTTATTCGATGCGACGTTCCTTTTGGGATTTAATGAACCACAACATATTGACCCCAAACCGAGAGGATTCTGGGATGTTTGTGGTTTTTTGGTAATAACTCTGGAAGACAACGTCGGAGACCCATCAAGGTGGTACTCGTACTGCTCGCCTCATCGAGAGGAATCCAAAGATATGAGTGGTTAAGCTATGGGATATGAAATGGACGAGCGACCAATAAAACAACATGTATTATGGGGTTGAATGCTTTTTGCTATTCACAAAATAAAACAAAAGCAGTCATGCAAATATCTTATTTAACACAGCACAGCAAAATCAGTTGCACCAATCAATTCCGCTCGTCCAGACGGGGAGAATTCAATCACATTTATTCCATGTGACGTTTCTTATGGGATTTAATGAGCGACAACATTTTGACGCCAAACCGAGAGGATTCTGGGATGTTTGTGGTTTTTTGGTAATAACTCTGGAAGGAAACGTCGCAGACCCATCAATGTGGTACTCGTACTGCTCGCCTCATCGAGAGGAATCCAAAGATATGAGTGTTTAAGCTATGGGATATGAAATAGACGAGCGACCAACAAAACAACATGTATTATGGGGTTGAATGCTTTTTGCTATTCACAAATTAAAACAAAAGCAGTAATGCAAATATCTGATTTAACACAGCACAGCAAAATCAGTTGCACCATTCAATTCCGCTCGTCCAGACGGGGAGAAGTCAATCACATTTATTCGATGCAACGTTTCTTACGGGATTGAATGAGCGACAACATTTTGACCCCAAACCGAGAGGATTCTGGGATGTTTGTGGTGTTTTGGTAATAACTCTGGAAGGAAACGTCGCAGACCCACCAAGGTGGTACTCGTATTGCTCGCCTCATCGAGAGGAATCCAAAGATATGAGTGGTTCAGCTATGGGATATAAAATGGACGATCGACCAATAAAACAACATGTATTATGGGGTTGAATGCTTTTTTCTATTCACAAAATAAAACAAAAGTAGTCATGCAAATATCTTATTTAACACAGCACAGCAAAATCTGTTGCACCATTCAATCCCGCTCATCCAGACGGGGAGAATTAAGTCGCATTTATTCGATGCGACGTTCCTTTTGGGATTTAATGAACCACAACATATTGACCCCAAACCGAGAGGATTCTGGGATGTTTGTGGTTTTTTGGTAATAACTCTGGAAGACAACGTCGGAGACCCATCAAGGTGGTACTCGTACTGCTCGCCTCATCGAGAGGAATCCAAAGATATGAGTGGTTAAGCTATGGGATATGAAATGGACGAGCGACCAATAAAACAACATGTATTATGGGGTTGAATGCTTTTTGCTATTCACAAATTAAAACAAAAGCAGTAATGCAAATATATTATTTAACATAGCACAGCAAAATCAGTTGCACCATTCAATCCCGCTCGTCCAGACGGGGAGAATTCAATCACATTTATTCGATGCAAGGTTTCTTACGGGATTGAATGAGCGACAACATTTTGACCCCAAAACGAGAGGATTCTGGGATGTTTGTGGTTTTTTGGTAATAACTCTGGAAGAAAACGTCGCAGACCCATCATGGTGGTACTCGTACTGCTCGCCTTATCGAGAGGAATCCAAAGATATGAGTGGTTAAGCTATGGGATATAAAATGGACGATCGACCAATAAAACAACATGTATTATGGGGTTGAATGCTTTTTTCTATTCACAAAATAAAACAAAAGCAGTCATGCAAATATCTTATTTAACACAGCACAGCAAAATGTGTTGCACCATTCAATCCCACTCATCTAGTCGGGGAGAATTAAATCGCATTCATTCGATGCGACGTTTCTTATGGGATTTAATGAACGACAACATTTTGACCCCAAACCGAGAGGATTCTGGGATGTTTGTGTTTTTTTTGTAATAACTCTGGAAGGAAACGTCGCAGCCCCATTAAGGTGGTACTCGTACTGCTCGCCTCATCGAGAGGAATCCAAAGATATGAGTGATTAAGCTATGGGATATGAAATGGACGAGCGACCAATAAAACAACATGTATTATGGGGTTGAATGCTTTTTGCTATTCACAAATTAAAACAAAAGCAGTCATGCAAATATCTTATTTAACAAAGCACAGCAAAATGTGTTGCACCATTCAATCCCGCTCATCCAGACGGGGAGAATTAAATCGCATTTATTCGATGCGACGTTTCTTTTGGGATTTAATGAACCACAACATATTGACCCCAAACCGAGAGGATTCTGGGATGTTTGTGGTTTTTTTGTAATAACTCTGGAAGGAAACGTCGCAGACCCACCAAGGTGGTACTCATACTGCTCGCCTCATCGAGAGGAATCCAAAGATATGAGTGGTTAAGCTATGGGAGATAAAATGGACGAGCGACCAATAAAACAACATGTATTATGGGGTTGAATGCTTTTTGCTATTCACAAAATAAAACAAAAGCAGTCATGCAAATATCTTATTTAACACAGCACAGCAAAATCAGTTGCACCAATCAATTCCGCTCGTCCAGACGGGGAGAATTCAATCACATTTATTCCATGTGACGTTTCTTATGGGATTTAATGAGCGACAACATTTTGACGCCAAACCGAGAGGATTCTGGGATGTTTGTGGTTTTTTGGTAATAACTCTGGAAGGAAACGTCGCAGACCCACTAAGGTGGTACTCGTACTGCTCGCCTCATCGAGAGGAATCCAAAGATATGAGTGGTTCAGCTATGGGATATAAAATGGACGATCGACCAATAAAACAACATGTATTATGGGGTTGAATGCTTTTTTCTATTCACAAAATAAAACAAAAGCAGTCATGCAAATATCTTATTTAACACAGCACAGCAAAATCTGTTGCACCATTCAATCCCGCTCATCCAGACGGGGAGAATTAAATCGCATTTATTCGATGCGACGTTCCTTTTGGGATTTAATGAACCACAACATATTGACCCCAAACCGAGAGGATTCTGGGATGTTTGTGGTTTTTTGGTAATAACTCTGGAAGACAACGTCGGAGACCCATCAAGGTGGTACTCGTACTGCTCGCCTCATCGAGAGGAATCCAAAGATATGAGTGGTTAAGCTATGGGATATGAAATGGACGAGCGACCAATAAAACAACATGTATTATGGGGTTGAATGCTTTTTGCTATTCACAAAATAAAACAAAAGCAGTCATGCAAATATCTTATTTAACACAGCACAGCAAAATCAGTTGCACCAATCAATTCCGCTCGTCCAGACGGGGAGAATTCAATCACATTTATTCCATGTGACGTTTCTTATGGGATTTAATGAGCGACAACATTTTGACGCCAAACCGAGAGGATTCTGGGATGTTTGTGGTTTTTTGGTAATAACTCTGGAAGGAAACGTCGCAGACCCATCAATGTGGTACTCGTACTGCTCGCCTCATCGAGAGGAATCCAAAGATATGAGTGTTTAAGCTATGGGATATGAAATAGACGAGCGACCAACAAAACAACATGTATTATGGGGTTGAATGCTTTTTGCTATTCACAAATTAAAACAAAAGCAGTAATGCAAATATCTGATTTAACACAGCACAGCAAAATCAGTTGCACCATTCAATTCCGCTCGTCCAGACGGGGAGAAGTCAATCACATTTATTCGATGCAACGTTTCTTACGGGATTGAATGAGCGACAACATTTTGACCCCAAACCGAGAGGATTCTGGGATGTTTGTGGTGTTTTGGTAATAACTCTGGAAGGAAACGTCGCAGACCCACCAAGGTGGTACTCGTATTGCTCGCCTCATCGAGAGGAATCCAAAGATATGAGTGGTTCAGCTATGGGATATAAAATGGACGATCGACCAATAAAACAACATGTATTATGGGGTTGAATGCTTTTTTCTATTCACAAAATAAAACAAAAGTAGTCATGCAAATATCTTATTTAACACAGCACAGCAAAATCTGTTGCACCATTCAATCCCGCTCATCCAGACGGGGAGAATTAAATCGCATTTATTCGATGCGACGTTCCTTTTGGGATTTAATGAACCACAACATATTGACCCCAAACCGAGAGGATTCTGGGATGTTTGTGGTTTTTTGGTAATAACTCTGGAAGACAACGTCGGAGACCCATCAAGGTGGTACTCGTACTGCTCGCCTCATCGAGAGGAATCCAAAGATATGAGTGGTTAAGCTATGGGATATGAAATGGACGAGCGACCAATAAAACAACATGTATTATGGGGTTGAATGCTTTTTGCTATTCACAAATTAAAACAAAAGCAGTAATGCAAATATATTATTTAACATAGCACAGCAAAATCAGTTGCACCATTCAATCCCGCTCGTCCAGACGGGGAGAATTCAATCACATTTATTCGATGCAAGGTTTCTTACGGGATTGAATGAGCGACAACATTTTGACCCCAAAACGAGAGGATTCTGGGATGTTTGTGGTTTTTTGGTAATAACTCTGGAAGAAAACGTCGCAGACCCATCATGGTGGTACTCGTACTGCTCGCCTTATCGAGAGGAATCCAAAGATATGAGTGGTTAAGCTATGGGATATAAAATGGACGATCGACCAATAAAACAACATGTATTATGGGGTTGAATGCTTTTTTCTATTCACAAAATAAAACACAAGCAGTCATGCAAATATCTTATTTAACACAGCACAGCAAAATGTGTTGCACCATTCAATCCCACTCATCTAGTCGGGGAGAATTAAATCGCATTCATTCGATGCGACGTTTCTTATGGGATTTAATGAACGACAACATTTTGACCCCAAACCGAGAGGATTCTGGGATGTTTGTGTTTTTTTTGTAATAACTCTGGAAGGAAACGTCGCAGCCCCATTAAGGTGGTACTCGTACTGCTCGCCTCATCGAGAGGAATCCAAAGATATGAGTGATTAAGCTATGGGATATGAAATGGACGAGCGACCAATAAAACAACATGTATTATGGGGTTGAATGCTTTTTGCTATTCACAAATTAAAACAAAAGCAGTCATGCAAATATCTTATTTAACAAAGCACAGCAAAATGTGTTGCACCATTCAATCCCGCTCATCCAGACGGGGAGAATTAAATCGCATTTATTCGATGCGACGTTTCTTTTGGGATTTAATGAACCACAACATATTGACCCCAAACCGAGAGGATTCTGGGATGTTTGTGGTTTTTTGGTAATAACTCTGGAAGACAACGTCGCAGACCCATCAAGGTGGTACTCGAACTGCTCGCCTCATCGAGAGGAATCCAAAGATATGAGTGATTAAGCTATGCGATATGAAATGGACGAGCGACCAATAAAACAACATGTATTATGGGGTTGAATGCTTTTTGCTATTCACAAATTAAAACAAAAGCAGTCATGCAAATATCTTATTTAACACAGCACAGCAAAATCTGTTGCACCATTCAATCCCGCTCATCCAGACGGGGAGAATTAAATCGCATTTATTCGATGCGACGTTTCTTTTGGGATTTAATGAACCACAACATATTGACCCCAAACCGAGAGGATTCTGGGATGTTTGTGGTTTTTTGGTAATAACTCTGGAAGACAACGTCGCAGACCCATCAAGGTGGTACTCGTACTGCTCGCCTCATCGAGAGGAATCCAAAGATCTGAGTGGTTAAGCTATGGGATATGAAATGGACGAGCGACCAACAAAACAACATGTATTATGGGGTTGAATGCTTTTTGCTATTCACAAATTAAAACAAAAGCAGTCATGCAAATATATTATTTAACACAGCACAGCAAAATCAGTTGCACCATTCAATCCCGCTCGTCCAGACGGGGAGAATTCAATCACATTTATTCGATGCGACGTTTCTTATGGGATTGAATGAGCGACAACATTTTGACCCCAAAACGAGAGGATTCTGGGATGTTTGTGGTTTTTTGGTAATAACTCTGGAAGGAAACGTCGCAGCCCCATCAAGGTGGTACTCGTACTGCTCGCCTCATCGAGAGGAATCCAAAGATATGAGTGATTAAGCTATGGGATATGAAATGAACGAGCGACCAATAAAACAACATGTATTATGGGGTTGAATGCTTTTTGCTATTCACAAATTAAAACAAAAGCAGTCATGCAAATATCTTATTTAACACAGCACAGCAAAATCTGTTGCACCATTCAATCCCGCTCATCCAGACGGGGAGAATTAAATCGCATTTATTCGATGCGACGTTTCTTTTGGGATTTAATGAACCACAACATATTGACCCCAAACCGAGAGGATTCTGGGATGTTTGTGGTTTTTTGGTAATAACTCTGGAAGACAACGTCGCAGACCCATCAAGGTGGTACTCGTACTGCTCGCCTCATCGAGAGGAATCCAAAGATATGAGTGGTTAAGCTATGGGATATGAAATGGACGAGCGACCAATTAAACAACATGTATTATGGGGTTGAATGCTTTTTGCTATTCACAAATTAAAACAAAAGCAGTCATGCAAATATCTTATTTAACACAGCACAGCAAAATCTGTTGCACCATTCAATCCCGCTCATCCAGACGGGGAGAATTAAATCGAATTCATTCGATGCGACGTTTCTTATGGGATTTAATGAACGACAACATTTTGACCCCAAACCGAGAGGATTCTGGGATGTTTGTGTTTTTTTTGTAATAACTCTGGAAGGAAACGTCGCAGCCCCATCAAGGTGGTACTCGTACTGCTCGCCTCATCGAGAGGAATCCAAAGATATGAGTGATTAAGCTATGCGATATGAAATGGACGAGCGACCAATAAAACAACATGTATTATGGGGTTGAATGCTTTTTGCTATTCACAAAATAAAACAAAAGCAGGATGCAAATATCTTATTTAACACAGCACAGCAAAATCTGTTGCACCATTCAATCCCGCTCATCCAGACGGGGAGAATTAAATCGCATTTATTCGATGCGACGTTCCTTTTGGGATTTAATGAACCACAACATATTGACCCCAAACCGAGAGGATTCTGGGATGTTTGTGGTTTTTTGGTAATAACTCTGGAAGACAACGTCGGAGACCCATCAAGGTGGTACTCGTACTGCTCGCCTCATCGAGAGGAATCCAAAGATATGAGTGGTTAAGCTATGGGATATGAAATAGACGAGCGACCAACAAAACAACATGTATTATGGGGTTGAATGCTTTTTGCTATTCACAAATTAAAACAAAAGCAGTCATGCAAATATCTGATTTAACACAGCACAGCAAAATCAGTTGCACCATTCAATTCCGCTCGTCCAGACGGGGAGAATTCAATCACATTTATTCGATGCAACGTTTCTTACGGGATTGAATGAGCGACAACATTTTGACCCCAAACCGTGAGGATTCTGGGATGTTTGTGGTTTTTTGGTAATAACTCTGGAAGGAAACGTCGCAGACCCACCAAGGTGGTACTCGTACTGCTCGCCTCATCGAGAGGAATCCAAAGATATGAGTGGTTAAGCTATGGGATATAAAATGGACGATCGATCAATAAAACAACATGTATTATGGGGTTGAATGCTTTTTTCTATTCACAAAATAAAACAAAAGCAGTCATGCAAATATCTTATTTAACACAGCACAGCAAAATCTGTTGCACCATTCAATCCCGCTCATCCAGACGGGGAGAATTAAATCGCATTTATTCGATGCGACGTTCCTTTTGGGATTTAATGAACCACAACATATTGACCCCAAACCGAGAGGATTCTGGGATGTTTGTGGTTTTTTGGTAATAACTCTGGAAGGAAACGTCGGAGACCCACCAAGGTGGTACTCGTACTGCTCGCCTCATCGAGAGGAATCCAAAGATATGAGTGGTTAAGCTATGGGATATAAAATGGACGATCGACCAATAAAACAACATGTATTATGGGGTTGAATGCTTTTTTCTATTCACAAAATAAAACAAAAGCAGTCATGCAAATATCTTATTTAACACAGCACAGCAAAATCAGTTGCACCATTCAATCCCGCTCGTCCAGACGGAGAGAATTCAATCACATTTATTCGATGCGACGTTTCTTATGGGATTGAATGAGCGACAACATTTTGACCCCAAAACGAGAGGATTCTGGGATGTTTGTGGTTTTTTGGTAATAACTCTGGAAGAAAACGTCGCAGACCCATCATGGTGGTACTAGTACTGCTCGCCTTATCGAGAGGAATCCAAAGATATGAGTGGTTAAGCTATGGGATATAAAATGGACGATCGACCAATAAAACAACATGTATTATGGGGTTGAATGCTTTTTTCTATTCACAAAATAAAACAAAAGCAGTCATGCAAATATCTTATTTAACACAGCACAGCAAAATGTGTTGCACCATTCAATCCCACTCATCCAGTCGGGGAGAATTAAATCGCATTCATTCGATGCGACGTTTCTTATGGGATTTAATGAACGACAACATTTTGACCCCAAACCGAGAGGATTCTGGGATGTTTGTGTTTTTTTTTTGTAATAACTCTGGAAGGAAACGTCGCAGCCCCATCAAGGTGGAATTCGTATGGCTCGCCTCATCGAGAGGAATCCAAAGATATGAGTGATTAAGCTATGGGATATGAAATGGACGAGCGACCAATAAAACAACATGTATTATGGGGTTGAATGCTTTTTGCTATTCACAAATTAAAACAAAAGCAGTCATGCAAATATCTTATTTAACACAGCACAGCAAAATCTGTTGCACCATTCAATCCCGCTCATCCAGACGGGGAGAATTAAATCGCATTTATTCGATGCGACGTTTCTTTTGGGATTTAATGAACCACAACATATTGACCCAAACCGAGAGGATTCTGGGATGTTTGTGGTTTTTTGGTAATAACTCTGGAAGACAACGTCGCAGACCCATCAAGGTGGTACTCGTACTGCTCGCCTCATCGAGAGGAATCCAAAGATATAAGTGGTTAAGCTATGGGATATGAAATGGACGAGCGACCAATAAAACAACATGTATTATGGGGTTGAATGCTTTTTGCTATTCACAAATTAAAACAAAAGCAGTCATGCAAATATATTATTTAACACAGCACAGCAAAATCAGTTGCACCATTCAATCCCGCTCGTCCAGACGGGGAGAATTCAATCACATTTATTCGATGCGACGTTTCTTATGGGATTGAATGAGCGACAACATTTTGACCCCAAACGAGAGGATTCTGGGATGTTTGTGGTTTTTTGGTAATAACTCTGGAAGAAAACGTCGCAGACCCATCATGGTGGTACTCGTACTGCTCGCCTTAACGAGAGGAATCCAAAGATATGAGTGGTTAAGCTATGGGATATAAAATGGACGATCGACCAATAAAACAACATGTATTATGGGGTTGAATGCTTTTTTCTATTCACAAAATAAAACAAAAGCAGTCATGCAAATATCTTATTTAACACAGCACAGCAAAATGTGTTGCACCATTCAATCCCACTCATCCAGTCGGGGAGAATTAAATCGCATTCATTCGATGCGACGTTTCTTATGGGATTTAATGAACGACAACATTTTGACCCCAAACCGAGAGGATTCTGGGATGTTTGTGTTTTTTTTGTAATAACTCTGGAAGGAACCGTCGCAGCCCCATCAAGGTGGTACTCGTACTGCTCGCCTCATCGAGAGGAATCCAAAGATATGAGTGATTAAGCTATGGGATATGAAATGGACGAGCGACCAATAAAACAACATGTATTATGGGGTTGAATGCTTTTTGCTATTCACAAAATAAAACAAAAGCAGTCATGCAAATATCTTATTTAACAAAGCACAGGAAAATCAGTTGCACCATTCAATTCCGCGCGTCCAGACGGGGAGAATTCAATCACATTTATTCGATGCGACGTTTCTTATGGGATTGAATGAGCGACAACATTTTGACCCCAAATCGAGAGGATTCTGGGATGTTTGTGGTTTTTTGGTAATAACTCTGGAAGACAACGTCGCAGACCCATCAAGGTGGTACTCGAACTGCTCGCCTCATCGAGAGGAATCCAAAGATATGAGTGATTAAGCTATGCGATATGAAATGGACGAGCGACCAATAAAACAACATGTATTATGTGGTTGAATGCTTTTTGCTATTCACAAATTAAAACAAAAGCAGTCATGCAAATATCATATTTAACACAGCACAGCAAAATCTGTTGCACCATTCAATCCCGCTCATCCAGACGGGGAGAATTAAATCGCATTTATTCGATGCGACGTTCCTTTTGGGATTTAATGAACCACAACATATTGACCCCAAACCGAGAGGATTCTGGGATGTTTGTGTTTTTTTGGTAATAACTCTGGAAGACAACGTCGGAGACCCATCAAGGTGGTACTCGTACTGCTCGCCTCATCGAGAGGAATCCAAAGATATGAGTGGTTAAGCTATGGGATATGAAATGGACGAGCGACCAACAAAACAACATGTATTATGGGGTTGAATGCTTTTTGCTATTCACAAATTAAAACAAAAGCAGTCATGCAAATATATTATTTAACACAGCACAGCAAAATCAGTTGCACCATTCAATCCCGCTCGTCCAGACGGGGAGAATTCAATCACATTTATTCGATGCGACGTTTCTTATGGGATTGAATGAGCGACAACATTTTGACCCCAAAACGAGAGGATTCTGGGATGTTTGTGGTTTTTTGGTAATAACTCTGGAAGGAAACGTCGCAGCCCCATCAAGGTGGTACTCGTACTGCTCGCCTCATCGAGAGGAATCCAAAGATATGAGTGATTAAGCTATGGGATATGAAATGAACGAGCGACCAATAAAACAACATGTATTATGGGGTTGAATGCTTTTTGCTATTCACAAATTAAAACAAAAGCAGTCATGCAAATATCTTATTTAACACAGCACAGCAAAATCTGTTGCACCATTCAATCCCGCTCATCCAGACGGGGAGAATTAAATCGCATTTATTCGATGCGACGTTTCTTTTGGGATTTAATGAACCACAACATATTGACCCCAAACCGAGAGGATTCTGGGATGTTTGTGGTTTTTTGGTAATAACTCTGGAAGACAACGTCGCAGACCCATCAAGGTGGTACTCGTACTGCTCGCCTCATCGAGAGGAATCCAAAGATATGAGTGGTTAAGCTATGGGATATGAAATGGACGAGCGACCAATTAAACAACATGTATTATGGGGTTGAATGCTTTTTGCTATTCACAAATTAAAACAAAAGCAGTCATGCAAATATCTTATTTAACACAGCACAGCAAAATCTGTTGCACCATTCAATCCCGCTCATCCAGACGGGGAGAATTAAATCGCATTCATTCGATGCGACGTTTCTTATGGGATTTAATGAACGACAACATTTTGACCCCAAACCGAGAGGATTCTGGGATGTTTGTGTTTTTTTTGTAATAACTCTGGAAGGAAACGTCGCAGCCCCATCAAGGTGGTACTCGTACTGCTCGCCTCATCGAGAGGAATCCAAAGATATGAGTGATTAAGCTATGCGATATGAAATGGACGAGCGACCAATAAAACAACATGTATTATGGGGTTGAATGCTTTTTGCTATTCACAAAATAAAACAAAAGCAGTCATGCAAATATCTTATTTAACACAGCACAGCAAAATCTGTTGCACCATTCAATCCCGCTCATCCAGACGGGGAGAATTAAATCGCATTTATTCGATGCGACGTTCCTTTTGGGATTTAATGAACCACAACATATTGACCCCAAACCGAGAGGATTCTGGGATGTTTGTGGTTTTTTGGTAATAACTCTGGAAGACAACGTCGGAGACCCATCAAGGTGGTACTCGTACTGCTCGCCTCATCGAGAGGAATCCAAAGATATGAGTGGTTAAGCTATGGGATATGAAATAGACGAGCGACCAACAAAACAACATGTATTATGGGGTTGAATGCTTTTTGCTATTCACAAATTAAAACAAAAGCAGTCATGCAAATATCTGATTTAACACAGCACAGCAAAATCAGTTGCACCATTCAATTCCGCTCGTCCAGACGGGGAGAATTCAATCACATTTATTCGATGCAACGTTTCTTACGGGATTGAATGAGCGACAACATTTTGACCCCAAACCGAGAGGATTCTGGGATGTTTGTGGTTTTTTGGTAATAACTCTGGAAGGAAACGTCGCAGACCCACCAAGGTGGTACTCGTACTGCTCGCCTCATCGAGAGGAATCCAAAGATATGAGTGGTTAAGCTATGGGATATAAAATGGACGATCGACCAATAAAACAACATGTATTATGGGGTTGAATGCTTTTTTCTATTCACAAAATAAAACAAAAGCAGTCATGCAAATATCTTATTTAACACAGCACAGCAAAATCTGTTGCACCATTCAATCCCGCTCATCCAGACGGGGAGAATTAAATCGCATTTATTCGATGCGACGTTCCTTTTGGGATTTAATGAACCACAACATATTGACCCCAAACCGAGAGGATTCTGGGATGTTTGTGGTTTTTTGGTAATAACTCTGGAAGGAAACGTCGGAGACCCACCAAGGTGGTACTCGTACTGCTCGCCTCATCGAGAGGAATCCAAAGATATGAGTGGTTAAGCTATGGGATATAAAATGGACGATCGACCAATAAAACAACATGTATTATGGGGTTGAATGCTTTTTTCTATTCACAAAATAAAACAAAAGCAGTCATGCAAATATCTTATTTAACACAGCACAGCAAAATCAGTTGCACCATTCAATCCCGCTCGTCCAGACGGAGAGAATTCAATCACATTTATTCGATGCGACGTTTCTTATGGGATTGAATGAGCGACAACATTTTGACCCCAAAACGAGAGGATTCTGGGATGTTTGTGGTTTTTTGGTAATAACTCTGGAAGAAAACGTCGCAGACCCATCATGGTGGTACTCGTACTGCTCGCCTCATCGAGAGGAATCCAAAGATATGAGTGGTTAAGCTATGGGATATGAAATGGACGAGCGACCAATTAAACAACATGTATTATGGGGTTGAATGCTTTTTGCTATTCACAAATTAAAACAAAAGCAGTCATGCAAATATCTTATTTAACACAGCACAGCAAAATCTGTTGCACCATTCAATCCCGCTCATCCAGACGGGGAGAATTAAATCGCATTCATTCGATGCGACGTTTCTTATGGGATTTAATGAACGACAACATTTTGACCCCAAACCGAGAGGATTCTGGGATGTTTGTGTTTTTTTTGTAATAACTCTGGAAGGAAACGTCGCAGCCCCATCAAGGTGGTACTCGTACTGCTCGCCTCATCGAGAGGAATCCAAAGATATGAGTGATTAAGCTATGCGATATGAAATGGACGAGCGACCAATAAAACAACATGTATTATGGGGTTGAATGCTTTTTGCTATTCACAAAATAAAACAAAAGCAGTCATGCAAATATCTTATTTAACACAGCACAGCAAAATCTGTTGCACCATTCAATCCCGCTCATCCAGACGGGGAGAATTAAATCGCATTTATTCGATGCGACGTTCCTTTTGGGATTTAATGAACCACAACATATTGTCCCCAAACCGAGAGGATTCTGGGATGTTTGTGGTTTTTTGGTAATAACTCTGGAAGACAACGTCGGAGACCCATCAAGGTGGTACTCGTACTGCTCGCCTCATCGAGAGGAATCCAAAGATATGAGTGGTTAAGCTATGGGATATGAAATAGACGAGCGACCAACAAAACAACATGTATTATGGGGTTGAATGCTTTTTGCTATTCACAAATTAAAACAAAAGCAGTCATGCAAATATCTGATTTAACACAGCACAGCAAAATCAGTTGCACCATTCAATTCCGCTCGTCCAGACGGGGAGAATTCAATCACATTTATTCGATGCAACGTTTCTTACGGGATTGAATGAGCGACAACATTTTGACCCCAAACCGAGAGGATTCTGGGATGTTTGTGGTTTTTTGGTAATAACTCTGGAAGGAAACGTCGCAGACCCACCAAGGTGGTACTCGTACTGCTCGCCTCATCGAGAGGAATCCAAAGATATGAGTGGTTAAGCTATGGGATATAAAATGGACGATCGACCAATAAAACAACATGTATTATGGGGTTGAATGCTTTTTTCTATTCACAAAATAAAACAAAAGCAGTCATGCAAATATCTTATTTAACACAGCACAGCAAAATCTGTTGCACCATTCAATCCCGCTCATCCAGACGGGGAGAATTAAATCGCATTTATTCGATGCGACGTTCCTTTTGGGATTTAATGAACCACAACATATTGACCCCAAACCGAGAGGATTCTGGGATGTTTGTGGTTTTTTGGTAATAACTCTGGAAGGAAACGTCGGAGACCCACCAAGGTGGTACTCGTACTGCTCGCCTCATCGAGAGGAATCCAAAGATATGAGTGGTTAAGCTATGGGATATAAAATGGACGATCGACCAATAAAACAACATGTATTATGGGGTTGAATGCTTTTTTCTATTCACAAAATAAAACAAAAGCAGTCATGCAAATATCTTATTTAACACAGCACAGCAAAATCAGTTGCACCATTCAATCCCGCTCGTCCAGACGGAGAGAATTCAATCACATTTATTCGATGCGACGTTTCTTATGGGATTGAATGAGCGACAACATTTTGACCCCAAAACGAGAGGATTCTGGGATGTTTGTGGTTTTTTGGTAATAACTCTGGAAGAAAACGTCGCAGACCCATCATGGTGGTACTCGTACTGCTCGCCTTATCGAGAGGAATCCAAAGATATGAGTGGTTAAGCTATGGGATATAAAATGGACGATCGACCAATAAAACAACATGTATTATGGGGTTGAATGCTTTTTTCTATTCACAAAATAAAACAAAAGCAGTCATGCAAATATCTTATTTAACACAGCACAGCAAAATGTGTTGCACCATTCAATCCCACTCATCCAGTCGGGGAGAATTAAATCGCATTCATTCGATGCGACGTTTCTTATGGGATTTAATTAACGACAACATTTTGACCCCAAACCGAGAGGATTCTGGGATGTTTGTGTTTTTTTTTGTAATAACTCTGGAATGAAACGTCGCAGCCCCATCAAGGTGGAATTCGTATGGCTCGCCTCATCGAGAGGAATCCAAAGATATGAGTGATTAAGCTATGGGATATGAAATGGACGAGCGACCAATAAAACAACATGTATTATGGGGTTGAATGCTTTTTGCTATTCACAAATTAAAACAAAAGCAGTCATGCAAATATCTTATTTAACACAGCACAGCAAAATCTGTTGCACCATTCAATCCCGCTCATCCAGACGGGGAGAATTAAATCGCATTTATTCGATGCGACGTTTCTTTTGGGATTTAATGAACCACAACATATTGACCCAAACCGAGAGGATTCTGGGATGTTTGTGGTTTTTTGGTAATAACTCTGGAAGACAACGTCGCAGACCCATCAAGGTGGTACTCGTACTGCTCGCCTCATCGAGAGGAATCCAAAGATATGAGTGGTTAAGCTATGGGATATGAAATGGACGAGCGACCAATAAAACAACATGTATTATGGGGTTGAATGCTTTTTGCTATTCACAAATTAAAACAAAAGCAGTCATGCAAATATATTATTTAACACAGCACAGCAAAATCAGTTGCACCATTCAATCCCGCTCGTCCAGACGGGGAGAATTCAATCACATTTATTCGATGCGACGTTTCTTATGGGATTGAATGAGCGACAACATTTTGACCCCAAACGAGAGGATTCTGGGATGTTTGTGGTTTTTTGGTAATAACTCTGGAAGAAAACGTCGCAGACCCATCATGGTGGTACTCGTACTGCTCGCCTTAACGAGAGGAATCCAAAGATATGAGTGGTTAAGCTATGGGATATAAAATGGACGATCGACCAATAAAACAACATGTATTATGGGGTTGAATGCTTTTTTCTATTCACAAAATAAAACAAAAGCAGTCATGCAAATATCTTATTTAACACAGCACAGCAAAATGTGTTGCACCATTCAATCCCACTCATCCAGTCGGGGAGAATTAAATCGCATTCATTCGATGCGACGTTTCTTATGGGATTTAATGAACGACAACATTTTGACCCCAAACCGAGAGGATTCTGGGATGTTTGTGTTTTTTTTGTAATAACTCTGGAAGGAACCGTCGCAGCCCCATCAAGGTGGTACTCGTACTGCTCGCCTCATCGAGAGGAATCCAAAGATATGAGTGATTAAGCTATGGGATATGAAATGGACGAGCGACCAATAAAACAACATGTATTATGGGGTTGAATGCTTTTTGCTATTCACAAAATAAAACAAAAGCAGTCATGCAAATATCTTATTTAACAAAGCACAGGAAAATCAGTTGCACCATTCAATTCCGCTCGTCCAGACGGGGAGAATTCAATCACATTTATTCGATGCGACGTTTCTTATGGGATTGAATGAGCGACAACATTTTGACCCCAAATCGAGAGGATTCTGGGATGTTTGTGGTTTTTTGGTAATAACTCTGGAAGAAAACGTCGCAGACCCATCATCGTGGTACTCGTACTGCTCGCCTCATCGAGAGGAATCCAAAGATATGAGTGGTTAAGCTATGGGATATAAAATGGACGATCGACCAATAAAACAACATGTATTATGGGGTTGAATGCTTTTTGCTATTCACAAAATAAAACAAAAGCAGTCATGCAAATATCTTATTTAACAAAGCACAGGAAAATCAGTTGCACCATTCAATTCCGCTCGTCCAGACGGGGAGAATTCAATCACATTTATTCGATGCGACGTTTCTTATGGGATTGAATGAGCGACAACATTTTGACCCCAAATCGAGAGGATTCTGGGATGTTTGTGGTTTTTTGGTAATAACTCTGGAAGAAAACGTCGCAGACCCATCATCGTGGTACTCGTACTGCTCGCCTCATCAAGAGGAATCCAAAGATATGAGTGGTTAAGCTATGGGATATAAAATGGACGATCGACCAATAAAACAACATGTATTATGGGGTTGAATGCTTTTTGCTATTCACAAAATAAAACAAAAGCAGTCATGCAAATATCTTATTTAACAAAGCACAGCAAAATCAGTTGCACCATTCAATTCCGCTCGTCCAGACGGGGAGAATTCAATCACATTTATTCGATGCGACGTTTCTTATGGGATTGAATGAGCGACAACATTTTGACCCCAAATCGAGAGGATTCTGGGATGTTTGTGGTTTTTTGGTAATAACTCTGGAAGAAAACGTCGCAGACCCATCATGGTGGTACTCGTACTGCTCGCCTCATCGAGAGGCATCCAAAGATATAAGTGGTTAAGCTATGGGATATAAAATGGACGATCGACCAATAAAACAACATGTATTATGGGGTTGAATGCTTTTTTCTATTCACAAAATTAAAAAAAAGCAGTCATGCAAATATCTTATTTAACACAGCACAGCAAAATCAGTTGCACCATTCAATTCCGCTCGTCCAGATGGGGAGAATTCAATCACATTCATTCGATGCGACGTTTCTCATGGGATTTAATGAGCGACAACATTTTGACCCCAAACCGAGAGGATTCTGGGATGTTTGTGTTTTTTTTGTAATAACTCTGGAAGCAAACGTCGCAGACCCATCAAGGTGGTACTCCTACTGCTCGCCTCATCGAGAGGAATCCAAAGATATGAGTGGTTAAGCTATGGGATATGAAATAGACGAGCGACCAACAAAACAACATGTATTATGGGGTTGAATGCTTTTTGCTATTCACAAATTAAAACAAAAGCAGTCATGCAAATATCTGATTTAACACAGCACAGCAAAATCAGTTGCACCATTCAATTCCGCTCGTCCAGACGGGGAGAATTCAATCACATTTATTCGATGCAACGTTTCTTACGGGATTGAATGAGCGACAACATTTTGACCCCAAACCGAGAGGATTCTGGGATGTTTGTGGTTTTTTGGTAATAACTCTGGAAGGAAACGTCGCAGACCCACCAAGGTGGTACTCGTACTGCTCGCCTCATCGAGAGGAATCCAAAGATATGAGTGGTTAAGCTATGGGATATAAAATGGACGATCGACCAATAAAACAACATGTATTATGGGGTTGAATGCTTTTTTCTATTCACAAAATAAAACAAAAGCAGTCATGCAAATATCTTATTTAACACAGCACAGCAAAATCTGTTGCACCATTCAATCCCGCTCATCCAGACGGGGAGAATTAAATCGCATTTATTCGATGCGACGTTCCTTTTGGGATTTAATGAACCACAACATATTGACCCCAAACCGAGAGGATTCTGGGATGTTTGTGGTTTTTTGGTAATAACTCTGGAAGGAAACGTCGGAGACCCACCAAGGTGGTACTCGTACTGCTCGCCTCATCGAGAGGAATCCAAAGATATGAGTGGTTAAGCTATGGGATATAAAATGGACGATCGACCAATAAAACAACATGTATTATGGGGTTGAATGCTTTTTTCTATTCACAAAATAAAACAAAAGCAGTCATGCAAATATCTTATTTAACACAGCACAGCAAAATCAGTTGCACCATTCAATCCCGCTCGTCCAGACGGAGAGAATTCAATCACATTTATTCGATGCGACGTTTCTTATGGGATTGAATGAGCGACAACATTTTGACCCCAAAACGAGAGGATTCTGGGATGTTTGTGGTTTTTTGGTAATAACTCTGGAAGAAAACGTCGCAGACCCATCATGGTGGTACTCGTACTGCTCGCCTTATCGAGAGGAATCCAAAGATATGAGTGGTTAAGCTATGGGATATAAAATGGACGATCGACCAATAAAACAACATGTATTATGGGGTTGAATGCTTTTTTCTATTCACAAAATAAAACAAAAGCAGTCATGCAAATATCTTATTTAACACAGCACAGCAAAATGTGTTGCACCATTCAATCCCACTCATCCAGTCGGGGAGAATTAAATCGCATTCATTCGATGCGACGTTTCTTATGGGATTTAATTAACGACAACATTTTGACCCCAAACCGAGAGGATTCTGGGATGTTTGTGTTTTTTTTTGTAATAACTCTGGAATGAAACGTCGCAGCCCCATCAAGGTGGAATTCGTATGGCTCGCCTCATCGAGAGGAATCCAAAGATATGAGTGATTAAGCTATGGGATATGAAATGGACGAGCGACCAATAAAACAACATGTATTATGGGGTTGAATGCTTTTTGCTATTCACAAATTAAAACAAAAGCAGTCATGCAAATATCTTATTTAACACAGCACAGCAAAATCTGTTGCACCATTCAATCCCGCTCATCCAGACGGGGAGAATTAAATCGCATTTATTCGATGCGACGTTTCTTTTGGGATTTAATGAACCACAACATATTGACCCAAACCGAGAGGATTCTGGGATGTTTGTGGTTTTTTGGTAATAACTCTGGAAGACAACGTCGCAGACCCATCAAGGTGGTACTCGTACTGCTCGCCTCATCGAGAGGAATCCAAAGATATGAGTGGTTAAGCTATGGGATATGAAATGGACGAGCGACCAATAAAACAACATGTATTATGGGGTTGAATGCTTTTTGCTATTCACAAATTAAAACAAAAGCAGTCATGCAAATATATTATTTAACACAGCACAGCAAAATCAGTTGCACCATTCAATCCCGCTCGTCCAGACGGGGAGAATTCAATCACATTTATTCGATGCGACGTTTCTTATGGGATTGAATGAGCGACAACATTTTGACCCCAAACGAGAGGATTCTGGGATGTTTGTGGTTTTTCGGTAATAACTCTGGAAGAAAACGTCGCAGACCCATCATGGTGGTACTCGTACTGCTCGCCTTAACGAGAGGAATCCAAAGATATGAGTGGTTAAGCTATGGGATATAAAATGGACGATCGACCAATAAAACAACATGTATTATGGGGTTGAATGCTTTTTTCTATTCACAAAATAAAACAAAAGCAGTCATGCAAATATCTTATTTAACACAGCACAGCAAAATGTGTTGCACCATTCAATCCCACTCATCCAGTCGGGGAGAATTAAATCGCATTCATTCGATGCGACGTTTCTTATGGGATTTAATGAACGACAACATTTTGACCCCAAACCGAGAGGATTCTGGGATGTTTGTGTTTTTTTTGTAATAACTCTGGAAGGAACCGTCGCAGCCCCATCAAGGTGGTACTCGTACTGCTCGCCTCATCGAGAGGAATCCAAAGATATGAGTGATTAAGCTATGGGATATGAAATGGACGAGCGACCAATAAAACAACATGTATTATGGGGTTGAATGCTTTTTGCTATTCACAAAATAAAACAAAAGCAGTCATGCAAATATCTTATTTAACAAAGCACAGGAAAATCAGTTGCACCATTCAATTCCGCTCGTCCAGACGGGGAGAATTCAATCACATTTATTCGATGCGACGTTTCTTATGGGATTGAATGAGCGACAACATTTTGACCCCAAATCGAGAGGATTCTGGGATGTTTGTGGTTTTTTGGTAATAACTCTGGAAGAAAACGTCGCAGACCCATCATCGTGGTACTCGTACTGCTCGCCTCATCGAGAGGAATCCAAAGATATGAGTGGTTAAGCTATGGGATATAAAATGGACGATCGACCAATAAAACAACATGTATTATGGGGTTGAATGCTTTTTGCTATTCACAAAATAAAACAAAAGCAGTCATGCAAATATCTTATTTAACAAAGCACAGGAAAATCAGTTGCACCATTCAATTCCGCTCGTCCAGACGGGGAGAATTCAATCACATTTATTCGATGCGACGTTTCTTATGGGATTGAATGAGCGACAACATTTTGACCCCAAATCGAGAGGATTCTGGGATGTTTGTGGTTTTTTGGTAATAACTCTGGAAGAAAACGTCGCAGACCCATCATCGTGGTACTCGTACTGCTCGCCTCATCAAGAGGAATCCAAAGATATGAGTGGTTAAGCTATGGGATATAAAATGGACGATCGACCAATAAAACAACATGTATTATGGGGTTGAATGCTTTTTGCTATTCACAAAATAAAACAAAAGCAGTCATGCAAATATCTTATTTAACAAAGCACAGCAAAATCAGTTGCACCATTCAATTCCGCTCGTCCAGACGGGGAGAATTCAATCACATTTATTCGATGCGACGTTTCTTATGGGATTGAATGAGCGACAACATTTTGACCCCAAATCGAGAGGATTCTGGGATGTTTGTGGTTTTTTGGTAATAACTCTGGAAGAAAACGTCGCAGACCCATCATGGTGGTACTCGTACTGCTCGCCTCATCGAGAGGCATCCAAAGATATAAGTGGTTAAGCTATGGGATATAAAATGGACGATCGACCAATAAAACAACATGTATTATGGGGTTGAATGCTTTTTTCTATTCACAAAATTAAAAAAAAGCAGTCATGCAAATATCTTATTTAACACAGCACAGCAAAATCAGTTGCACCATTCAATTCCGCTCGTCCAGATGGGGAGAATTCAATCACATTCATTCGATGCGACGTTTCTCATGGGATTTAATGAGCGACAACATTTTGACCCCAAACCGAGAGGATTCTGGGATGTTTGTGTTTTTTTTGTAATAACTCTGGAAGCAAACGTCGCAGACCCATCAAGGTGGTACTCCTACTGCTCGCCTCATCGAGAGGAATCCAAATTTATGAGTGGTTAAGCTATGGGATATGAAATGGACGAGCGACCAATAAAACAACATGTATTATGGGGTTGAATACTTTTTGCTATTCACAAAATAAAACAAAAGCAGTAATGCAAATTTCTTATTTAACACAGCACAGCAAAATCAGTTGCACCATTCAATTCCGCTCGTCCAGACGGGGAGAATTCAATCACATTAATTCGATGCGACGTTTCTTATGGGATTGAATGAGCGACAACATTTTGACGCCAAACCGAGAGGATTCTGGGATGTTTGTGTTTTTTTTGTAATAACTCTGGAAGGAAACGTCGCAGACCCATCAAGGTGGTACTCCTACTGCTCGCCTCATCGAGAGGAATCCAAAGTTATGAGTGGTTAAGCTATGGGATATGAAATGGACGAGCGACCAATAAAACAACATGTATTATGGGGTTGAATACTTTTTGCTATTCACAAAATAAAACAAAAGCAGTAATGCAAATTTCTTATTTAACACAGCACAGCAAAATCAGTTGCACCATTCAATTCCGCTCGTCCAGACGGGGAGAATTCAATCACATTCATTCGATGCGACGTTTCTTATGGGATTGAATGAGCGACAACATTTTGACGCCAAACCGAGAGGATTCTGGGATGTTTGTGTTTTTTTTGTAATAACTCTGGAAGGAAACGTCGCAGACCCATCAAGGTGGTACTCCTACTGCTCGCCTCATCGAGAGGAATCCAAAGTTATGAGTGGTTAAGCTATGGGATATGAAATGGACGAGCGACCAATAAAACAACATGTATTATGGGGTTGAATACTTTTTGCTATTCACAAAATAAAACAAAAGCAGTAATGCAAATTTCTTATCTATCACAGCACAGCAAAATCAGTTGCACCATTCAATTCCGCTCGTCCAGACGGGGAGAATTCAATCACATTCATTCGATGCGACGTTTGTTATGGGATTGAATGAGCGACAACATTTTGACGCCAAACCGAGAGGATTCTGGGATGTTTGTGGTTTTTTTGTAATAACTCTGGAAGGAAACGTCGCAGACCCATCAAGGTGGTACTCCTACTGCTCACCTCATCGAGAGGAATCCAAAGTTATGAGTGGTTAAGCTATGGGATATGAAATGGACGAGCGACCAATAAAACAACATGTATTATGGGGTTGAATACTTTTTGCTATTCACAAAATAAAACAAAAGCAGTAATGCAAATTTCTTATTTAACACAGCACAGCAAAATCAGTTGCACCATTCAATTCCGCTCGTCCAGACGGGGAGAATTCAATCACATTCATTCGATGCGACGTTTCTTATGGGATTGAATGAGCGACAACATTTTGACGCCAAACCGAGAGGATTCTTTGATGTTTTTGGTTTTTTTGTAATAACTCTGGAAGGAAACGTCGCAGACCCATCAAGGTGGTACTCGTACTGCTCGCCTCATCGAGAGAAATCCAAAGATATGAGTGATTAAGCTATGGGATATGAAATGGACGAGCGACCAATAAAACAACATGTATTATGGGGTTGAATGCTTTTTGCTATTCACACAATAAAACAAAAGCAGTCATGCAAATATCTTATTTAACACAGCACAGCAAAATCAGTTGCACCATTCAATTCCGCTCGTCCAGACGGGGAGAATTCAATCACATTTACTCGATGCGACGTTTCTTATGGGATTGAATGAGCGACAACATTTTGACCCCAAACCGAGAGGATTCTGGGATGTTTGTGGTTTTTTTGTAATAACTCTGGAAGCAAATTTCGCAGACCCATCAAGGTGGTACTCCTACTGCTCGCCTCATCGAGAGGAATCCAAATTTATGAGTGGTTAAGCTATGGGATATGAAATGGACGAGCGACCAATAAAACAACATGTATTATGGGGTTGAATACTTTTTGCTATTCACAAAATAAAACAAAAGCAGTAATGCAAATTTCTTATTTAACACAGCACAGCAAAATCAGTTGCACCATTCAATTCCGCTCGTCCAGACGGGGAGAATTCAATCACATTTACTCGATGCGACGTTTCTTATGGGATTGAATGAGCGACAACATTTTGACCCCAAACCGAGAGGATTCTGGGATGTTTGTGGTTTTTTTGTAATAACTCTGGAAGACAACGTCGCAGACCCATCAAGGTGGTACTCGTACTGCTCGCCTCATCGAGAGGAATCCAAAGATATGAGTGGTTAAGCTATGGGATATGAAATGGACGAGCGACCAATTAAACAACATGTATTATGGGGTTGAATGCTTTTTGCTATTCACAAATTAAAACAAAAGCAGTCATGCAAATATCTTATTTAACACAGCACAGCAAAATGTGTTGCACCATTCAATCCCACTCATCCAGTCGGGGAGAATTAAATCGCATTCATTCGATGCGACGTTTCTTATGGGATTTAATGAACGACAACATTTTGACCCCAAACCGAGAGGATTCTGGGATGTTTGTGTTTTTTTTGTAATAACTCTGGAAGGAAACGTCGCAGCCCCATCAAGGTGGTACTCGTACTGCTCGCCTCATCGAGAGGAATCCAAAGATATGAGTGATTAAGCTATGCGATATGAAATGGACGAGCGACCAATAAAACAACATGTATTATGGGGTTGAATGCTTTTTGCTCACAAAATAAAACAAAAGCAGTCATGCAAATATCTTATTTAACACAGCACAGCAAAATCTGTTGCACCATTCAATCCCGCTCATCCAGACGGGGAGAATTCAATCACATTTATTCGATGCAACGTTTCTTACGGGATTGAATGAGCGACAACATTTTGACCCCAAACCGAGAGGATTCTGGGATGTTTGTGGTTTTTTGGTAATAACTCTGGAAGGAAACGTCGCAGACCCACCAAGGTGGTACTCGTACTGCTCGCCTCATCGAGAGGAATCCAAAGATATGAGTGGTTAAGCTATGGGATATAAAATGGACGATCGACCAATAAAACAACATGTATTATGGGGTTGAATGCTTTTTTCTATTCACAAAATAAAACAAAAGCAGTCATGCAAATATCTTATTTAACACAGCACAGCAAAATCTGTTGCACCATTCAATCCCGCTCATCCAGACGGGGAGAATTAAATCGCATTTATTCGATGCGACGTTCCTTTTGGGATTTAATGAACCACAACATATTGACCCCAAACCGAGAGGATTCTGGGATGTTTGTGGTTTTTTGATAATAACTCTGGAAGGAAACGTCGGAGACCCACCAAGGTGGTACTCGTACTGCTCGCCTCATCGAGAGGAATCCAAAGATGTGAGTGGTTAAGCTATGGGATATAAAATGGACGATCGACCAATAAAACAACATGTATTATGGGGTTGAATGCTTTTTTCTATTCACAAAATAAAACAAAAGCAGTCATGCAAATATCGTATTTAACACAGCACAGCAAAATCAGTTGCACCATTCAATCCCGCTCGTCCAGACGGGGAGAATTCAATCACATTTATTCGATGCGACGTTTCTTATGGGATTGAATGAGCGACAACATTTTGACCCCAAAACGAGAGGATTCTGGGATGTTTGTGGTTTTTTGGTAATAACTCTAGAAGAAAACGTCGCAGACCCATCATGGTGGTACTCGTACTGCTCGCCTTATCGAGAGGAATCCAAAGATATGAGTGGTTAAGCTATGGGATATAAAATGGACGCTCGACCAATAAAACAACATGTATTATGGGGTTGAATGCTTTTTTCTATTCACAAAATAAAACAAAAGCAGTCATGCAAATATCTTATTTAACACAGCACAGCAAAATGTGTTGCACCATTCAATCCCACTCATCCAGTCGGGGAGAATTAAATCGCATTCATTCGATGCGACGTTTCTTATGGGATTTAATGAACGACAACATTTTGACCCCAAACCGAGAGGATTCTGGGATGTTTGTGTTTTTTTTGTAATAACTCTGGAAGGAAACGTCGCAGCCCCATCAAGGTGGTACTCGTACTGCTCGCCTCATCGAGAGGAATCCAAAGATATGAGTGATTAAGCTATGGGATATGAAATGGACGAGCGACCAATAAAACAACATGTATTATGGGGTTGAATGCTTTTTGCTATTCACAAAATAAAACAAAAGCAGTCATGCAAATATCTTATTTAACACAGCACAGCAAAATCTGTTGCACCATTCAATCCCGCTCATCCAGACGGGGAGAATTAAATTGCATTCATTCGATGGACGTTCCTTTTGGGATTTAATGAACCACAACATATTGACCCCAAACCGAGAGGATTCTGGGATGTTTGTGGTTTTTTGGTAATAACTCTGGAAGACAACGTCGGAGACCCATCAAGGTGGTACTCGTACTGCTCGCCTCATCGAGAGGAATCCAAAGATATGAGTGGTTAAGCTATGGGATATGAAATGGACGAGCGACCAATAAAACAACATGTATTATGGGGTTGAATGCTTTTTGCTATTCACAAAATAAAACAAAAGCAGTAATGCAAATATCTTATTTAACACAGCACAGCAAAATCTGTTGCACCATTCAATCCCGCTCATCCAGACGGGGAGAATTCAATCACATTTATTCGATGCAACGTTTCTTACGGGATTGAATGAGCGACAACATTTTGACCCCAAACCGAGAGGATTCTGGGATGTTTGTGGTTTTTTGGTAATAACTCTGGAAGGAAACGTCGCAGACCCACCAAGGTGGTACTCGTACTGCTCGCCTCATCGAGAGGAATCCAAAGATATGAGTGGTTAAGCTATGGGATATAAAATGGACGATCGACCAATAAAACAACATGTATTATGGGGTTGAATGCTTTTTTCTATTCACAAAATAAAACAAAAGCAGTCATGCAAATATCTTATTTAACACAGCACAGCAAAATCTGTTGCACCATTCAATCCCGCTCATCCAGACGGGGATAATTAAATCGCATTTATTCGATGCGACGTTCCTTTTGGGATTTAATGAACCACAACATATTGACCCCAAACCGAGAGGATTCTGGGATGTTTGTGGTTTTTTGGTAATAACTCTGGAAGGAAACGTCGGAGACCCACCAAGGTGGTACTCGTACTGCTCGCCTCATCGAGAGGAATCCAAAGATATGAGTGGTTAAGCTATGGGATATAAAATGGACGATCGACCAATAAAACAACATGTATTATGGGGTTGAATGCTTTTTTCTATTCACAAAATAAAACAAAAGCAGTCATGCAAATATCGTATTTAACACAGCACAGCAAAATCAGTTGCACCATTCAATCCCGCTCGTCCAGACGGGGAGAATTCAATCACATTTATTCGATGCGACGTTTCTTATGGGATTGAATGAGCGACAACATTTTGACCCCAAAACGAGAGGATTCTGGGATGTTTGTGGTTTTTTGGTAATAACTCTGGAAGAAAACGTCGCAGACCCATCATGGTGGTACTCGTACTGCTCGCGTTATCGAGAGGAATCCAAAGATATGAGTGGTTAAGCTATGGGATATGAAATGGACGAGCGACCAATAAAACAACATGTATTATGGGGTTGAATGCTTTTTTCTATTCACAAAATAAAACAAAAGCAGTCATGCAAATATCGTATTTAACACAGCACAGCAAAATCAGTTGCACCATTCAATCCCGCTCGTCCAGACGGGGAGAATTCAATCACATTTATTCGATGCGACGTTTCTTATGGGATTGAATGAGCGACAACATTTTGACCCCAAAACGAGAGGATTCTGGGATGTTTGTGGTTTTTTGGTAATAACTCTGGAAGAAAACGTCGCAGACCCATCATGGTGGTACTCGTACTGCTCGCCTTATCGAGAGGAATCCAAAGATATGAGTGGTTAAGCTATGGGATATGAAATGGACGAGCGACCAATAAAACAACATGTATTATGGGGTTGAATACTTTTTGCTATTCACAAAATAAAACAAAAGCAGTAATGCAAATTTCTTATTTAACACAGCACAGCAAAATCAGTTGCACCATTCAATTCCGCTCGTCCAGACGGGGAGAATTCAATCACATTCATTCGATGCGACGTTTCTTATGGGATTGAATGAGCGACAACATTTTGACGCCAAACCGAGAGGATTCTTTGATGTTTTTGGTTTTTTTGTAATAACTCTGGAAGGAAACGTCGCAGACCCATCAAGGTGGTACTCGTACTGCTCGCCTCATCGAGAGAAATCCAAAGATATGAGTGATTAAGCTATGGGATATGAAATGGACGAGCGACCAATAAAACAACATGTATTATGGGGTTGAATGCTTTTTGCTATTCACACAATAAAACAAAAGCAGTCATGCAAATATCTTATTTAACACAGCACAGCAAACTCAGTTGCACCATTCAATTCCGCTCGTCCAGACGGGGAGAATTCAATCACATTTATTCGATGCGACGTTTCTTATGGGATTGAATGAGCGACAACATTTTGACCCCAAACCGAGAGGATTCTGGGATGTTTGTGGTTTTTTTGTAATAACTCTGGAAGGAAACGTCGCAGACCCATCAAGGTGGTACTCCTACTGCTCGCCTCATCGAGAGGAATCCAAATTTATGAGTGGTTAAGCTATGGGATATGAAATGGACGAGCGACCAATAAAACAACATGTATTATGGGGTTGAATACTTTTTGCTATTCACAAAATAAAACAAAAGCAGTAATGCAAATTTCTTATTTAACACAGCACAGCAAAATCAGTTGCACCATTCAATTCCGCTCGTCCAGACGGGGAGAATTCAATCACATTTACTCGATGCGACGTTTCTTATGGGATTGAATGAGCGACAACATTTTGACCCCAAACCGAGAGGATTCTGGGATGTTTGTGGTTTTTTTGTAATAACTCTGGAAGCAAATTTCGCAGACCCATCAAGGTGGTACTCCTACTGCTCGCCTCATCGAGAGGAATCCAAATTTATGAGTGGTTAAGCTATGGGATATGAAATGGACGAGCGACCAATAAAACAACATGTATTATGGGGTTGAATACTTTTTGCTATTCACAAAATAAAACAAAAGCAGTAATGCAAATTTCTTATTTAACACAGCACAGCAAAATCAGTTGCACCATTCAATTCCGCTCGTCCAGACGGGGAGAATTCAATCACATTTACTCGATGCGACGTTTCTTATGGGATTGAATGAGCGACAACATTTTGACCCCAAACCGAGAGGATTCTGGGATGTTTGTGGTTTTTTTGTAATAACTCTGGAAGACAACGTCGCAGACCCATCAAGGTGGTACTCGTACTGCTCGCCTCATCGAGAGGAATCCAAAGATATGAGTGGTTAAGCTATGGGATATGAAATGGACGAGCGACCAATTAAACAACATGTATTATGGGGTTGAATGCTTTTTGCTATTCACAAATTAAAACAAAAGCAGTCATGCAAATATCTTATTTAACACAGCACAGCAAAATGTGTTGCACCATTCAATCCCACTCATCCAGTCGGGGAGAATTAAATCGCATTCATTCGATGCGACGTTTCTTATGGGATTTAATGAACGACAACATTTTGACCCCAAACCGAGAGGATTCTGGGATGTTTGTGTTTTTTTTGTAATAACTCTGGAAGGAAACGTCGCAGCCCCATCAAGGTGGTACTCGTACTGCTCGCCTCATCGAGAGGAATCCAAAGATATGAGTGATTAAGCTATGCGATATGAAATGGACGAGCGACCAATAAAACAACATGTATTATGGGGTTGAATGCTTTTTGCTATTCACAAAATAAAACAAAAGCAGTCATGCAAATATCTTATTTAACACAGCACAGCAAAATCTGTTGCACCATTCAATCCCGCTCATCCAGACGGGGAGAATTCAATCACATTTATTCGATGCAACGTTTCTTACGGGATTGAATGAGCGACAACATTTTGACCCCAAACCGAGAGGATTCTGGGATGTTTGTGGTTTTTTGGTAATAACTCTGGAAGGAAACGTCGCAGACCCACCAAGGTGGTACTCGTACTGCTCGCCTCATCGAGAGGAATCCAAAGATATGAGTGGTTAAGCTATGGGATATAAAATGGACGATCGACCAATAAAACAACATGTATTATGGGGTTGAATGCTTTTTTCTATTCACAAAATAAAACAAAAGCAGTCATGCAAATATCTTATTTAACACAGCACAGCAAAATCTGTTGCACCATTCAATCCCGCTCATCCAGACGGGGAGAATTAAATCGCATTTATTCGATGCGACGTTCCTTTTGGGATTTAATGAACCACAACATATTGACCCCAAACCGAGAGGATTCTGGGATGTTTGTGGTTTTTTGGTAATAACTCTGGAAGGAAACGTCGGAGACCCACCAAGGTGGTACTCCTACTGCTCGCCTCATCGAGAGGAATCCAAAGATGTGAGTGGTTAAGCTATGGGATATAAAATGGACGATCGACCAATAAAACAACATGTATTATGGGGTTGAATGCTTTTTTCTATTCACAAAATAAAACAAAAGCAGTCATGCAAATATCGTATTTAACACAGCACAGCAAAATCAGTTGCACCATTCAATCCCGCTCGTCCAGACGGGGAGAATTCAATCACATTTATTCGATGCGACGTTTCTTATGGGATTGAATGAGCGACAACATTTTGACCCCAAAACGAGAGGATTCTGGGATGTTTGTGGTTTTTTGGTAATAACTCTAGAAGAAAACGTCGCAGACCCATCATGGTGGTACTCGTACTGCTCGCCTTATCGAGAGGAATCCAAAGATATGAGTGGTTAAGCTATGGGATATAAAATGGACGCTCGACCAATAAAACAACATGTATTATTGGGTTGAATGCTTTTTTCTATTCACAAAATAAAACAAAAGCAGTCATGCAAATATCTTATTTAACACAGCACAGCAAAATGTGTTGCACCATTCAATCCCACTCATCCAGTCGGGGAGAATTAAATCGCATTCATTCGATGCGACGTTTCTTATGGGATTTAATGAACGACAACATTTTGACCCCAAACCGAGAGGATTCTGGGATGTTTGTGTTTTTTTTGTAATAACTCTGGAAGGAAACGTCGCAGCCCCATCAAGGTGGTACTCGTACTGCTCGCCTCATCGAGAGGAATCCAAAGATATGAGTGATTAAGCTATGGGATATGAAATGGACGAGCGACCAATAAAACAACATGTATTATGGGGTTGAATGCTTTTTGCTATTCACAAAATAAAACAAAAGCAGTCATGCAAATATCTTATTTAACACAGCACAGCAAAATCTGTTGCACCATTCAATCCCGCTCATCCAGACGGGGAGAATTAAATTGCATTCATTCGATGGACGTTCCTTTTGGGATTTAATGAACCACAACATATTGACCCCAAACCGAGAGGATTCTGGGATGTTTGTGGTTTTTTGGTAATAACTCTGGAAGACAACGTCGGAGACCCATCAAGGTGGTACTCGTACTGCTCGCCTCATCGAGAGGAATCCAAAGATATGAGTGGTTAAGCTATGGGATATGAAATGGACGAGCGACCAATAAAACAACATGTATTATGGGGTTGAATGCTTTTTGCTATTCACAAAATAAAACAAAAGCAGTAATGCAAATATCTTATTTAACACAGCACAGCAAAATCTGTTGCACCATTCAATCCCGCTCATCCAGACGGGGAGAATTCAATCACATTTATTCGATGCAACGTTTCTTACGGGATTGAATGAGCGACAACATTTTGACCCCAAACCGAGAGGATTCTGGGATGTTTGTGGTTTTTTGGTAATAACTCTGGAAGGAAACGTCGCAGACCCACCAAGGTGGTACTCGTACTGCTCGCCTCATCGAGAGGAATCCAAAGATATGAGTGGTTAAGCTATGGGATATAAAATGGACGATCGACCAATAAAACAACATGTATTATGGGGTTGAATGCTTTTTTCTATTCACAAAATAAAACAAAAGCAGTCATGCAAATATCTTATTTAACACAGCACAGCAAAATCTGTTGCACCATTCAATCCCGCTCATCCAGACGGGGAGAATTAAATCGCATTTATTCGATGCGACGTTCCTTTTGGGATTTAATGAACCACAACATATTGACCCCAAACCGAGAGGATTCTGGGATGTTTGTGGTTTTTTGGTAATAACTCTGGAAGGAAACGTCGGAGACCCACCAAGGTGGTACTCGTACTGCTCGCCTCATCGAGAGGAATCCAAAGATGTGAGTGGTTAAGCTATGGGATATAAAATGGACGATCGACCAATAAAACAACATGTATTATGGGGTTGAATGCTTTTTTCTATTCACAAAATAAAACAAAAGCAGTCATGCAAATATCGTATTTAACACAGCACAGCAAAATCAGTTGCACCATTCAATCCCGCTCGTCCAGACGGGGAGAATTCAATCACATTTATTCGATGCGACGTTTCTTATGGGATTGAATGAGCGACAACATTTTGACCCCAAAACGAGAGGATTCTGGGATGTTTGTGGTTTTTTGGTAATAACTCTAGAAGAAAACGTCGCAGACCCATCATGGTGGTACTCGTACTGCTCGCCTTATCGAGAGGAATCCAAAGATATGAGTGGTTAAGCTATGGGATATAAAATGGACGCTCGACCAATAAAACAACATGTATTATGGGGTTGAATGCTTTTTTCTATTCACAAAATAAAACAAAAGCAGTCATGCAAATATCTTATTTAACACAGCACAGCAAAATGTGTTGCACCATTCAATCCCACTCATCCAGTCGGGGAGAATTAAATCGCATTCATTCGATGCGACGTTTCTTATGGGATTTAATGAACGACAACATTTTGACCCCAAACCGAGAGGATTCTGGGATGTTTGAGTTTTTTTTGTAATAACTCTGGAAGGAAACGTCGCAGCCCCATCAAGGTGGTACTCGTACTGCTCGCCTCATCGAGAGGAATCCAAAGATATGAGTGATTAAGCTATGGGATATGAAATGGACGAGCGACCAATAAAACAACATGTATTATGGGGTTGAATGCTTTTTGCTATTCACAAAATAAAACAAAAGCAGTCATGCAAATATCTTATTTAACACAGCACAGCAAAATCTGTTGCACCATTCAATCCCGCTCATCCAGACGGGGAGAATTAAATTGCATTCATTCGATGGACGTTCCTTTTGGGATTTAATGAACCACAACATATTGACCCCAAACCGAGAGGATTCTGGGATGTTTGTGGTTTTTTGGTAATAACTCTGGAAGACAACGTCGGAGACCCATCAAGGTGGTACTCGTACTGCTCGCCTCATCGAGAGGAATCCAAAGATATGAGTGGTTAAGCTATGGGATATGAAATGGACGAGCGACCAATAAAACAACATGTATTATGGGGTTGAATGCTTTTTGCTATTCACAAAATAAAACAAAAGCAGTAATGCAAATATCTTATTTAACACAGCACAGCAAAATCTGTTGCACCATTCAATCCCGCTCATCCAGACGGGGAGAATTCAATCACATTTATTCGATGCAACGTTTCTTACGGGATTGAATGAGCGACAACATTTTGACCCCAAACCGAGAGGATTCTGGGATGTTTGTGGTTTTTTGGTAATAACTCTTGAAGGAAACGTCGCAGACCCACCAAGGTGGTACTCGTACTGCTCGCCTCATCGAGAGGAATCCAAAGATATGAGTGGTTAAGCTATGGGATATAAAATGGACGATCGACCAATAAAACAACATGTATTATGGGGTTGAATGCTTTTTTCTATTCACAAAATAAAACAAAAGCAGTCATGCAAATATCTTATTTAACACAGCACAGCAAAATCTGTTGCACCATTCAATCCCGCTCATCCAGACGGGGAGAATTAAATCGCATTTATTCGATGCGACGTTCCTTTTGGGATTTAATGAACCACAACATATTGACCCCAAACCGAGAGGATTCTGGGATGTTTGTGGTTTTTTGGTAATAACTCTGGAAGGAAACGTCGGAGACCCACCAAGGTGGTACTCGTACTGCTCGCCTCATCGAGAGGAATCCAAAGATATGAGTGGTTAAGCTATGGGATATAAAATGGACGATCGACCAATAAAACAACATGTATTATGGGGTTGAATGCTTTTTTCTATTCACAAAATAAAACAAAAGCAGTCATGCAAATATCGTATTTAACACAGCACAGCAAAATCAGTTGCACCATTCAATCCCGCTCGTCCAGACGGGGAGAATTCAATCACATTTATTCGATGCGACGTTTCTTATGGGATTGAATGAGCGACAACATTTTGACCCCAAAACGAGAGGATTCTGGGATGTTTGTGGTTTTTTGGTAATAACTCTGGAAGAAAACGTCGCAGACCCATCATGGTGGTACTCGTACTGCTCGCCTTATCGAGAGGAATCCAAAGATATGAGTGGTTAAGCTATGGGATATGAAATGGACGAGCGACCAATAAAACAACATGTATTATGGGGTTGAATGCTTTTTTCTATTCACAAAATAAAACAAAAGCAGTCATGCAAATATCGTATTTAACACAGCACAGCAAAATCAGTTGCACCATTCAATCCCGCTCGTCCAGACGGGGAGAATTCAATCACATTTATTCGATGCGACGTTTCTTATGGGATTGAATGAGCGACAACATTTTGACCCCAAAACGAGAGGATTCTGGGATGTTTGTGGTTTTTTGGTAATAACTCTGGAAGAAAACGTCGCAGACCCATCATGGTGGTACTCGTACTGCTCGCCTTATCGAGAGGAATCCAAAGATATGAGTGGTTAAGCTATGGGATATGAAATGGACGAGCGACCAATAAAACAACATGTATTATGGGGTTGAATACTTTTTGCTATTCACAAAATAAAACAAAAGCAGTAATGCAAATTTCTTATTTAACACAGCACAGCAAAATCAGTTGCACCATTCAATTCCGCTCGTCCAGACGGGGAGAATTCAATCACATTCATTCGATGCGACGTTTCTTATGGGATTGAATGAGCGACAACATTTTGACGCCAAACCGAGAGGATTCTTTGATGTTTTTGGTTTTTTTGTAATAACTCTGGAAGGAAACGTCGCAGACCCATCAAGGTGGTACTCGTACTGCTCGCCTCATCGAGAGAAATCCAAAGATATGAGTGATTAAGCTATGGGATATGAAATGGACGAGCGACCAATAAAACAACATGTATTATGGGGTTGAATGCTTTTTGCTATTCACACAATAAAACAAAAGCAGTCATGCAAATATCTTATTTAACACAGCACAGCAAACTCAGTTGCACCATTCAATTCCGCTCGTCCAGACGGGGAGAATTCAATCACATTTATTCGATGCGACGTTTCTTATGGGATTGAATGAGCGACAACATTTTGACCCCAAACCGAGAGGATTCTGGGATGTTTGTGGTTTTTTTGTAATAACTCTGGAAGGAAACGTCGCAGACCCATCAAGGTGGTACTCCTACTGCTCGCCTCATCGAGAGGAATCCAAATTTATGAGTGGTTAAGCTATGGGATATGAAATGGACGAGCGACCAATAAAACAACATGTATTATGGGGTTGAATACTTTTTGCTATTCACAAAATAAAACAAAAGCAGTAATGCAAATTTCTTATTTAACACAGCACAGCAAAATCAGTTGCACCATTCAATTCCGCTCGTCCAGACGGGGAGAATTCAATCACATTTACTCGATGCGACGTTTCTTATGGGATTGAATGAGCGACAACATTTTGACCCCAAACCGAGAGGATTCTGGGATGTTTGTGGTTTTTTTGTAATAACTCTGGAAGCAAATTTCGCAGACCCATCAAGGTGGTACTCCTACTGCTCGCCTCATCGAGAGGAATCCAAATTTATGAGTGGTTAAGCTATGGGATATGAAATGGACGAGCGACCAATAAAACAACATGTATTATGGGGTTGAATACTTTTTGCTATTCACAAAATAAAACAAAAGCAGTAATGCAAATTTCTTATTTAACACAGCACAGCAAAATCAGTTGCACCATTCAATTCCGCTCGTCCAGACGGGGAGAATTCAATCACATTCATTCGATGCGACGTTTCTTATGGGATTGAATGAGCGACAACATTTTGACGCCAAACCGAGAGGATTCTTTGATGTTTTTGGTTTTTTTGTAATAACTCTGGAAGGAAACGTCGCAGACCCATCAAGGTGGTACTCGTACTGCTCGCCTCATCGAGAGAAATCCAAAGATATGAGTGATTAAGCTATGGGATATGAAATGGACGAGCGACCAATAAAACAACATGTATTATGGGGTTGAATGCTTTTTGCTATTCACACAATAAAACAAAAGCAGTCATGCAAATATCTTATTTAACACAGCACAGCAAACTCAGTTGCACCATTCAATTCCGCTCGTCCAGACGGGGAGAATTCAATCACATTTACTCGATGCGACGTTTCTTATGGGATTGAATGAGCGACAACATTTTGACCCCAAAACGAGAGGATTCTGGGATGTTTGTGGTTTTTTGGTAATAACTCTAGAAGAAAACGTCGCAGACCCATCATGGTGGTACTCGTACTGCTCGCCTTATCGAGAGGAATCCAAAGATATGAGTGGTTAAGCTATGGGATATAAAATGGACGCTCGACCAATAAAACAACATGTATTATGGGGTTGAATGCTTTTTTCTATTCACAAAATAAAACAAAAGCAGTCATGCAAATATCTTATTTAACACAGCACAGCAAAATGTGTTGCACCATTCAATCCCACTCATCCAGTCGGGGAGAATTAAATCGCATTCATTCGATGCGACGTTTCTTATGGGATTTAATGAACGACAACATTTTGACCCCAAACCGAGAGGATTCTGGGATGTTTGAGTTTTTTTTGTAATAACTCTGGAAGGAAACGTCGCAGCCCCATCAAGGTGGTACTCGTACTGCTCGCCTCATCGAGAGGAATCCAAAGATATGAGTGATTAAGCTATGGGATATGAAATGGACGAGCGACCAATAAAACAACATGTATTATGGGGTTGAATGCTTTTTGCTATTCACAAAATAAAACAAAAGCAGTCATGCAAATATCTTATTTAACACAGCACAGCAAAATCTGTTGCACCATTCAATCCCGCTCATCCAGACGGGGAGAATTAAATTGCATTCATTCGATGGACGTTCCTTTTGGGATTTAATGAACCACAACATATTGACCCCAAACCGAGAGGATTCTGGGATGTTTGTGGTTTTTTGGTAATAACTCTGGAAGACAACGTCGGAGACCCATCAAGGTGGTACTCGTACTGCTCGCCTCATCGAGAGGAATCCAAAGATATGAGTGGTTAAGCTATGGGATATGAAATGGACGAGCGACCAATAAAACAACATGTATTATGGGGTTGAATGCTTTTTGCTATTCACAAAATAAAACAAAAGCAGTAATGCAAATATCTTATTTAACACAGCACAGCAAAATCTGTTGTACCATTCAATCCCGCTCATCCAGACGGGGAGAATTCAATCACATTTATTCGATGCAACGTTTCTTACGGGATTGAATGAGCGACAACATTTTGACCCCAAACCGAGAGGATTCTGGGATGTTTGTGGTTTTTTGGTAATAACTCTGGAAGGAAACGTCGCAGACCCACCAAGGTGGTACTCGTACTGCTCGCCTCATCGAGAGGAATCCAAAGATATGAGTGGTTAAGCTATGGGATATAAAATGGACGATCGACCAATAAAACAACATGTATTATGGGGTTGAATGCTTTTTTCTATTCACAAAATAAAACAAAAGCAGTCATGCAAATATCTTATTTAACACAGCACAGCAAAATCTGTTGCACCATTCAATCCCGCTCATCCAGACGGGGAGAATTAAATCGCATTTATTCGATGCGACGTTCCTTTTGGGATTTAATGAACCACAACATATTGACCCCAAACCGAGAGGATTCTGGGATGTTTGTGGTTTTTTGGTAATAACTCTGGAAGGAAACGTCGGAGACCCACCAAGGTGGTACTCGTACTGCTCGCCTCATCGAGAGGAATCCAAAGATATGAGTGGTTAAGCTATGGGATATAAAATGGACGATCGACCAATAAAACAACATGTATTATGGGGTTGAATGCTTTTTTCTATTCACAAAATAAAACAAAAGCAGTCATGCAAATATCGTATTTAACACAGCACAGCAAAATCAGTTGCACCATTCAATCCCGCTCGTCCAGACGGGGAGAATTCAATCACATTTATTCGATGCGACGTTTCTTATGGGATTGAATGAGCGACAACATTTTGACCCCAAAACGAGAGGATTCTGGGATGTTTGTGGTTTTTTGGTAATAACTCTGGAAGAAAACGTCGCAGACCCATCATGGTGGTACTCGTACTGCTCGCCTTATCGAGAGGAATCCAAAGATATGAGTGGTTAAGCTATGGGATATGAAATGGACGAGCGACCAATAAAACAACATGTATTATGGGGTTGAATGCTTTTTTCTATTCACAAAATAAAACAAAAGCAGTCATGCAAATATCGTATTTAACACAGCACAGCAAAATCAGTTGCACCATTCAATCCCGCTCGTCCAGACGGGGAGAATTCAATCACATTTATTCGATGCGACGTTTCTTATGGGATTGAATGAGCGACAACATTTTGACCCCAAAACGAGAGGATTCTGGGATGTTTGTGGTTTTTTGGTAATAACTCTGGAAGAAAACGTCGCAGACCCATCATGGTGGTACTCGTACTGCTCGCCTTATCGAGAGGAATCCAAAGATATGAGTGGTTAAGCTATGGGATATGAAATGGACGAGCGACCAATAAAACAACATGTATTATGGGGTTGAATACTTTTTGCTATTCACAAAATAAAACAAAAGCAGTAATGCAAATTTCTTATTTAACACAGCACAGCAAAATCAGTTGCACCATTCAATTCCGCTCGTCCAGACGGGGAGAATTCAATCACATTCATTCGATGCGACGTTTCTTATGGGATTGAATGAGCGACAACATTTTGACGCCAAACCGAGAGGATTCTTTGATGTTTTTGGTTTTTTTGTAATAACTCTGGAAGGAAACGTCGCAGACCCATCAAGGTGGTACTCGTACTGCTCGCCTCATCGAGAGAAATCCAAAGATATGAGTGATTAAGCTATGGGATATGAAATGGACGAGCGACCAATAAAACAACATGTATTATGGGGTTGAATGCTTTTTGCTATTCACACAATAAAACAAAAGCAGTCATGCAAATATCTTATTTAACACAGCACAGCAAACTCAGTTGCACCATTCAATTCCGCTCGTCCAGACGGGGAGAATTCAATCACATTTATTCGATGCGACGTTTCTTATGGGATTGAATGAGCGACAACATTTTGACCCCAAACCGAGAGGATTCTGGGATGTTTGTGGTTTTTTTGTAATAACTCTGGAAGGAAACGTCGCAGACCCATCAAGGTGGTACTCCTACTGCTCGCCTCATCGAGAGGAATCCAAATTTATGAGTGGTTAAGCTATGGGATATGAAATGGACGAGCGACCAATAAAACAACATGTATTATGGGGTTGAATACTTTTTGCTATTCACAAAATAAAACAAAAGCAGTAATGCAAATTTCTTATTTAACACAGCACAGCAAAATCAGTTGCACCATTCAATTCCGCTCGTCCAGACGGGGAGAATTCAATCACATTTACTCGATGCGACGTTTCTTATGGGATTGAATGAGCGACAACATTTTGACCCCAAACCGAGAGGATTCTGGGATGTTTGTGGTTTTTTTGTAATAACTCTGGAAGCAAATTTCGCAGACCCATCAAGGTGGTACTCCTACTGCTCGCCTCATCGAGAGGAATCCAAATTTATGAGTGGTTAAGCTATGGGATATGAAATGGACGAGCGACCAATAAAACAACATGTATTATGGGGTTGAATACTTTTTGCTATTCACAAAATAAAACAAAAGCAGTAATGCAAATTTCTTATTTAACACAGCACAGCAAAATCAGTTGCACCATTCAATTCCGCTCGTCCAGACGGGGAGAATTCAATCACATTCATTCGATGCGACGTTTCTTATGGGATTGAATGAGCGACAACATTTTGACGCCAAACCGAGAGGATTCTTTGATGTTTTTGGTTTTTTTGTAATAACTCTGGAAGGAAACGTCGCAGACCCATCAAGGTGGTACTCGTACTGCTCGCCTCATCGAGAGAAATCCAAAGATATGAGTGATTAAGCTATGGGATATGAAATGGACGAGCGACCAATAAAACAACATGTATTATGGGGTTGAATGCTTTTTGCTATTCACACAATAAAACAAAAGCAGTCATGCAAATATCTTATTTAACACAGCACAGCAAACTCAGTTGCACCATTCAATTCCGCTCGTCCAGACGGGGAGAATTCAATCACATTTATTCGATGCGACGTTTCTTATGGGATTGAATGAGCGACAACATTTTGACCCCAAACCGAGAGGATTCTGGGATGTTTGTGGTTTTTTTGTAATAACTCTGGAAGGAAACGTCGCAGACCCATCAAGGTGGTACTCCTACTGCTCGCCTCATCGAGAGGAATCCAAATTTATGAGTGGTTAAGCTATGGGATATGAAATGGACGAGCGACCAATAAAACAACATGTATTATGGGGTTGAATACTTTTTGCTATTCACAAAATAAAACAAAAGCAGTAATGCAAATTTCTTATTTAACACAGCACAGCAAAATCAGTTGCACCATTCAATTCCGCTCGTCCAGACGGGGAGAATTCAATCACATTTACTCGATGCGACGTTTCTTATGGGATTGAATGAGCGACAACATTTTGACCCCAAACCGAGAGGATTCTGGGATGTTTGTGGTTTTTTTGTAATAACTCTGGAAGCAAATTTCGCAGACCCATCAAGGTGGTACTCCTACTGCTCGCCTCATCGAGAGGAATCCAAATTTATGAGTGGTTAAGCTATGGGATATGAAATGGACGAGCGACCAATAAAACAACATGTATTATGGGGTTGAATACTTTTTGCTATTCACAAAATAAAACAAAAGCAGTAATGCAAATTTCTTATTTAACACAGCACAGCAAAATCAGTTGCACCATTCAATTCCGCTCGTCCAGACGGGGAGAATTCAATCACATTTATTCGATGCGACGTTTCTTATGGGATTGAATGAGCGACAACATTTTGACCCCAAACCGAGAGGATTCTGGGATGTTTGTGGTTTTTTTGTAATAACTCTGGAAGGAAACGTCGCAGACCCATCAAGGTGGTACTCCTACTGCTCGCCTCATCGAGAGGAATCCAAATTTATGAGTGGTTAAGCTATGGGATATGAAATGGACGAGCGACCAATAAAACAACATGTATTATGGGGTTGAATACTTTTTGCTATTCACAAAATAAAACAAAAGCAGTAATGCAAATTTCTTATTTAACACAGCACAGCAAAATCAGTTGCACCATTCAATTCCGCTCGTCCAGACGGGGAGAATTCAATCACATTTACTCGATGCGACGTTTCTTATGGGATTGAATGAGCGACAACATTTTGACCCCAAACCGAGAGGATTCTGGGATGTTTGTGGTTTTTTTGTAATAACTCTGGAAGCAAATTTCGCAGACCCATCAAGGTGGTACTCCTACTGCTCGCCTCATCGAGAGGAATCCAAATTTATGAGTGGTTAAGCTATGGGATATGAAATGGACGAGCGACCAATAAAACAACATGTATTATGGGGTTGAATACTTTTTGCTATTCACAAAATAAAACAAAAGCAGTAATGCAAATTTCTTATTTAACACAGCACAGCAAAATCAGTTGCACCATTCAATTCCGCTCGTCCAGACGGGGAGAATTCAATCACATTCATTCGATGCGACGTTTCTTATGGGATTGAATGAGCGACAACATTTTGACGCCAAACCGAGAGGATTCTTTGATGTTTTTGGTTTTTTTGTAATAACTCTGGAAGGAAACGTCGCAGACCCATCAAGGTGGTACTCGTACTGCTCGCCTCATCGAGAGAAATCCAAAGATATGAGTGATTAAGCTATGGGATATGAAATGGACGAGCGACCAATAAAACAACATGTATTATGGGGTTGAATGCTTTTTGCTATTCACACAATAAAACAAAAGCAGTCATGCAAATATCTTATTTAACACAGCACAGCAAACTCAGTTGCACCATTCAATTCCGCTCGTCCAGACGGGGAGAATTCAATCACATTTATTCGATGCGACGTTTCTTATGGGATTGAATGAGCGACAACATTTTGACCCCAAACCGAGAGGATTCTGGGATGTTTGTGGTTTTTTTGTAATAACTCTGGAAGGAAACGTCGCAGACCCATCAAGGTGGTACTCCTACTGCTCGCCTCATCGAGAGGAATCCAAATTTATGAGTGGTTAAGCTATGGGATATGAAATGGACGAGCGACCAATAAAACAACATGTATTATGGGGTTGAATACTTTTTGCTATTCACAAAATAAAACAAAAGCAGTAATGCAAATTTCTTATTTAACACAGTACAGCAAAATCAGTTGCACCATTCAATTCCGCTCGTCCAGACGGGGAGAATTCAATCACATTTACTCGATGCGACGTTTCTTATGGGATTGAATGAGCGACAACATTTTGACCCCAAACCGAGAGGATTCTGTGATGTTTGTGGTTTTTTTGTAATAACTCTGGAAGCAAATTTCGCAGACCCATCAAGGTGGTACTCCTACTGCTCGCCTCATCGAGAGGAATCCAAATTTATGAGTGGTTAAGCTATGGGATATGAAATGGACGAGCGACCAATAAAACAACATGTATTATGGGGTTGAATACTTTTTGCTATTCACAAAATAAAACAAAAGCAGTAATGCAAATTTCTTATTTAACACAGCACAGCAAAATCAGTTGCACCATTCAATTCCGCTCGTCCAGACGGGGAGAATTCAATCACATTTACTCGATGCGACGTTTCTTATGGGATTGAATGAGCGACAACATTTTGACCCCAAACCGAGAGGATTCTGGGATGTTTGTGGTTTTTTTGTAATAACTCTGGAAGACAACGTCGCAGACCCATCAAGGTGGTACTCGTACTGCTCGCCTCATCGAGAGGAATCCAAAGATATGAGTGGTTAAGCTATGGGATATGAAATGGACGAGCGACCAATTAAACAACATGTATTATGGGGTTGAATGCTTTTTGCTATTCACAAATTAAAACAAAAGCAGTCATGCAAATATCTTATTTAACACAGCACAGCAAAATGTGTTGCACCATTCAATCCCACTCATCCAGTCGGGGAGAATTAAATCGCATTCATTCGATGCGACGTTTCTTATGGGATTTAATGAACGACAACATTTTGACCCCAAACCGAGAGGATTCTGGGATGTTTGTGTTTTTTTTGTAATAACTCTGGAAGGAAACGTCGCAGCCCCATCAAGGTGGTACTCGTACTGCTCGCCTCATCGAGAGGAATCCAAAGATATGAGTGATTAAGCTATGCGATATGAAATGGACGAGCGACCAATAAAACAACATGTATTATGGGGTTGAATGCTTTTTGCTATTCACAAAATAAAACAAAAGCAGTCATGCAAATATCTTATTTAACACAGCACAGCAAAATCTGTTGCACCATTCAATCCCGCTCATCCAGACGGGGAGAATTCAATCACATTTATTCGATGCAACGTTTCTTACGGGATTGAATGAGCGACAACATTTTGACCCCAAACCGAGAGGATTCTGGGATGTTTGTGGTTTTTTGGTAATAACTCTGGAAGGAAACGTCGCAGACCCACCAAGGTGGTACTCGTACTGCTCGCCTCATCGAGAGGAATCCAAAGATATGAGTGGTTAAGCTATGGGATATAAAATGGACGATCGACCAATAAAACAACATGTATTATGGGGTTGAATGCTTTTTTCTATTCACAAAATAAAACAAAAGCAGTCATGCAAATATCTTATTTAACACAGCACAGCAAAATCTGTTGCACCATTCAATCCCGCTCATCCAGACGGGGAGAATTAAATCGCATTTATTCGATGCGACGTTCCTTTTGGGATTTAATGAACCACAACATATTGACCCCAAACCGAGAGGATTCTGGGATGTTTGTGGTTTTTTGGTAATAACTCTGGAAGGAAACGTCGGAGACCCACCAAGGTGGTACTCGTACTGCTCGCCTCATCGAGAGGAATCCAAAGATGTGAGTGGTTAAGCTATGGGATATAAAATGGACGATCGACCAATAAAACAACATGTATTATGGGGTTGAATGCTTTTTTCTATTCACAAAATAAAACAAAAGCAGTCATGCAAATATCGTATTTAACACAGCACAGCAAAATCAGTTGCACCATTCAATCCCGCTCGTCCAGACGGGGAGAATTCAATCACATTTATTCGATGCGACGTTTCTTATGGGATTGAATGAGCGACAACATTTTGACCCCAAAACGAGAGGATTCTGGGATGTTTGTGGTTTTTTGGTAATAACTCTAGAAGAAAACGTCGCAGACCCATCATGGTGGTACTCGTACTGCTCGCCTTATCGAGAGGAATCCAAAGATATGAGTGGTTAAGCTATGGGATATAAAATGGACGCTCGACCAATAAAACAACATGTATTATGGGGTTGAATGCTTTTTTCTATTCACAAAATAAAACAAAAGCAGTCATGCAAATATCTTATTTAACACAGCACAGCAAAATGTGTTGCACCATTCAATCCCACTCATCCAGTCGGGGAGAATTAAATCGCATTCATTCGATGCGACGTTTCTTATGGGATTTAATGAACGACAACATTTTGACCCCAAACCGAGAGGATTCTGGGATGTTTGTGTTTTTTTTGTAATAACTCTGGAAGGAAACGTCGCAGCCCCATCAAGGTGGTACTCGTACTGCTCGCCTCATCGAGAGGAATCCAAAGATATGAGTGATTAAGCTATGGGATATGAAATGGACGAGCGACCAATAAAACAACATGTATTATGGGGTTGAATGCTTTTTGCTATTCACAAAATAAAACAAAAGCAGTCATGCAAATATCTTATTTAACACAGCACAGCAAAATCTGTTGCACCATTCAATCCCGCTCATCCAGACGGGGAGAATTAAATTGCATTCATTCGATGGACGTTCCTTTTGGGATTTAATGAACCACAACATATTGACCCCAAACCGAGAGGATTCTGGGATGTTTGTGGTTTTTTGGTAATAACTCTGGAAGACAACGTCGGAGACCCATCAAGGTGGTACTCGTACTGCTCGCCTCATCGAGAGGAATCCAAAGATATGAGTGGTTAAGCTATGGGATATGAAATGGACGAGCGACCAATAAAACAACATGTATTATGGGGTTGAATGCTTTTTGCTATTCACAAAATAAAACAAAAGCAGTAATGCAAATATCTTATTTAACACAGCACAGCAAAATCTGTTGCACCATTCAATCCCGCTCATCCAGACGGGGAGAATTCAATCACATTTATTCGATGCAACGTTTCTTACGGGATTGAATGAGCGACAACATTTTGACCCCAAACCGAGAGGATTCTGGGATGTTTGTGGTTTTTTGGTAATAACTCTGGAAGGAAACGTCGCAGACCCACCAAGGTGGTACTCGTACTGCTCGCCTCATCGAGAGGAATCCAAAGATATGAGTGGTTAAGCTATGGGATATAAAATGGACGATCGACCAATAAAACAACATGTATTATGGGGTTGAATGCTTTTTTCTATTCACAAAATAAAACAAAAGCAGTCATGCAAATATCTTATTTAACACAGCACAGCAAAATCTGTTGCACCATTCAATCCCGCTCATCCAGACGGGGAGAATTAAATCGCATTTATTCGATGCGACGTTCCTTTTGGGATTTAATGAACCACAACATATTGACCCCAAACCGAGAGGATTCTGGGATGTTTGTGGTTTTTTGGTAATAACTCTGGAAGGAAACGTCGGAGACCCACCAAGGTGGTACTCGTACTGCTCGCCTCATCGAGAGGAATCCAAAGATATGAGTGGTTAAGCTATGGGATATAAAATGGACGATCGACCAATAAAACAACATGTATTATGGGGTTGAATGCTTTTTTCTATTCACAAAATAAAACAAAAGCAGTCATGCAAATATCGTATTTAACACAGCACAGCAAAATCAGTTGCACCATTCAATCCCGCTCGTCCAGACGGGGAGAATTCAATCACATTTATTCGATGCGACGTTTCTTATGGGATTGAATGAGCGACAACATTTTGACCCCAAAACGAGAGGATTCTGGGATGTTTGTGGTTTTTTGGTAATAACTCTGGAAGAAAACGTCGCAGACCCATCATGGTGGTACTCGTACTGCTCGCCTTATCGAGAGGAATCCAAAGATATGAGTGGTTAAGCTATGGGATATAAAATGGACGCTCGACCAATAAAACAACATGTATTATGGGGTTGAATGCTTTTTTCTATTCACAAAATAAAACAAAAGCAGTCATGCAAATATCTTATTTAACACAGCACAGCAAAATGTGTTGCACCATTCAATCCCACTCATCCAGTCGGGGAGAATTAAATCGCATTCATTCGATGCGACGTTTCTTATGGGATTTAATGAACGACAACATTTTGACCCCAAACCGAGAGGATTCTGGGATGTTTGTGTTTTTTTTGTAATAACTCTGGAAGGAAACGTCGCAGCCCCATCAAGGTGGTACTCGTACTGCTCGCCTCATCGAGAGGAATCCAAAGATATGAGTGATTAAGCTATGGGATATGAAATGGACGAGCGACCAATAAAACAACATGTATTATGGGGTTGAATGCTTTTTGCTATTCACAAAATAAAACAAAAGCAGTCATGCAAATATCTTATTTAACACAGCACAGCAAAATCTGTTGCACCATTCAATCCCGCTCATCCAGACGGGGAGAATTAAATTGCATTCATTCGATGGACGTTCCTTTTGGGATTTAATGAACCACAACATATTGACCCCAAACCGAGAGGATTCTGGGATGTTTGTGGTTTTTTGGTAATAACTCTGGAAGACAACGTCGGAGACCCATCAAGGTGGTACTCGTACTGCTCGTCTCATCGAGAGGAATCCAAAGATATGAGTGGTTAAGCTATGGGATATGAAATGGACGAGCGACCAATAAAACAACATGTATTATGGGGTTGAATACTTTTTGCTATTCACAAAATAAAACAAAAGCAGTAATGCAAATTTCTTATTTAACACAGCACAGCAAAATCAGTTGCACCATTCAATTCCGCTCGTCCAGACGGGGAGAATTCAATCACATTTACTCAATGCGACGTTTCTTATGGGATTGAATGAGCGACAACATTTTGACCCCAAACCGAGAGGATTCTGGGATGTTTGTGATTTTTTTGTAATAACTCTGGAAGACAACGTCGCAGACCCATCAAGGTGGTACTCGTACTGCTCGCCTCATCGAGAGGAATCCAAAGATATGAGTGGTTAAGCTATGGGATATGAAATGGACGAGCGACCAATTAAACAACATGTATTATGGGGTTGAATGCTTTTTGCTATTCACAAATTAAAACAAAAGCAGTCATGCAAATATCTTATTTAACACAGCACAGCAAAATGTGTTGCACCATTCAATCCCACTCATCCAGTCGGGGAGAATTAAATCGCATTCATTCGATGCGACGTTTCTTATGGGATTTAATGAACGACAACATTTTGACCCCAAACCGAGAGGATTCTGGGATGTTTGTGTTTTTTTTGTAATAACTCTGGAAGGAAACGTCGCAGCCCCATCAAGGTGGTACTCGTACTACTCGCCTCATCGAGAGGAATCCAAAGATATGAGTGATTAAGCTATGCGATATGAAATGGACGAGCGACCAATAAAACAACATGTATTATGGGGTTGAATGCTTTTTGCTATTCACAAAATAAAACAAAAGCAGTCATGCAAATATCTTATTTAACACAGCACAGCAAAATCTGTTGCACCATTCAATCCCGCTCATCCAGACGGGGAGAATTAAATCGCATTTATTCGATGCGACGTTCCTTTTGGGATTTAATGAACCACAACATATTGACCCCAAACCGAGAGGATTCTGGGATGTTTGTGGTTTTTTGGTAATAACTCTGGAAGACAACGTCGGAGACCCATCAAGGTGGTACTCGTACTGCTCGCCTCATCGAGAGGAATCCAAAGATATGAGTGGTTAAGCTATGGGATATGAAATGGACGAGCGACCAACAAAACAACATGTATTATGGGGTTGAATGCTTTTTGCTATTCACAAATTAAAACAAAAGCAGTCATGCAAATATCTGATTTAACACAGCACAGCAAAATCAGTTGCACCATTCAATTCCGCTCGTCCAGACGGGGAGAATTCAATCACATTTATTCGATGCAACGTTTCTTACGGGATTGAATGAGCGACAACATTTTGACCCCAAACCGAGAGGATTCTGGGATGTTTGTGTTTTTTTTGTAATAACTCTGGAAGGAAACGTCGCAGCCCCATCAAGGTGGTACTCGTACTGCTCGCCTCATCGAGAGGAATCCAAAGATATGAGTGATTAAGCTATGGGATATGAAATGGACGAGCGACCAATAAAACAACATGTATTATGGGGTTGAATGCTTTTTGCTATTCACAAAATAAAACAAAAGCAGTCATGCAAATATCTTATTTAACACAGCACAGCAAAATCTGTTGCACCATTCAATCCCGCTCATCCAGACGGGGAGAATTAAATTGCATTCATTCGATGGACGTTCCTTTTGGGATTTAATGAACCACAACATATTGACCCCAAACCGAGAGGATTCTGGGATGTTTGTGGTTTTTTGGTAATAACTCTGGAAGACAACGTCGGAGACCCATCAAGGTGGTACTCGTACTGCTCGCCTCATCGAGAGGAATCCAAAGATATGAGTGGTTAAGCTATGGGATATGAAATGGACGAGCGACCAATAAAACAACATGTATTATGGGGTTGAATACTTTTTGCTATTCACAAAATAAAACAAAAGCAGTAATGCAAATTTCTTATTTAACACAGCACAGCAAAATCAGTTGCACCATTCAATTCCGCTCGTCCAGACGGGGAGAATTCAATCACATTTATTCGATGCAACGTTTCTTACGGGATTGAATGAGCGACAACATTTTGACCCAAAACCGAGAGGATTCTGGGATGTTTGTGTTTTTTTTGTAATAACTCTGGAAGGAAACGTCGCAGCCCCATCAAGGTGGTACTCGTACTGCTCGCCTCATCGAGAGGAATCCAAAGATATGAGTGATTAAGCTATGGGATATGAAATGGACGAGCGACCAATAAAACAACATGTATTATGGGGTTGAATGCTTTTTGCTATTCACAAAATAAAACAAAAGCAGTCATGCAAATATCTTATTTAACACAGCACAGCAAAATCTGTTGCACCATTCAATCCCGCTCATCCAGACGGGGAGAATTAAATTGCATTCATTCGATGGACGTTCCTTTTGGGATTTAATGAACCACAACATATTGACCCCAAACCGAGAGGATTCTGGGATGTTTGTGGTTTTTTGGTAATAACTCTGGAAGACAACGTCGGAGACCCATCAAGGTGGTACTCGTACTGCTCGTCTCATCGAGAGGAATCCAAAGATATGAGTGGTTAAGCTATGGGATATGAAATGGACGAGCGACCAATAAAACAACATGTATTATGGGGTTGAATACTTTTTGCTATTCACAAAATAAAACAAAAGCAGTAATGCAAATTTCTTATTTAACACAGCACAGCAAAATCAGTTGCACCATTCAATTCCGCTCGTCCAGACGGGGAGAATTCAATCACATTTACTCAATGCGACGTTTCTTATGGGATTGAATGAGCGACAACATTTTGACCCCAAACCGAGAGGATTCTGGGATGTTTGTGATTTTTTTGTAATAACTCTGGAAGACAACGTCGCAGACCCATCAAGGTGGTACTCGTACTGCTCGCCTCATCGAGAGGAATCCAAAGATATGAGTGGTTAAGCTATGGGATATGAAATGGACGAGCGACCAATTAAACAACATGTATTATGGGGTTGAATGCTTTTTGCTATTCACAAATTAAAACAAAAGCAGTCATGCAAATATCTTATTTAACACAGCACAGCAAAATGTGTTGCACCATTCAATCCCACTCATCCAGTCGGGGAGAATTAAATCGCATTCATTCGATGCGACGTTTCTTATGGGATTTAATGAACGACAACATTTTGACCCCAAACCGAGAGGATTCTGGGATGTTTGTGTTTTTTTTGTAATAACTCTGGAAGGAAACGTCGCAGCCCCATCAAGGTGGTACTCGTACTACTCGCCTCATCGAGAGGAATCCAAAGATATGAGTGATTAAGCTATGCGATATGAAATGGACGAGCGACCAATAAAACAACATGTATTATGGGGTTGAATGCTTTTTGCTATTCACAAAATAAAACAAAAGCAGTCATGCAAATATCTTATTTAACACAGCACAGCAAAATCTGTTGCACCATTCAATCCCGCTCATCCAGACGGGGAGAATTAAATCGCATTTATTCGATGCGACGTTCCTTTTGGGATTTAATGAACCACAACATATTGACCCCAAACCGAGAGGATTCTGGGATGTTTGTGGTTTTTTGGTAATAACTCTGGAAGACAACGTCGGAGACCCATCAAGGTGGTACTCGTACTGCTCGCCTCATCGAGAGGAATCCAAAGATATGAGTGGTTAAGCTATGGGATATGAAATGGACGAGCGACCAACAAAACAACATGTATTATGGGGTTGAATGCTTTTTGCTATTCACAAATTAAAACAAAAGCAGTCATGCAAATATCTGATTTAACACAGCACAGCAAAATCAGTTGCACCATTCAATTCCGCTCGTCCAGACGGGGAGAATTCAATCACATTTATTCGATGCAACGTTTCTTACGGGATTGAATGAGCGACAACATTTTGACCCCAAACCGAGAGGATTCTGGGATGTTTGTGTTTTTTTTGTAATAACTCTGGAAGGAAACGTCGCAGCCCCATCAAGGTGGTACTCGTACTGCTCGCCTCATCGAGAGGAATCCAAAGATATGAGTGATTAAGCTATGGGATATGAAATGGACGAGCGACCAATAAAACAACATGTATTATGGGGTTGAATGCTTTTTGCTATTCACAAAATAAAACAAAAGCAGTCATGCAAATATCTTATTTAACACAGCACAGCAAAATCTGTTGCACCATTCAATCCCGCTCATCCAGACGGGGAGAATTAAATTGCATTCATTCGATGGACGTTCCTTTTGGGATTTAATGAACCACAACATATTGACCCCAAACCGAGAGGATTCTGGGATGTTTGTGGTTTTTTGGTAATAACTCTGGAAGACAACGTCGGAGACCCATCAAGGTGGTACTCGTACTGCTCGCCTCATCGAGAGGAATCCAAAGATATGAGTGGTTAAGCTATGGGATATGAAATGGACGAGCGACCAATAAAACAACATGTATTATGGGGTTGAATACTTTTTGCTATTCACAAAATAAAACAAAAGCAGTAATGCAAATTTCTTATTTAACACAGCACAGCAAAATCAGTTGCACCATTCAATTCCGCTCGTCCAGACGGGGAGAATTCAATCACATTTATTCGATGCAACGTTTCTTACGGGATTGAATGAGCGACAACATTTTGACCCAAAACCGAGAGGATTCTGGGATGTTTGTGTTTTTTTTGTAATAACTCTGGAAGGAAACGTCGCAGCCCCATCAAGGTGGTACTCGTACTGCTCGCCTCATCGAGAGGAATCCAAAGATATGAGTGATTAAGCTATGGGATATGAAATGGACGAGCGACCAATAAAACAACATGTATTATGGGGTTGAATGCTTTTTGCTATTCACAAAATAAAACAAAAGCAGTCATGCAAATATCTTATTTAACACAGCACAGCAAAATCTGTTGCACCATTCAATCCCGCTCATCCAGACGGGGAGAATTAAATTGCATTCATTCGATGGACGTTCCTTTTGGGATTTAATGAACCACAACATATTGACCCCAAACCGAGAGGATTCTGGGATGTTTGTGGTTTTTTGGTAATAACTCTGGAAGACAACGTCGGAGACCCATCAAGGTGGTACTCGTACTGCTCGCCTCATCGAGAGGAATCCAAAGATATGAGTGGTTAAGCTATGGGATATGAAATGGACGAGCGACCAATAAAACAACATGTATTATGGGGTTGAATACTTTTTGCTATTCACAAAATAAAACAAAAGCAGTAATGCAAATTTCTTATTTAACACAGCACAGCAAAATCAGTTGCACCATTCAATTCCGCTCGTCCAGACGGGGAGAATTCAATCACATTTACTCAATGCGACGTTTCTTATGGGATTGAATGAGCGACAACATTTTGACCCCAAACCGAGAGGATTCTGGGATGTTTGTGATTTTTTTGTAATAACTCTGGAAGACAACGTCGCAGACCCATCAAGGTGGTACTCGTACTGCTCGCCTCATCGAGAGGAATCCAAAGATATGAGTGGTTAAGCTATGGGATATGAAATGGACGAGCGACCAATTAAACAACATGTATTATGGGGTTGAATGCTTTTTGCTATTCACAAATTAAAACAAAAGCAGTCATGCAAATATCTTATTTAACACAGCACAGCAAAATGTGTTGCACCATTCAATCCCACTCATCCAGTCGGGGAGAATTAAATCGCATTCATTCGATGCGACGTTTCTTATGGGATTTAATGAACGACAACATTTTGACCCCAAACCGAGAGGATTCTGGGATGTTTGTGTTTTTTTTGTAATAACTCTGGAAGGAAACGTCGCAGCCCCATCAAGGTGGTACTCGTACTGCTCGCCTCATCGAGAGGAATCCAAAGATATGAGTGATTAAGCTATGCGATATGAAATGGACGAGCGACCAATAAAACAACATGTATTATGGGGTTGAATGCTTTTTGCTATTCACAAAATAAAACAAAAGCAGTCATGCAAATATCTTATTTAACACAGCACAGCAAAATCTGTTGCACCATTCAATCCCGCTCATCCAGACGGGGAGAATTAAATCGCATTTATTCGATGCGACGTTCCTTTTGGGATTTAATGAACCACAACATATTGACCCCAAACCGAGAGGATTCTGGGATGTTTGTGGTTTTTTGGTAATAACTCTGGAAGACAACGTCGGAGACCCATCAAGGTGGTACTCGTACTGCTCGCCTCATCGAGAGGAATCCAAAGATATGAGTGGTTAAGCTATGGGATATGAAATGGACGAGCGACCAACAAAACAACATGTATTATGGGGTTGAATGCTTTTTGCTATTCACAAATTAAAACAAAAGCAGTCATGCAAATATCTGATTTAACACAGCACAGCAAAATCAGTTGCACCATTCAATTCCGCTCGTCCAGACGGGGAGAATTCAATCACATTTATTCGATGCAACGTTTCTTACGGGATTGAATGAGCGACAACATTTTGACCCCAAACCGAGAGGATTCTGGGATGTTTGTGGTTTTTTGGTAATAACTCTGGAAGGAAACGTCGCAGACCCATCAAGGTGGTACTCGTACTGCTCGCCTCATCGAGAGGAATCCAAAGATATGAGTGGTTAAGCTATGGGATATAAAATGGACGATCGACCAATAAAACAACATGTATTATGGGGTTGAATGCTTTTTTCTATTCACAAAATAAAACAAAAGCAGTCATGCAAATATCTTATTTAACACAGCACAGCAAAATCTGTTGCACCATTCAATCCCGCTCATCCAGACGGGGAGAATTAAATCGCATTTATTCGATGCGACGTTCCTTTTGGGATATAATGAACCACAACATATTGACCCCAAACCGAGAGGATTCTGGGATGTTTGTGGTTTTTTGGTAATAACTCTGGAAGGAAACGTCGGAGACCCACCAAGGTGGTACTCGTACTGCTCGCCTCATCGAGAGGAATCCAAAGATATGAGTGGTTAAGCTATGGGATATAAAATGGACGATCGACCAATAAAACAACATGTATTATGGGGTTGAATGCTTTTTTCTATTCACAAAATAAAACAAAAGCAGTCATGCAAATATCTTATTTAACACAGCACAGCAAAATCAGTTGCACCATTCAATCCCGCTCGTCCAGACGGGGAGAATTCAATCACATTTATTCGATGCGACGTTTCTTATGGGATTGAATGAGCGACAACATTTTGACCCCAAAACGAGAGGATTCTGGGATGTTTGTGGTTTTTTGGTAATAACTCTGGAAGAAAACGTCGCAGACCCATCATGGTGGTACTCGTACTGCTCGCCTTATCGAGAGGAATCCAAAGATATGAGTGGTTAAGCTATGGGATATAAAATGGACGCTCGACCAATAAAACAACATGTATTATGGGGTTGAATGCTTTTTTCTATTCACAAAATAAAACAAAAGCAGTCATGCAAATATCTTATTTAACACAGCACAGCAAAATGTGTTGCACCATTCAATCCCACTCATCCAGTCGGGGAGAATTAAATCGCATTCATTCGATGCGACGTTTCTTATGGGATTTAATGAACGACAACATTTTGACCCCAAACCGAGAGGATTCTGGGATGTTTGTGTTTTTTTTGTAATAACTCTGGAAGGAAACGTCGCAGCCCCATCAAGGTGGTACTCGTACTGCTCGCCTCATCGAGAGGAATCCAAAGATATGAGTGATTAAGCTATGGGATATGAAATGGACGAGCGACCAATAAAACAACATGTATTATGGGGTTGAATGCTTTTTGCTATTCACAAATTAAAACAAAAGCAGTCATGCAAATATCTGATTTAACACAGCACAGCAAAATCAGTTGCACCATTCAATTCCGCTCGTCCAGACGGGGAGAATTCAATCACATTTATTCGATGCAACGTTTCTTACGGGATTGAATGAGCGACAACATTTTGACCCCAAACCGAGAGGATTCTGGGATGTTTGTGGTTTTTTGGTAATAACTCTGGAAGGAAACGTCGCAGACCCACCAAGGTGGTACTCGTACTGCTCGCCTCATCGAGAGGAATCCAAAGATATGAGTGGTTAAGCTATGGGATATAAAATGGACGATCGACCAATAAAACAACATGTATTATGGGGTTGAATGCTTTTTTCTATTCACAAAATAAAACAAAAGCAGTCATGCAAATATCTTATTTAACACAGCACAGCAAAATCTGTTGCACCATTCAATCCCGCTCATCCAGACGGGGAGAATTAAATCACATTTATTCGATGCGACGTTCCTTTTGGGATATAATGAACCACAACATATTGACCCCAAACCGAGAGGATTCTGGGATGTTTGTGGTTTTTTGGTAATAACTCTGGAAGGAAACGTCGGAGACCCACCAAGGTGGTACTCGTACTGCTCGCCTCATCGAGAGGAATCCAAAGATATGAGTGGTTAAGCTATGGGATATAAAATGGACGATCGACCAATAAAACAACATGTATTATGGGGTTGAATGCTTTTTTCTATTCACAAAATAAAACAAAAGCAGTCATGCAAATATCTTATTTAACACAGCACAGCAAAATCAGTTGCACCATTCAATCCCGCTCGTCCAGACGGGGAGAATTCAATCACATTTATTCGATGCGACGTTTCTTATGGGATTTAATGAACGACAACATTTTGACCCCAAACCGAGAGGATTCTGGGATGTTTGTGTTTTTTTTGTAATAACTCTGGAAGGAAACGTCGCAGCCCCATCAAGGTGGTACTCGTACTGCTCGCCTCATCGAGAGGAATCCAAAGATATGAGTGATTAAGCTATGGGATATGAAATGGACGAGCGACCAATAAAACAACATGTATTATGGGGTTGAATGCTTTTTGCTATTCACAAAATAAAACAAATGCAGTCATGCAAATATCTTATTTAACACAGCACAGCAAAATCTGTTGCACCATTCAATCCCGCTCATCCAGACGGGGAGAATTAAATCGCATTCATTCGATGGACGTTCCTTTTGGGATTTAATGAACCACAACATATTGACCCCAAACCGAGAGGATTCTGGGATGTTTGTGGTTTTTTGGTAATAACTCTGGAAGACAACGTCGGAGACCCATCAAGGTGGTACTCGTACTGCTCGCCTCATCGAGAGGAATCCAAAGATATGAGTGGTTAAGCTATGGGATATGAAATGGACGAGCGACCAATAAAACAACATGTATTATGGGGTTGAATGCTTTTTGCTATTCACAAATTAAAACAAAAGCAGTAATGCAAATATATTATTTAACACAGCACAGCAAAATCAGTTGCACCATTCAATCCCGCTCGTCCAGACGGGGAGAATTCAATCACATTTATTCGATGCGACGTTTCTTATGGGATTGAATGAGCGACAACATTTTGACCCCAAACGAGAGGATTCTGGGATGTTTGTGGTTTTTTGGTAATAACTCTGGAAGAAAACGTCGCAGACCCATCATGGTGGTACTCGTACTGCTCGCCTTATCGAGAGGAATCCAAAGATATGAGTGGTTAAGCTATGGGATATAAAATGGACGATCGACCAATAAAACAACATGTATTATGGGGTTGAATGCTTTTTTCTATTCACAAAATAAAACAAAAGCAGTCATGCAAATATCTTATTTAACACAGCACAGCAAAATGTGTTGCACCATTCAATCCCACTCATCCAGTCGGGGAGAATTAAATCGCATTCATTCGATGCAACGTTTCTTATGGGATTTAATGAACGACAACATTTTGACCCCAAACCGAGAGGATTCTGGGATGTTTGTGTTTTTTTGTAATAACTCTGGAAGGAACCGTCGCAGCCCCATCAAGATGGTACTCGTACTGCTCGCCTCATCGAGAGGAATCCAAAGATATGAGTGATTAAGCTATGGGATATGAAATGGACGAGCGACCAATAAAACAACATGTATTATGGGGTTGAATGCTTTTTGCTATTCACAAAATAAAACAAAAGCAGTCATGCAAATATCTTATTTAACAAAGCACAGGAAAATCAGTTGCACCATTCAATCCCGCTCATCCAGACGGGGAGAATTAAATCGCATTCATTCGATGGACGTTCCTTTTGGGATTTAATGAACCACAACATATTGACCCCAAACCGAGAGGATTCTGGGATGTTTGTGGTTTTTTGGTAATAACTCTGGAAGACAACGTCGGAGACCCATCAAGGTGGTACTCGTACTGCTCGCCTCATCGAGAGGAATCCAAAGATATGAGTGGTTAAGCTATGGGATATGAAATGGACGAGCGACCAATAAAACAACATGTATTATGGGGTTGAATGCTTTTTGCTATTCACAAATTAAAACAAAAGCAGTAATGCAAATATATTATTTAACACAGCACAGCAAAATCAGTTGCACCATTCAATCCCGCTCGTCCAGACGGGGAGAATTCAATCACATTTATTCGATGCGACGTTTCTTATGGGATTGAATGAGCGACAACATTTTGACCCCAAACGAGAGGATTCTGGGATGTTTGTGGTTTTTTGGTAATAACTCTGGAAGAAAACGTCGCAGACCCATCATGGTGGTACTCGTACTGCTCGCCTTATCGAGAGGAATCCAAAGATATGAGTGGTTAAGCTATGGGATATAAAATGGACGATCGACCAATAAAACAACATGTATTATGGGGTTGAATGCTTTTTTCTATTCACAAAATAAAACAAAAGCAGTCATGCAAATATCTTATTTAACACAGCACAGCAAAATGTGTTGCACCATTCAATCCCACTCATCCAGTCGGGGAGAATTAAATCGCATTCATTCGATGCGACGTTTCTTATGGGATTTAATGAACGACAACATTTTGACCCCAAACCGAGAGGATTCTGGGATGTTTGTGTTTTTTTGTAATAACTCTGGAAGGAACCGTCGCAGCCCCATCAAGATGGTACTCGTACTGCTCGCCTCATCGAGAGGAATCCAAAGATATGAGTGATTAAGCTATGGGATATGAAATGGACGAGCGACCAATAAAACAACATGTATTATGGGGTTGAATGCTTTTTGCTATTCACAAAATAAAACAAAAGCAGTCATGCAAATATCTTATTTAACAAAGCACAGGAAAATCAGTTGCACCATTCAATTCCGCTCGTCCAGACGGGGAGAATTAAATCGCATTTATTCGATGCGACGTTCCTTTTGGGATTTAATGAACCACAACATATTGACCCCAAACCGAGAGGATTCTGGGATGTTTGTGGTTTTTTGGTAATAACTCTGGAAGACAACGTCGGAGACCCATCAAGGTGGTACTCGTACTGCTCGCCTCATCGAGAGGAATCCAAAGATATGAGTGGTTAAGCTATGGGATATGAAATGGACGAGCGACCAACAAAACAACATGTATTATGGGGTTGAATGCTTTTTGCTATTCACAAATTAAAACAAAAGCAGTCATGCAAATATCTGATTTAACACAGCACAGCAAAATCAGTTGCACCATTCAATCCCGCTCGTCCAGACGGGGAGAATTCAATCACATTTATTCGATGCGACGTTTCTTATGGGATTGAATGAGCGACAACATTTTGACCCCAAACGAGAGGATTCTGGGATGTTTGTGGTTTTTTGGTAATAACTCTGGAAGAAAACGTCGCAGACCCATCATGGTGGTACTCGTACTGCTCGCCTTATCGAGAGGAATCCAAAGATATGAGTGGTTAAGCTATGGGATATAAAATGGACGATCGACCAATAAAACAACATGTATTATGGGGTTGAATGCTTTTTTCTATTCACAAAATAAAACAAAAGCAGTCATGCAAATATCTTATTTAACACAGCACAGCAAAATGTGTTGCACCATTCAATCCCACTCATCCAGTCGGGGAGAATTAAATCGCATTCATTCGATGCAACGTTTCTTATGGGATTTAATGAACGACAACATTTTGACCCCAAACCGAGAGGATTCTGGGATGTTTGTGTTTTTTTGTAATAACTCTGGAAGGAACCGTCGCAGCCCCATCAAGATGGTACTCGTACTGCTCGCCTCATCGAGAGGAATCCAAAGATATGAGTGATTAAGCTATGGGATATGAAATGGACGAGCGACCAATAAAACAACATGTATTATGGGGTTGAATGCTTTTTGCTATTCACAAAATAAAACAAAAGCAGTCATGCAAATATCTTATTTAACAAAGCACAGGAAAATCAGTTGCACCATTCAATCCCGCTCATCCAGACGGGGAGAATTAAATCGCATTCATTCGATGGACGTTCCTTTTGGGATTTAATGAACCACAACATATTGACCCCAAACCGAGAGGATTCTGGGATGTTTGTGGTTTTTTGGTAATAACTCTGGAAGACAACGTCGGAGACCCATCAAGGTGGTACTCGTACTGCTCGCCTCATCGAGAGGAATCCAAAGATATGAGTGGTTAAGCTATGGGATATGAAATGGACGAGCGACCAATAAAACAACATGTATTATGGGGTTGAATGCTTTTTGCTATTCACAAATTAAAACAAAAGCAGTAATGCAAATATATTATTTAACACAGCACAGCAAAATCAGTTGCACCATTCAATCCCGCTCGTCCAGACGGGGAGAATTCAATCACATTTATTCGATGCGACGTTTCTTATGGGATTGAATGAGCGACAACATTTTGACCCCAAACGAGAGGATTCTGGGATGTTTGTGGTTTTTTGGTAATAACTCTGGAAGAAAACGTCGCAGACCCATCATGGTGGTACTCGTACTGCTCGCCTTATCGAGAGGAATCCAAAGATATGAGTGGTTAAGCTATGGGATATAAAATGGACGATCGACCAATAAAACAACATGTATTATGGGGTTGAATGCTTTTTTCTATTCACAAAATAAAACAAAAGCAGTCATGCAAATATCTTATTTAACACAGCACAGCAAAATGTGTTGCACCATTCAATCCCACTCATCCAGTCGGGGAGAATTAAATCGCATTCATTCGATGCGACGTTTCTTATGGGATTTAATGAACGACAACATTTTGACCCCAAACCGAGAGGATTCTGGGATGTTTGTGTTTTTTTGTAATAACTCTGGAAGGAACCGTCGCAGCCCCATCAAGATGGTACTCGTACTGCTCGCCTCATCGAGAGGAATCCAAAGATATGAGTGATTAAGCTATGGGATATGAAATGGACGAGCGACCAATAAAACAACATGTATTATGGGGTTGAATGCTTTTTGCTATTCACAAAATAAAACAAAAGCAGTCATGCAAATATCTTATTTAACAAAGCACAGGAAAATCAGTTGCACCATTCAATTCCGCTCGTCCAGACGGGGAGAATTAAATCGCATTTATTCGATGCGACGTTCCTTTTGGGATTTAATGAACCACAACATATTGACCCCAAACCGAGAGGATTCTGGGATGTTTGTGGTTTTTTGGTAATAACTCTGGAAGACAACGTCGGAGACCCATCAAGGTGGTACTCGTACTGCTCGCCTCATCGAGAGGAATCCAAAGATATGAGTGGTTAAGCTATGGGATATGAAATGGACGAGCGACCAACAAAACAACATGTATTATGGGGTTGAATGCTTTTTGCTATTCACAAATTAAAACAAAAGCAGTCATGCAAATATCTGATTTAACACAGCACAGCAAAATCAGTTGCACCATTCAATTCCGCTCGTCCAGACGGGGAGAATTCAATCACATTTATTCGATGCAACGTTTCTTACGGGATTGAATGAGCGACAACATTTTGACCCCAAACCGAGAGGATTCTGGGATGTTTGTGGTTTTTTGGTAATAACTCTGGAAGGAAACGTCGCAGACCCATCAAGGTGGTACTCGTACTGCTCGCCTCATCGAGAGGAATCCAAAGATATGAGTGGTTAAGCTATGGGATATAAAATGGACGATCGACCAATAAAACAACATGTATTATGGGGTTGAATGCTTTTTTCTATTCACAAAATAAAACAAAAGCAGTCATGCAAATATCTTATTTAACACAGCACAGCAAAATCTGTTGCACCATTCAATCCCGCTCATCCAGACGGGGAGAATTAAATCGCATTTATTCGATGCGACGTTCCTTTTGGGATATAATGAACCACAACATATTGACCCCAAACCGAGAGGATTCTGGGATGTTTGTGGTTTTTTGGTAATAACTCTGGAAGGAAACGTCGGAGACCCACCAAGGTGGTACTCGTACTGCTCGCCTCATCGAGAGGAATCCAAAGATATGAGTGGTTAAGCTATGGGATATAAAATGGACGATCGACCAATAAAACAACATGTATTATGGGGTTGAATGCTTTTTTCTATTCACAAAATAAAACAAAAGCAGTCATGCAAATATCTTATTTAACACAGCACAGCAAAATCAGTTGCACCATTCAATCCCGCTCGTCCAGACGGGGAGAATTCAATCACATTTATTCGATGCGACGTTTCTTATGGGATTGAATGAGCGACAACATTTTGACCCCAAAACGAGAGGATTCTGGGATGTTTGTGGTTTTTTGGTAATAACTCTGGAAGAAAACGTCGCAGACCCATCATGGTGGTACTCGTACTGCTCGCCTTATCGAGAGGAATCCAAAGATATGAGTGGTTAAGCTATGGGATATAAAATGGACGCTCGACCAATAAAACAACATGTATTATGGGGTTGAATGCTTTTTTCTATTCACAAAATAAAACAAAAGCAGTCATGCAAATATCTTATTTAACACAGCACAGCAAAATGTGTTGCACCATTCAATCCCACTCATCCAGTCGGGGAGAATTAAATCGCATTCATTCGATGCGACGTTTCTTATGGGATTTAATGAACGACAACATTTTGACCCCAAACCGAGAGGATTCTGGGATGTTTGTGTTTTTTTTGTAATAACTCTGGAAGGAAACGTCGCAGCCCCATCAAGGTGGTACTCGTACTGCTCGCCTCATCGAGAGGAATCCAAAGATATGAGTGATTAAGCTATGGGATATGAAATGGACGAGCGACCAATAAAACAACATGTATTATGGGGTTGAATGCTTTTTGCTATTCACAAATTAAAACAAAAGCAGTCATGCAAATATCTGATTTAACACAGCACAGCAAAATCAGTTGCACCATTCAATTCCGCTCGTCCAGACGGGGAGAATTCAATCACATTTATTCGATGCAACGTTTCTTACGGGATTGAATGAGCGACAACATTTTGACCCCAAACCGAGAGGATTCTGGGATGTTTGTGGTTTTTTGGTAATAACTCTGGAAGGAAACGTCGCAGACCCACCAAGGTGGTACTCGTACTGCTCGCCTCATCGAGAGGAATCCAAAGATATGAGTGGTTAAGCTATGGGATATAAAATGGACGATCGACCAATAAAACAACATGTATTATGGGGTTGAATGCTTTTTTCTATTCACAAAATAAAACAAAAGCAGTCATGCAAATATCTTATTTAACACAGCACAGCAAAATCTGTTGCACCATTCAATCCCGCTCATCCAGACGGGGAGAATTAAATCACATTTATTCGATGCGACGTTCCTTTTGGGATATAATGAACCACAACATATTGACCCCAAACCGAGAGGATTCTGGGATGTTTGTGGTTTTTTGGTAATAACTCTGGAAGGAAACGTCGGAGACCCACCAAGGTGGTACTCGTACTGCTCGCCTCATCGAGAGGAATCCAAAGATATGAGTGGTTAAGCTATGGGATATAAAATGGACGATCGACCAATAAAACAACATGTATTATGGGGTTGAATGCTTTTTTCTATTCACAAAATAAAACAAAAGCAGTCATGCAAATATCTTATTTAACACAGCACAGCAAAATCAGTTGCACCATTCAATCCCGCTCGTCCAGACGGGGAGAATTCAATCACATTTATTCGATGCGACGTTTCTTATGGGATTGAATGAGCGACAACATTTTGACCCCAAAACGAGAGGATTCTGGGATGTTTGTGGTTTTTTGGTAATAACTCTGGAAGAAAACGTCGCAGACCCATCATGGTGGTACTCGTACTGCTCGCCTTATCGAGAGGAATCCAAAGATATGAGTGGTTAAGCTATGGGATATAAAATGGACGCTCGACCAATAAAACAACATGTATTATGGGGTTGAATGCCTTTTTCTATTCCCAAAATAAAACAAAAGCAGTCATGCAAATATCTTATTTAACACAGCACAGCAAAATGTGTTGCACCATTCAATCCCACTCATCCAGTCGGGGAGAATTAAATCGCATTCATTCGATGCGACGTTTCTTATGGGATTTAATGAACGACAACATTTTGACCCCAAACCGAGAGGATTCTGGGATGTTTGTGTTTTTTTTGTAATAACTCTGGAAGGAAACGTCGCAGCCCCTTCAAGGTGGTACTCGTACTGCTCGCCTCATCGAGAGGAATCCAAAGATATGAGTGATTAAGCTATGGGATATGAAATGGACGAGCGACCAATAAAACAACATGTATTATGGGGTTGAATGCTTTTTGCTATTCACAAAATAAAACAAAAGCAGTCATGCAAATATCTTATTTAACACAGCACAGCGAAATCTGTTGCACCATTCAATCCCGCTCATCCAGACGGGGAGAATTAAATCGCATTCATTCGATGGACGTTCCTTTTGGGATTTAATGAACCACAACATATTGACCCCAAACCGAGAGGATTCTGGGATGTTTGTGGTTTTTTGGTAATAACTCTGGAAGACAACGTCGGAGACCCATCAAGGTGGTACTCGTACTGCTCGCCTCATCGAGAGGAATCCAAAGATATGAGTGGTTAAGCTATGGGATATGAAATGGACGAGCGACCAATAAAACAACATGTATTATGGGGTTGAATGCTTTTTGCTATTCACAAATTAAAACAAAAGCAGTAATGCAAATATATTATTTAACACAGCACAGCAAAATCAGTTGCACCATTCAATCCCGCTCGTCCAGACGGGGAGAATTCAATCACATTTATTCGATGCGACGTTTCTTATGGGATTGAATGAGCGACAACATTTTGACCCCAAACGAGAGGATTCTGGGATGTTTGTGGTTTTTTGGTAATAACTCTGGAAGAAAACGTCGCAGACCCATCATGGTGGTACTCGTACTGCTCGCCTTATCGAGAGGAATCCAAAGATATGAGTGTTTAAGCTATGGGATATAAAATGGACGATCGACCAATAAAACAACATGTATTATGGGGTTGAATGCTTTTTTCTATTCACAAAATAAAACAAAAGCAGTCATGCAAATATCTTATTTAACACAGCACAGCAAAATGTGTTGCACCATTCAATCCCACTCATCCAGTCGGGGAGAATTAAATCGCATTCATTCGATGCGACGTTTCTTATGGGATTTAATGAACGACAACATTTTGACCCCAAACCGAGAGGATTCTGGGATGTTTGTGTTTTTTTGTAATAACTCTGGAAGGAACCGTCGCAGCCCCATCAAGATGGTACTCGTACTGCTCGCCTCATCGAGAGGAATCCAAAGATATGAGTGATTAAGCTATGGGATATGAAATGGACGAGCGACCAATAAAACAACATGTATTATGGGGTTGAATGCTTTTTGCTATTCACAAAATAAAACAAAAGCAGTCATGCAAATATCTTATTTAACAAAGCACAGGAAAATCAGTTGCACCATTCAATTCCGCTCGTCCAGACGGGGAGAATTCAATCACATTTATTCGATGCGACGTTTCTTATGGGATTGAATGAGCGACAACATTTTGACCCCAAATCGAGAGGATTCTGGGATGTTTGTGGTTTTTTGGTAATAACTCTGGAAGAAAACGTCGCAGACCCATCATGGTGGTACTCGTACTGCTCGCCTCATCGAGAGGAATCCAAAGATATGAGTGGTTAAGCTATGGGATATAAAATGGACGATCGACCAATAAAACAACATGTATTATGGGGTTGAATGCTTTTTGCTATTCACAAAATAAAACAAAAGCAGTCATGCAAATATCTTATTTAACAAAGCACAGCAAAATCAGTTGCACCATTCAATTCCGCTCGTCCAGACGGGGAGAATTCAATCACATTTATTCGATGCGACGTTTCTTATGGGATTGAATGAGCGACAACATTTTGACCCCAAATCGAGAGGATTCTGGGATGTTTGTGGTTTTTTGGTAATAACTCTGGAAGAAAACGTCGCAGACCCATCATGGTGGTACTCGTACTGCTCGCCTCATCGAGAGGCATCCAAAGATATAAGTGGTTAAGCTATGGGATATAAAATGGACGATCGACCAATAAAACAACATGTATTATGGGGTTGAATGCTTTTTTCTATTCACAAAATTAAACAAAAGCAGTCATGCAAATATCTTATTTAACACAGCACAGCAAAATCAGTTGCACCATTCAATTCCGCTCGTCCAGACGGGGAGAATTCAATCACATTCATTCGATGCGACGTTTCTTATGGGATTGAATGAGCGACAACATTTTGACGCCAAACCGAGAGGATTCTGGGATGTTTGTGGTTTTTTTGTAATAACTCTGGAAGGAAACGTCGCAGACCCATCAAGGTGGTACTCCTACTGCTCGCCTCATCGAGAGGAATCCAAAGTTATGAGTGGTTAAGCTATGGGATATGAAATGGACGAGCGACCAATAAAACAACATGTATTATGGGGTTGAATACTTTTTGCTATTCACAAAATAAAACAAAAGCAGTAATGCAAATTTCTTATCTATCACAGCACAGCAAAATCAGTTGCACCATTCAATTCCGCTCGTCCAGACGGGGAGAATTCAATCACATTCATTCGATGCGACGTTTCTTATGGGATTGAATGAGCGACAACATTTTGACGCCAAACCGAGAGGATTCTGGGATGTTTGTGGTTTTTTTGTAATAACTCTGGAAGGAAACGTCGCAGACCCATCAAGGTGGTACTCCTACTGCTCGCCTCATCGAGAGGAATCCAAAGTTATGAGTGGTTAAGCTATGGGATATGAAATGGACGAGCGACCAATAAAACAACATGTATTATGGGGTTGAATACTTTTTGCTATTCACAAAATAAAACAAAAGCAGTAATGCAAATTTCTTATTTAACACAGCACAGCAAAATCAGTTGCACCATTCAATTCCGCTCGTCCAGACGGGGAGAATTCAATCACATTCATTCGATGCGACGTTTCTTATGGGATTGAATGAGCGACAACATTTTGACGCCAAACCGAGAGGATTCTGGGATGTTTGTGGTTTTTTTGTAATAACTCTGGAAGGAAACGTCGCAGACCCATCAAGGTGGTACTCCTACTGCTCGCCTCATCGAGAGGAATCCAAAGTTATGAGTGGTTAAGCTATGGGATATGAAATGGACGAGCGACCAATAAAACAACATGTATTATGGGGTTGAATACTTTTTGCTATTCACAAAATAAAACAAAAGCAGTAATGCAAATTTCTTATCTATCACAGCACAGCAAAATCAGTTGCACCATTCAATTCCGCTCGTCCAGACGGGGAGAATTCAATCACATTCATTCGATGCGACGTTTCTTATGGGATTGAATGAGCGACAACATTTTGACGCCAAACCGAGAGGATTCTGGGATGTTTGTGGTTTTTTTGTAATAACTCTGGAAGGAAACGTCGCAGACCCATCAAGGTGGTACTCCTACTGCTCGCCTCATCGAGAGGAATCCAAAGTTATGAGTGGTTAAGCTATGGGATATGAAATGGACGAGCGACCAATAAAACAACATGTATTATGGGGTTGAATACTTTTTGCTATTCACAAAATAAAACAAAAGCAGTAATGCAAATTTCTTATTTAACACAGCACAGCAAAATCAGTTGCACCATTCAATTCCGCTCGTCCAGACGGGGAGAATTCAATCACATTCATTCGATGCGACGTTTCTTATGGGATTGAATGAGCGACAACATTTTGACGCCAAACCGAGAGGATTCTGGGATGTTTTTGGTTTTTTTGTAATAACTCTGGAAGGAAACGTCGCAGACCCATCAAGGTGGTACTCGTACTGCTCGCCTCATCGAGCGAAATCCAAAGATATGAGTGATTAAGCTATGGGATATGAAATGGACGAGCGACCAATAAAACAACATGTATTATGGGGTTGAATGCTTTTTGCTATTCACAAAATAAAACAAAAGCAGTCATGCAAATATCTTATTTAACACAGCACAGCAAACTCAGTTGCACCATTCAATTCCGCTCGTCCAGACGGGGAGAATTCAATCACATTTATTCGATGCGACGTTTCTTATGGGATTGAATGAGCGACAACATTTTGACCCCAAACCGAGAAGATTCTGGGATGTTTGTGTTTTTTTTGTAATAACTCTGGAAGGAAACGTCGCAGACCCATCACGGTGGTACTCCTACTGCTCGCCTCATCGAGAGGAATCCAAATTTATGAGTGGTTAAGCTATGGGATATGAAATGGACGAGCGACCAATAAAACAACATGTATAATGGGGTTGAATTCTTTTTGCCATTCACAAAATAAAACAAAAGCAGTAATGCAAATTTCTTATTTAACACAGCACAGCAAAATCAGTTGCACCATTCACTTCCGCTCGTCCAGACGGGGAGAATTCAATCACATTCATTCGATGCGACGTTTCTTATGGGATTGAATGAGCGACAACATTTTGACCCCAAACCGAGAGGATTCTGGGATGTTTGTGGTTTTTTTGTAATAACTCTGGAAGCAAACGTCGCAGACCCATCAAGGTGGTACTCCTACTGCTCGTCGCATTGAGAGGAATCCAAATTTATGAGTGGTTAAGCTATGGGATATGAAATGGACGAGCGACCAATAAAACAACATGTATTATGGGGTTGAATACTTTTTGCTATTCACAAAATAAAACAAAAGCAGTAATGCAAATTTCTTATTTAACACAGCACAGCAAAATCAGTTGCACCATTCAATTCCGCTCGTCCAGACGGGGAGAATTCAATCACATTCATTCGATGCGACGTTTCTTATGGGATTGAATGAGCGACAACATTTTGACGCCAAACCGAGAGGATTCTGGGATGTTTGTGGTTTTTTTGTAATAACTCTGGAAGGAAACGTCGCAGACCCATCAAGGTGGTACTCGTACTGCTCGCCTCATCGAGAGGAATCCAAAGTTATGAGTGGTTAAGCTATGGGATATGAAATGGACGAGCGACCAATAAAACAACATGTATTATGGGGTTGAATACTTTTTGCTATTCACAAAATAAAACAAAAGCAGTAATGCAAATTTCTTATCTATCACAGCACAGCAAAATCAGTTGCACCATTCAATTCCGCTCGTCCAGACGGGGAGAATTCAATCACATTCATTCGATGCGACGTTTCTTATGGGATTGAATGAGCGACAACATTTTGACGCCAAACCGAGAGGATTCTGGGATGTTTGTGGTTTTTTTGTAATAACTCTGGAATGAAACGTCGCAGACCCATCAAGGTGGTACTCCTACTGCTCGCCTCATCGAGAGGAATCCAAAGTTATGAGTGGTTAAGCTATGGAATATGAAATGGACGAGCGACCAATAAAACAACATGTATTATGGGGTTGAATACTTTTTGCTATTCACAAAATAAAACAAAAGCAGTAATGCAAATTTCTTATTTAACACAGCACAGCAAAATCAGTTGCACCATTCAATTCCGCTCGTCCAGACGGGGAGAATTCAATCACATTCATTCGATGCGACGTTTCTTATGGGATTGAATGAGCGACAACATTTTGACGCCAAACCGAGAGGATTCTGGGATGTTTTTGGTTTTTTTGTAATAACTCTGGAAGGAAACGTCGCAGACCCATCAAGGTGGTACTCCTACTGCTCGCCTCATCGAGAGGAATCCAAATTTATGAGTGGTTAAGCTATGGGATATGAAATGGACGAGCGACCAATAAAACAACATGTATTATGGGGTTGAATACTTTTTGCTATTCACAAAATAAAACAAAAGCAGTAATGCAAATTTCTTATTTAACACAGCACAGCAAAATCAGTTGCACCATTCAATTCCGCTCGTCCAGACGGGGAGAATTCAATCACATTTACTCGATGCGACGTTTCTTATGGGATTGAATGAGCGACAACATTTTGACCCCAAACCGAGAGGATTCTGGGATGTTTGTGGTTTTTTTGTAATAACTCTGGAAGGAAACGTCGCAGACCCATCAAGGTGGTACTCCTACTGCTCGCCTCATCGAGAGGAATCCAAATTTATGAGTGGTTAAGCTATGGGATATGAAATGGACGAGCGACCAATAAAACAACATGTATTATGGGGTTGAATACTTTTTGCTATTCACAAAATAAAACAAAAGCAGTAATGCAAATTTCTTATTTAACACAGCACAGCAAAATCAGTTGCACCATTCAATTCCGCTCGTCCAGACGGGGAGAATTCAATCACATTCATTCGATGCGACGTTTCTTATGGGATTGAATGAGCGACAACATTTTGACGCCAAACCGAGAGGATTCTGGGATGTTTGTGGTTTTTTTGTAATAACTCTGGAAGAAAACGTCGCAGACCCATCAAGGTGGTACTCCTACTGCTCGCCTCATCGAGAGGAATCCAAAGTTATGAGTGGTTAAGCTATGGGATATGAAATGGACGAGCGACCAATAAAACAACATGTATTATGGGGTTGAATACTTTTTGCTATTCACAAAATAAAACAAAAGCAGTAATGCAAATTTCTTATTTAACACAGCACAGCAAAATCAGTTGCACCATTCAATTCCGCTCGTCCAGACGGGGAGAATTCAATCACATTCATTCGATGCGACGTTTCTTATGGGATTGAATGAGCGACAACATTTTGACGCCAAACCGAGAGGATTCTGGGATGTTTTTGGTTTTTTTGTAATAACTCTGGAAGGAAACGTCTCAGACCCATCAAGGTGGTACTCGTACTGCTCGCCTCATCGAGAGAAATCCAAAGATATGAGTGATTAAGCTATGGGATATGAAATGGACGAGCGACCAATAAAACAACATGTATTATGGGGTTGAATGCTTTTTGCTATTCACAAAATAAAACAAAAGCAGTCATGCAAATATCTTATTTAACACAGCACAGCAAAATCAGTTGCACCATTCAATTCCGCTCGTCCAGACGGGGAGAATTCAATCACATTTATTCGATGCGACGTTTCTTATGGGATTGAATGAGCGACAACATTTTGACCCCAAACCGAGAGAATTCTGGGATGTTTGTGGTTTTTTTGTAATAACTCTGGAAGGAAACGTCACAAACCCATCAAGGTGGTACTCCTACTGCTCGCCTCATCGAGAGGAATCCAAATTTATGAGTGGTTAAGCTATGGGATATGAAATGGACGAGCGACCAATAAAACAACATGTATTATGGGGTTGAATACTTTTTGCTATTCACAAAATAAAACAAAAGCAGTAATGCAAATTTCTTATTTAACACAGCACAGCAAAATCAGTTGCACCATTCAATTCCGCTCGTCCAGACGGGGAGAATTCAATCACATTTACTCGATGCGACGTTTCTTATGGGATTGAATGAGCGACAACATTTTGACCCCAAACCGAGAGGATTCTGGGATGTTTGTGGTTTTTTTGTAATAACTCTGGAAGGAAACGTCGCAGACCCATCAAGGTGGTAATCCTACTGCTCGCCTCATCGAGAGGAATCCAAAGTTATGAGTGGTTAAGCTATGGGATATGAAATGGACGAGCGACCAATAAAAAAACATGTATTATGGGGTTGAATACTTTTTGCTATTCACAAAATAAAACAAAAGCAGTAATGCAAATTTCTTATTTAACACAGCACAGCAAAATCAGTTGCACCATTCAATTCCGCTCGTCTAGACGGGGAGAATTCAATCACATTCATTCGATGCGACGTTTCTTATGGGATTGAATGAGCGACAACATTTTGATGCCAAACCGAGAGGATTCTGGGATGTTTTTAGTTTTTTTGTAATAACTCTGGAAGGAAACGTCGCAGACCCATCAAGGTGGTACTCATACTGCTCGCCTCATCGAAAGAAATCCAAAGATATGAGTGGTTAAGCTATGGGATATGAAATGGACGAGCGACCAATAAAACAACATGTATTATGGGGTTGAATACTTTTTGCTATTCACAAAATAAAACAAAAGCAGTAATGCAAATTTCTTATCTATCACAGCACAGCAAAATCAGTTGCACCATTCAATTCCGCTCGTCCAGACGGGGAGAATTCAATCACATTCATTCGATGCGACGTTTCTTATGGGATTGAATGAGCGACAACATTTTGACGCCAAACCGAGAGGATTCTGGGATGTTTGTGGTTTTTTTGTAATAACTCTGGAAGGAAACGTCGCAGACCCATCAAGGTGGTACTCCTACTGCTCGGCTCATCGAGAGGAATCCAAAGTTATGAGTGGTTAAGCTATGGGATATGAAATGGACGAGCGACCAATAAAACAACATGTATTATGGGGTTGAATACTTTTTGCTATTCACAAAATAAAACAAAAGCAGTAATGCTAATTTCTTATTTAACACAGCACAGCAAAATCAGTTGCACCATTCAATTCCGCTCGTCCAGACGGGGAGAATTCAATCACATTCATTCGATGCGACGTTTCTTATGGGATTGAATGAGCGACAACATTTTGACGCCAAACCGAGAGGATTCTGGGATGTTTTTGGTTTTTTTGTAATAACTCTGGAAGGAAACGTCGCAGACCCATCAAGGTGGTACTCGTACTGCTCGCCTCATCGAGAGAAATCCAAAGATATGAGTGGTTAAGCTATGGGATATGAAATGGACGAGCGACCAATAAAACAACATGTATTATGGGGTTGAATACTTTTTGCTATTCACAAAATAAAACAAAAGCAGTAATGCAAATTTCTTATTTAACACAGCACAGCAAAATCAGTTGCACCATTCAATTCCGCTCGTCCAGACGGGGAGAATTCAATCACATTCATTCGATGCGACGTTTCTTATGGGATTGAATGAGCGACAACATTTTGACCCCAAACCGAGAGAATTCTGGGATGTTTGTGGTTTTTTTGTAATAACTCTGGAAGGAAACGTCGCAGACCCATCAAGGTGGTACTCCTACTGCTCGCCTCATCGAGAGGAATCCAAATTTATGAGTGGTTAAGCTATGGGATATGAAATGGACGAGCGACCAATAAAACAACATGTATTATGGGGTTGAATACTTTTTGCTATTCACAAAATAAAACAAAAGGAGTAATGCAAATTTCTTATTTAACAGAGCACAGCAAAATCATTTGCACCATTCAATTCCGCTCGTCCAGACGGGGAGAATTCAATCACATTTACTCGATGCGACGTTTCTTATGGGATTGAATGAGCGACAACATTTTGACCCCAAACCGAGAGGATTCTGGGATGTTTGTGGTTTTTTTATAATAACTCTGGAAGGAAACGTCGCAGACCCATCAAGGTGGTAATCCTACTGCTCGCCTCATCGAGAGGAATCCAAAGTTATGAGTGGTTAAGCTATGGGATATGAAATGGACGAGCGACCAATAAAAAAACATGTATTATGGGGTTGAATACTTTTTGCTATTCACAAAATAAAACAAAAGCAGTAATGCAAATTTCTTATTTAACACAGCACAGCAAAATCAGTTGCACCATTCAATTCCGCTCGTCCAGACGGGGAGAATTCAATCACATTCATTCGATGCGACGTTTCTTATGGGATTGAATGAGCGACAACATTTTGATGCCAAACCGAGAGGATTCTGGGATGTTTTTGGTTTTTTTTGTAATAACTCTGGAAGGAAACGTCGCAGACCCATCAAGGTGGTACTCATACTGCTCGCCTCATCGAGAGAAATCCAAAGATATGAGTGATTAAGCTATGGGATATGAAATGGACGAGCGACCAATAAAACAACATGTATTATGGGGTTGAATGCTTTTTGCTATTCACAAAATAAAACAAAAGCAGTCATGCAAATATCTTATTTAACACAGCACAGCAAAATCAGTTGCACCATTCAATTCCGCTCGTCCAGACGGGGAGAATTCAATCACATTTACTTGATGCGACGTTTCTTATGGGATTGAATGAGCGACAACATTTTGACCCCAAACCGAGAGGATTCTGGGATGTTTGTGGTTTTTTTTTAATAACTCTGGAAGGAAACGTCGCAGACCCATCAAGGTGGTAATCCTACTGCTCGCCTCATCGAGAGGAATCCAAAGTTATGAGTGGTTAAGCTATGGGATATGAAATGGACGAGCGACCAATAAAAAAACATGTATTATGGGGTTGAATACTTTTTGCTATTCACAAAATAAAACAAAAGCAGTAATGCAAATTTCTTATTTAACACAGCACAGCAAAATCAGTTGCACCATTCAATTCCGCTCGTCCAGACGGGGAGAATTCAATCACATTCATTCGATGCGACGTTTCTTATGGGATTGAATGAGCGACAACATTTTGATGCCAAACCGAGAGGATTCTGGGATGTTTTTGGTTTTTTTGTAATAACTCTGGAAGGAAACGTCGCAGACCCATCAAGGTGGTACTCATACTGCTCGCCTCATCGAGAGAAATCCAAATATATGAGTGGTTAAGCTATGGGATATGAAATGGACGAGCGACCAATAAAACAACATGTATTATGGGGTTGAATACTTTTTGCTATTCACAAAATAAAACAAAAGCAGTAATGCAAATTTCTTATCTATCACAGCACAGCAAAATCAGTTGCACCATTCAATTCCGCTCGTCCAGACGGGGAGAATTCAATCACATTCATTCGATGCGACGTTTCTTATGGGATTGAATGAGCGACAACATTTTGACGCCAAACCGAGAGGATTCTGGGATGTTTGTGGTTTTTTTGTAATAACTCTGGAAGGAAACGTCGCAGACCCATCAAGGTGGTACTCCTACTGCTCGCCTCATCGAGAGGAATCCAAAGTTATGAGTGGTTAAGCTATGGGATATGAAATTGACGAGCGACCAATAAAACAACATGTATTATGGGGTTGAATACTTTTTGCTATTCACAAAATAAAACAAATGCAGTAATGCAAATTTCTTATTTAACACAGCACAGCAAAATCAGTTGCACCATTCAATTCCGCTCGTCCAGACGGGGAGAATTCAATCACATTCATTCGATGCGACGTTTCTTATGGGATTGAATGAGCGACAACATTTTGACGCCAAACCGAGAGGATTCTGGGATGTTTTTGTTTTTTTTGTAATAACTCTGGAAGGAAACGTCGCAGACCCATCAAGGTGGTACTCGTACTGCTCGCCTCATCGAGAGAAATCCAACGATATGAGTGATTAAGCTATGGGATATGAAATGGACGAGCGACCAATAAAACAACATGTATTATGGGGTTGAATGCTTTTTGCTATTCACAAAATAAAACAAAAGCAGTCATGCAAATATCTTATTTAACACAGCACAGCAAAATCAGTTGCACCATTCAATTCCGCTCGTCCAGACGGGGAGAATTCAATCACATTCATTCGATGCGACGTTTCTTATGGGATTGAATGAGCGACAACATTTTGACGCCAAACCGAGAGGATTCTGGGATGTTTTTGTTTTTTTTGTAATAACTCTGGAAGGAAACGTCGCAGACCCATCAAGGTGGTACTCGTACTGCTCGCCTCATCGAGAGAAATCCAAAGATATGAGTGATTAAGCTATGGGATATGAAATGGACGAGCGACCAATAAAACAACATGTATTATGGAGTTGAATGCTTTTTGCTATTCACAAAATAAAACAAAAGCAGTCATGCAAATATCTTATTTAACACAGCACAGCAAAATCAGTTGCACCATTCAATTCCGCTCGTCCAGACGGGGAGAATTCAATCACATTTATTCGATGCGACGTTTCTTATGGGATTGAATGAGCGACAACATTTTGACCCCAAACCGAGAGAATTCTGGGATGTTTGTGTTTTTTTTGTAATAACTCTGGAAGGAAACGTCGCAGACCCATCAAGGTGGTACTCCTACTGCTCGCCTCATCGAGAGGAATCCAAATTTATGAGTGGTTAAGCTATGGGATATGAAATGGACGAGCGACCAATAAAACAACATGTATTATGGGGTTGAATACTTTTTGCTATTCACAAAATAAAACAAAAGGAGTAATGCAAATTTCTTATTTAACACAGCACAGCAAAATCAGTTGCACCATTCAATTCCGCTCGTCCAGACGGGGAGAATTCAATCACATTTACTCGATGCGACGTTTCTTATGGGATTGAATGAGCGACAACATTTTGACCCCAAACCGAGAGGATTCTGGGATGTTTGTGGTTTTTTTGTAATAACTCTGGAAGGAAACGTCGCAGACCCATCAAGGTGGTAATCCTACTGCTCGCCTCATCGAGAGGAATCCAAAGTTATGAGTGGTTAAGCTATGGGATATGAAATGGACGAGCGACCAATAAAAAAACATGTATTATGGGGTTGAATACTTTTTGCTATTCACAAAATAAAACAAAAGCAGTAATGCAAATTTCTTATTTAACACAGCACAGCAAAATCAGTTGCACCATTCAATTCCGCTCGTCCAGACGGGGAGAATTCAATCACATTCATTCGATGCGACGTTTCTTATGGGATTGAATGAGCGACAACATTTTGATGCCAAACCGAGAGGATTCTGGGATGTTTTTGGTTTTTTTGTAATAACTCTGGAAGGAAACGTCGCAGACACATCAAGGTGGTACTCATACTGCTCGCCTCATCGAGAGAAATCCAAAGATATGAGTGATTAAGCTATGGGATATGAAATGGACGAGCGACCAATAAAACAACATGTATTATGGGGTTGAATGCTTTTTGCTATTCACAAAATAAAACAAAAGCAGTCATGCAAATATCTTATTTAACACAGCACAGCAAAATCAGTTGCACCATTCAATTCCGCTCGTCCAGACGGGGAGAATTCAATCACATTTACTCGATGCGACGTTTCTTATGGGATTGAATGAGCGACAACATTTTGACCCCAAACCGAGAGGATTCTGGGATGTTTATGGTTTTTTGGTAATAACTCTGGAAGGAAACGTCGCAGACCCATCAAGGTGGTACTCCTACTGCTCGCCTCATCGAGAGGAATCCAAAGTTATGAGTGGTTAAGCTATGGGATATGAAATGGACGAGCGACCAATAAAACAACATGTATTATGGGGTTGAATACTTTTTGCTATTCACAAAATAAAACAAAAGCAGTAATGCAAATTTCTTATTTAACACAGCACAGCAAAATCAGTTGCACCATTCAATTCCGCTCGTCAGACGGGGAGAATTCAATCACATTCATTCGATGCGACGTTTATTATGGGATTGAATGAGCGACAACATTTTGACGCCAAACCGAGAGGATTCTGGGATGTTTTTGTTTTTTTTGTAATAACTCTGGAAGGAAACGTCGCAGACCCATCAAGGTGGTACTCGTACTGCTCGCCTCATCGAGAGAAATCCAAAGATATGAGTGATTAAGCTATGAGATATGAAATGGACGAGCGACCAATAAAACAACATGTATTATGGGGTTGAATGCTTTTTGCTATTCACAAAATAAAACAAAAGCAGTCATGCAAATATCTTATTTAACACAGCACAGCAAAATCAGTTGCACCATTCAATTCCGCTCGTCCAGACGGGGAGAATTCAATCACATTTACTTGATGCGACGTTTCTTATGGGATTGAATGAGCGACAACATTTTGACCCCAAACCGAGAGGATTCTGGGATGTTTGTTGTTTTTTTGTAATAACTCTGGAAGGAAACGTCGCAGACCCATCAAGGTGGTAATCCTACTGCTCGCCTCATCGAGAGGAATCCAAAGTTATGAGTGGTTAAGCTATGGGATATGAAATGGACGAGCGACCAATAAAAAAACATGTATTATGGGGTTGAATACTTTTTGCTATTCACAAAATAAAACAAAAGCAGTAATGCAAATTTCTTATTTAACACAGCACAGCAAAATCAGTTGCACCATTCAATTCCGCTCGTCCAGACGGGGAGAATTCAATCACATTCATTCGATGCGACGTTTCTTATGGGATTGAATGAGCGACAACATTTTGATGCCAAACCGAGAGGATTCTGGGATGTTTTTGGTTTTTTTGTAATAACTCTGGAAGGAAACGTCGCAGACCCATCAAGGTGGTAATCCTACTGCTCGCCTCATCGAGAGGAATCCAAAGTTATGAGTGGTTAAGCTATGGGATATGAAATGGACGAGCGACCAATAAAAAAACATGTATTATGGGGTTGAATACTTTTTGCTATTCACAAAATAAAACAAAAGCAGTAATGCAAATTTCTTATTTAACACAGCACAGCAAAATCAGTTGCACCATTCAATTCCGCTCGTCCAGACGGGGAGAATTCAATCACATTCATTCGATGCGACGTTTCTTATGGGATTGAATGAGCGACAACATTTTGATGCCAAACCGAGAGGATTCTGGGATGTTTTTGGTTTTTTTGTAATAACTCTGGAAGGAAACGTCGCAGACACATCAAGGTGGTACTCATACTGCTCGCCTCATCGAGAGAAATCCAAAGATATGAGTGATTAAGCTATGGGATATGAAATGGACGAGCGACCAATAAAACAACATGTATTATGGGGTTGAATGCTTTTTGCTATTCACAAAATAAAACAAAAGCAGTCATGCAAATATCTTATTTAACACAGCACAGCAAAATCAGTTGCACCATTCAATTCCGCTCGTCCAGACGGGGAGAATTCAATCACATTTACTCGATGCGACGTTTCTTATGGGATTGAATGAGCGACAACATTTTGACCCCAAACCGAGAGGATTCTGGGATGTTTATGGTTTTTTGGTAATAACTCTGGAAGGAAACGTCGCAGACCCATCAAGGTGGTACTCCTACTGCTCGCCTCATCGAGAGGAATCCAAAGTTATGAGTGGTTAAGCTATGGGATATGAAATGGACGAGCGACCAATAAAACAACATGTATTATGGGGTTGAATACTTTTTGCTATTCACAAAATAAAACAAAAGCAGTAATGCAAATTTCTTATTTAACACAGCACAGCAAAATCAGTTGCACCATTCAATTCCGCTCGTCAGACGGGGAGAATTCAATCACATTCATTCGATGCGACGTTTATTATGGGATTGAATGAGCGACAACATTTTGACGCCAAACCGAGAGGATTCTGGGATGTTTTTGTTTTTTTTGTAATAACTCTGGAAGGAAACGTCGCAGACCCATCAAGGTGGTACTCGTACTGCTCGCCTCATCGAGAGAAATCCAAAGATATGAGTGATTAAGCTATGAGATATGAAATGGACGAGCGACCAATAAAACAACATGTATTATGGGGTTGAATGCTTTTTGCTATTCACAAAATAAAACAAAAGCAGTCATGCCAATATCTTATTTAACACAGCACAGCAAAATCAGTTGCACCATTCAATTCCGCTCGTCCAGACGGGGAGAATTCAATCACATTTACTTGATGCGACGTTTCTTATGGGATTGAATGAGCGACAACATTTTGACCCCAAACCGAGAGGATTCTGGGATGTTTGTTGTTTTTTTGTAATAACTCTGGAAGGAAACGTCGCAGACCCATCAAGGTGGTAATCCTACTGCTCGCCTCATCGAGAGGAATCCAAAGTTATGAGTGGTTAAGCTATGGGATATGAAATGGACGAGCGACCAATAAAAAAACATGTATTATGGGGTTGAATACTTTTTGCTATTCACAAAATAAAACAAAAGCAGTAATGCAAATTTCTTATTTAACACAGCACAGCAAAATCAGTTGCACCATTCAATTCCGCTCGTCCAGACGGGGAGAATTCAATCACATTCATTCGATGCGACGTTTCTTATGGGATTGAATGAGCGACAACATTTTGATGCCAAACCGAGAGGATTCTGGGATGTTTTTGGTTTTTTTGTAATAACTCTGGAAGGAAACGTCGCAGACCCATCAAGGTGGTACTCATACTGCTCGCCTCATCGAGAGAAATCCAAAGATATGAGTGGTTAAGCTATGGGATACGAAATGGACGAGCGACCAATAAAACAACATGTATTATGGGGTTGAATACTTTTTGCTATTCACAAAATAAAACAAAAGCAGTAATGCAAATTTCTTATCTATCACAGCACAGCAAAATCAGTTGCACCATTCAATTCCGCTCGTCCAGACGGGGAGAATTCAATCACATTCATTCGATGCGACGTTTCTTATGGGATTGAATGAGCGACAACATTTTGACGCCAAACCGAGAGGATTCTGGGATGTTTGTGGTTTTTTTGTAATAACTCTGGAAGGAAACGTCGCAGACCCATCAAGGTGGTACTCCTACTGCTCGCCTCATCGAGAGGAAGCCAAAGTTATGAGTGGTTAAGCTATGGGATATGAAATGGACGAGCGACCAATAAAACAACATGTATTATGGGGTTGAATACTTTTTGCTATTCACAAAATAAAACAAAAGCAGTAATGCAAATTTCTTATTTAACACAGCACAGCAAAATCAGTTGCACCATTCAATTCCGCTCGTCCAGACGGGGAGAATTCAATCACATTCATTCGATGCGACGTTTCTTATGGGATTGAATGAGCGACAACATTTTGACGCCAAACCGAGAGGATTCTGGGATGTTTTTGGTTTTTTTGTAATAACTCTGGAAGGAAACGTCGCAGACCCATCAAGGTGGTACTCGTACTGCTCGCCTCATCGAGAGAAATCCAAAGATATGAGTGATTAAGCTATGGGATATGAAATGGACGAGCGACCAATAAAACAACATGTATTATAGGGTTGAATACTTTTTGCTATTCACAAAATAAAACAAAAGCAGTAATGCAAATTTCTTATCTATCACAGCACAGCAAAATCAGTTGCACCATTCAATTCCGCTCGTCCAGACGGGGAGAATTCAATCACATTCATTCGATGCGACGTTTCTTATGGGATTGAATGAGCGACAACATTTTGACGCCAAACCGAGAGGATTCTGGGATGTTTGTGGTTTTTTTGTAATAACTCTGGAAGGAAACGTCGCAGACCCATCAAGGTGGTACTCCTACTGCTCGCCTCATCGAGAGGAATCCAAAGTTATGAGTAGTTAAGCTATGGGATATGAAATGGACGAGCGACCAATAAAACAACATGTATTATGGGGTTGAATACTTTTTGCTATTCACAAAATAAAACAAATGCAGTAATGCAAATTTCTTATTTAACACAGCACAGCAAAATCAGTTGCACCATTCAATTCCGCTCGTCCAGACGGAGAGAATTCAATCACATTTATTCGATGCGACGTTTCTTATGGGATTGAATGAGCGACAACATTTTGACCCCAAACCGAGAGAATTCTGGGATGTTTGTGTTTTTTTTTTTAATAACTCTGGAAGGAAACGTCGCAGACCCATCAAGGTGGTACTCCTACTGCTCGCCTCATCGAGAGCAATCCAAATTTATGAGTGGTTAAGCTATGGGATATGAAATGGACGAGCGACCAATAAAACAACATGTATTATGGGGTTGAATACTTTTTGCTATTCACAAAATAAAACAAAAGGAGTAATGCAAATTTCTTATTTAACACAGCACAGCAAAATCAGTTGCACCATTCAATTCCGCTCGTCCAGACGGGGAGAATTCAATCACATTTACTCGATGCGACGTTTCTTATGGGATTGAATGAGCGACAACATTTTGACCCCAAACCGAGAGGATTCTGGGATGTTTGTGGTTTTTTTGTAATAACTCTGGAAGGAAACGTCGCAGACCCATCAAGGTGGTAATCCTACTGCTCGCCTCATCGAGAGGAATCCAAAGTTATGAGTGGTTAAGCTATGGGATATGAAATGGACGAGCGACCAATAAAAAAAACATGTATTATGGGGTTGAATACTTTTTGCTATTCACAAAATAAAACAAAAGCAGTAATGCAAATTTCTTATTTAACACAGCACAGCAAAATCAGTTGCACCATTCAATTCCGCTCGTCCAGACGGGGAGAATTCAATCACATTCATTCGATGCGACGTTTCTTATGGGATTGAATGAGCGACAACATTTTGATGCCAAACCGAGAGGATTCTGGGATTTTTTTGGTTTTTTTGTAATAACTCTGGAAGGAAACGTCGCAGACACATCAAGGTGGTACTCATACTGCTCGCCTCACCGAGAGAAATCCAAAGATATGAGTGATTAAGCTATGGGATATGAAATGGACGAGCGACCAATAAAACAACATGTATTATGGGGTTGAATGCTTTTTGCTATTCACAAAATAAAACAAAAGCAGTCATGCAAATATCTTATTTAACACAGCACAGCAAAATCAGTTGCACCATTCAATTCCGCTCGTCCAGACGGGGAGAATTCAATCACATTTACTCGATGCGACGTTTCTTATGGGATTGAATGAGCGACAACATTTTGACCCCAAACCGAGAGGATTCTGGGATGTTTGTGGTTTTTTGGTAATAACTCTGGAAGGAAACGTCGCAGACCCATCAAGGTGGTACTCCTACTGCTCGCCTCATCGAGAGGAATCCAAAGTTATGAGTGGTTAAGCTATGGGATATGAAATGGACGAGCGACCAATAAAACAACATGTATTATGGGGTTGAATACTTTTTGCTATTCACAAAATAAAACAAAAGCAGTAATGCAAATTTCTTATTTAACACAGCACAGCAAAATCAGTTGCACCATTCAATTCCGCTCGTCAGACGGGGAGAATTCAATCACATTCATTCGATGCGACGTTTATTATGGGATTGAATGAGCGACAACATTTTGACGCCAAACCGAGAGGATTCTGGGATGTTTTTGGTTTTTTTGTAATAACTCTGGAAGGAAACGTCGCAGACCCATCAAGGTGGTACTCGTACTGCTCGCCTCATCGAGAGAAATCCAAAGATATGAGTGATTAAGCTATGAGATATGAAATGGACGAGCGACCAATAAAACAACATGTATTATGGGGTTGAATGCTTTTTGCTATTCACAAAATAAAACAAAAGCAGTCATGCAAATATCCTATTTAACACAGCACAGCAAAATCAGTTGCACCATTCAATTCCGCTCGTCCAGACGGGGAGAATTCAATCACATTTACTCGATGCGACGTTTCTTATGGGATTGAATGAGCGACAACATTTTGACCCCAAACCGAGAGGATTCTGGGATGTTTGTGGTTTTTTGGTAATAACTCTGGAAGAAAACGTCGCAGACCCATCATGGTGGTACTCGTACTGCTCGCCTCATCGAGAGGAATCCAAAGATATGAGTGATTAAGCTATGGGATATGAAATGGACGAGCGACCAATAAAACAACATGTATTATGGGGTTGAATGCTTTTTGCTATTCACAAATTAAAACAAAAGCAGTAATGCAAAGGTAATACCATACGCAGTTAAAATAACACATCACATAAAGTCTTCTAAAGCTAACCAAATACTACACAAAGCTAGCGAATTATTATTAATAGAGAGAATACAGCACAATAGGAGTGAATTATCTTACATTTCGGAATCGCTAAAGCAGTTACACTTAGATATAAGCAATAGTGTATCTATGCATTATTGGGATATAATCGATAACATAACACAACAATCGGCTGATAATGTGTTTAAACTAACAAAAACTAACCAAATTAATAAATATTCTAGACTACATGATAAACAAATTCCTACTGAAAACCAAAAATGTAAAAACAAAACTGTACTGAACTTGACCAACACTGTATTAACCGGTGACATGGTCTCTGTCCTTTCTAAAGGCCTTAACTTTGCCGTTACCCCACGCACAATTCCAGTGGATGAGATAATTGCTGAGGTAGAATCAGCAGTTAGACTCCTTCCACATAATGAGGCAGAGATGACTAGACATGAGGTTGCTAAAATAATTGAGAATAGCAAAGTTCCAAAAGTAAATATTAGCTCTAACGAGGCAAAAGCCTTAAGAGAGCTGCGTGTAAATAAGGATATCCAAATCCTAGCAGCTGATAAAGGCCGCACTACTGTAGTGATGTCACGAGCCGATTATGATAATAAAATTAGAAATTTACTAGAGGAAAGTACCTACATTAAAATTAAACGAGATCCAACTAATACTTTAGAACGTAAGACCACTGCAATAATTGCAAATTCATTAATCCCTAAAAATGAGCAATACCTAATTAAGCCAAGGGCCTCAAAACCACCTAGACTCTATGGGCTACCAAAGATTCATAAAATCGGCATCCCATTACGACCCATAGTCAGTACAATTGGCTCTGCCACATATCAATTAGCAAAATATATAACCAAACAAATACAGCCCTACATCGGTAAGACATCTTCATTCATAAAAAATTCAGAACATCTTGTGAATGTGATTAAAGATATTAAACTTACTCCTGATTATATTCTGGTAAGTTTTGATGTGATTTCTCTATTCACTAAGGTTCCAGTGGACGAATCGCTTAAATTACTTGATACACTAGTAAAGAATACCGGTTTACAAAAAGATATTCCGAAACTTGCTGGCCATTGTTTAAATAACACTTACTTCTTATGGAGAGGGGATTTCTTTAAACAAAAGGAAGGAGCAGCAATGGGTTCTCCTTTATCCCCTGCTATAGCAAATTTGTACATGGAAAACTTTGAAATAAGAGCACTTGCCTCAAGCACATTAAAACCATCCTTTTGGTTTAGGTATGTGGATGACACTTTGGTTGTCTGGCCACATGGTAAAGATACACTTAATGATTTTCTAAATCATCTCAATGCACAAAACCCGGCCATCCAGTTCACCATGGAAATGGAGGTGAATAACACACTCCGATTCCTAGATATTTTGCTTGGACATGGCCTAAACGGTAAAATAACACACAGCGTTTACAGAAAGCAAACGCACACTGATGCCTATCTGAATGCAGAATCACATCATCATCCAGCTCAAAAATCCTCTCTTATCAAGACGCTCGTACATTGGGCGAAAACAGTGTCAGATGGTGAGAGTCTAGTGAGAGAGATTAAACACGTTAAAGACGCACTACGACAGAATGGCTACAATAATGCTCAAATTAACAGAGCACTGAATGCCAAATCACGATCGCAAAGAAATACTACTGAAAGCGACCAGATTGTTAAAACAATAAAAATTCCATATATCTCAGGAGTAACTGACAAATTAGCCCGCGTTTTGCAAAAGCAAAACATTACAGTAAGATTTGGTACAGTACACAAAATTCAAAAACTAGTATCTTGCACTAAAGACACATTACCTAAACTATCAACAGAAGGTGTATATCGGATTAATTGTTCATGTGGCAGCTGCTACATTGGGCAGACGGGACGTAACATCAGCATAAGACTAAAAGAACATCAGAGAAATATTAAATTATCTCAAACACAACTGTCGGCAGTGGCAGAACATGCTTGTCAACAAGGACACTCAATTGATTTTGACAATGTTGCAGTGGTGTGTAAAACTAATTATTACTGGCAAAGACTAATTAGAGAATCCATTGAAATTGAGAGGAACAAGAATAACTTTAATCGCTCTGACAGCTACCGGCTTAGTGCGGCCTGGAAGCGTATTATTAAATAATACACATTACATTTTGATTTAAAGAATTACTAATCTACAACTCATTACTAATCATAACCAATGACTGATTACTAATCGATTATATAATTACATTACCCCCCCCCCCCTCCGCCTCTAATCACTGCACCTGATGAGTTAAGTGATGACGTCACCCTGCTGCTCTATATAAAACCGGGAGCAAGTGAGGGCTTTACCATTCTGGCGAATTGCCCGATGATGCTGGAAGTATTTACCAGCGAAACGTCGTACTCAAACTGTAAATGTGGATTAACTCTTCAACACACCGGTGGGCTGAAGTAGTGAATTATTTGTCTTTTGTCAACGTGACACTTTTTTTGCTGATTGGCCGTGTCGGGTGGTGGAGGGTTACGACACATTTATAAATAAACGCGATCTAACCCAAAAACCTTTACTATGAGTAATGCAAATATCTGATTTAACACAGCACAGCAAAATCAATTGCACCATTCAATTCCGCTCGTCCAGACGGGGAGAATTCAATCACATTTATTCGATGCGACGTTTCTTACGGGATTGAATGAGCGACAACATTTTGACCCCAAACCGAGAGGATTCTGGGATGTTTGTGGTTTTTTGGTAATAACTCTGGAAGGAAACGTCGCAGACCCACGAAGGTGGTACTCGTACTGCTCGCCTCATCGAGAGGAATCCAAAGATATGAGTGGTTAAGCTATGGGATATAAAATGGACGATCGACCAATAAAACAACATGTATTATGGGGTTGAATGCTTTTTGCTATTCACAAAATAAAACAAAAGCAGTCATGCAAATATCTTATTTAACACAGCACAGCAAAATCAGTTCCACCATTCAATTCCGCTCGTCCAGACGGGGAGAATTCAATCACATTTATTCCATGTGACGTTTCTTATGGGATTTAATGAGCGACAACATATTGACCCCAAACCGAGAGGATTCTGGGATGTTTGTGTTTTTTTGGTAATAACTCTGGAAGGAAACGTCGCAGACCCATCAAGGTGGTACTCGTACTGCTCGCCTCATCGAGAGGAATCCAAAGATATGAGTGGATAAGCTATGGGATATGAAATGGATGAGCGACCAATAAAACAACATGTATTATGGGGTTGAATGCTTTTTGCTATTCACAAATTAAAACAAAAGCAGTAATGCAAATATATTATTTAACACAGCACAGCAAAATCAGTTGCACCATTCAATCCCGCTCGTCCAGACGGGGAGAATTCAATCACATTTATTCCATGTGACGTTTCTTATGGGATTTAATGAGCGGCAACATATTGACCCTAAACCGAGAGGATTCTGGGATGTTTGTGGTTTTTTGGTAATAACTCTGGAAGAGAACGTCGTAGACCCATCAAGGTGGTACTCGTACTGCTCGCCTCATCGAGAGGAATCCAAAGATATGAGTGGTTAAGCTATGGGATATGAAATTGACGAGCGACCAACAAAACAACATGTATTATGGGGTTGAATGCTTTTTGCTATTCACAAATTAAAACAAAAGCAGTAATGCAAATATCTGATTTAACACAGCACAGCAAAATCAGTTGCACCATTCAATTCCACTCGTCCAGACGGGGAGAATTCAATCACATTTATTCCATGTGACGTTTGTTATGGGATTTAATGAGCGACAACATTTTGACGCCAAACCGAGAGGATTCTGGAATGTTTGTGGTTTTTTGGTAATAACTCTGGAAGGAAACGTCGCAGACCCATCAAGGTGGTACTCGTACTGCTCGACTCATTGAGAGGAATCGAAAGATATGAGTGGTTAAGCTATGGGATATTAAATTGACGAGCGACCAACAAAACAACATGTATTATGGGGTTGGATGCTTTTTGCTATTCACAAATTAAAACAAAAGCAGTAATGCAAATATCTGATTTAACACAGCACAGCAAAATCAGTTGCACCATTCAATTCCACTCGTCCAGACGGGGAGAATTCAATCACATTTATTCGATGCGACGTTTCTTACGGGATTGAATGAGCGACAACATTTTGACCCCAAACCGAGAGGATTCTGGGATGTTTGTGGTTTTTTGGTAATAACTCTGGAAGGAAACGTCGCAGACCCACCAAGGTGGTACTGGTACTGCTCGCCTCATCGAGAGGAATCCAAAGATATGAGTGGTTAAGCTATGGGATATAAAATGGACGATCGACCAATAAAACAACATGTATTATGGGGTTGAATGCTTTTTTCTATTCACAAAATAAAACAAAAGCAGTCATGCAAATATCTTATTTAACACAGCACAGCAAAATGTGTTGGACCATTCCATCACGCTCATCCAGACGGGGAGAATTAAATCGCATTTATTCGATGCGACGTTTCTTATGGGATTTAATGAACGACAACATTTTGACCCCAAACCGAGAGGATTCTGGGATGTTTGTGTTTTTTTTTGTAATAACTCTGGAAGGAAACGTCGCAGCCCCATCAAGATGGTACTCGTACTGCTCGCCTCATCGAGAGGAATCCAACGATATGAGTGATTAAGCTATAGGATATGAAATGGACGAGCGACCAATAAAACAACATGTATTATGGGGATGAATGCTTTTTTCTATTCACAAAATAAAACAAAAGCAGTCATGCAAATATCTTATTTAACACAGCACAGCAAAATCTGTTGCACCATTCAATCCCGCTCATCCAGACGGGGAGAATTAAATCGCATTTATTCGATGCGACGTTTCTTATGGGATTTAATGAACGACAACATATTTACCCCAAACCGAGAGAATTCTGGGATGTTTTGTGGTTTTTTGGTAATAACTCTGGAAGAAAACGTCGCAGACCCATCAAGGTGGTGCTCGTACTGCTCGCCTCATCGAGAGGAATCCAAATATATGAGTGGATAAGCTATGGGATATGAAATGGACGAGCGACCAATAAAACAACATGTATTATGTGGTTGAATGCTTTTTGCTATTCACAAATTAAAACAAAAGCAGTAATGCAAATATATTATTTAACACAGCACAGCAAAATCAGTTGCACCATTCAATCCCGCTCGTCCAGACGGGGAGAATTCAATCACATTTATTCCATGTGACGTTTCTTATAGGATTTAATGAGCGGCAACATATTGACCCTAAACCGAGAGGATTCTGGGATGTTTGTGGTTTTTTGGTAATAACTCTGGAAGGAAACGTCGCAGACCCATCAAGGTGGTACTCGTACTGCTCGCCTCATCGAGAGGAATCCAACGATATGAGTGGTTAAGCTATGGGATATGAAATTGACGAGCGACCAACAAAACAACATGTATTATGGGGTTGAATGCTTTTTGCTATTCACAAATTAAAACAAAAGCAGTAATGCAAATATCTGATTTAACACAGCACAGCAAAATCAGTTGCACCATTCAATTCCACTCGTCCAGACGGGGAGAATTCAATCACATTTATTCCATGTGACGTTTCTTATGGGATTTAATGAGCGACAACATTTTGACGCCAAACCGAGAGGATTCTGGAATGTTTGTGGTTTTTTGGTAAAAACTCTGGAAGGAAACGTCGCAGACCCATCAAGCTGGTACTCGTACTGCTCGACTCATTGAGAGGAATCGAAAGATATGAGTGGTTAAGCTATGGGATATGAAATTGACGAGCGACCAACAAAACAACATGTATTATGGGGTTGGATGCTTTTTGCTATTCACAAATTAAAACAAAAGCAGTAATGCAAATATCTGATTTAACACAGCACAGCAAAATCAGTTGCACCATTCAATTCCACTCGTCCAGACGGGGAGAATTCAATCACATTTATTCGATGCGACGTTTCTTACGGGATTGAATGAGCGACAACATTTTGACGCCAAACCGAGAGGATTCTGGGATGTTTGTGGTTTTTTGGTAATAACTCTGGAAGGAAACGTCGCAGACCCACGAAGGTGGTACTCGTACTGCTCGACTCATCGAGAGGAATCCAAAGATATGAGTGGTTAAGCTATGGGATATAAAATGGACGATCGACCAATAAAACAACATGTATTATGGGGTTGAATGCTTTTTTCTATTCACAAAATAAAACAAAAGCAGTCATGCAAATATCTTATTTAACACAGCACAGCAAAATGTGTTGGACCATTCAATCACGCTCATCCAGTCGGGGAGAATTAAATCGCATTCATTCGATGCGACGTTTCTTATGGGATTTAATGAACGACAACATTTTGACCCCAAACCGAGAGGATTCTGGGATGTTTGTGTTTTTTTTTGTAATAACTCTGGAAGGAAACGTCGCAGCCCCATCAAGGTGGTACTCGTACTGCTCGCCTCATCGAGAGGAATCCAACGATATGAGTGATTAAGCTATGGGATATGAAATGGACGAGCGACCAATAAAACAACATGTATTATGGGGATGAATGCTTTTTTCTATTCACAAAATAAAACAAAAGCAGTCATGCAAATATCTTATTTAACACAGCACAGCAAAATCTGTTGCACCATTCAATCCCGCTCATCCAGACGGGGAGAATCAAATCGCTTTTATTCGATGCGACGTTTCTTATGGGATTTAATGAACGACAACATATTGACCCCAAACCGAGAGGATTCTGGGATGTTTGTGGTTTTTTGGTAATAACTCTGGAAGAAAACGTCGCAGACCCATCAAGGTGGTGCTCGTACTGCTCGCCTCATCGAGAGGAATCCAAAGATATGAGTGGTTAAGCTATGGGATATAAAATGGACGATCGACCAATAAAACAACATGTATTATGGGGTTGAATGCTTTTTTCTTTTCAACAAAAAAAAACAAAAGCAGTCATGCAAATATCTTATTTAACACAGCACAGCAAAATGTGTTGCACCATTCAATCCCGCTCATCCAGACGGGGAGAATTAAATCGCATTCATTCGATGCGACGTTTCTTATGGGATTTAATGAACGACAACATTTTGACCCCAAACCGAGAGGATTCTGGGATGTTTGTGTTTTTTTTTTAATAACTCTGGAAGGAAACGTCGCAGCCCCATCAAGCTGGTACTCGTACTGCTCGCCTCATCGAGAGGAATCCAAAGATATGAGTAATTAAGCTATGGGATATGAAATGGACGAGCGACCAATAAAACAACATGTATTATGGGGTTGAATGCATTTTGCTATTCACAAAAAAAAACAAAAGCAGTCATGCAAATATCTTATTTAACAAAGCACAGCAAAATCAGTTGCACCATTCAATTCCGCTCGACCAGACGGGGAGAATTCAATCACATTTATTCGATGCGACGTTTCTTATGGGATTTAATGAGCGACAACATTTTGACCCCAAATCGAGAGGTTTCTGGGATGTTTGTGGTTTTTTGGTAATAACTCTGGAAGAAAACGTAGCAGACCCATCAAGGTGGTGCTCGTACTGCTCGCCTCATCGAGAGGAATCCAAAGATATGAGTGGATAAGCTATGGGATATGAAATGGACGAGCGACCAATAAAACAACATGTATTATGGGGTTGAATGCTTTTTGCTATTCACAAATTAAAACAAAAGCAGTAATGCAAATATCTGATTTAACACAGCACAGCAAAATCAGTTGCACCATTCAATTCCACTCGTCCAGACGGGGAGAATTCAATCACATTTATTCCATGTGACGTTTCTTATGGGATTTAATGAGCGACAACATTTTGACGCCAAACCGAGAGGATTCTGGAATGTTTGTGTTTTTTTGGTAATAACTCTGGAAGGAAACGTCGCAGACCCACGAAGGTGGTACTCGTACTGCTCGAGTCATTGAGAGGAATCGAAAGATATGAGTGGTTAAGCTATGGGATATGAAATTGACGAGCGACCAACAAAACAACATGTATTATGAGGTTGGATGCTTTTTGCTATTCACAAATTAAAACAAAAGCAGTAATGCAAATATCTGATTTAACACAGCACAGCAAAATCAGTTGCACCATTCAATTCCACTCGTCCAGACGGGGAGAATTCAATCACATTTATTCGATGCGACGTTTCTTACGGGATTGAATGAGCGACAACATTTTGACCCCAAACCGAGAGGATTCTGGGATGTTTGTGGTTTTTTGGTAATAACTCTGGAAGGAAACGTCGCAGACCCACGAAGGTGGTACTCGTACTGCTCGCCTCATCGAGAGGAATCCAAAGATATGAGTGGTTAAGCTATGTGATATAAAATGGACGATCGACCAATAAAACAACATGTATTATGGGGTTGAATGCTTTTTTCTTTTCAACAAAAAAAAAACAAAAGCAGTCATGCAAATATCTTATTTAACACAGCACAGCAAAATGTGTTGCACCATTCAATCCCGCTCATCCAGACGGGGAGAATTAAATCGCATTCATTCGATGCGACGTTTCTTATGGGATTTAATGAACGACAACATTTTGACCCCAAACCGAGAGGATTCTGGGATGTTTGTGTTTTTTTTTTAATAACTCTGGAAGGAAACGTCGCAGCCCCATCAAGCTGGTACTCGTACTGCTCGCCTCATCGAGAGGAATCCAAAGATATGAGTAATTAAGCTATGGGATATGAAATGGACGAGCGACCAATAAAACAACATGTATTATGGGGTTGAATGCATTTTGCTATTCACAAAATAAAACAAAAGCAGTCATGCAAATATCTTATTTAACAAAGCACAGCAAAATCAGTTGCACCATTCAATTCCGCTCGACCAGACGGGGAGAATTCAATCACATTTATTCGATGCGACGTTTCTTATGGGATTTAATGAGCGACAACATTTTGACCCCAAATCGAGAGGTTTCTGGGATGTTTGTGGTTTTTTGGTAATAACTCTGGAAGAAAACGTAGCAGACCCATCAAGGTGGTGCTCGTACTGCTCGCCTCATCGAGAGGAATCCAAAGATATGAGTGGATAAGCTATGGGATATGAAATGGACGAGCGACCAATAAAACAACATGTATTATGGGGTTGAATGCTTTTTGCTATTCACAAATTAAAACAAAAGCAGTAATGCAAATATCTGATTTAACACAGCACAGCAAAATCAGTTGCACCATTCAATTCCACTCGTCCAGACGGGGAGAATTCAATCACATTTATTCCATGTGACGTTTCTTATGGGATTTAATGAGCGACAACATTTTGACGCCAAACCGAGAGGATTCTGGAATGTTTGTGTTTTTTTGGTAATAACTCTGGAAGGAAACGTCGCAGACCCACGAAGGTGGTACTCGTACTGCTCGAGTCATTGAGAGGAATCGAAAGATATGAGTGGTTAAGCTATGGGATATGAAATTGACGAGCGACCAACAAAACAACATGTATTATGGGGTTGGATGCTTTTTGCTATTCACAAATTAAAACAAAAGCAGTAATGCAAATATCTGATTTAACACAGCACAGCAAAATCAGTTGCACCATTCAATTCCACTCGTCCAGACGGGGAGAATTCAATCACATTTATTCGATGCGACGTTTCTTACGGGATTGAATGAGCGACAACATTTTGACCCCAAACCGAGAGGATTCTGGGATGTTTGTGGTTTTTTGGTAATAACTCTGGAAGGAAACGTCGCAGACCCACGAAGGTGGTACTCGTACTGCTCGCCTCATCGAGAGGAATCCAAAGATATGAGTGGTTAAGCTATGTGATATAAAATGGACGATCGACCAATAAAACAACATGTATTATGGGGTTGAATGCTTTTTTCTATTCACAAAATAAAACAAAAGCAGTCATGCAAATATCTTATTTAACACAGCACAGCAAAATGTGTTGGACCATTCAATCACGCTCATCCAGACGGGGAGAATTAAATCGCATTCATTCGATGCGACGTTTCTTATGGGATTTAATGAACGACAACATTTTGACCCCAAACCGAGAGGATTCTGGGATGTTTGTGTTTTTTTTTTGTAATAACTCTGGAAGGAAACGTCGCAGCCCCATCAAGGTGGTACTCGTACTGCTCGCCTCATCGAGAGGAATCCAACGATATGAGTGATTAAGCTATGGGATATGAAATGGACGAGCGACCAATAAAACAACATGTATTATGGGGTTGAATGCTTTTTTCTATTCACAAAATAAAACAAAAGCAGTCATGCAAATATCTTATTTAACACAGCACAGCAAAATGTGTTGGACCATTCCATCACGCTCATCCAGACGGGGAGAATTAAATCGCATTTATTCGATGCGACGTTTCTTATGGGATTTAATGAACGACAACATTTTGACCCCAAACCGAGAGGATTCTGGGATGTTTGTGTTTTTTTTTGTAATAACTCTGGAAGGAAACGTCGCAGCCCCATCAAGATGGTACTCGTACTGCTCGCCTCATCGAGAGGAATCCAACGATATGAGTGATTAAGCTATAGGATATGAAATGGACGAGCGACCAATAAAACAACATGTATTATGGGGATGAATGCTTTTTTCTATTCACAAAATAAAACAAAAGCAGTCATGCAAATATCTTATTTAACACAGCACAGCAAAATCTGTTGCACCATTCAATCCCGCTCATCCAGACGGGGAGAATTAAATCGCATTTATTCGATGCGACGTTTCTTATGGGATTTAATGAACGACAACATATTTACCCCAAACCGAGAGGATTCTGGGATGTTTTGTGGTTTTTTGGTAATAACTCTGGAAGAAAACGTCGCAGACCCATCAAGGTGGTGCTCGTACTGCTCGCCTCATCGAGAGGAATCCAAATATATGAGTGGATAAGCTATGGGATATGAAATGGACGAGCGACCAATAAAACAACATGTATTATGTGGTTGAATGCTTTTTGCTATTCACAAATTAAAACAAAAGCAGTAATGCAAATATATTATTTAACACAGCACAGCAAAATCAGTTGCACCATTCAATCCCGCTCGTCCAGACGGGGAGAATTCAATCACATTTATTCCATGTGACGTTTCTTATAGGATTTAATGAGCGGCAACATATTGACCCTAAACCGAGAGGATTCTGGGATGTTTGTGGTTTTTTGGTAATAACTCTGGAAGGAAACGTCGCAGACCCATCAAGGTGGTACTCGTACTGCTCGCCTCATCGAGAGGAATCCAACGATATGAGTGGTTAAGCTATGGGATATGAAATTGACGAGCGACCAACAAAACAACATGTATTATGGGGTTGAATGCTTTTTGCTATTCACAAATTAAAACAAAAGCAGTAATGCAAATATCTGATTTAACACAGCACAGCAAAATCAGTTGCACCATTCAATTCCACTCGTCCAGACGGGGAGAATTCAATCACATTTATTCCATGTGACGTTTCTTATGGGATTTAATGAGCGACAACATTTTGACGCCAAACCGAGAGGATTCTGGAATGTTTGTGGTTTTTTGGTAAAAACTCTGGAAGGAAACGTCGCAGACCCATCAAGCTGGTACTCGTACTGCTCGACTCATTGAGAGGAATCGAAAGATATGAGTGGTTAAGCTATGGGATATGAAATTGACGAGCGACCAACAAAACAACATGTATTATGGGGTTGGATGCTTTTTGCTATTCACAAATTAAAACAAAAGCAGTAATGCAAATATCTGATTTAACACAGCACAGCAAAATCAGTTGCACCATTCAATTCCACTCGTCCAGACGGGGAGAATTCAATCACATTTATTCGATGCGACGTTTCTTACGGGATTGAATGAGCGACAACATTTTGACGCCAAACCGAGAGGATTCTGGGATGTTTGTGGTTTTTTGGTAATAACTCTGGAAGGAAACGTCGCAGACCCACGAAGGTGGTACTCGTACTGCTCGACTCATCGAGAGGAATCCAAAGATATGAGTGGTTAAGCTATGGGATATAAAATGGACGATCGACCAATAAAACAACATGTATTATGGGGTTGAATGCTTTTTTCTATTCACAAAATAAAACAAAAGCAGTCATGCAAATATCTTATTTAACACAGCACAGCAAAATGTGTTGGACCATTCAATCACGCTCATCCAGTCGGGGAGAATTAAATCGCATTCATTCGATGCGACGTTTCTTATGGGATTTAATGAACGACAACATTTTGACCCCAAACCGAGAGGATTCTGGGATGTTTGTGTTTTTTTTTTGTAATAACTCTGGAAGGAAACGTCGCAGCCCCATCAAGGTGGTACTCGTACTGCTCGCCTCATCGAGAGGAATCCAACGATATGAGTGATTAAGCTATGGGATATGAAATGGACGAGCGACCAATAAAACAACATGTATTATGGGGATGAATGCTTTTTTCTATTCACAAAATAAAACAAAAGCAGTCATGCAAATATCTTATTTAACACAGCACAGCAAAATCTGTTGCACCATTCAATCCCGCTCATCCAGACGGGGAGAATCAAATCGCTTTTATTCGATGCGACGTTTCTTATGGGATTTAATGAACGACAACATATTGACCCCAAACCGAGAGGATTCTGGGATGTTTGTGGTTTTTTGGTAATAACTCTGGAAGAAAACGTCGCAGACCCATCAAGGTGGTGCTCGTACTGCTCGCCTCATCGAGAGGAATCCAAAGATATGAGTGGTTAAGCTATGGGATATAAAATGGACGATCGACCAATAAAACAACATGTATTATGGGGTTGAATGCTTTTTTCTTTTCAACAAAAAAAAACAAAAGCAGTCATGCAAATATCTTATTTAACACAGCACAGCAAAATGTGTTGCACCATTCAATCCCGCTCATCCAGACGGGGAGAATTAAATCGCATTCATTCGATGCGACGTTTCTTATGGGATTTAATGAACGACAACATTTTGACCCCAAACCGAGAGGATTCTGGGATGTTTGTGTTTTTTTTTTAATAACTCTGGAAGGAAACGTCGCAGCCCCATCAAGCTGGTACTCGTACTGCTCGCCTCATCGAGAGGAATCCAAAGATATGAGTAATTAAGCTATGGGATATGAAATGGACGAGCGACCAATAAAACAACATGTATTATGGGGTTGAATGCATTTTGCTATTCACAAAAAAAAACAAAAGCAGTCATGCAAATATCTTATTTAACAAAGCACAGCAAAATCAGTTGCACCATTCAATTCCGCTCGACCAGACGGGGAGAATTCAATCACATTTATTCGATGCGACGTTTCTTATGGGATTTAATGAGCGACAACATTTTGACCCCAAATCGAGAGGTTTCTGGGATGTTTGTGGTTTTTTGGTAATAACTCTGGAAGAAAACGTAGCAGACCCATCAAGGTGGTGCTCGTACTGCTCGCCTCATCGAGAGGAATCCAAAGATATGAGTGGATAAGCTATGGGATATGAAATGGACGAGCGACCAATAAAACAACATGTATTATGGGGTTGAATGCTTTTTGCTATTCACAAATTAAAACAAAAGCAGTAATGCAAATATCTGATTTAACACAGCACAGCAAAATCAGTTGCACCATTCAATTCCACTCGTCCAGACGGGGAGAATTCAATCACATTTATTCCATGTGACGTTTCTTATGGGATTTAATGAGCGACAACATTTTGACGCCAAACCGAGAGGATTCTGGAATGTTTGTGTTTTTTTGGTAATAACTCTGGAAGGAAACGTCGCAGACCCACGAAGGTGGTACTCGTACTGCTCGAGTCATTGAGAGGAATCGAAAGATATGAGTGGTTAAGCTATGGGATATGAAATTGACGAGCGACCAACAAAACAACATGTATTATGAGGTTGGATGCTTTTTGCTATTCACAAATTAAAACAAAAGCAGTAATGCAAATATCTGATTTAACACAGCACAGCAAAATCAGTTGCACCATTCAATTCCACTCGTCCAGACGGGGAGAATTCAATCACATTTATTCGATGCGACGTTTCTTACGGGATTGAATGAGCGACAACATTTTGACCCCAAACCGAGAGGATTCTGGGATGTTTGTGGTTTTTTGGTAATAACTCTGGAAGGAAACGTCGCAGACCCACGAAGGTGGTACTCGTACTGCTCGCCTCATCGAGAGGAATCCAAAGATATGAGTGGTTAAGCTATGTGATATAAAATGGACGATCGACCAATAAAACAACATGTATTATGGGGTTGAATGCTTTTTTCTTTTCAACAAAAAAAAAACAAAAGCAGTCATGCAAATATCTTATTTAACACAGCACAGCAAAATGTGTTGCACCATTCAATCCCGCTCATCCAGACGGGGAGAATTAAATCGCATTCATTCGATGCGACGTTTCTTATGGGATTTAATGAACGACAACATTTTGACCCCAAACCGAGAGGATTCTGGGATGTTTGTGTTTTTTTTTTAATAACTCTGGAAGGAAACGTCGCAGCCCCATCAAGCTGGTACTCGTACTGCTCGCCTCATCGAGAGGAATCCAAAGATATGAGTAATTAAGCTATGGGATATGAAATGGACGAGCGACCAATAAAACAACATGTATTATGGGGTTGAATGCATTTTGCTATTCACAAAATAAAACAAAAGCAGTCATGCAAATATCTTATTTAACAAAGCACAGCAAAATCAGTTGCACCATTCAATTCCGCTCGACCAGACGGGGAGAATTCAATCACATTTATTCGATGCGACGTTTCTTATGGGATTTAATGAGCGACAACATTTTGACCCCAAATCGAGAGGTTTCTGGGATGTTTGTGGTTTTTTGGTAATAACTCTGGAAGAAAACGTAGCAGACCCATCAAGGTGGTGCTCGTACTGCTCGCCTCATCGAGAGGAATCCAAAGATATGAGTGGATAAGCTATGGGATATGAAATGGACGAGCGACCAATAAAACAACATGTATTATGGGGTTGAATGCTTTTTGCTATTCACAAATTAAAACAAAAGCAGTAATGCAAATATCTGATTTAACACAGCACAGCAAAATCAGTTGCACCATTCAATTCCACTCGTCCAGACGGGGAGAATTCAATCACATTTATTCCATGTGACGTTTCTTATGGGATTTAATGAGCGACAACATTTTGACGCCAAACCGAGAGGATTCTGGAATGTTTGTGTTTTTTTGGTAATAACTCTGGAAGGAAACGTCGCAGACCCACGAAGGTGGTACTCGTACTGCTCGAGTCATTGAGAGGAATCGAAAGATATGAGTGGTTAAGCTATGGGATATGAAATTGACGAGCGACCAACAAAACAACATGTATTATGGGGTTGGATGCTTTTTGCTATTCACAAATTAAAACAAAAGCAGTAATGCAAATATCTGATTTAACACAGCACAGCAAAATCAGTTGCACCATTCAATTCCACTCGTCCAGACGGGGAGAATTCAATCACATTTATTCGATGCGACGTTTCTTACGGGATTGAATGAGCGACAACATTTTGACCCCAAACCGAGAGGATTCTGGGATGTTTGTGGTTTTTTGGTAATAACTCTGGAAGGAAACGTCGCAGACCCACGAAGGTGGTACTCGTACTGCTCGCCTCATCGAGAGGAATCCAAAGATATGAGTGGTTAAGCTATGTGATATAAAATGGACGATCGACCAATAAAACAACATGTATTATGGGGTTGAATGCTTTTTTCTATTCACAAAATAAAACAAAAGCAGTCATGCAAATATCTTATTTAACACAGCACAGCAAAATGTGTTGGACCATTCAATCACGCTCATCCAGACGGGGAGAATTAAATCGCATTCATTCGATGCGACGTTTCTTATGGGATTTAATGAACGACAACATTTTGACCCCAAACCGAGAGGATTCTGGGATGTTTGTGTTTTTTTTTTGTAATAACTCTGGAAGGAAACGTCGCAGCCCCATCAAGGTGGTACTCGTACTGCTCGCCTCATCGAGAGGAATCCAACGATATGAGTGATTAAGCTATGGGATATGAAATGGACGAGCGACCAATAAAACAACATGTATTATGGGGATGAATGCTTTTTTCTATTCACAAAATAAAACAAAAGCAGTCATGCAAATATCTTATTTAACAGAGCACAGCAAAATCTGTTGCACCATTCAATCCCGCTCATCCAGACGGGGAGAATTAAATCGCATTTATTCGATGCGACGTTTCTTATGGGATTTAATGAACGACAACATATTGACCCCAAACCGAGAGGATTCTGGGATGTTTGTGGTTTTTTGGTAATAACTCTGGAAGAAAACGTCGCAGACCCATCAAGGTGGTACTCGTACTGCTCGCCTCATCGAGAGGAATCCAAAGATATGAGTGGTTAAGCTATGGGATATAAAATGGACGATCGACCAATAAAACAACATGTATTATGGGGTTGAATGCTTTTTTCTTTTCACAAAAAAAAACAAAAGCAGTCATGCAAATATCTTATTTAACACAGCACAGCAAAATGTGTTGCACCATTAAATCCCGCTCATCCAGACGGGGAGAATTAAATCGCATTCATTCGATGCGACGTTTCTTATGGGATTTAATGAACGACAACATTTTGACCCCAAACCGAGAGGATTCTGGGATGTTTGTGTTTTTTTTTTAATAACTCTGGAAGGAAACGTCGCAGCCCCAGCAAGCTGGTACTCGTACTGCTCGCCTCATCGAGAGGAATCCAAAGATATGAGTAATTAAGCTATGGGATATGAAATGGACGAGCGACCAATAAAACAACATGTATTATGGGGTTGAATACTTTTTTCTATTCACAAAATTAAACAAAAGCAGTCATGCAAATATCTTATTTAACACAGCACAGCAAAATGTGTTGCACCATTCAATCCCGCTCGTCCAGACGGGGAGAATTCAATCACATTCATTCGATGCGACGTTTCTTATGGGATTTAATGAACGACAACATTTTGACCCCAAATCGAGAGGATTCTGGAATGTTTGTGGTTTTTTGGTAATAACTCTGGAAGAAAACGTCTCAGACCCATCAAGATGGTACTCGTACTGCTCGCCTCATCGAGAGGAATCCAAAGATATGAGTGGTTAAGCTATGGAATATAAAATGGACGATCGACCAATAAAACAACATGTATTATGGGGATGAATGCTTTTTTCTATTCACAAAATAAAACAAAAGCAGTCATGCAAATATCTTATTTAACACAGCACAGCAAAATCTGTTGCACCACTAAATCCCGCTCATCCAGACGGGGAGAATTAAATCGCATTTATTCGATGCGACGTATCTTATGGGATTTAATGAACGACAACATTTTGACCCCAAACCGAGAGGATTCTGGGATGTTTGTGGTTTTTTGGTAATAACTCTGGAAGGAAACGTCGCAGACCCACCAAGGTGGTACTCGTACTGCTCGCCTCATCGAGAGGAATCCAAAGATATGAGCGGTTAAGCTATGGGATATAAAATGGACGATCGACCAATAAAACAACATGTATTATGGGGTTGAATACTTTTTTCTATTCACAAAATTAAACAAAAGCAGTCATGCAAATATCTTATTTAACACAGCACAGCAAAATGTGTTGCACCATTCAATCCCGCTCGTCCAGACGGGGAGAATTCAATCACATTCATTCGATGCGACGTTTGTTATGGGATTTAATGAACGACAACATTTTGACCCCAAATCGAGAGGATTCTGGGATGTTTGTGGTTTTTTGGTAATAACTCTGGAAGAAAACGTCTCAGACCCATCAAGATGGTACTCGTACTGCTCGCCTCATCGAGAGGAATCCAAAGATATGAGTGGTTAAGCTATGGAATATAAAATGGACGATCGACCAATAAAACAACATGTATTATGGGGATGAATGCTTTTTTCTATTCACAAAATAAAACAAAAGCAGTCATGCAAATATCTTATTTAACACAGCACAGCAAAATGTGTTGCACCATTCAATCCCGCTCGTCCAGACGGGGAGAATTCAATCATATTCATTCGATGCGACGTTTCTTATGGGATTTAATGAACGACAACATTTTGACCCCAAATCGAGCGGATTCTGGGATGTTTGTGGTTTTTTGGTAATAACTCTGGAAGAAAACGTCTCAGACCCATCAAGGTGGTACTCGTACTGCTCGCCTCATCGAGAGGAATCCAAAGATATGAGCGGTTAAGCTATGGGATATAAAATGGACGATCGACCAATAAAACAACATGTATTATGGGTGTTGAATACTTTTTTCTATTCACAAAATTAAACAAAAGCAGTCATGCAAATATCTTATTTAACACAGCACAGCAAAATGTGTTGCACCATTCAATCCCGCTCGTCCAGACGGGGAGAATTCAATCACATTCATTCGATGCGACGTTTCTTATGGGATTTAATGAACGACAACATTTTGACCCCAAATCGAGAGGATTCTGGGATGTTTGTGTTTTTTTGGTAATAACTCTGGAAGAAAACGTCTCAGACCCATCAAGGTGGTACTCGTACTGCTCACCTCATCGCGAGGAATCCAAAGATATGAATGGTTAAGCTAAGGGATATAAAATGGACGATCGACCAATAAAACAACATGTATTATGGGGTTGAATACTTTTTTCTATTCACAAAATTAAACAAAAGCAGTCATGCAAATATCTTATTTAACACAGCACAGCAAAATGTGTTGCACCATTCAATCCCGCTCGTCCAGACGGGGAGAATTCAATCACATTCATTCGATGCGACGTTTCTTATGGGATTTAATGAACGACAACATTTTGACCCCAAATCGAGAGGATTCTGGGATGTTTGTGGTTTTTTGGTAATAACTCTGGAAGAAAACGTCTCAGACCCATCAAGATGGTACTCGTACTGCTTGCCTCATCGAGAGGAATCCAAAGATATGAGTGGTTAAGCTATGGAATATAAAATGGACGATCGACCAATAAAACAACATGTATTATGGGGATGAATGCTTTTTTCTATTCACAAAATAAAACAAAAGCAGTCATGCAAATATCTTATTTAACACAGCACAGCAAAATCTGTTGCACCACTAAATCCCGCTCATCCAGACGGGGAGAATTAAATCGCATTTATTCGATGCGACGTTTCTTATGGGATTTAATGAACGACAACATTTTGACCCCAAACCGAGAGGATTCTGGGATGTTTGTGGTTTTTTGGTAATAACTCTGGAAGGAAACGTCGCAGACCCACCAAGGTGGTACTCTTACTGCTCGCCTCATCGAGAGGAATCCAAAGATATGAGCGGTTAAGCTATGGGATATAAAATGGACGATCGACCAATAAAACAACATGTATTATGGGGTTGAATACTTTTTTCTATTCCCAAAATTAAACAAAAGCAGTCATGCAAATATCTTATTTAACACAGCACAGCAAAATGTGTTGCACCATTCAATCCCGCTCGTCCAGACGGGGAGAATTCAATCACATTCATTCGATGCGACGTTTCTTATGGGATTTAATGAACGACAACATTTTGACCCCAAATCGAGCGGATTCTGGGATGTTTGTGGTTTTTTGGTAATAACTCTGGAAGAAAACGTCTCAGACCCATCAAGGTGGTACTCGTACTGCTCGCCTCATCGAGAGGAATCCAAAGATATGAGTGGTTAAGCTATGGGATATAAAATGGACGATCGACCAATAAAACAACATGTATTATGGGGTTGAATACTTTTTTCTATTCACAAAATTAAACAAAAGCAGTCATGCAAATATCTTATTTAACACAGCACAGCAAAATGTGTTGCACCATTCAATCCCGCTCGTCCAGACGGGGAGAATTCAATCACATTCATTCGATGCGACGTTTCTTATGGGATTTAATGAGCGACAACATTTTGACCCCAAACCGAGAGGATTCTGGGAAGTTTGTGGTTTTTTGGTAATAACTCTGGAAGGAAACGTCGCAGACCCATCAAGGTGGTACTCGTACTGCTCGCCTCATCGAGTGGAATCCAAAGATATGAGTGGTTAAGCTATGGGATATGAAATGGACGAGCGACCAATAAAACAACATGTTTTATGGGGTTGAATACTTTTTTCTATTCACAAAATAAAACAAAAGCAGTCATGCAAATATCTTATTTAACACAGCACAGCAAAATCTGTTGCACCATTCAATCCCGCTCATCCAGACGGGGAGAATTAAATCGCATTTATTCGATGCGACGTTTCTTATGGGATTTAATGAACGACAACATTTTGACCCCAAACCGAGAGGATTCTGGGATGTTTGTGGTTTTTGGTAATAACTCTGGAAGGAAACGTCGCAGACCCACCAAGGTGGTACTCGTACTGCTGGCCTCATCGCGAGGAATCCAAAGATATGAGTGGTTAAGCTATGGGATATAAAATGGACGATCGACCAATAAAACAACATGTATTATGGGGTTGAATACTTTTTTCTATTCACAAAATTAAACAAAAGCAGTCATGCAAATATCTTATTTAACACAGCACAGCAAAATGTGTTGCACCATTCAATCCCGCTCGTCCAGACGGGGAGAATTCAATCACATTCATTCGATGCGACGTTTGTTATGGGATTTAATGAACGACAACATTTTGACCCCAAATCGAGAGGATTCTGGGATGTTTGTGGTTTTTTGGTAATAACTCTGGAAGAAAACGTCTCAGACCCATCAAGATGGTACTCGTACTGCTCGCCTCATCGAGAGGAATCCAAAGATATGAGTGGTTAAGCTATGGAATATAAAATGGACGATCGACCAATAAAACAACATGTATTATGGGGATGAATGCTTTTTTCTATTCACAAAATAAAACAAAAGCAGTCATGCAAATATCTTATTTAACACAGCACAGCAAAATGTGTTGCACCATTCAATCCCGCTCGTCCAGACGGGGAGAATTCAATCATATTCATTCGATGCGACGTTTCTTATGGGATTTAATGAACGACAACATTTTGACCCCAAATCGAGCGGATTCTGGGATGTTTGTGGTTTTTTGGTAATAACTCTGGAAGAAAACGTCTCAGACCCATCAAGGTGGTACTCGTACTGCTCGCCTCATCGAGAGGAATCCAAAGATATGAGCGGTTAAGCTATGGGATATAAAATGGACGATCGACCAATAAAACAACATGTATTATGGGTGTTGAATACTTTTTTCTATTCACAAAATTAAACAAAAGCAGTCATGCAAATATCTTATTTAACACAGCACAGCAAAATGTGTTGCACCATTCAATCCCGCTCGTCCAGACGGGGAGAATTCAATCACATTCATTCGATGCGACGTTTCTTATGGGATTTAATGAACGACAACATTTTGACCCCAAATCGAGAGGATTCTGGGATGTTTGTGTTTTTTTGGTAATAACTCTGGAAGAAAACGTCTCAGACCCATCAAGGTGGTACTCGTACTGCTCACCTCATCGCGAGGAATCCAAAGATATGAATGGTTAAGCTAAGGGATATAAAATGGACGATCGACCAATAAAACAACATGTATTATGGGGTTGAATACTTTTTTCTATTCACAAAATTAAACAAAAGCAGTCATGCAAATATCTTATTTAACACAGCACAGCAAAATGTGTTGCACCATTCAATCCCGCTCGTCCAGACGGGGAGAATTCAATCACATTCATTCGATGCGACGTTTCTTATGGGATTTAATGAACGACAACATTTTGACCCCAAATCGAGAGGATTCTGGGATGTTTGTGGTTTTTTGGTAATAACTCTGGAAGAAAACGTCTCAGACCCATCAAGATGGTACTCGTACTGCTTGCCTCATCGAGAGGAATCCAAAGATATGAGTGGTTAAGCTATGGAATATAAAATGGACGATCGACCAATAAAACAACATGTATTATGGGGATGAATGCTTTTTTCTATTCACAAAATAAAACAAAAGCAGTCATGCAAATATCTTATTTAACACAGCACAGCAAAATCTGTTGCACCACTAAATCCCGCTCATCCAGACGGGGAGAATTAAATCGCATTTATTCGATGCGACGTTTCTTATGGGATTTAATGAACGACAACATTTTGACCCCAAACCGAGAGGATTCTGGGATGTTTGTGGTTTTTTGGTAATAACTCTGGAAGGAAACGTCGCAGACCCACCAAGGTGGTACTCTTACTGCTCGCCTCATCGAGAGGAATCCAAAGATATGAGCGGTTAAGCTATGGGATATAAAATGGACGATCGACCAATAAAACAACATGTATTATGGGGTTGAATACTTTTTTCTATTCCCAAAATTAAACAAAAGCAGTCATGCAAATATCTTATTTAACACAGCACAGCAAAATGTGTTGCACCATTCAATCCCGCTCGTCCAGACGGGGAGAATTCAATCACATTCATTCGATGCGACGTTTCTTATGGGATTTAATGAACGACAACATTTTGACCCCAAATCGAGCGGATTCTGGGATGTTTGTGGTTTTTTGGTAATAACTCTGGAAGAAAACGTCTCAGACCCATCAAGGTGGTACTCGTACTGCTCGCCTCATCGAGAGGAATCCAAAGATATGAGTGGTTAAGCTATGGGATATAAAATGGACGATCGACCAATAAAACAACATGTATTATGGGGTTGAATACTTTTTTCTATTCACAAAATTAAACAAAAGCAGTCATGCAAATATCTTATTTAACACAGCACAGCAAAATGTGTTGCACCATTCAATCCCGCTCGTCCAGACGGGGAGAATTCAATCACATTCATTCGATGCGACGTTTCTTATGGGATTTAATGAGCGACAACATTTTGACCCCAAACCGAGAGGATTCTGGGAAGTTTGTGGTTTTTTGGTAATAACTCTGGAAGGAAACGTCGCAGACCCATCAAGGTGGTACTCGTACTGCTCGCCTCATCGAGTGGAATCCAAAGATATGAGTGGTTAAGCTATGGGATATGAAATGGACGAGCGACCAATAAAACAACATGTTTTATGGGGTTGAATACTTTTTTCTATTCACAAAATTAAACAAAAGCAGTCATGCAAATATCTTATTTAACACAGCACAGCAAAATGTGTTGCACCATTCAATCCCGCTCGTCCAGACGGGGAGAATTCAATCACATTCATTCGATGCGACGTTTCTTATGGGATTTAATGAACGACAACATTTTGACCCCAAATCGAGAGGATTCTGGGATGTTTGTGGTTTTTTGGTAATAACTCTGGAAGAAAACGTCTCAGACCGATCAAGATGGTACTCGTACTGCTCGCCTCATCGAGAGGAATCCAAAGATATGAGTACTTAAGCTATGGAATATAAAATGGACGATCGACCAATAAAACAACATGTATTATGGGGATGAATGCTTTTTTCTATTCACAAAATAAAACAAAAGCAGTCATGCAAATATCTTATTTAACACAGCACAGCAAAATCTGTTGCACCACTAAATTCCGCTCATCCAGACGGGGAGAATTAAATCGCATTTATTCGATGCGACGTTTCTTATGGGATTTAATGAACGACAACATTTTGACCCCAAACCGAGAGGATTCTGGGATGTTTGTGGTTTTTTGGTAATAACTCTGGAACGAAACGTCGCAGACCAACCAAGGTGGTACTCGTACTGCTCGCCTCATCGAGAGGAATCCAAAGATATGAGCGGTTAAGCTATGGGATATAAAATGGACGATCGACCAATAAAACAACATGTAGTATGGGGTTGAATACTTTTTTCTATTCACAAAATTAAACAAAAGCAGTCATGCAAATATCTTATTTAACACAGCACAGCAAAATCTGTTGCACCACTAAATCCCGCTCATCCAGACGGGGAGAATTAAATCGCATTTATTCGATGCGACGTTTCTTATGGGATTTAATGAACGACAACATTTTGACCCCAAATCGAGAGGATTCTGGGATGTTTGTGGTTTTTTGGTAATAACTCTGGAAGAAAACGTCGCAGACCCACCAAGGTGGTACTCGTACTGCTCGCCTCATCGAGAGGAATCCAAAGATATGAGCGGTTAAGCTATGGGATATAAAATGGACGATCGACCAATAAAACAACATGTATTATGGGGTTGAATACTTTTTTCTATTCACAAAATTAAACAAAAGCAGTCATGCAAATATCTTATTTAACACAGCACAGCAAAATGTGTTGCACCATTCAATCCCGCTCGTCCAGACGGGGAGAATTCAATCACATTCATTCGATGCGACGTTTCTTATGGGATTTAATGAACGACAACATTTTGACCCCAAATCGAGAGGATTCTGGGATGTTTGTGGTTTTTTGGTAATAACTCTGGAAGAAAACGTCTGAGACCGATCAAGATGGTACTCGTACTGCTCGCCTCATCGAGAGGAATCCAAAGATATGAGTGCTTAAGCTATGGAATATAAAATGGACGATCGACCAATAAAACAACATGTATTATGGGGATGAATGCTTTTTTCTATTCACAAAATAAAACAAAAGCAGTCATGCAAATATCTTATTTAACACAGCACAGCAAAATCTGTTGCACCACTAAATTCCGCTCATCCAGAGGGGGAGAATTAAATCGCAATTATTCGATGCGACGTTTCTTATGGGATTTAATGAACGACAACATTTTGACCCCAAACCGAGAGGATTCTGGGATGTTTGTGGTTTTTTGGTAATAACTCTGGAAGGAAACGTCGCAGACCAACCAAGGTGGTACTCGTACTGCTCGCCTCATCGAGAGGAATCCAAAGATATGAGCGGTTAAGCAATGGGATATAAAATGGACGATCGACCAATAAAACAACATGTAGTATGGGGTTGAATACTTTTTTCTATTCACAAAATTAAACAAAAGCAGTCATGCAAATATCTTATTTAACACAGCACAGCAAAATCTGTTGCACCACTAAATCCCGCTCATCCAGACGGGGAGAATTAAATCGCAGTTATTCGATGCGACGTTTCTTATGGGATTTAATGAACGACAACATTTTGACCCCAAATCGAGAGGATTCTGGGATGTTTGTGGTTTTTTGGTAATAACTCTGGAAGAAAACGTCGCAGACCCACCAAGGTGGTACTCGTACTGCTCGCCTCATCGAGAGGAATCCAAAGATATGAGCGGTTAAGCTATGGGATATAAAATGGACGATCGACCAATAAAACAACATGTATTATGGGGTTGAATACTTTTTTCTATTCACAAAATTAAACAAAAGCAGTCATGCAAATATCTTATTTAACACAGCACAGCAAAATGTGTTGCACCATTCAATCCCGCTCGTCCAGACGGGGAGAATTCAATCACATTCATTCGATGCGACGTTTCTTATGGGATTTAATGAACGACAACATTTTGACCCCAAATCGAGAGGATTCTGGGATGTTTGTGGTTTTTTGGTAATAACTCTGGAAGAAAACGTCTCAGACCCATCAAGGTGGTACTCGTACTGCTCGCCTCATCGAGAGGAATCCAATGATATGAGTGGTTAAGCTATGGAATATAAAATGGACGATCGACCAATAAAACAACATGTATTATGGGGATGAATGCTTTTTTCTATTCACAAAATAAAACAAAAGCAGTCATGCAAATATCTTATTTAACACAGCACAGCAAAATCTGTTGCACCATTAAATCCCGCTCATCCAGACGGGGAGAATTAAATCGCATTTATTCGATGGGACGTTTCTTATGGGATTTAATGAACGACAACATTTTGACCCCAAACCGAGAGGATTCTGGGATGTTTGTGGTTTTTTGGAAATAACTCTGGAAGGAAACGTCGCAGACCCACCAAGGTGGTACTCGTACTGCTCGCCTCATCGAGAGGAATCCATAGATATGAGTGGTTAAGCTATGCGATATAAAATGGACGATCGACCAATAAAACAACATGTATTATGGGGTTGAATACTTTTTTCTATTCACAAAATTAAACAAAAGCAGTCATGCAAATATCTTATTTAACACAGCACAGCAAAATGTGTTGCACCATTCAATCCCGCTCGTCCAGACGGGGAGAATTCAATCACATTCATTCGATGCGACGTTTCTTATGGGATTTAATGAGCGACAACATTTTGACCCCAAACCGAGAGGATTCTGGGAAGTTTGTGGTTTTTTGGTAATAACTCTGGAAGGAAACGTCGCAGACCCATCAAGGTGGTACTCGTACTGCTCGCCTCATCGAGTGGAATCCAAAGATATGAGTGGTTAAGCTATGGGATATGAAATGGACGAGCGACCAATAAAACAACATGTATTATGGGGTTGAATGCTTTTTGCTATTCACAAAATAAAACAAAAGCAGTCATGCAAATATCTGTTTTAACACAGCACAGCAAAATCAGTTGCACCATTCAATCCCGCTCGTCCAGACGGGGAGAATTCAATCACATTTATTCGATGCGACGTTTCTTATGGGATTTAATGAGCGACAACATTTTGACCCCAAACCGAGAGGATTCTGGGAAGTTTGTGGTTTTTTGGTAATAACTCTGGAAGGAAACGTCGCAGACCCATCAACGTGTTATTGTACTGCTCGCCTCATCGAGTGGAATCCAAAGATGTGAGTGGTTAAGCTATGGGATATGAAATGGACGATCGACCAATAAAACAACATGTAGTATGGGGTTGAATACTTTTTTCTATTCACAAAATTAAACAAAAGCAGTCATGCAAATATCTTATTTAACACAGCACAGCAAAATCTGTTGCACCACTAAATCCCGCTCATCCAGACGGGGAGAATTAAATCGCATTTATTCGATGCGACGTTTCTTATGGGATTTAATGAACGACAACATTTTGACCCCAAATCGAGAGGATTCTGGGATGTTTGTGGTTTTTTGGTAATAACTCTGGAAGAAAACGTCGCAGACCCACCAAGGTGGTACTCGTACTGCTCGCCTCATCGAGAGGAATCCAAAGATATGAGCGGTTAAGCTATGGGATATAAAATGGACGATCGACCAATAAAACAACATGTATTATGGGGTTGAATACTTTTTTCTATTCACAAAATTAAACAAAAGCAGTCATGCAAATATCTTATTTAACACAGCACAGCAAAATGTGTTGCACCATTCAATCCCGCTCGTCCAGACGGGGAGAATTCAATCACATTCATTCGATGCGACGTTTCTTATGGGATTTAATGAACGACAACATTTTGACCCCAAATCGAGAGGATTCTGGGATGTTTGTGGTTTTTTGGTAATAACTCTGGAAGAAAACGTCTGAGACCGATCAAGATGGTACTCGTACTGCTCGCCTCATCGAGAGGAATCCAAAGATATGAGTGCTTAAGCTATGGAATATAAAATGGACGATCGACCAATAAAACAACATGTATTATGGGGATGAATGCTTTTTTCTATTCACAAAATAAAACAAAAGCAGTCATGCAAATATCTTATTTAACACAGCACAGCAAAATCTGTTGCACCACTAAATTCCGCTCATCCAGACGGGGAGAATTAAATCGCAATTATTCGATGCGACGTTTCTTATGGGATTTAATGAACGACAACATTTTGACCCCAAACCGAGAGGATTCTGGGATGTTTGTGGTTTTTTGGTAATAACTCTGGAAGGAAACGTCGCAGACCAACCAAGGTGGTACTCGTACTGCTCGCCTCATCGAGAGGAATCCAAAGATATGAGCGGTTAAGCAATGGGATATAAAATGGACGATCGACCAATAAAACAACATGTAGTATGGGGTTGAATACTTTTTTCTATTCACAAAATTAAACAAAAGCAGTCATGCAAATATCTTATTTAACACAGCACAGCAAAATCTGTTGCACCACTAAATCCCGCTCATCCAGACGGGGAGAACTAAATCGCAGTTATTCGATGCGACGTTTCTTATGGGATTTAATGAACGACAACATTTTGACCCCAAATCGAGAGGATTCTGGGATGTTTGTGTTTTTTTGGTAATAACTCTGGAAGAAAACGTCTCAGACCCATCAAGGTGGTACTCGTACTGCTCACCTCATCGCGAGGAATCCAAAGATATGAATGGTTAAGCTAAGGGATATAAAATGGACGATCGACCAATAAAACAACATGTATTATGGGGTTGAATACTTTTTTCTATTCACAAAATTAAACAAAAGCAGTCATGCAAATATCTTATTTAACACAGCACAGCAAAATGTGTTGCACCATTCAATCCCGCTCGTCCAGACGGGGAGAATTCAATCACATTCATTCGATGCGACGTTTCTTATGGGATTTAATGAACGACAACATTTTGACCCCAAATCGAGAGGATTCTGGGATGTTTGTGGTTTTTTGGTAATAACTCTGGAAGAAAACGTCTCAGACCCATCAAGGTGGTACTCGTACTGCTCGCCTCATCGAGAGGAATCCAATGATATGAGTGGTTAAGCTATGGAATATAAAATGGACGATCGACCAATAAAACAACATGTATTATGGGGATGAATGCTTTTTTCTATTCACAAAATAAAACAAAAGCAGTCATGCAAATATCTTATTTAACACAGCACAGCAAAATCTGTTGCACCATTAAATCCCGCTCATCCAGACGGGGAGAATTAAATCGCATTTATTCGATGGGACGTTTCTTATGGGATTTAATGAACGACAACATTTTGACCCCAAACCGAGAGGATTCTGGGATGTTTGTGGTTTTTTGGTAATAACTCTGGAAGGAAACGTCGCAGACCCACCAAGGTGGTACTCGTACTGCTCGCCTCATCGAGAGGAATCCATAGATATGAGTGGTTAAGCTATGCGATATAAAATGGACGATCGACCAATAAAACAACATGTATTATGGGGTTGAATACTTTTTTCTATTCACAAAATTAAACAAAAGCAGTCATGCAAATATCTTATTTAACACAGCACAGCAAAATGTGTTGCACCATTCAATCCCGCTCGTCCAGACGGGGAGAATTCAATCACATTCATTCGATGCGACGTTTCTTATGGGATTTAATGAGCGACAACATTTTGACCCCAAACCGAGAGGATTCTGGGAAGTTTGTGGTTTTTTGGTAATAACTCTGGAAGGAAACGTCGCAGACCCATCAAGGTGGTACTCGTACTGCTCGCCTCATCGAGTGGAATCTAAAGATATGAGTGGTTAAGCTATGGGATATGAAATGGACGAGCGACCAATAAAACAACATGTATTATGGGGTTGAATGCTTTTTGCTATTCACAAAATAAAACAAAAGCAGTCATGCAAATATCTGTTTTAACACAGCACAGCAAAATCAGTTGCACCATTCAATCCCGCTCGTCCAGATGGGGAGAATTCAATCACATTTATTCGATGCGACGTTTCTTATGGGATTTAATGAGCGACAACATTTTGACCCCAAACCGAGAGGATTCTGGGAAGTTTGTGGTTTTTTGGTAATAACTCTGGAAGGAAACGTCGCAGACCCATCAACGTGTTATTGTACTGCTCGCCTCATCGAGTGGAATCCAAAGATATGAGTGGTTAAGCTATGGGATATGAAATGGTCGAGCGACCAATAAAACAACATGTATTTTGGGGTTGAATGCTTTTTGCTATTCACAAAATAAAACAAAAGCAGTCATGCAAATATCTGTTTTAACACAGCACAGCAAAATAGTTACACCATTCAATCCCCCTCGTCCAGACGGGGAGAATTCAATCACATTTATTTGATGCGACGTTTCTTATGGGATTTAATGAGCGACAACATTTTGACCCCAAACCGAAAGGATTCTGGGATGTTTGTGGTTTTTTTGTAATAACTCTGGAAGGAAACGTCGCAGACCCATCAAGGTGATACTCGTACTGCTCGCCTCATCGAGAGGAATCCAAAGATATGAGTGGTTAAGCTATGGGATATGAAATGGACGAGCGACCAATAAAACAACATGTATTATGGGGTTGAATGCGTTTTGCTATTCACAAAATAAAACAAAAGCAGTCATGCAAATATCTGTTTTAACACAGCACAGCAAAATCAGTTGCACCATTCAATCCCGCTCGTCCAGACGGGGAGAATTCAATCACATTTATTCGATGCGACGTTTCTTATGGGATTTAATGAGCGACAACATTTTGACCCCAAACCGAGAGGATTCTGGGAAGTTTGTGGTTTTTTGGTAATAACTCTGGAAGGAAACGTCGCAGACCCATCAACGTGTTATTGTACTGCTCGCCTCATCGAGTGGAATCCAAAGATATGAGTGGTTAAGCTATGGGATATGAAATGGTCGAGCGACCAATAAAACAACATGTATTTTGGGGTTGAATGCTTTTTGCTATTCACAAAATAAAACAAAAGCAGTCATGCAAATATCTGTTTTAACACAGCACAGCAAAATAGTTACACCATTCAATCCCCCTCGTCCAGACGGGGAGAATTCAATCACATTTATTTGATGCGACGTTTCTTATGGGATTTAATGAGCGACAACATTTTGACCCCAAACCGAAAGGATTCTGGGATGTTTGTGGTTTTTTTGTAATAACTCTGGAAGGAAACGTCGCAGACCCATCAAGGTGATACTCGTACTGCTCGCCTCATCGAGAGGAATCCAAAGATATGAGTGGTTAAGCTATGGGATATGAAATGGACGAGCGACCAATAAAACAACATGTATTATGGGGTTGAATGCGTTTTGCTATTCACAAAATAAAACAAAAGCAGTCATGCAAATATCTGTTTTAACACAGCACAGCAAAATCAGTTGCACCATTCAATCCCGCTCGTCCAGACGGGGAGAATTCAATCACATTTATTCGATGCGACGTTTCTTATGGGATTTAATGAGCGACAACATTTTGACCCCAAACCGAGAAGATTCTGGGAAGTTTGTGGTTTTTTGGTATTAACTATGGAAGGAAACGTCGCAGACCCATCAAGGTGGTACTCGTACTGCTCAACTCATCGAGTGGAATCCAAAGATATGAGTGGTTAAGCTATGGGATATGAAATGGACGAGCGACCAATAAAACAACATGTATTATGGGGTTGAATGCTTTTTGCTATTCACAAAATAAAACAAAAGCAGTCATGCAAATATCTGTTTTAACACAGCACAGCAAAATAGTTACACCATTCAATCCCCCTCGTCCAGACGGGGAGAATTCAATCACATTTATTTGATGCGACGTTTCTTATGGGATTTAATGAGCGACAACATTTTGACCCCAAACCGAGAGGATTCTGGGATGTTTGTGGTTTTTTTGTAATAACTCTGGAAGGAAACGTCGCAGACCCATCAAGGTGATGCTCGTACTGCTCGCCTCATCGAGAGGAATCCAAAGATATGAGTGGTTAAGCTATGGGATATGAAATGGACGAGCGACCAATAAAACAACATGTATTATGGGGTTGAATGCGTTTTGCTATTCACAAAATAAAACAAAAGCAGTCATGCAAAGATCTGTTTTAACAGAGCACAGCAAAATCAGTTGCACCATTCAATCCCGCTCGTCCAGAAGGGGAGAATTCAATCACATTTATTCAATGCGACGTTTCTTATGGGATTTAATGAGCGACAACATTTTGACCCCAAACCGAGAGGATTCTGGGAAGTTTGTGGTTTTTTGGTATTAACTCTGGAAGGAAACGTCGCAGACCCATCAAGGTGGTACTCGTACTGCTCGCCTCATCGAGTGGAATCCAAAGATATGAGTGGTTAAGCTATGGGATATGAAATGGACGAGCGACCAATAAAACAACATGTATTATGGGGTTGAATGATTTTTGCTATTCACAAAATAAAACAAAAGCAGTCATGCAAATATCTGTTTTAACACAGCACAGCAAAATAGTTACACCATTCAATCCCCCTCGTCCAGACGGGGAGAATTCAATCACATTTATTTGATGCGACGTTTCTTATGGGATTTAATGAGCGACAACATTTTGACCCCAAACCGAGAGGATTCTGGGATGTTTGTGGTTTTTTTGTAATAACTCTGGAAGGAAACGTCGCAGACCCATCAAGGTGATGCTCGTACTGCTCGCCTCATCGAGAGGAATCCAAAGATATGAGTGGTTAAGCTATGGGAAATGAAATGGACGAGCGACCAATAAAACAACATGTATTATGGGGTTGAATGCGTTTTGCTATTCACAAAATAAAACAAAAGCAGTCATGCAAATATCTGTTTTAACAGAGCACAGCAAAATCAGTTGCACCATTCAATCCCGCTCGTCCAGAAGGGGAGAATTCGATCACATTTATTCAATGCGACGTTTCTTATGGGATTTAATGAGCGACAACATTTTGACCCCAAACCGAGAGGATTCTGGGATGTTTGTGGTTTTTTTGTAATAACTCTGGAAGGAAACGTCGCAGACCCATCAAGGTGATGCTCGTACTGCTCGCCTCATCGAGAGGAATCCAAAGATATGAGTGGTTAAGCTATGGGATATGAAATGGACGAGCGACCAATAAAACAACATGTATTATGGGGTTGAATGCGTTTTGCTATTCACAAAATAAAACAAAAGCAGTCATGCAAAGATCTGTTTTAACAGAGCACAGCAAAATCAGTTGCACCATTCAATCCCGCTCGTCCAGAAGGGGAGAATTCAATCACATTTATTCAATGCGACGTTTCTTATGGGATTTAATGAGCGACAACATTTTGACCCCAAACCGAGAGGATTCTGGGAAGTTTGTGGTTTTTTGGTATTAACTCTGGAAGGAAACGTCGCAGACCCATCAAGGTGGTACTCGTACTGCTCGCCTCATCGAGTGGAATCCAAAGATATGAGTGGTTAAGCTATGGGATATGAAATGGACGAGCGACCAATAAAACAACATGTATTATGGGGTTGAATGCTTTTTGCTATTCACAAAATAAAACAAAAGCAGTCATGCAAATATCTGTTTTAACACAGCACAGCAAAATAGTTACACCATTCAATCCCCCTCGTCCAGACGGGGAGAATTCAATCACATTTATTTGATGCGACGTTTCTTATGGGATTTAATGAGCGACAACATTTTGACCCCAAACCGAGAGGATTCTGGGATGTTTGTGGTTTTTTTGTAATAACTCTGGAAGGAAACGTCGCAGACCCATCAAGGTGATGCTCGTACTGCTCGCCTCATCGAGAGGAATCCAAAGATATGAGTGGTTAAGCTATGGGAAATGAAATGGACGAGCGACCAATAAAACAACATGTATTATGGGGTTGAATGCGTTTTGCTATTCACAAAATAAAACAAAAGCAGTCATGCAAATATCTGTTTTAACAGAGCACAGCAAAATCAGTTGCACCATTCAATCCCGCTCGTCCAGAAGGGGAGAATTCGATCACATTTATTCAATGCGACGTTTCTTATGGGATTTAATGAGCGACAACATTTTGACCCCAAACCGAGAGGATTCTGGGATGTTTGTGGTTTTTTTGTAATAACTCTGGAAGGAACCGTCGCAGACCCATCAAGGTGGTACTCGTACTGCTCGCCTCATCGAGTGGAATCCAATGATATGAGTGGTTAAGCTATGGGATATGAAATGGACGAGCGACCAATAAAACAACATGTATTATGGGGTTGAATGCATTTTGCTATTCACAAAATAAAACAAAAGCAGTCATGCAAATATCTTATTTAACAAAGCACAGCAAAATCAGTTGCACCATTCAATTCCGCTCGACCAGACGGGGAGAATTCAATCACATTTATTCGATGCGACGTTTCTTATGGGATTGAATGAGCGACAACATTTTGACCCCAAATCGAGAGGTTTCTGGGATGTTTGTGGTTTTTTGGTAATAACTCTGGAAGAAAACGTCGCAGACCCATCAAGGTGGTACTCGTACTGCTCGCCTTATCGAGAGGAATCCAAAGATATGAGTGGTTAAGCTATGGGATATAAAATGGACGATCGACCAATAAAACAACATGTATTATGGGGATGAATGCTTTTTTCTATTCACAAAATAAAACAAAAGCAGTCATGCAAATATCTTATTTAACACAGCACAGCAAAATCTGTTGCACCATTCAATCCCGCTCATCCAGACGGGGAGAATTAAATCGCATTTATTCGATGCGACGTTTCTTATGGGATTTAATGAACGACAACATTTTGACCCCAAACCGAGAGGATTCTGGGATGTTTGTGGTTTTTGGTAATAACTCTGGAAGGAAACGTCGCAGACCCACCAAGGTGGTACTCGTACTGCTCGCCTCATCGCGAGGAATCCAAAGATATGAGTGGTTAAGCTATGGGATATAAAATGGACGATCGACCAATAAAACAACATGTATTATGGGGTTGAATACTTTTTTCTATTCACAAAATTAAACAAAAGCAGTCATGCAAATATCTTATTTAACACAGCACAGCAAAATGTGTTGCACCATTCAATCCCGCTCGTCCAGACGGGGAGAATTCAATCACATTCATTCGATGCGACGTTTCTTATGGGATTTAATGAACGACAACATTTTGACCCCAAATCGAGAGGATTCTGGGATGTTTGTGGTTTTTTGGTAATAACTCTGGAAGAAAACGTCTCAGACCCATCAAGATGGTACTCGTACTGCTCGCCTCATCGAGAGGAATCCAAAGATATGAGTGGTTAAGCTATGGAATATAAAATGGACGATCGACCAATAAAACAACATGTATTATGGGGATGAATGCTTTTTTCTATTCACAAAATAAAACAAAAGCAGTCATGCAAATATCTTATTTAACACAGCACAGCAAAATCTGTTGCACCACTAAATCCCGCTCATCCAGACGGGGAGAATTAAATCGCATTTATTCGATGCGACGTTTCTTATGGGATTTAATGAACGACAACATTTTGACCCCAAACCGAGAGGATTCTGGGATGTTTGTGGTTTTTTGGTAATAACTCTGGAAGGAAACGTCGCAGACCCACCAAGGTGGTACTCGTACTGCTCGCCTCATCGAGAGGAATCCAAAGATATGAGCGGTTAAGCTATGGGATATAAAATGGACGATCGACCAATAAAACAACATGTATTATGGGGTTGAATACTTTTTTCTATTCACAAAATTAAACAAAAGCAGTCATGCAAATATCTTATTTAACATAGCACAGCAAAATGTGTTGCACCATTCAATCCCGCTCGTCCAGACGGGGAGAATTCAATCACATTCATTCGATGCGACGTTTCTTATGGGATTTAATGAACGACAACATTTTGACCCCAAATCGAGAGGATTCTGGGATGTTTGTGGTTTTTTGGTAATAACTCTGGAAGAAAACGTCTCAGACCCATCAAGGTGGTACTCGTACTGCTCGCCTCATCGAGAGGAATCCAAAGATATGAGTGGTTAAGCTATGGAATATAAAATGGACGATCGACCAATAAAAAACATGTATTATGGGGATGAATGCTTTTTTCTATTCACAAAATAAAACAAAAGCAGTCATGCAAATATCTTATTTAACACAGCACAGCAAAATCTGTTGCACCATTAAATCCCGCTCATCCAGACGGGGAGAATTAAATCGCATTTATTCGATGCGACGTTTCTTATGGGATTTAATGAACGACAACATTTTGACCCCAAACCGAGAGGATTCTGGGATGTTTGTGGTTTTTTGGTAATAACTCTGGAAGGAAACGTCGCAGACCCACCAAGGTGGTACTCGTACTGCTCGCCTCATCGAGAGGAATCCAAAGATATGAGTGGTTAAGCTATGGGATATAAAATGGACGATCGACCAATAAAACAACATGTATTATGGGGTTGAATACTTTTTTCTATTCACAAAATTAAACAAAAGCAGTCATGCAAATATCTTATTTAACACAGCACAGCAAAATGTGTTGCACCATTCAATCCCGCTCGTCCAGACGGGGAGAATTCAATCACATTCATTCGATGCGACGTTTCTTATGGGATTTAATGAGCGACAACATTTTGACCCCAAACCGAGAGGATTCTGGGAAGTTTGTGGTTTTTTGGTAATAACTCTGGAAGGAAACGTCGCAGACCCATCAAGGTGTTATTGTACTGCTCGCCTCATCGAGTGGAATCCAAAGATATGAGTGGTTAAGCTATGGGATATGAAATGGTCGAGCGACCAATAAAACAACATGTATTTTGGGGTTGAATGCTTTTTGCTATTCACAAAATAAAACAAAAGCAGTCATGCAAATATCTGTTTTAACACAGCACAGCAAAATAGTTACACCATTCAATCCCCCTCGTCCAGACGGGGAGAATTCAATCACATTTATTTGATGCGACGTTTCTTATGGGATTTAATGAGCGACAACATTTTGACCCCAAACCGAAAGGATTCTGGGATGTTTGTGGTTTTTTTGTAATAACTCTGGAAGGAAACGTCGCAGACCCATCAAGGTGATACTCGTACTGCTCGCCTCATCGAGAGGAATCCAAAGATATGAGTGGTTAAGCTATGGGATATGAAATGGACGAGCGACCAATAAAACAACATGTATTATGGGGTTGAATGCGTTTTGCTATTCACAAAATAAAACAAAAGCAGTCATGCAAATATCTGTTTTAACACAGCACAGCAAAATCAGTTGCACCATTCAATCCCGCTCGTCCAGACGGGGAGAATTCAATCACATTTATTCGATGCGACGTTTCTTATGGGATTTAATGAGCGACAACATTTTGACCCCAAACCGAGAAGATTCTGGGAAGTTTGTGGTTTTTTGGTATTAACTATGGAAGGAAACGTCGCAGACCCATCAAGGTGGTACTCGTACTGCTCAACTCATCGAGTGGAATCCAAAGATATGAGTGGTTAAGCTATGGGATATGAAATGGACGAGCGACCAATAAAACAACATGTATTATGGGGTTGAATGCTTTTTGCTATTCACAAAATAAAACAAAAGCAGTCATGCAAATATCTGTTTTAACACAGCACAGCAAAATAGTTACACCATTCAATCCCCCTCGTCCAGACGGGGAGAATTCAATCACATTTATTTGATGCGACGTTTCTTATGGGATTTAATGAGCGACAACATTTTGACCCCAAACCGAGAGGATTCTGGGATGTTTGTGGTTTTTTTGTAATAACTCTGGAAGGAAACGTCGCAGACCCATCAAGGTGATGCTCTTACTGCTCGCCTCATCGAGAGGAATCCAAAGATATGAGTGGTTAAGCTATGGGATATGAAATGGACGAGCGACCAATAAAACAACATGTATTATGGGGTTGAATGCGTTTTGCTATTCACAAAATAAAACAAAAGCAGTCATGCAAAGATCTGTTTTAACAGAGCACAGCAAAATCAGTTGCACCATTCAATCCCGCTCGTCCAGAAGGGGAGAATTCAATCACATTTATTCAATGCGACGTTTCTTATGGGATTTAATGAGCGACAACATTTTGACCCCAAACCGAGAGGATTCTGGGAAGTTTGTGGTTTTTTGGTATTAACTCTGGAAGGAAACGTCGCAGACCCATCAAGGTGGTACTCGTACTGCTCGCCTCATCGAGTGGAATCCAAAGATATGAGTGGTTAAGCTATGGGATATGAAATGGACGAGCGACCAATAAAACAACATGTATTATGGGGTTGAATGCTTTTTGCTATTCACAAAATAAAACAAAAGCAGTCATGCAAATATCTGTTTTAACACAGCACAGCAAAATAGTTACACCATTCAATCCCCCTCGTCCAGACGGGGAGAATTCAATCACATTTATTTGATGCGACGTTTCTTATGGGATTTAATGAGCGACAACATTTTGACCCCAAACCGAGAGGATTCTGGGATGTTTGTGGTTTTTTTGTAATAACTCTGGAAGGAAACGTCGCAGACCCATCAAGGTGATGCTCGTACTGCTCGCCTCATCGAGAGGAATCCAAAGATATGAGTGGTTAAGCTATGGGAAATGAAATGGACGAGCGACCAATAAAACAACATGTATTATGGGGTTGAATGCGTTTTGCTATTCACAAAATAAAACAAAAGCAGTCATGCAAATATCTGTTTTAACAGAGCACAGCAAAATCAGTTGCACCATTCAATCCCGCTCGTCCAGAAGGGGAGAATTCGATCACATTTATTCAATGCGACGTTTCTTATGGGATTTAATGAGCGACAACATTTTGACCCCAAACCGAGAGGATTCTGGGATGTTTGTGGTTTTTTTGTAATAACTCTGGAAGGAACCGTCGCAGACCCATCAAGGTGGTACTCGTACTGCTCGCCTCATCGAGTGGAATCCAAAGATATGAGTGGTTAAGCTATGGGATATGAAATGGACGAGCGACCAATAAAACAACATGTATTATGGGGTTGAATGCATTTTGCTATTCACAAAATAAAACAAAAGCAGTCATGCAAATATCTTATTTAACAAAGCACAGCAAAATCAGTTGCACCATTCAATTCCGCTCGACCAGACGGGGAGAATTCAATCACATTTATTCGATGCGACGTTTCTTATGGGATTGAATGAGCGACAACATTTTGACCCCAAATCGAGAGGTTTCTGGGATGTTTGTGGTTTTTTGGTAATAACTCTGGAAGAAAACGTCGCAGACCCATCAAGGTGGTACTCGTACTGCTCGCCTTATCGAGAGGAATCCAAAGATATGAGTGGTTAAGCTATGGGATATAAAATGGACGATCGACCAATAAAACAACATGTATTATGGGGATGAATGCTTTTTTCTATTCACAAAATAAAACAAAAGCAGTCATGCAAATATCTTATTTAACACAGCACAGCAAAATCTGTTGCACCATTCAATCCCGCTCATCCAGACGGGGAGAATTAAATCGCATTTATTCGATGCGACGTTTCTTATGGGATTTAATGAACGACAACATTTTGACCCCAAACCGAGAGGATTCTGGGATGTTTGTGGTTTTTGGTAATAACTCTGGAAGGAAACGTCGCAGACCCACCAAGGTGGTACTCGTACTGCTCGCCTCATCGCGAGGAATCCAAAGATATGAGTGGTTAAGCTATGGGATATAAAATGGACGATCGACCAATAAAACAACATGTATTATGGGGTTGAATACTTTTTTCTATTCACAAAATTAAACAAAAGCAGTCATGCAAATATCTTATTTAACACAGCACAGCAAAATGTGTTGCACCATTCAATCCCGCTCGTCCAGACGGGGAGAATTCAATCACATTCATTCGATGCGACGTTTCTTATGGGATTTAATGAACGACAACATTTTGACCCCAAATCGAGAGGATTCTGGGATGTTTGTGGTTTTTTGGTAATAACTCTGGAAGAAAACGTCTCAGACCCATCAAGATGGTACTCGTACTGCTCGCCTCATCGAGAGGAATCCAAAGATATGAGTGGTTAAGCTATGGAATATAAAATGGACGATCGACCAATAAAACAACATGTATTATGGGGATGAATGCTTTTTTCTATTCACAAAATAAAACAAAAGCAGTCATGCAAATATCTTATTTAACACAGCACAGCAAAATCTGTTGCACCACTAAATCCCGCTCATCCAGACGGGGAGAATTAAATCGCATTTATTCGATGCGACGTTTCTTATGGGATTTAATGAACGACAACATTTTGACCCCAAACCGAGAGGATTCTGGGATGTTTGTGGTTTTTTGGTAATAACTCTGGAAGGAAACGTCGCAGACCCACCAAGGTGGTACTCGTACTGCTCGCCTCATCGAGAGGAATCCAAAGATATGAGCGGTTAAGCTATGGGATATAAAATGGACGATCGACCAATAAAACAACATGTATTATGGGGTTGAATACTTTTTTCTATTCACAAAATTAAACAAAAGCAGTCATGCAAATATCTTATTTAACATAGCACAGCAAAATGTGTTGCACCATTCAATCCCGCTCGTCCAGACGGGGAGAATTCAATCACATTCATTCGATGCGACGTTTCTTATGGGATTTAATGAACGACAACATTTTGACCCCAAATCGAGAGGATTCTGGGATGTTTGTGGTTTTTTGGTAATAACTCTGGAAGAAAACGTCTCAGACCCATCAAGGTGGTACTCGTACTGCTCGCCTCATCGAGAGGAATCCAAAGATATGAGTGGTTAAGCTATGGAATATAAAATGGACGATCGACCAATAAAAAACATGTATTATGGGGATGAATGCTTTTTTCTATTCACAAAATAAAACAAAAGCAGTCATGCAAATATCTTATTTAACACAGCACAGCAAAATCTGTTGCACCATTAAATCCCGCTCATCCAGACGGGGAGAATTAAATCGCATTTATTCGATGCGACGTTTCTTATGGGATTTAATGAACGACAACATTTTGACCCCAAACCGAGAGGATTCTGGGATGTTTGTGGTTTTTTGGTAATAACTCTAGAAGGAAACGTCGCAGACCCACCAAGGTGGTACTCGTACTGCTCGCCTCATCGAGAGGAATCCAAAGATATGAGTGGTTAAGCTATGGGATATAAAATGGACGATCGACCAATAAAACAACATGTATTATGGGGTTGAATACTTTTTTCTATTCACAAAATTAAACAAAAGCAGTCATGCAAATATCTTATTTAACACAGCACAGCAAAATGTGTTGCACCATTCAATCCCGCTCGTCCAGACGGGGAGAATTCAATCACATTCATTCGATGCGACGTTTCTTATGGGATTTAATGAGCGACAACATTTTGACCCCAAACCGAGAGGATTCTGGGAAGTTTGTGGTTTTTTGGTAATAACTCTGGAAGGAAACGTCGCAGACCCATCAAGGTGGTACTCGTACTGCTCGCCTCATCGAGTGGAATCCAAAGATATGAGTGGTTAAGCTATGGGATATGAAATGGACGAGCGACCAATAAAACAACATGTATTATGGGGTTGAATGCTTTTTGCTATTCACAAAATAAAACAAAAGCAGTCATGCAAATATCTGAGTTAACACAGCACAGCAAAATCTGTTGCACCATTAAATCCCGCTCATCCAGACGGGGAGAATTAAATCGCATTTATTCGATGCGACGTTTCTTATGGGATTTAATGAACGACAACATTTTGACCCCAAACCGAGAGGATTCTGGGATGTTTGTGGTTTTTTTGTAATAACTCTGGAAGGAAACGTCGCAGACCCATCAAGGTGATACTCGTACTGCTCGCCTCATCGAGAGGAATCCAAAGATATGAGTGGTTAAGCTATGGGATTTGAAATGGACGAGCGACCAATAAAACAACATGTATTATGGGGTTGAATGCGTTTTGCTATTCACAAAATAAAACAAAAGCAGTCATGCAAATATCTGTTTTAACACAGCACAGCAAAATCAGTTGCACCATTCAATCCCGCTCGTCCAGACGGGGAGAATTCAATCACATTTATTCGATGCGACGTTTCTTATGGGATTTAATGAGCGACAACATTTTGACCCCAAACCGAGAAGATTCTGGGAAGTTTGTGGTTTTTTGGTATTAACTATGGAAGGAAACGTCGCAGACCCATCAAGGTGGTACTCGTACTGCTCAACTCATCGAGTGGAATCCAAAGATATGAGTGGTTAAGCTATGGGATATGAAATGGACGAGCGACCAATAAAACAACATGTATTATGGGGTTGAATGCTTTTTGCTATTCACAAAATAAAACAAAAGCAGTCATGCAAATATCTGTTTTAACACAGCACAGCAAAATAGTTACACCATTCAATCCCCCTCGTCCAGACGGGGAGAATTCAATCACATTTATTTGATGCGACGTTTCTTATGGGATTTAATGAGCGACAACATTTTGACCCCAAACCGAGAGGATTCTGGGATGTTTGTGGTTTTTTTGTAATAACTCTGGAAGGAAACGTCGCAGACCCATCAAGGTGATGCTCGTACTGCTCGCCTCATCGAGAGGAATCCAAAGATATGAGTGGTTAAGCTATGGGATATGAAATGGACGAGCGACCAATAAAACAACATGTATTATGGGGTTGAATGCGTTTTGCTATTCACAAAATAAAACAAAAGCAGTCATGCAAAGATCTGTTTTAACAGAGCACAGCAAAATCAGTTGCACCATTCAATCCCGCTCGTCCAGAAGGGGAGAATTCAATCACATTTATTCAATGCGACGTTTCTTATGGGATTTAATGAGCGACAACATTTTGACCCCAAACCGAGAGGATTCTGGGAAGTTTGTGGTTTTTTGGTATTAACTCTGGAAGGAAACGTCGCAGACCCATCAAGGTGGTACTCGTACTGCTCGCCTCATCGAGTGGAATCCAAAGATATGAGTGGTTAAGCTATGGGATATGAAATGGACGAGCGACCAATAAAACAACATGTATTATGGGGTTGAATGCTTTTTGCTATTCACAAAATAAAACAAAAGCAGTCATGCAAATATCTGAGTTAACACAGCACAGCAAAATCTGTTGCACCATTAAATCCCGCTCATCCAGACGGGGAGAATTAAATCGCATTTATTCGATGCGACGTTTCTTATGGGATTTAATGAACGACAACATTTTGACCCCAAACCGAGAGGATTCTGGGATGTTTGTGGTTTTTTTGTAATAACTCTGGAAGGAAACGTCGCAGACCCATCAAGGTGATACTCGTACTGCTCGCCTCATCGAGAGGAATCCAAAGATATGAGTGGTTAAGCTATGGGATTTGAAATGGACGAGCGACCAATAAAACAACATGTATTATGGGGTTGAATGCGTTTTGCTATTCACAAAATAAAACAAAAGCAGTCATGCAAATATCTGTTTTAACACAGCACAGCAAAATCAGTTGCACCATTCAATCCCGCTCGTCCAGACGGGGAGAATTCAATCACATTTATTCGATGCGACGTTTCTTATGGGATTTAATGAGCGACAACATTTTGACCCCAAACCGAGAAGATTCTGGGAAGTTTGTGGTTTTTTGGTATTAACTATGGAAGGAAACGTCGCAGACCCATCAAGGTGGTACTCGTACTGCTCAACTCATCGAGTGGAATCCAAAGATATGAGTGGTTAAGCTATGGGATATGAAATGGACGAGCGACCAATAAAACAACATGTATTATGGGGTTGAATGCTTTTTGCTATTCACAAAATAAAACAAAAGCAGTCATGCAAATATCTGTTTTAACACAGCACAGCAAAATAGTTACACCATTCAATCCCCCTCGTCCAGACGGGGAGAATTCAATCACATTTATTTGATGCGACGTTTCTTATGGGATTTAATGAGCGACAACATTTTGACCCCAAACCGAGAGGATTCTGGGATGTTTGTGGTTTTTTTGTAATAACTCTGGAAGGAAACGTCGCAGACCCATCAAGGTGATGCTCGTACTGCTCGCCTCATCGAGAGGAATCCAAAGATATGAGTGGTTAAGCTATGGGATATGAAATGGACGAGCGACCAATAAAACAACATGTATTATGGGGTTGAATGCGTTTTGCTATTCACAAAATAAAACAAAAGCAGTCATGCAAAGATCTGTTTTAACAGAGCACAGCAAAATCAGTTGCACCATTCAATCCCGCTCGTCCAGAAGGGGAGAATTCAATCACATTTATTCAATGCGACGTTTCTTATGGGATTTAATGAGCGACAACATTTTGACCCCAAACCGAGAGGATTCTGGGAAGTTTGTGGTTTTTTGGTATTAACTCTGGAAGGAAACGTCGCAGACCCATCAAGGTGGTACTCGTACTGCTCGCCTCATCGAGTGGAATCCAAAGATATGAGTGGTTAAGCTATGGGATATGAAATGGACGAGCGACCAATAAAACAACATGTATTATGGGGTTGAATGCTTTTTGCTATTCACAAAATAAAACAAAAGCAGTCATGCAAATATCTGTTTTAACACAGCACAGCAAAATAGTTACACCATTCAATCCCCCTCGTCCAGACGGGGAGAATTCAATCACATTTATTTGATGCGACGTTTCTTATGGGATTTAATGAGCGACAACATTTTGACCCCAAACCGAGAGGATTCTGGGATGTTTGTGGTTTTTTTGTAATAACTCTGGAAGGAAACGTCGCAGACCCATCAAGGTGATGCTCGTACTGCTCGCCTCATCGAGAGGAATCCAAAGATATGAGTGGTTAAGCTATGGGAAATGAAATGGACGAGCGACCAATAAAACAACATGTATTATGGGGTTGAATGCGTTTTGCTATTCACAAAATAAAACAAAAGCAGTCATGCAAAGATCTGTTTTAACAGAGCACAGCAAAATCAGTTGCACCATTCAATCCCGCTCGTCCAGAAGGGGAGAATTCGATCACATTTATTCAATGCGACGTTTCTTATGGGATTTAATGAGCGACAACATTTTGACCCCAAACCGAGAGGATTCTGGGATGTTTGTGGTTTTTTTGTAATAACTCTGGAAGGAACCGTCGCAGACCCATCAAGGTGGTACTCGTACTGCTCGCCTCATCGAGTGGAATCCAAAGATATGAGTGGTTAAGCTATGGGATATGAAATGGACGAGCGACCAATAAAACAACATGTATTATGGGGTTGAATGCTTTTTGCTATTCACAAAATAAAACAAAAGCAGTCATGCAAATATCTGTTTTAACACAGCACAGCAAAATCAGTTGCACCATTCAATCCCGCTCGTCCAGACGGGGAGAATTCAATCACATTTATTCGATGCGACGTTTCTTATGGGATTTAATGAGCGACAACATTTTGACCCCAAACCAAGAGGATTCTGGGATGTTTGTGTTTTTTTTAATAACTCTGGAAGGAAACGTCGCAGCCCCATCAAGCTGGTACTCGTACTGCTCGCCTCATCGAGAGGAATCCAAAGATATGAGTAATTAAGCTATGGGATATGAAATGGACGAGCGACCAATAAAACAACATGTATTATGGGGTTGAATGCTTTTTGCTATTCACAAAATAAAACAAAAGCAGTCATGCAAATATCTGTTTTAACACAGCACAGCAAAATAGTTACACCATTCAATCCCCCTCATCCAGACGGGGAGAATTAAATCGCATTTATTCGATGCGACGTTTCTTATGGGATTTAATGAACGACAACATTTTGACCCCAAACCGAGAGGATTCTGGGATGTTTGTGGTTTTTGGTAATAACTCTGGAAGGAAACGTCGCAGACCCACCAAGGTGGTACTCGTACTGCTCGCCTCATCGCGAGGAATCCAAAGATATGAGTGGTTAAGCTATGAGATATAAAATGGACGATCGACCAATAAAACAACATGTATTATGGGGTTGAATACTTTTTTCTATTCACAAAATTAAACAAAAGCAGTCATGCAAATATCTTATTTAACACAGCACAGCAAAATGTGTTGCACCATTCAATCCCGCTCGTCCAGACGGGGAGAATTCAATCACATTCATTCGATGCGACGTTTCTTATGGGATTTAATGAACGACAACATTTTGACCCCAAATCGAGAGGATTCTGGGATGTTTGTGGTTTTTTGGTAATAACTCTGGAAGAAAACGTCTCAGACCCATCAAGATGGTACTCGTACTGCTCGCCTCATCGAGAGGAATCCAAAGATATGAGTGGTTAAGCTATGGAATATAAAATGGACGATCGACCAATAAAACAACATGTATTATGGGGATGAATGCTTTTTTCTATTCACAAAATAAAACAAAAGCAGTCATGCAAATATCTTATTTAACACAGCACAGCAAAATCTGTTGCACCACTAAATCCCGCTCATCCAGACGGGGAGAATTAAATCGCATTTATTCGATGCGACGTTTCTTATGGGATTTAATGAACGACAACATTTTGACCCCAAACCGAGAGGATTCTGGGATGTTTGTGGTTTTTTGGTAATAACTCTGGAAGGAAACGTCGCAGACCCACCAAGGTGGTACTCGTACTGCTCGCCTCATCGAGAGGAATCCAAAGATATGAGCGGTTAAGCTATGGGATATAAAATGGACGATCGACCAATAAAACAACATGTATTATGGGGTTGAATACTTTTTTCTATTCACAAAATTAAACAAAAGCAGTCATGCAAATATCTTATTTAACATAGCACAGCAAAATGTGTTGCACCATTCAATCCCGCTCGTCCAGACGGGGAGAATTCAATCACATTCATTCGATGCGACGTTTCTTATGGGATTTAATGAACGACAACATTTTGACCCCAAATCGAGAGGATTCTGGGATGTTTGTGGTTTTTTGGTAATAACTCTGGAAGAAAACGTCTCAGACCCATCAAGGTGGTACTCGTACTGCTCGCCTCATCGAGAGGAATCCAAAGATATGAGTGGTTAAGCTATGGGATATGAAATGGACGAGCGACCAATAAAACAACATGTATTATGGGGTTGAATGCGTTTTGCTATTCACAAAATAAAACAAAAGCAGTCATGCAAATATCTGAGTTAACACAGCACAGCAAAATCTGTTGCACCATTAAATCCCGCTCATCCAGACGGGGAGAATTAAATCGCATTTATTCGATGCGACGTTTCTTATGGGATTTAATGAACGACAACATTTTGACCCCAAACCGAGAGGATTCTGGGATGTTTGTGGTTTTTTTGTAATAACTCTGGAAGGAAACGTCGCAGACCCATCAAGGTGATACTCGTACTGCTCGCCTCATCGAGAGGAATCCAAAGATATGAGTGGTTAAGCTATGGGATTTGAAATGGACGAGCGACCAATAAAACAACATGTATTATGGGGTTGAATGCGTTTTGCTATTCACAAAATAAAACAAAAGCAGTCATGCAAATATCTGTTTTAACACAGCACAGCAAAATCAGTTGCACCATTCAATCCCGCTCGTCCAGACGGGGAGAATTCAATCACATTTATTCGATGCGACGTTTCTTATGGGATTTAATGAGCGACAACATTTTGACCCCAAACCGAGAAGATTCTGGGAAGTTTGTGGTTTTTTGGTATTAACTATGGAAGGAAACGTCGCAGACCCATCAAGGTGGTACTCGTACTGCTCAACTCATCGAGTGGAATCCAAAGATATGAGTGGTTAAGCTATGGGATATGAAATGGACGAGCGACCAATAAAACAACATGTATTATGGGGTTGAATGCTTTTTGCTATTCACAAAATAAAACAAAAGCAGTCATGCAAATATCTGTTTTAACACAGCACAGCAAAATAGTTACACCATTCAATCCCCCTCGTCCAGACGGGGAGAATTCAATCACATTTATTTGATGCGACGTTTCTTATGGGATTTAATGAGCGACAACATTTTGACCCCAAACCGAGAGGATTCTGGGATGTTTGTGGTTTTTTTGTAATAACTCTGGAAGGAAACGTCGCAGACCCATCAAGGTGATGCTCGTACTGCTCGCCTCATCGAGAGGAATCCAAAGATATGAGTGGTTAAGCTATGGGATATGAAATGGACGAGCGACCAATAAAACAACATGTATTATGGGGTTGAATGCGTTTTGCTATTCACAAAATAAAACAAAAGCAGTCATGCAAAGATCTGTTTTAACAGAGCACAGCAAAATCAGTTGCACCATTCAATCCCGCTCGTCCAGAAGGGGAGAATTCAATCACATTTATTCAATGCGACGTTTCTTATGGGATTTAATGAGCGACAACATTTTGACCCCAAACCGAGAGGATTCTGGGAAGTTTGTGGTTTTTTGGTATTAACTCTGGAAGGAAACGTCGCAGACCCATCAAGGTGGTACTCGTACTGCTCGCCTCATCGAGTGGAATCCAAAGATATGAGTGGTTAAGCTATGGGATATGAAATGGACGAGCGACCAATAAAACAACATGTATTATGGGGTTGAATGCTTTTTGCTATTCACAAAATAAAACAAAAGCAGTCATGCAAATATCTGTTTTAACACAGCACAGCAAAATAGTTACACCATTCAATCCCCCTCGTCCAGACGGGGAGAATTCAATCACATTTATTTGATGCGACGTTTCTTATGGGATTTAATGAGCGACAACATTTTGACCCCAAACCGAGAGGATTCTGGGATGTTTGTGGTTTTTTTGTAATAACTCTGGAAGGAAACGTCGCAGACCCATCAAGGTGATGCTCGTACTGCTCGCCTCATCGAGAGGAATCCAAAGATATGAGTGGTTAAGCTATGGGAAATGAAATGGACGAGCGACCAATAAAACAACATGTATTATGGGGTTGAATGCGTTTTGCTATTCACAAAATAAAACAAAAGCAGTCATGCAAAGATCTGTTTTAACAGAGCACAGCAAAATCAGTTGCACCATTCAATCCCGCTCGTCCAGAAGGGGAGAATTCGATCACATTTATTCAATGCGACGTTTCTTATGGGATTTAATGAGCGACAACATTTTGACCCCAAACCGAGAGGATTCTGGGATGTTTGTGGTTTTTTTGTAATAACTCTGGAAGGAACCGTCGCAGACCCATCAAGGTGGTACTCGTACTGCTCGCCTCATCGAGTGGAATCCAAAGATATGAGTGGTTAAGCTATGGGATATGAAATGGACGAGCGACCAATAAAACAACATGTATTATGGGGTTGAATGCTTTTTGCTATTCACAAAATAAAACAAAAGCAGTCATGCAAATATCTGTTTTAACACAGCACAGCAAAATCAGTTGCACCATTCAATCCCGCTCGTCCAGACGGGGAGAATTCAATCACATTTATTCGATGCGACGTTTCTTATGGGATTTAATGAGCGACAACATTTTGACCCCAAACCAAGAGGATTCTGGGATGTTTGTGTTTTTTTTTAATAACTCTGGAAGGAAACGTCGCAGCCCCATCAAGCTGGTACTCGTACTGCTCGCCTCATCGAGAGGAATCCAAAGATATGAGTAATTAAGCTATGGGATATGAAATGGACGAGCGACCAATAAAACAACATGTATTATGGGGTTGAATGCATTTTGCTATTCACAAAATAAAACAAAAGCAGTCATGCAAATATCTTATTTAACACAGCAAAGCAAAATCTGTTGCACCATTCAATCCCGCTCATCCAGACGGGGAGAATTAAATCGCATTTATTCGATGCGACGTTTCTTATGGGATTTAATGAACGACAACATTTTGACCCCAAACCGAGAGGATTCTGGGATGTTTGTGGTTTTTGGTAATAACTCTGGAAGGAAACGTCGCAGACCCACCAAGGTGGTACTCGTACTGCTCGCCTCATCGCGAGGAATCCAAAGATATGAGTGGTTAAGCTATGAGATATAAAATGGACGATCGACCAATAAAACAACATGTATTATGGGGTTGAATACTTTTTTCTATTCACAAAATTAAACAAAAGCAGTCATGCAAATATCTTATTTAACACAGCACAGCAAAATGTGTTGCACCATTCAATCCCGCTCGTCCAGACGGGGAGAATTCAATCACATTCATTCGATGCGACGTTTCTTATGGGATTTAATGAACGACAACATTTTGACCCCAAATCGAGAGGATTCTGGGATGTTTGTGGTTTTTTGGTAATAACTCTGGAAGAAAACGTCTCAGACCCATCAAGATGGTACTCGTACTGCTCGCCTCATCGAGAGGAATCCAAAGATATGAGTGGTTAAGCTATGGAATATAAAATGGACGATCGACCAATAAAACAACATGTATTATGGGGATGAATGCTTTTTTCTATTCACAAAATAAAACAAAAGCAGTCATGCAAATATCTTATTTAACACAGCACAGCAAAATCTGTTGCACCACTAAATCCCGCTCATCCAGACGGGGAGAATTAAATCGCATTTATTCGATGCGACGTTTCTTATGGGATTTAATGAACGACAACATTTTGACCCCAAACCGAGAGGATTCTGGGATGTTTGTGGTTTTTTGGTAATAACTCTGGAAGGAAACGTCGCAGACCCACCAAGGTGGTACTCGTACTGCTCGCCTCATCGAGAGGAATCCAAAGATATGAGCGGTTAAGCTATGGGATATAAAATGGACGATCGACCAATAAAACAACATGTATTATGGGGTTGAATACTTTTTTCTATTCACAAAATTAAACAAAAGCAGTCATGCAAATATCTTATTTAACATAGCACAGCAAAATGTGTTGCACCATTCAATCCCGCTCGTCCAGACGGGGAGAATTCAATCACATTCATTCGATGCGACGTTTCTTATGGGATTTAATGAACGACAACATTTTGACCCCAAATCGAGAGGATTCTGGGATGTTTGTGGTTTTTTGGTAATAACTCTGGAAGAAAACGTCTCAGACCCATCAAGGTGGTACTCGTACTGCTCGCCTCATCGAGAGGAATCCAAAGATATGAGTGGTTAAGCTATGGAATATAAAATGGACGATCGACCAATAAAAAACATGTATTATGGGGATGAATGCTTTTTTCTATTCACAAAATAAAACAAAAGCAGTCATGCAAATATCTTATTTAACACAGCACAGCAAAATCTGTTGCACCATTAAATCCCGCTCATCCAGACGGGGAGAATTAAATCGCATTTATTCGATGCGACGTTTCTTATGGGATTTAATGAACGACAACATTTTGACCCCAAACCGAGAGGATTCTGGGATGTTTGTGGTTTTTTGGTAATAACTCTGGAAGGAAACGTCGCAGACCCACCAAGGTGGTACTCGTACTGCTCGCCTCATCGAGAGGAATCCAAAGATATGAGTGGTTAAGCTATGGGATATAAAATGGACGATCGACCAATAAAACAACATGTATTATGGGGTTGAATACTTTTTTCTATTCACAAAATTAAACAAAAGCAGTCATGCAAATATCTTATTTAACACAGCACAGCAAAATGTGTTGCACCATTCAATCCCGCTCGTCCAGACGGGGAGAATTCAATCACATTCATTCGATGCGACGTTTCTTATGGGATTTAATGAGCGACAACATTTTGACCCCAAACCGAGAGGATTCTGGGAAGTTTGTGGTTTTTTGGTAATAACTCTGGAAGGAAACGTCGCAGACCCATCAAGGTGGTACTCGTACTGCTCGCCTCATCGAGTGGAATCCAAAGATATGAGTGGTTAAGCTATGGGATATGAAATGGACGAGCGACCAATAAAACAACATGTATTATGGGGTTGAATGCTTTTTGCTATTCACAAAATAAAACAAAAGCAGTCATGCAAATATCTGAGTTAACACAGCACAGCAAAATCTGTTGCACCATTAAATCCCGCTCATCCAGACGGGGAGAATTAAATCGCATTTATTCGATGCGACGTTTCTTATGGGATTTAATGAACGACAACATTTTGACCCCAAACCGAGAGGATTCTGGGATGTTTGTGGTTTTTTTGTAATAACTCTGGAAGGAAACGTCGAGACCCATGAAGGTGGTACTCGTACTGCTCGCCTCATCGAGTAGAATCCAAAGATATGAGTGGTTAAGCTATCGGTTATGAAATGGACGAGCGACCAATAAAACAACATGTATTATGGGGTTGAATGCGCTTTGCTATTCACAAAATAAAACAAAAGCAGTCATGCAAATATCTGTTTTAACACAGCACAGCAAAATCAGTTGCACCATTCAATCCCGCTCGTCCATACGGGGAGAATTCAATCACATTTATTCGATGCGACGTTTCTTATGGGATTTAATGAGCGACAACATTTTGACCCCAAACCGAGAGGATTCTGGGATGTTTGTGGTTTTTTTGTAATAACTCTGGAAGGAAACGTCGCAGACCCATCAAGGTGGTACTCGTACTGCTCGCCTCATCGAGAGGAATCCAAAGATATGAGTGGTTAAGCTATGGGATATGAAATGGACGAGCGACCAATAAAAAAACATGTATTTTGGGGTTGAATGCTTTTTGATATTCACAAAATAAAACAAATGCAGTCATGCAAATATCTGTTTTAACACAGCACAGCAAAAATCAGATACACCATTCAATTCCGCTCGTCCAGACGGGGAGAATTCAATCACATTTATTCGATGCGACGTTTCTTATGGGATTTAATGAGCGACAACATTTTGACCCCAAACCGAGAGGATTCTGGGATGTTTGTGGTTTTTTTGTAATAACTCTGGAAGGAAACGTCGCAGACCCATCAAGGTGGTACTCGTACTGCTCGCCTCATCGAGTGGAATCCAAAGATATGAGTGGTTAAGCTATGCGATATGAAATGGACGAGCGACCAATAAAACAACATGTATTATGGGGTTGAATGCGTTTTGCTATTCACAAAATAAAACAAAAGCAGTCATGCAAATATCTGCTTTAACACAGCACAGCAAAATCAGTTGCACCATTCAATCCCGCTCGTCCAGACGGGGAGAATTCAATCACATTTTTTCGATGCGACGTTTCTTATGGGATTGAATGAGCGACAACATTTTGACCCCAAACCGAGAGGATTCTGGGATGTTTGTGGTTTTTTGGTAATAACTCTGGAAGAAAACGTTGCAGACCCATCAAGGTGGTACTCGTACTGCTCGCCTTATCGAGAGGAATCCAAAGATATGAGTGGTTAAGCTATGGGATATAAAATGGACGATCGACCAATAAAACAACATGTATTATGGGGATGAATGCTTTTTTCTATTCACAAAATAAAACAAAAGCAGTCATGCAAATATCTTATTTAACACAGCACAGCAAAATCTGTTGCACCATTCAATCCCGCTCATCCAGACGGGGAGAATTAAATCGCATTTATTCGATGCGACGTTTCTTATGGGATTTAATGAACGACAACATTTTGACCCCAAACCGAGAGGATTCTGGGATGTTTGTGGTTTTTGGTAATAACTCTGGAAGGAAACGTCGCAGACCCACCAAGGTGGTACTCGTACTGCTCGCCTCATCGCGAGGAATCCAAAGATATGAGTGGTTAAGCTATGGGATATAAAATGGACGATCGACCAATAAAACAACATGTATTATGGGGTTGAATACTTTTTTCTATTCACAAAATTAAACAAAAGCAGTCATGCAAATATCTTATTTAACACAGCACTGCAAAATGTGTTGCACCATTCAATCCCGCTCGTCCAGACGGGGAGAATTCAATCACATTCATTCGATGCGACGTTTCTTATGGGATTTAATGAACGACAACATTTTGACCCCAAATCGAGAGGATTCTGGGATGTTTGTGGTTTTTTGGTAATAACTCTGGAAGGAAACGTCGCAGACCCATCAAGGTGATGCTCGTACTGCTCGCCTCATCGAGAGGAATCCAAAGATATGAGTGGTTAAGCTATGGGATATGAAATGGACGAGCGACCAATAAAACAACATGTATTATGGGGTTGAATGCGTTTTGCTATTCACAAAATAAAACAAAAGCAGTCATGCAAAGATCTGTTTTAACAGAGCACAGCAAAATCAGTTGCACCATTCAATCCCGCTCGTCCAGAAGGGGAGAATTCAATCACATTTATTCAATGCGACGTTTCTTATGGGATTTAATGAGCGACAACATTTTGACCCCAAACCGAGAGGATTCTGGGAAGTTTGTGGTTTTTTGGTATTAACTCTGGAAGGAAACGTCGCAGACCCATCAAGGTGGTACTCGTACTGCTCGCCTCATCGAGTGGAATCCAAAGATATGAGTGGTTAAGCTATGGGATATGAAATGGACGAGCGACCAATAAAACAACATGTATTATGGGGTTGAATGCTTTTTGCTATTCACAAAATAAAACAAAAGCAGTCATGCAAATATCTGTTTTAACACAGCACAGCAAAATAGTTACACCATTCAATCCCCCTCGTCCAGACGGGGAGAATTCAATCACATTTATTTGATGCGACGTTTCTTATGGGATTTAATGAGCGACAACATTTTGACCCCAAACCGAGAGGATTCTGGGATGTTTGTGGTTTTTTTGTAATAACTCTGGAAGGAAACGTCGCAGACCCATCAAGGTGATGCTCGTACTGCTCGCCTCATCGAGAGGAATCCAAAGATATGAGTGGTTAAGCTATGGGAAATGAAATGGACGAGCGACCAATAAAACAACATGTATTATGGGGTTGAATGCGTTTTGCTATTCACAAAATAAAACAAAAGCAGTCATGCAAAGATCTGTTTTAACAGAGCACAGCAAAATCAGTTGCACCATTCAATCCCGCTCGTCCAGAAGGGGAGAATTCGATCACATTTATTCAATGCGACGTTTCTTATGGGATTTAATGAGCGACAACATTTTGACCCCAAACCGAGAGGATTCTGGGATGTTTGTGGTTTTTTTGTAATAACTCTGGAAGGAACCGTCGCAGACCCATCAAGGTGGTACTCGTACTGCTCGCCTCATCGAGTGGAATCCAAAGATATGAGTGGTTAAGCTATGGGATATGAAATGGACGAGCGACCAATAAAACAACATGTATTATGGGGTTGAATGCTTTTTGCTATTCACAAAATAAAACAAAAGCAGTCATGCAAATATCTGTTTTAACACAGCACAGCAAAATCAGTTGCACCATTCAATCCCGCTCGTCCAGACGGGGAGAATTCAATCACATTTATTCGATGCGACGTTTCTTATGGGATTTAATGAGCGACAACATTTTGACCCCAAACCAAGAGGATTCTGGGATGTTTGTGTTTTTTTTTAATAACTCTGGAAGGAAACGTCGCAGCCCCATCAAGCTGGTACTCGTACTGCTCGCCTCATCGAGAGGAATCCAAAGATATGAGTAATTAAGCTATGGGATATGAAATGGACGAGCGACCAATAAAACAACATGTATTATGGGGTTGAATGCATTTTGCTATTCACAAAATAAAACAAAAGCAGTCATGCAAATATCTTATTTAACACAGCAAAGCAAAATCTGTTGCACCATTCAATCCCGCTCATCCAGACGGGGAGAATTAAATCGCATTTATTCGATGCGACGTTTCTTATGGGATTTAATGAACGACAACATTTTGACCCCAAACCGAGAGGATTCTGGGATGTTTGTGGTTTTTGGTAATAACTCTGGAAGGAAACGTCGCAGACCCACCAAGGTGGTACTCGTACTGCTCGCCTCATCGCGAGGAATCCAAAGATATGAGTGGTTAAGCTATGAGATATAAAATGGACGATCGACCAATAAAACAACATGTATTATGGGGTTGAATACTTTTTTCTATTCACAAAATTAAACAAAAGCAGTCATGCAAATATCTTATTTAACACAGCACAGCAAAATGTGTTGCACCATTCAATCCCGCTCGTCCAGACGGGGAGAATTCAATCACATTCATTCGATGCGACGTTTCTTATGGGATTTAATGAACGACAACATTTTGACCCCAAATCGAGAGGATTCTGGGATGTTTGTGGTTTTTTGGTAATAACTCTGGAAGAAAACGTCTCAGACCCATCAAGATGGTACTCGTACTGCTCGCCTCATCGAGAGGAATCCAAAGATATGAGTGGTTAAGCTATGGAATATAAAATGGACGATCGACCAATAAAACAACATGTATTATGGGGATGAATGCTTTTTTCTATTCACAAAATAAAACAAAAGCAGTCATGCAAATATCTTATTTAACACAGCACAGCAAAATCTGTTGCACCACTAAATCCCGCTCATCCAGACGGGGAGAATTAAATCGCATTTATTCGATGCGACGTTTCTTATGGGATTTAATGAACGACAACATTTTGACCCCAAACCGAGAGGATTCTGGGATGTTTGTGGTTTTTTGGTAATAACTCTGGAAGGAAACGTCGCAGACCCACCAAGGTGGTACTCGTACTGCTCGCCTCATCGAGAGGAATCCAAAGATATGAGCGGTTAAGCTATGGGATATAAAATGGACGATCGACCAATAAAACAACATGTATTATGGGGTTGAATACTTTTTTCTATTCACAAAATTAAACAAAAGCAGTCATGCAAATATCTTATTTAACATAGCACAGCAAAATGTGTTGCACCATTCAATCCCGCTCGTCCAGACGGGGAGAATTCAATCACATTCATTCGATGCGACGTTTCTTATGGGATTTAATGAACGACAACATTTTGACCCCAAATCGAGAGGATTCTGGGATGTTTGTGGTTTTTTGGTAATAACTCTGGAAGAAAACGTCTCAGACCCATCAAGGTGGTACTCGTACTGCTCGCCTCATCGAGAGGAATCCAAAGATATGAGTGGTTAAGCTATGGAATATAAAATGGACGATCGACCAATAAAAAACATGTATTATGGGGATGAATGCTTTTTTCTATTCACAAAATAAAACAAAAGCAGTCATGCAAATATCTTATTTAACACAGCACAGCAAAATCTGTTGCACCATTAAATCCCGCTCATCCAGACGGGGAGAATTAAATCGCATTTATTCGATGCGACGTTTCTTATGGGATTTAATGAACGACAACATTTTGACCCCAAACCGAGAGGATTCTGGGATGTTTGTGGTTTTTTGGTAATAACTCTGGAAGGAAACGTCGCAGACCCACCAAGGTGGTACTCGTACTGCTCGCCTCATCGAGAGGAATCCAAAGATATGAGTGGTTAAGCTATGGGATATAAAATGGACGATCGACCAATAAAACAACATGTATTATGGGGTTGAATACTTTTTTCTATTCACAAAATTAAACAAAAGCAGTCATGCAAATATCTTATTTAACACAGCACAGCAAAATGTGTTGCACCATTCAATCCCGCTCGTCCAGACGGGGAGAATTCAATCACATTCATTCGATGCGACGTTTCTTATGGGATTTAATGAGCGACAACATTTTGACCCCAAACCGAGAGGATTCTGGGAAGTTTGTGGTTTTTTGGTAATAACTCTGGAAGGAAACGTCGCAGACCCATCAAGGTGGTACTCGTACTGCTCGCCTCATCGAGTGGAATCCAAAGATATGAGTGGTTAAGCTATGGGATATGAAATGGACGAGCGACCAATAAAACAACATGTATTATGGGGTTGAATGCTTTTTGCTATTCACAAAATAAAACAAAAGCAGTCATGCAAATATCTGAGTTAACACAGCACAGCAAAATCTGTTGCACCATTAAATCCCGCTCATCCAGACGGGGAGAATTAAATCGCATTTATTCGATGCGACGTTTCTTATGGGATTTAATGAACGACAACATTTTGACCCCAAACCGAGAGGATTCTGGGATGTTTGTGGTTTTTTTGTAATAACTCTGGAAGGAAACGTCGAGACCCATGAAGGTGGTACTCGTACTGCTCGCCTCATCGAGTAGAATCCAAAGATATGAGTGGTTAAGCTATCGGTTATGAAATGGACGAGCGACCAATAAAACAACATGTATTATGGGGTTGAATGCGCTTTGCTATTCACAAAATAAAACAAAAGCAGTCATGCAAATATCTGTTTTAACACAGCACAGCAAAATCAGTTGCACCATTCAATCCCGCTCGTCCATACGGGGAGAATTCAATCACATTTATTCGATGCGACGTTTCTTATGGGATTTAATGAGCGACAACATTTTGACCCCAAACCGAGAGGATTCTGGGATGTTTGTGGTTTTTTTGTAATAACTCTGGAAGGAAACGTCGCAGACCCATCAAGGTGGTACTCGTACTGCTCGCCTCATCGAGAGGAATCCAAAGATATGAGTGGTTAAGCTATGGGATATGAAATGGACGAGCGACCAATAAAAAAACATGTATTTTGGGGTTGAATGCTTTTTGATATTCACAAAATAAAACAAATGCAGTCATGCAAATATCTGTTTTAACACAGCACAGCAAAAATCAGATACACCATTCAATTCCGCTCGTCCAGACGGGGAGAATTCAATCACATTTATTCGATGCGACGTTTCTTATGGGATTTAATGAGCGACAACATTTTGACCCCAAACCGAGAGGATTCTGGGATGTTTGTGGTTTTTTTGTAATAACTCTGGAACGAAACGTCGCAGACCCATCAAGGTGGTACTCGTACTGCTCGCCTCATCGAGTGGAATCCAAAGATATGAGTGGTTAAGCTATGCGATATGAAATGGACGAGCGACCAATAAAACAACATGTATTATGGGGTTGAATGCGTTTTGCTATTCACAAAATAAAACAAAAGCAGTCATGCAAATATCTGCTTTAACACAGCACAGCAAAATCAGTTGCACCATTCAATCCCGCTCGTCCAGACGGGGAGAATTCAATCACATTTTTTCGATGCGACGTTTCTTATGGGATTGAATGAGCGACAACATTTTGACCCCAAACCGAGAGGATTCTGGGATGTTTGTGGTTTTTTGGTAATAACTCTGGAAGAAAACGTTGCAGACCCATCAAGGTGGTACTCGTACTGCTCGCCTTATCGAGAGGAATCCAAAGATATGAGTGGTTAAGCTATGGGATATAAAATGGACGATCGACCAATAAAACAACATGTATTATGGGGATGAATGCTTTTTTCTATTCACAAAATAAAACAAAAGCAGTCATGCAAATATCTTATTTAACACAGCACAGCAAAATCTGTTGCACCATTCAATCCCGCTCATCCAGACGGGGAGAATTAAATCGCATTTATTCGATGCGACGTTTCTTATGGGATTTAATGAACGACAACATTTTGACCCCAAACCGAGAGGATTCTGGGATGTTTGTGGTTTTTGGTAATAACTCTGGAAGGAAACGTCGCAGACCCACCAAGGTGGTACTCGTACTGCTCGCCTCATCGCGAGGAATCCAAAGATATGAGTGGTTAAGCTATGGGATATAAAATGGACGATCGACCAATAAAACAACATGTATTATGGGGTTGAATACTTTTTTCTATTCACAAAATTAAACAAAAGCAGTCATGCAAATATCTTATTTAACACAGCACTGCAAAATGTGTTGCACCATTCAATCCCGCTCGTCCAGACGGGGAGAATTCAATCACATTCATTCGATGCGACGTTTCTTATGGGATTTAATGAACGACAACATTTTGACCCCAAATCGAGAGGATTCTGGGATGTTTGTGGTTTTTTGGTAATAACTCTGGAAGAAAACGTCTCAGACCCATCAAGATGGTACTCGTACTGCTCGCCTCATCGAGAGGAATCCAAAGATATGAGTGGTTAAGCTATGGAATATAAAATGGACGATCGACCAATAAAACAACATGTATTATGGGGATGAATGCTTTTTTCTATTCACAAAATAAAACAAAAGCAGTCATGCAAATATCTTATTTAACACAGCACAGCAAAATCTGTTGCACCACTAAATCCCGCTCATCCAGACGGGGAGAATTAAATCGCATTTATTCGATGCGACGTTTCTTATGGGATTTAATGAACGACAACATTTTGACCCCAAACCGAGAGGATTCTGGGATGTTTGTGGTTTTTTGGTAATAACTCTGGAAGGAAACGTCGCAGACCCACCAAGGTGGTACTCGTACTGCTCGCCTCATCGAGAGGAATCCAAAGATATGAGCGGTTAAGCTATGGGATATAAAATGGACGATCGACCAATAAAACAACATGTATTATGGGGTTGAATACTTTTTTCTATTCACAAAATTAAACAAAAGCAGTCATGCAAATATCTTATTTAACACAGCACAGCAAAATGTGTTGCACCATTCAATCCCGCTCGTCCAGACGGGGAGAATTCAATCACATTCATTCGATGCGACGTTTCTTATGGGATTTAATGAACGACAACATTTTGACCCCAAATCGAGAGGATTCTGGGATGTTTGTGGTTTTTTGGTAATAACTCTGGAAGAAAACGTCTCAGACCCATCAAGGTGGTACTCGTACTGCTCGCCTCATCGAGAGGAATCCAAAGATATGAGTGGTTAAGCTATGGAATATAAAATGGACGATCGACCAATAAAACAACATGTATTATGGGGATGAATGCTTTTTTCTATTCACAAAATAAAACAAAAGCAGTCATGCAAATATCTTATTTAACACAGCACAGCAAAATCTGTTGCACCATTAAATCCCGCTCATCCAGACGGGGAGAATTAAATCGCATTTATTCGATGCGACGTTTCTTATGGGATTTAATGAACGACAACATTTTGACCCCAAACCGAGAGGATTCTGGGATGTTTGTGGTTTTTGGTAATAACTCTGGAAGGAAACGTCGCAGACCCACCAAGGTGGTACTCGTACTGCTCGCCTCATCGCGAGGAATCCAAAGATATGAGTGGTTAAGCTATGGGATATAAAATGGACGATCGACCAATAAAACAACATGTATTATGGGGTTGAATACTTTTTTCTATTCACAAAATTAAACAAAAGCAGTCATGCAAATATCTTATTTAACACAGCACTGCAAAATGTGTTGCACCATTCAATCCCGCTCGTCCAGACGGGGAGAATTCAATCACATTCATTCGATGCGACGTTTCTTATGGGATTTAATGAACGACAACATTTTGACCCCAAATCGAGAGGATTCTGGGGTGTTTGTGGTTTTTTGGTAATAACTCTGGAAGAAAACGTCTCAGACCCATCAAGATGGTACCCGTACTGCTCGCCTCATCGAGTGGAATCCAAAGATATGAGTGGTTAAGCTATGCGATATGAAATGGACGAGCGACCAATAAAACAACATGTATTATGGGGTTGAATGCTTTTTGCTATTCACAAAATAAAACAAAAGCAGTCATGCAAATATCTGAGTTAACACAGCACAGCAAAATCTGTTGCACCATTAAATCCCGCTCATCCAGACGGGGAGAATTAAATCGCATTTATTCGATGCGACGTTTCTTATGGGATTTAATGAACGACAACATTTTGACCCCAAACCGAGAGGATTCTGGGATGTTTGTGGTTTTTTTGTAATAACTCTGGAAGGAAACGTCGAGACCCATGAAGGTGGTACTCGTACTGCTCGCCTCATCGAGTAGAATCCAAAGATATGAGTGGTTAAGCTATCGGTTATGAAATGGACGAGCGACCAATAAAACAACATGTATTATGGGGTTGAATGCGCTTTGCTATTCACAAAATAAAACAAAAGCAGTCATGCAAATATCTGTTTTAACACAGCACAGCAAAATCAGTTGCACCATTCAATCCCGCTCGTCCATACGGGGAGAATTCAATCACATTTATTCGATGCGACGTTTCTTATGGGATTTAATGAGCGACAACATTTTGACCCCAAACCGAGAGGATTCTGGGATGTTTGTGGTTTTTTTGTAATAACTCTGGAAGGAAACGTCGCAGACCCATCAAGGTGGTACTCGTACTGCTCGCCTCATCGAGAGGAATCCAAAGATATGAGTGGTTAAGCTATGGGATATGAAATGGACGAGCGACCAATAAAAAAACATGTATTTTGGGGTTGAATGCTTTTTGATATTCACAAAATAAAACAAATGCAGTCATGCAAATATCTGTTTTAACACAGCACAGCAAAAATCAGATACACCATTCAATTCCGCTCGTCCAGACGGGGAGAATTCAATCACATTTATTCGATGCGACGTTTCTTATGGGATTTAATGAGCGACAACATTTTGACCCCAAACCGAGAGGATTCTGGGATGTTTGTGGTTTTTTTGTAATAACTCTGGAAGGAAACGTCGCAGACCCATCAAGGTGGTACTCGTACTGCTCGCCTCATCGAGTGGAATCCAAAGATATGAGTGGTTAAGCTATGCGATATGAAATGGACGAGCGACCAATAAAACAACATGTATTATGGGGTTGAATGCGTTTTGCTATTCACAAAATAAAACAAAAGCAGTCATGCAAATATCTGCTTTAACACAGCACAGCAAAATCAGTTGCACCATTCAATCCCGCTCGTCCAGACGGGGAGAATTCAATCACATTTTTTCGATGCGACGTTTCTTATGGGATTGAATGAGCGACAACATTTTGACCCCAAACCGAGAGGATTCTGGGATGTTTGTGGTTTTTTGGTAATAACTCTGGAAGAAAACGTTGCAGACCCATCAAGGTGGTACTCGTACTGCTCGCCTTATCGAGAGGAATCCAAAGATATGAGTGGTTAAGCTATGGGATATAAAATGGACGATCGACCAATAAAACAACATGTATTATGGGGATGAATGCTTTTTTCTATTCACAAAATAAAACAAAAGCAGTCATGCAAATATCTTATTTAACACAGCACAGCAAAATCTGTTGCACCATTCAATCCCGCTCATCCAGACGGGGAGAATTAAATCGCATTTATTCGATGCGACGTTTCTTATGGGATTTAATGAACGACAACATTTTGACCCCAAACCGAGAGGATTCTGGGATGTTTGTGGTTTTTGGTAATAACTCTGGAAGGAAACGTCGCAGACCCACCAAGGTGGTACTCGTACTGCTCGCCTCATCGCGAGGAATCCAAAGATATGAGTGGTTAAGCTATGGGATATAAAATGGACGATCGACCAATAAAACAACATGTATTATGGGGTTGAATACTTTTTTCTATTCACAAAATTAAACAAAAGCAGTCATGCAAATATCTTATTTAACACAGCACTGCAAAATGTGTTGCACCATTCAATCCCGCTCGTCCAGACGGGGAGAATTCAATCACATTCATTCGATGCGACGTTTCTTATGGGATTTAATGAACGACAACATTTTGACCCCAAATCGAGAGGATTCTGGGATGTTTGTGGTTTTTTGGTAATAACTCTGGAAGAAAACGTCTCAGACCCATCAAGATGGTACTCGTACTGCTCGCCTCATCGAGAGGAATCCAAAGATATGAGTGGTTAAGCTATGGAATATAAAATGGACGATCGACCAATAAAACAACATGTATTATGGGGATGAATGCTTTTTTCTATTCACAAAATAAAACAAAAGCAGTCATGCAAATATCTTATTTAACACAGCACAGCAAAATCTGTTGCACCACTAAATCCCGCTCATCCAGACGGGGAGAATTAAATCGCATTTATTCGATGCGACGTTTCTTATGGGATTTAATGAACGACAACATTTTGACCCCAAACCGAGAGGATTCTGGGATGTTTGTGGTTTTTTGGTAATAACTCTGGAAGGAAACGTCGCAGACCCACCAAGGTGGTACTCGTACTGCTCGCCTCATCGAGAGGAATCCAAAGATATGAGCGGTTAAGCTATGGGATATAAAATGGACGATCGACCAATAAAACAACATGTATTATGGGGTTGAATACTTTTTTCTATTCACAAAATTAAACAAAAGCAGTCATGCAAATATCTTATTTAACACAGCACAGCAAAATGTGTTGCACCATTCAATCCCGCTCGTCCAGACGGGGAGAATTCAATCACATTCATTCGATGCGACGTTTCTTATGGGATTTAATGAACGACAACATTTTGACCCCAAATCGAGAGGATTCTGGGATGTTTGTGGTTTTTTGGTAATAACTCTGGAAGAAAACGTCTCAGACCCATCAAGGTGGTACTCGTACTGCTCGCCTCATCGAGAGGAATCCAAAGATATGAGTGGTTAAGCTATGGAATATAAAATGGACGATCGACCAATAAAACAACATGTATTATGGGGATGAATGCTTTTTTCTATTCACAAAATAAAACAAAAGCAGTCATGCAAATATCTTATTTAACACAGCACAGCAAAATCTGTTGCACCATTAAATCCCGCTCATCCAGACGGGGAGAATTAAATCGCATTTATTCGATGCGACGTTTCTTATGGGATTTAATGAACGACAACATTTTGACCCCAAACCGAGAGGATTCTGGGATGTTTGTGGTTTTTGGTAATAACTCTGGAAGGAAACGTCGCAGACCCACCAAGGTGGTACTCGTACTGCTCGCCTCATCGCGAGGAAGCCAAAGATATGAGTGGTTAAGCTATGGGATATAAAATGGACGATCGACCAATAAAACAACATGTATTATGGGGTTGAATACTTTTTTCTATTCACAAAATTAAACAAAAGCAGTCATGCAAATATCTTATTTAACACAGCACTGCAAAATGTGTTGCACCATTCAATCCCGCTCGTCCAGACGGGGAGAATTCAATCACATTCATTCGATGCGACGTTTCTTATGGGATTTAATGAACGACAACATTTTGACCCCAAATCGAGAGGATTCTGGGATGTTTGTGGTTTTTTGGTAATAACTCTGGAAGAAAACGTCTCAGACCCATCAAGATGGTACCCGTACTGCTCGCCTCATCGAGAGGAATCCAAAGATATGAGTGGTTAAGCTATGGAATATAAAATGGACGATCGACCAATAAAACAACATGTATTATGGGGATGAATGCTTTTTTCTATTCACAAAATAAAACAAAAGCAGTCATGCAAATATCTTATTTAACACAGCACAGCAAAATCTGTTGCACCATTAAATCCCGCTCATCCAGACGGGGAGAATTAAATCGCATTTATTCGATGCGACGTTTCTTATGGGATTTAATGAACGACAACATTTTGACCCCAAACCGAGAGGATTCTGGGATGTTTGTGGTTTTTGGTAATAACTCTGGAAGGAAACGTCGCAGACCCACCAAGGTGGTACTCGTACTGCTCGCCTCATCGCGAGGAATCCAAAGATATGAGTGGTTAAGCTATGGGATATAAAATGGACGATCGACCAATAAAACAACATGTATTATGGGGTTGAATACTTTTTTCTATTCACAAAATTAAACAAAAGCAGTCATGCAAATATCTTATTTAACACAGCACTGCAAAATGTGTTGCACCATTCAATCCCGCTCGTCCAGACGGGGAGAATTCAATCACATTCATTCGATGCGACGTTTCTTATGGGATTTAATGAACGACAACATTTTGACCCCAAATCGAGAGGATTCTGGGATGTTTGTGGTTTTTTGGTAATAACTCTGGAAGAAAACGTCTCAGACCCATCAAGATGGTACCCGTACTGCTCGCCTCATCGAGAGGAATCCAAAGATATGAGTGGTTAAGCTATGGAATATAAAATGGACGATCGACCAATAAAACAACATGTATTATGGGGATGAATGCTTTTTTCTATTCACAAAATAAAACAAAAGCAGTCATGCAAATATCTTATTTAACACAGCACAGCAAAATCTGTTGCACCACTAAATCCCGCTCATCCAGACGGGGAGAATTAAATCGCATTTATTCGATGCGACGTTTCTTATGGGATTTAATGAACGACAACATTTTGACCCCAAACCGAGAGGATTCTGGGATGTTTGTGGTTTTTTGGTAATAACTCTGGAAGGAAACGTCGCAGACCCACCAAGGTGGTACTCGTACTGCTCGCCTCATCGAGAGGAATCCAAAGATATGAGTGGTTAAGCTATGGGATATAAAATGGACGATCGACCAATAAAACAACATGTATTATGGGGTTGAATACTTTTTTCTATTCACAAAATTAAACAAAAGCAGTCATGCAAATATCTTATTTAACACAGCACAGCAAAATGTGTTGCACCATTCAATCCCGCTCGTCCAGACGGGGAGAATTCAATCACATTCATTCGATGCGACGTTTCTTATGGGATTTAATGAACGACAACATTTTGACCCCAAATCGAGAGGATTCTGGGATGTTTGTGGTTTTTTGGTAATAACTCTGGAAGAAAACGTCTCAGACCCATCAAGGTGGTACTCGTACTGCTCGCCTCATCGAGAGGAATCCAAAGATATGAGTGGTTAAGCTATGGAATATAAAATGGACGATCGACCAATAAAACAACATGTATTATGGGGATGAATGCTTTTTTCTATTCACAAAATAAAACAAAAGCAGTCATGCAAATATCTTATTTAACACAGCACAGCAAAATCTGTTGCACCATTAAATCCCGCTCATCCAGACGGGGAGAATTAAATCGCATTTATTCGATGCGACGTTTCTTATGGGATTTAATGAACGACAACATTTTGACCCCAAACCGAGAGGATTCTGGGATGTTTGTGGTTTTTTGGTAATAACTCTGGAAGGAAACGTCGCAGACCCACCAAGGTGGTACTCGTACTGCTCGCCTCATCGAGAGGAATCCAAAGATATGAGTGGTTAAGCTATGGGATATAAAATGGACGATCGACCAATAAAACAACATGTATTATGGGGTTGAATACTTTTTTCTATTCACAAAATTAAACAAAAGCAGTCATGCAAATATCTGCTTTAACACAGCACAGCAAAATCAGTTGCACCATTCAATCCCGCTCGTCCAGACGGGGAGAATTCAATCACATTTTTTCGATGCGACGTTTCTTATGGGATTGAATGAGCGACAACATTTTGACCCCAAACCGAGAGGATTCTGGGATGTTTGTGGTTTTTTTGTAATAACTCTGGAAGGAAACGTCGCAGACCCATCAAGGTGGTACGCGTACTGCTCGCCTCATCGAGAGGAATCCAAAGATATGAGTGGTTAAGCTATGGGATATGAAATGGACGAGCGACCAATAAAACAACTTTTATTATGGGGTTGAATGCTTTTTGCTATTCACAAAATAAAACAAATGCAGTCATGCAAATATCTGTTTTAACACAGCACAGCAAAAATCAGTTACACCATTCAATTCCGCTCGTCCAGACGGGGAGAATTCAATCACATTTATTCGATGCGACGTTTCTTATGGGATTTAATGAGCGACAACATTTTGACCCCAAACCGAGAGGATTCTGGGATGTTTGTGGTGTTTTTGTAATAACTCTGGAAGGAAACGTCGCACACCCATCAAGGTGGTACTCGTACTGCTCGCCTCATCGAGAGGAATCCAACGATATGAGAGGTTAAGCTATGGGATATGAAATGGACGAGCGACCAATAAAACAACATGTATTTTGGGGTTGAATGCTTTTTGCTATTCACAAAATAAAACAAAAGCAGTCATGCAAATATCTGTTTTAACACAGCACAGCAAAATCAGTTGCACCATTCAATCCCGCTCGTCCAGACGGGGAGAATTCAATCACATTTTTTCGATGCGACGTTTCTTATGGGATTTAATGAGCGACAACATTTTGACCCCAAACCGAGAGGATTCTGGGATGTTTGTGGTTTTTTTGTAATAACTCTGGAAGGAAACGTCGCAGACCCATCAAGGTGGTACTCGTACTGCTCGCCTCATCGAGAGGAATCCAAAGATATGAGTGCTTAAGCTATGGGATATGAAATTTGACGAGCGACCAATAAAACAACATGTATTATGGGGTTGAATGCTTTTTGCTATTCACAAAATAAAACCAAAGCAGTAATGCAAATATCTGAGTTAACACAGCACAGCAAAATCAGTTGCACCATTCAATTCTGCTCGTCCAGACGGGGAGAATTCAATCACATTTTTTCGATGCGACGTTTCTTATGGGATTTAATGAGCGACAACATTTTGACCCCAAACCGAGAGGATTCTGGGATGTTTGTGGTTTTTTTGTAATAACTCTGGAAGGAAACGTCGAGACACATCAAGGTGGTACTCGTACTGCTCGCCTCATCGAGTAGAATCCAAAGATATGAGTGGTTAAGCTATCGGTTATGAATTGGACGAGCGACCAATAAAACAACATGTATTATGGGGTTGAATGCGTTTTGCTATTCACAAAATAAAACAAAAGCAGTCATGCAAATATCTGTTTTAACACAGCACAGCAAAATCAGTTGCACCATTCAATCCCGCTCGTCCATACGGGGAGAATTCAATCACATTTATTCGATGCGACGTTTCTTATGGGATTTAATGAGCGACAACATTTTGACCCCAAACCGAGAGGATTCTGGGATGTTTGTGGTTTTTTTGTAATAACTCTGGAAGGAAACGTCGCAGACCCATCAAGGTGGTACTCGTACTGCTCGCCTCATCGAGAGGAATCCAAAGATATGAGTGGTTAAGCTATGGGATATGAAATGGACGAGCGACCAATAAAAAAACATGTATTTTGGGGTTGAATGCTTTTTGCTATTCACAAAATAAAACAAATGCAGTCATGCAAATATCTGTTTTAACACAGCACAGCAAAAATCAGTTACACCATTCAATTCCGCTCGTCCAGACGGGGAGAATTCAATCACATTTATTCGATGCGACGTTTCTTATGGGATTTAATGAGCGACAACATTTTGACCCCAAACCGAGAGTATTCTGGGATGTTTGTGGTTTTTTTGTAATAACTCTGGAAAGAAACGTCGCAGACCCATCAAGGTGGTACTCGTACTGCTCGCCTCATCGAGAGGAATCCAATGATATGAGTGCTTAAGCTATGGGATATGAAATGGACGAGCGACCAATAAAACAACATGTATTATGGGGTTGAATGCTTTTTGCTATTCACAAAATAAAACCAAATCAGTAATGCAAATATCTGATTTAACACAGCACAGCAAAATCAGTTGCACCATTCAATTCTGCTCGTCCAGACGGGGAGAATTCAATCACATTTTTTCGATGCGACGTTTCTTATGGGATTGAATGAGCGACAACATTTTGACCCCAAACCGAGAGGATTCTGAGATGTTTGTGGTTTTTTTGTAATAACTCTGGAAAGAAACGTCGCAGACCCATCAAGGTTGTACTCGTACTGCTCGCCTCATCGAGAGGAATCCAAAGATATGAGTGGTTAAGCTATCGGTTATGAAATGGACGAGCGACCAATAAAACAACATGTATTATGGGGTTGAATGCGTTTTGCTATTCACAAAATAAAACAAAAGCAGTCATGCAAATATCTGTTTTAACACAGCACAGCAAAATCAGTTGCACCATTCAATCCCGCTCGTCCATACGGGGAGAATTCAATCACATTTATTCGATGCGACGTTTCTTATGGGATTTAATGAGCGACAACATTTTGACCCCAAACCGAGAGGATTCTGGGATGTTTCTGGTTTTTTTGTAATAACTCTGGAAGGAAACGTCGCAGACCCATCAAGGTGGTACTCGTACTGCTCGCCTCATCGAGAGGAATCCAAAGATATGAGTGGTTAAGCTATGGGATATGAAATGGACGAGCGACCAATAAAAAAACATGTATTTTGGGGTTGAATGCTTTTTGCTATTCACAAAATAAAACAAATGCAGTCATGCAAATATCTGTTTTAACACAGCACAGCAAAAATCAGTTACACCATTCAATTCCGCTCGTCCAGACGGGGAGAATTCAATCACATTTATTCGATGCGACGTTTCTTATGGGATTTAATGAGCGACAACATTTTGACCCCAAACCGAGAGTATTCTGGGATGTTTGTGGTTTTTTTGTAATAACTCTGGAAAGAAACGTCGCAGACCCATCAAGGTGGTACTCGTACTGCTCGCCTCATCGAGAGGAATCCAATGATATGAGTGCTTAAGCTATGGGATATGAAATGGACGAGCGACCAATAAAACAACATGTATTATGGGGTTGAATGCTTTTTGCTATTCACAAAATAAAACCAAATCAGTAATGCAAATATCTGATTTAACACAGCACAGCAAAATCAGTTGCACCATTCAATTCTGCTCGTCCAGACGGGGAGAATTCAATCACATTTTTTCGATGCGACGTTTCTTATGGGATTGAATGAGCGACAACATTTTGACCCCAAACCGAGAGGATTCTGAGATGTTTGTGGTTTTTTTGTAATAACTCTGGAAAGAAACGTCGCAGACCCATCAAGGTTGTACTCGTACTGCTCGCCTCATCGAGTAGAATCCAAAGATATGAGTGGTTAAGCTATCGGTTATGAAATGGACGAGCGACCAATAAAACAACATGTATTATGGGGTTGAATGCGTTTTGCTATTCACAAAATAAAACAAAAGCAGTCATGCAAATATCTGTTTTAACACAGCACAGCAAAATCAGTTGCACCATTCAATCCCGCTCGTCCATACGGGGAGAATTCAATCACATTTATTCGATGCGACGTTTCTTATGGGATTTAATGAGCGACAACATTTTGACCCCAAACCGAGAGGATTCTGGGATGTTTGTGGTTTTTTTGTAATAACTCTGGAAGGAAACGTCGCAGACCGATCAAGGTGGTACTCGTACTGCTCGCCTCATCGAGAGGAATCCAAAGATATGAGTGGTTAAGCTATGGGATATGAAATGGACGAGCGACCAATAAAAAAACATGTATTTTGGGGTTGAATGCTTTTTGCTATTCACAAAATAAAACAAATGCAGTCATGCAAATATCTGTTTTAACACAGCACAGCAAAAATCAGTTACACCATTCAATTCCGCTCGTCCAGACGGGGAGAATTCAATCACATTTATTCGATGCGACGTTTCTTATGGGATTTAATGAGCGACAACATTTTGACCCCAAACCGAGAGGATTCTGGGATGTTTGTGGTTTATTTGTAATAACTCTGGAAGGAAACGTCACAGACCCATCAAGGTGGTACTCGTACTGCGCGCCTCATCGAGAGGAATCCAAAGATATGAGTGTTTAAGCTATGGGATATGAAATGGACGAGCGACCAATAAAACAACATGTATTATGGGGTTGAATGCTTTTTGCTATTCACAAAATAAAACCAAATCAGTAATGCAAATATCTGATTTAACATAGCACAGCAAAATCAGTTGCACCATTCAATTCTGCTCGTCCAGACGGGGAGAATTCAATCACATTTTTTCGATGCGACGTTTCTTATGGGATTGAATGAGCGACAACATTTTGACCCCAAACCGAGAGGATTCTGGGATGTTTGTGGTTTTTTGTAATAACTCTGGAAGGAAACGTCGCAGACCCATCAAGGTGGTACTCGTACTGCTCGCCTCATCGAGAGGAATCCAAAGATATGAGTGGTTAAGCTATGGGATATGAAATGGACGAGCGACCAATAAAAAAACATGTATTTTGGGGTTGAATGCTTTTTGCTATTCACAAAATAAAACAAATGCAGTCATGCAAATATCTGTTTTAACACAGCACAGCAAAAATCAGTTACACCATTCAATTCCGCTCGTCCAGACGGGGAGAATTCAATCACATTTATTCGATGCGACGTTTCTTATGGGATTTAATGAGCGACAACATTTTGACCCCAAACCGAGAGTATTCTGGGATGTTTGTGGTTTTTTTGTAATAACTCTGGAAAGAAACGTCGCAGACCCATCAAGGTGGTACTCGTACTGCTCGCCTCATCGAGAGGAATCCAATGATATGAGTGCTTAAGCTATGGGATATGAAATGGACGAGCGACCAATAAAACAACATGTATTATGGGGTTGAATGCTTTTTGCTATTCACAAAATAAAACCAAATCAGTAATGCAAATATCTGATTTAACACAGCACAGCAAAATCAGTTGCACCATTCAATTCTGCTCGTCCAGACGGGGAGAATTCAATCACATTTTTTCGATGCGACGTTTCTTATGGGATTGAATGAGCGACAACATTTTGACCCCAAACCGAGAGGATTCTGAGATGTTTGTGGTTTTTTTGTAATAACTCTGGAAAGAAACGTCGCAGACCCATCAAGGTTGTACTCGTACTGCTCGCCTCATCGAGTAGAATCCAAAGATATGAGTGGTTAAGCTATCGGTTATGAAATGGACGAGCGACCAATAAAACAACATGTATTATGGGGTTGAATGCGTTTTGCTATTCACAAAATAAAACAAAAGCAGTCATGCAAATATCTGTTTTAACACAGCACAGCAAAATCAGTTGCACCATTCAATCCCGCTCGTCCATACGGGGAGAATTCAATCACATTTATTCGATGCGACGTTTCTTATGGGATTTAATGAGCGACAACATTTTGACCCCAAACCGAGAGGATTCTGGGATGTTTGTGGTTTTTTTGTAATAACTCTGGAAGGAAACGTCGCAGACCGATCAAGGTGGTACTCGTACTGCTCGCCTCATCGAGAGGAATCCAAAGATATGAGTGGTTAAGCTATGGGATATGAAATGGACGAGCGACCAATAAAAAAACATGTATTTTGGGGTTGAATGCTTTTTGCTATTCACAAAATAAAACAAATGCAGTCATGCAAATATCTGTTTTAACACAGCACAGCAAAAATCAGTTACACCATTCAATTCCGCTCGTCCAGACGGGGAGAATTCAATCACATTTATTCGATGCGACGTTTCTTATGGGATTTAATGAGCGACAACATTTTGACCCCAAACCGAGAGGATTCTGGGATGTTTGTGGTTTATTTGTAATAACTCTGGAAGGAAACGTCACAGACCCATCAAGGTGGTACTCGTACTGCGCGCCTCATCGAGAGGAATCCAAAGATATGAGTGTTTAAGCTATGGGATATGAAATGGACGAGCGACCAATAAAACAACATGTATTATGGGGTTGAATGCTTTTTGCTATTCACAAAATAAAACCAAATCAGTAATGCAAATATCTGATTTAACATAGCACAGCAAAATCAGTTGCACCATTCAATTCTGCTCGTCCAGACGGGGAGAATTCAATCACATTTTTTCGATGCGACGTTTCTTATGGGATTGAATGAGCGACAACATTTTGACCCCAAACGGAGAGGATTCTGGGATGTTTGTGGTTTTTTTGTAATAACTCTGGAAGGAAACGTCGCAGACCCATCAAGGTGGTACGCATACTGCTCGCCTCATCGAGAGGAATCCAAACATATGAGTGCTTAAGCTATGGGATATGAATTGGACGAGCGACCAATAAAACAACATGTATTATGGGGTTGAATGCTTTTTGCTATTCACAAAATAAAACCAAAGCAGTAATGCAAATATCTGATTTAACACAGCACAGCAAAATCAGTTGCACCATTCAATTCTGCTCGTCCAGACGGGGAGAATTCAATCACATTTTTTCGATGCGACGTTTCTTATGGGATTGAATGAGCGACAACATTTTGACCCCAAACCGAGAGGATTCTGGGATGTTTGTGGTTTTTTGGTAACAACTCTGGAAGGAAACGTCGCAGATCCATCAAGGTGTTACTCGTACTGCTCGCCTCATCGAGTGGAATCCAAAGATATGAGTGGTTAAGCTATGCGATATGAAATGGACGAGCGACCAATAAAACAACATGTATTATGGGGTTGAATGCGTTTTGCTATTCACAAAATAAAAACAAGACCAGTCATGCAAATATCTGCTTTAACACAGCACAGCAAAATCAGTTGCACCATTCAATCCCGCTCGTCCAGACGGGGAGAATTCAATCACATTTATTCGATGCGACGTTTCTTATGGGATTTAATGATCGACAACATTTTGACCCCAAACCGAGAGGATTCTGGGATGTTTGTGGTTTTTTTGTAATAACTCTGGAAGGAAACGTCGCAGACCCATCAAGGTGGTACGCGTACTGCTCGCCTCATCGAGAGGAATCCAAAGATATGAGTGGTTAAGCTATGGGATATGAAATGGACGAGCGACCAATAAAACAACTTTTATTATGGGGTTGAATGCTTTTTGCTATTCACAAAATAAAACAAATGCAGTCATGCAAATATCTGTTTTAACACAGCACAGCAAAAATCAGTTACACCATTCAATTCCGCTCGTCCAGACGGGGAGAATTCAATCACATTTATTCGATGCGACGTTTCTTATGGGATTTAATGAGCGACAACATTTTGACCCCAAACCGAGAGGATTCTGGGATGTTTGTGGTGTTTTTGTAATAACTCTGGAAGGAAACGTCGCAGACCCATCAAGGTGGTACTCGTACTGCTCGCCTCATCGAGAGGAATCCAAAGATATGAGTGCTTAAGCTATGGGATATGAAATGGACGAGCGACCAATAAAAAAACATGTATTATGGGGTTGAATGCTTTTTGCTATTCACAAAATAAAACCAAAGCAGTAATGTAAATATCTGATTTAACACAGCACAGCAAAATCAGTTGCACCATTCAATTCTGCTCGTCCAGACGGGGAGAATTCAATCACATTTTTTCGATGCGACGTTTCTTATGGGATTGAATGAGCGACAACATTTTGACCCCAAACCGAGAGGATTCTGGGATGTTTGTGGTTTTTTGGTAACAACTCTGGAAGGAAACGTCGCAGACCCATCAAGTTGGTACTCATACTGCTCGCCTCATCGAGTGGAATCCATAGATATGAGTGGTTAAGCTATGGGATATGAAATGGACGAGCGACCAATAAAACAACATGTATTATGGGGTTGAATGCGTTTTGCTATTCACAAAATAAAACAAAAGCAGTCATGCAAATATCTGTTTTAACACAGCACAGCAAAATCAGTTGCACCATTAAATCCCGCTCGTCCAGACGGGGAGAATTAAATCACATTTATTCGATGCGACGTTTCTTATGGGATTTAATGAGCGACAACATTTTGACCCCAAACCGAGAGGATTCTGGGATGTTTGTGGTTTTTTTGTAATAACTATGGAAGGAAACGTCGCAGACCCATCAAGGTGGTACTCGTACTGCTCGCCTCATCGAGAGGAATCCAAAGATATGAGTGCTTAAGCTATGGGATATGAAATGGACGAGCGACCAATAAAACAACATGTATTATGGGGTTGAATGCTTTTTGCTATTCACAAAATAAAAACAAGACCAGTCATGCAAATATCTGCTTTAACACAGCACAGCAAAATCAGTTGCACCATTCAATCCCGCTCGTCCAGACGGGGAGAATTCAATCACATTTATTCGATGCGACGTTTCTTATGGGATTTAATGATCGACAACATTTTGACCCCAAACCGAGAGGATTCTGGGATGTTTGTGGTTTTTTTGTAATAACTCTGGAAGGAAACGTCGCAGACCCATCAAGGTGGTACGCGTACTGCTCGCCTCATCGAGAGGAATCCAAAGATATGAGTGGTTAAGCTATGGGATATGAAATGGACGAGCGACCAATAAAACAACTTTTATTATGGGGTTGAATGCTTTTTGCTATTCACAAAATAAAACAAATGCAGTCATGCAAATATCTGTTTTAACACAGCACAGCAAAAATCAGTTACACCATTCAATTCCGCTCGTCCAGACGGGGAGAATTCAATCACATTTATTCGATGCGACGTTTCTTATGGGATTTAATGAGCGACAACATTTTGACCCCAAACCGAGAGGATTCTGGGATGTTTGTGGTGTTTTTGTAATAACTCTGGAAGGAAACGTCGCAGACCCATCAAGGTGGTACTCGTACTGCTCGCCTCATCGAGAGGAATCCAAAGATATGAGGGCTTAAGCTATGGGATATGAAATGGACGAGCGACCAATAAAACAACATGTATTATGGGGTTGAATGCTTTTTGCTATTCACAAAATAAAACCAAAGCAGTAATGTAAATATCTGATTTAACACAGCACAGCAAAATCAGTTGCACCATTCAATTCTGCTCGTCCAGACGGGGAGAATTCAATCACATTTTTTCGATGCGACGTTTCTTATGGGATTGAATGAGCGACAACATTTTGACCCCAAACCGAGAGGATTCTGGGATGTTTGTGGTTTTTTGGTAACAACTCTGGAAGGAAACGTCGAAGACCCATCAAGTTGGTACTCATACTGCTCGCCTCATCGAGTGGAATCCATAGATATGAGTGGTTAAGCTATGGGATATGAAATGGACGAGCGACCAATAAAACAACATGTATTATGGGGTTGAATGCGTTTTGCTATTCACAAAATAAAACAAAAGCAGTCATGCAAATATCTGTTTTAACACAGCACAGCAAAATCAGTTGCACCATTCAATCCCGCTCGTCCAGACGGGAAGAATTCAATCACATTTATTCGATGCGACGTTTCTTATGGGATTTAATGAGCGACAACATTTTGACCCCAAACCGAGAGGATTCTGGGATGTTTGTGGTTTTTTTGTAATAACTATGGAAGTAAACGTCGCAGACCCACCAAGGTGGTACTCGTACTGCTCGCCTCATCGAGAGGAATCCAAAGATATGAGTGCTTAAGCTATGGGATATGAAATGGACGAGCGACCAATAAAACAACATGTATTATGGGGTTGAATGCTTTTTGCTATTCACAAAATAAAACCAAAGCAGTAATGCAAATATCTGATTTAACACAGCACAGCAAAATCAGTTGCACCATTCAGTTCTGCTCGTCCAGACGGGGAGAATTCAATCACATTTTTTCGATGCGACGTTTCTTATGGGATTGAATGAGCGACAACATTTTGACCCCAAACCGAGAGGATTCTGGGATGTTTGTGGTTTTTTGGTAACAACTCTGGAAGGAAACGTCGCAGACCCATCAAGGTGGTACTCGTACTGCTCGCCTCATCGAGTGGAATCCAAAGATATGAGTGGTTAAGCTATGCGATATGAAATGGACGAGCGACCAATAAAACAACATGTATTATGGGGTTGAATGCGTTTTGCTATTCACAAAATAAAACAAAAGCAGTCATGCAAATATCTGTTTTAACACAGCACAGCAAAATCAGTTGCACCATTCAATCCCGCTCTTCCAGACGGGGAGAATTCAATGACATTTATTCGATGCGACGTTTCTTATGGGATTTAATGAGCGACAACATTTTGACCCCAAACCGAGAGGATTCTGGGATGTTTGTGGTTTTTTTGTAATAACTCTGGAACGAAACGTCGCAGACCCATCAAGGTGGTACTCGTACTGCTCGCCTCTTCGAGCGGAATCCATAGATATGAGTGGTTAAGCTATGGGATATGAAATGGACGAGCGACCAATAAAACAACATGTATTATGGGGTTGAATGCTTTTTGCTATTCACAAAATAAAACAAATGCAGTCATGCAAATATCTGTTTTAACACAGCACAGCAAAAATCAGTTACACCATTCAATTCCGCTAGTCCAGACGGGGAGAATTCAATCACATTTATTCGATGCGACGTTTCTTATGGGATTTAATGAGCGACAACATTTTGACCCCAAACCGAGAGGATTCTGGAATGTTTGTGGTTTTTTTGTAACAACTCTGGAAGGAAACGTCGCAGACCCATCAAGGTGGTACTCGTACTGCTCGACTCATCGAGTGGAATCCAAAGATATGAGGGTTAAGCTATGGGATATGAAATGGACGAGCGACCAATAAAACAACATGTATTATGGGGTTGAATGCTTTTTGCTATTCACAATTTAATCGCCTCTACGGGGAGGTTTTTCACATAACTTTAAGATCCTTCAACAAACTCCGGGATAAGAAAGCTCAGCTGATCGAGTTTCTCACCTTCCTGAAGAGATGCCGCGACTCTGGGGTAATACCAATCGCATTTACACTCACCTCTGCTACTGTAACTTCTTCTAATGCGAAACGAATTATTTTCAAAACTATCTTAGCTCTTATCTCAGAAAAAATCAGACTTATACGCACAGAACTAGATCAGTTAGACAAGACACTCTACAAATCACACTTATCATTGACGGCAATAATGTCCACATCGGATTGGGAACATGTAGACAATATGACTGCCTCTTCAGCTGCTACTATGTCGACCAAATGTAAGGAAAACCTGATTTCCAAATTTAACCTCCTCTTCAACAAAAGACCGGACCCACACACCAAAAAGTTAGACGTTAATAAAGTCGTAATTAATCGCAGTAACAGTTCTATTTCCGATGGTCTGAAATCCGTTTTAGCTAAAGGTCTAAACTTTGCAGTCACACCTAAACACATACCAGTTAATGATATAATTGCCCAAGTAGACGTTGCTCTCAGGGGCCTGGGTCACATCGCTGCAGACGTAGCAAGATCTGAAATCGCTGCAACCCTCAAAAACGCTAAGATGCCAGCTAGCAACCTCAGCAAAGATGAGCGTTTTGAATTATATAAATTAAAAAAGAGGAATGATATTGTAGTTCTCTCAGCTGACAAAGGCAATGCTACTGTCATCATGGATAAAATAGAATACAACAACAAAATTAAAGAATTACTCGACGATGGTAGTTATACAAAAATAAAAAGAGATCCCACCAACAGCCTCGTCACACAAACCAACAAAATAATTTCTGATTCAACCGCATTAATTGATCAATCTAAACAGTTTTCGTTGAAACCTTCTGCTGCCAGGCCACCAAGATTATACGGCTTACCAAAAATACATAAAGTTGATACACCTCTTCGTCCCATAGTCTCTACTATCAGCTCCCCCACCTACAAACTAGCTCGTTTTTTGTCTGAAATCCTGCGTCCTTTCACTGGAAAGACCACCTCTGCGGTACAAAATTCTACTCACCTGGTATCAACAATCAAGGGTATTTCCCTGTCCCCAGACGACCTGCTTGTCAGTTTTGATGTAGTTTCCTTATTCACCAAGGTTCCTGTACCTGACACCATTGCAATCATTGAAGACTTGGTTCATCAAGGACTAAACACTGAGGTACCCCCCCTGGTGAGACACTGTTTAACCAATACATACTTCACTTGGAATGGAACTTTCTACAAACAAACTGAGGGCATCCAATGGGCTCCCCCCTTTCTCCAGTTATAGCTAACATTTTCATGGAGAAATTTGAGACTGACGCCATCCAGACTGCCACTCTGCGCCCAACCTTATGGAAGAGGTACGTGGATGACACTTTTGTTATCTGGCCACATGGCCGGCCTGCTCTAGACCAATTCTTCGACCACATCAATTCCATACACCCAGCCATGAGATTTACCATGGAAGTCGAAATAGATGGCAAGATACCTTTTTTGGATGTCCTAATTAAAAAGAGACCTGATGGTTCAATGAGCCACTCTGTCTACAGGAAAGCTACCCATACGGATGCTTATCTGAAACCGGATTCCCACCACCATCCATCACAGAAGAATTCTCTCATCAAGACTCTGTATCATAGAGCCCAATGCATATCCGACCAGGAACACATAAGCAGTGAACTCAAGCACGTACACCAAGCTCTTAGGGCTAATGGTTACTCCGACTATACAATCCGCAAAGCTATCACTCAAACCATGAAGAAGAACCCTCTTGAGGAGCCTTTCAAAACCATCACTTTACCCTACATTGCTGGGATCACAAAAAAGATCTCCAAAATCTTGAATAAACACAATATCCAGGTCCGTTTCAACACATTACATAAAATCCGTGATCTGGTTCCGTCTGTAAAAGATGTGATTCCGGACATACAATACCCTGGTGTCTACAAACTAAGTTGCCTCTGTGGTAGTAGTTACATTGGAGAAACCAAACGCCATATCTCGGACCGCATTCGTGAACATAAAGCAGACCTTAAACACGGTAGGACCAACACCTCGGCCGTAGCAGATCATTGTTCTAATTCAGTAGGCTCACATGCCATTGACTTTTCCAAGACGGAGGTTCTTTGTAAGCCATCTGGCTTCCATGAGAGATTCGTTCATGAGGCTATCCACATATACAAGCACAGAGACAATTTCAACCGAGAAGATGGATTCTATCTTAGCAATCATTGGAAAGATTTGATAAATCATTTCAGTTCTTGATTGATTGTTCACGCTTACAGTGGCTTTCAGACAGCATACATAAAAACAAATTTCGTCTCCCCCCTCCTCTTTTCAAAAAATAGATGGACTAGTCCTGGGCAAACTGCCAATCGTTGCGCGTGACGCAAACGTTATTTTTATATATATATCTATAAATAAATATGCCGTTTTAAAAATAAATTTATGCAAACCGACACACCTGATGATGACCGTTTGAGTTATGGTCGAAACGTCGTGAGAATTTTTTTTTTATTGTTTTATATATATTTTGTTATTTTGTTGTTTCTCTTCAACGTGACTTTACCGAAAAAACTAAGAATATGAATTACTGCAGTCACGAAAGCTTTAAATCAAAATTTAATCGCCTCTACGGGGAGGGTTTTCACATAACTTTAAGATCCTTCAACAAACTCCGGGATAAGAAAGCTCAGCTGATCGAGTTTCTCACCTTCCTGAAGAGATGCCGCGACTCTGGGGTAATACCAATCGCATTTACACTCACCTCTGCTACTGTAACTTCTTCTAATGCGAAACGAATTCTTTTCAAAACTAGCTTAGCTCTTATCTCAGAAAAAATCAGACTTATACGCACAGAACTAGATCAGTTAGACAAGACACTCTACAAATCACACTTATCATTGACGGCAATAATGTCCACATCGGATTGGGAACATGTAGACAATATGACTGCCTCTTCAGCTGCTACTATGTCGACCAAATGTAAGGAAAACCTGATTTCCAAATTTAACCTCCTCTTCAACAAAAGACCGGACCCACACACCAAAAAGTTAGACGTTAATAAAGTCGTAATTAATCGCAGTAACAGTTCTATTTCCGATGGTCTGAAATCCGTTTTAGCTAAAGGTCTAAACTTTGCAGTCACACCTAAACACATACCAGTTAATGATATAATTGCCCAAGTAGACGTTGCTCTCAGGGGCCTGGGTCACATCGCTGCAGACGTAGCAAGATCTGAAATCGCTGCAACCCTCAAAAACGCTAAGATGCCAGCTAGCAACCTCAGCAAAGATGAGCGTTTTGAATTATATAAATTAAAAAAGAGGAATGATATTGTAGTTCTCTCAGCTGACAAAGGCAATGCTACTGTCATCATGGATAAAATAGAATACAACAACAAAATTAAAGAATTACTCGACGATGGTAGTTATACAAAAATAAAAAGAGATCCCACCAACAGCCTCGTCACACAAACCAACAAAATAATTTCTGATTCAACCGCATTAATTGATCAATCTAAACAGTTTTCGTTGAAACCTTCTGCTGCCAGGCCACCAAGATTATACGGCTTACCAAAAATACATAAAGTTGATACACCTCTTCGTCCCATAGTCTCTACTATCAGCTCCCCCACCTACAAACTAGCTCGTTTTTTGTCTGAAATCCTGCGTCCTTTCACTGGAAAGACCACCTCTGCGGTACAAAATTCTACTCACCTGGTATCAACAATCAAGGGTATTTCCCTGTCCCCAGACGACCTGCTTGTCAGTTTTGATGTAGTTTCCTTATTCACCAAGGTTCCTGTACCTGACACCATTGCAATCATTGAAGACTTGGTTCATCAAGGACTAAACACTGAGGTACCCCCCCTGGTGAGACACTGCTTAACCAATACATACTTCACTTGGAATGGAACTTTCTACAAACAAACTGAGGGCATCCAATGGGCTCCCCCCTTTCTCCAGTTATAGCTAACATTTTCATGGAGAAATTTGAGACTGACGCCATCCAGACTGCCACTCTGCGCCCAACCTTATGGAAGAGGTACGTGGATGACACTTTTGTCATCTGGCCACATGGCCGGCCTGCTCTAGACCAATTCTTCGACCACATCAATTCCATACACCCAGCCATGAGATTTACCATGGAAGTCGAAATAGATGGCAGGATACCTTTTTTGGATGTCCTAATTAAAAAGAGACCTGATGGTTCAATGAGCCACTCTGTCTACAGGAAAGCTACCCATACGGATGCTTATCTGAAACCGGATTCCCACCACCATCCATCACAGAAGAATTCTCTCATCAAGACTCTGTATCATAGAGCCCAATGCATATCCGACCAGGAACACATAAGCAGTGAACTCAAGCACGTACACCAAGCTCTTAGGGCTAATGGTTACTCCGACTATACAATCCGCAAAGCTATCACTCAAACCATGAAGAAGAACCCTCTTGAGGAGCCTTTCAAAACCATCACTTTACCCTACATTGCTGGGATCACAAAAAAGATCTCCAAAATCTTGAATAAACACAATATCCAGGTCCGTTTCAACACATTACATAAAATCCGTGATCTGGTTCCGTCTGTAAAAGATGTGATTCCGGACATACAATACCCTGGTGTCTACAAACTAAGTTGCCTCTGTGGTAGTAGTTACATTGGAGAAACCAAACGCCATATCTCGGACCGCATTCGTGAACATAAAGCAGACCTTAAACACGGTAGGACCAACACCTCGGCCGTAGCAGATCATTGTTCTAATTCAGTAGGCTCACATGCCATTGACTTTTCCAAGACGGAGGTTCTTTGTAAGCCATCTGGCTTCCATGAGAGATTCGTTCATGAGGCTATCCACATATACAAGCACAGAGACAATTTCAACCGAGAAGATGGATTCTATCTTAGCAATCATTGGAAAGATTTGATAAATCATTTCAGTTCTTGATTGATTGTTCACGCTTACAGTGGCTTTCAGACAGCATACATAAAAACAAATTTCGTCTCCCCCCTCCTCTTTTCAAAAAATAGATGGACTAGTCCTGGGCAAACTGCCAATCGTTGCGCGTGACGCAAACGTTATTTTTATATATATATCTATAAATAAATATGCCGTTTTAAAAATAAATTTATGCAAACCGACACACCTGATGATGACCGTTTGAGTTATGGTCGAAACGTCGTGAGAATTTTTTTTTATTGTTTTATATATATTTTGTTATTTTGTTGTTTCTCTTCAACGTGACTTTACCGAAAAAACTAAGAATATAAAAACAAAAGCAGTCATGCAAATATCTGTTTTAACACAGCACAGCAAAATCAGTTGCACCATTCAATCCCGCTCGTCCAGAGGGGGAGAATTCAATCACATTTATTCGATGCGACGTTTCTTATGGGATTTAATGAGCGACAACATTTTGACCCCAAACCGAGAGGATTCTGGGATGTTTGTGGTGTTTTTGTAATAACTCTGGAAGGAAACGTCGCAGACCCATCAAGGTGATACTCGTACTGCTCGACTCATCGAGAGGAATCCAAAGATATGAGTGCTTAAGCTATGGGATATGAAATGGATGAGCGACCAATAAAACAACATGTATTATGGGTTTGAATGCTTTTTGCTATTCACAAAATAAAACCAAAGCAGTAATGCAAATATCTGATTTAACACAGCACAGCAAAATCAGTTGCACCATTCAATTCTGCTCGTCCAGACGGGGAGAATTCAATCACATTTTTTCGATGCGACGTTTCTTATGGGATTTAATGAGCGACAACATTTTGACCCCAAACCGAGAGGATTCTGGGATGTTTGTGGTTTTTTGGTAACAACTCTGGAAGGAAACGTCGCAGACCCATCAAGTTGGTACTCATACTGCTCGCCTCATCGAGTGGAATCCATAGATATGAGTGGTTAAGCTATGGGATATGAAATGGACGAGCGACCAATAAAACAACATGTATTATGGGGTTGAATGCGTTTTGCTATTCACAAAATAAAACAAAAGCAGTCATGCAAATATCTGTTTTAACACAGCACAGCAAAATCAGTTGCACCATTCAATCCCGCTCGTCCAGACGGGAAGAATTCAATCACATTTATTCGATGCGACGTTTCTTATGGGATTTAATGAGCGACAACATTTTGACCCCAAACCGAGAGGATTCTGGGATGTTTGTGGTTTTTTTGTAATAACTATGGAAGTAAACGTCGCAGACCCACCAAGGTGGTACTCGTACTGCTCGCCTCATCGAGAGGAATCCAAAGATATGAGTGCTTAAGCTATGGGATATGAAATGGACGAGCGACCAATAAAACAACATGTATTATGGGGTTGAATGCTTTTTGCTATTCACAAAATAAAACCAAAGCAGTAATGCAAATATCTGATTTAACACAGCACAGCAAAATCAGTTGCACCATTCAGTTCTGCTCGTCCAGACGGGGAGAATTCAATCACATTTTTTCGATGCGACGTTTCTTATGGGATTGAATGAGCGACAACATTTTGACCCCAAACCGAGAGGATTCTGGGATGTTGTGGTTTTTTGGTAACAACTCTGGAAGGAAACGTCGCAGACCCATCAAGGTGGTACTCGTACTGCTCGCCTCATCGAGTGGAATCCAAAGATATGAGTGGTTAAGCTATGCGATATGAAATGGACGAGCGACCAATAAAACAACATGTATTATGGGGTTGAATGCGTTTTGCTATTCACAAAATAAAACAAAAGCAGTCATGCAAATATCTGTTTTAACACAGCACAGCAAAATCAGTTGCACCATTCAATCCCGCTCTTCCAGACGGGGAGAATTCAATGACATTTATTCGATGCGACGTTTCTTATGGGATTTAATGAGCGACAACATTTTGACCCCAAACCGAGAGGATTCTGGGATGTTTGTGGTTTTTTTGTAATAACTCTGGAACGAAACGTCGCAGACCCATCAAGGTGGTACTCGTACTGCTCGCCTCTTCGAGCGGAATCCATAGATATGAGTGGTTAAGCTATGGGATATGAAATGGACGAGCGACCAATAAAACAACATGTATTATGGGGTTGAATGCTTTTTGCTATTCACAAAATAAAACAAATGCAGTCATGCAAATATCTGTTTTAACACAGCACAGCAAAAATCAGTTACACCATTCAATTCCGCTAGTCCAGACGGGGAGAATTCAATCACATTTATTCGATGCGACGTTTCTTATGGGATTTAATGAGCGACAACATTTTGACCCCAAACCGAGAGGATTCTGGAATGTTTGTGGTTTTTTTGTAACAACTCTGGAAGGAAACGTCGCAGACCCATCAAGGTGGTACTCGTACTGCTCGACTCATCGAGTGGAATCCAAAGATATGAGGGTTAAGCTATGGGATATGAAATGGACGAGCGACCAATAAAACAACATGTATTATGGGGTTGAATGCTTTTTGCTATTCACAATTTAATCGCCTCTACGGGGAGGTTTTTCACATAACTTTAAGATCCTTCAACAAACTCCGGGATAAGAAAGCTCAGCTGATCGAGTTTCTCACCTTCCTGAAGAGATGCCGCGACTCTGGGGTAATACCAATCGCATTTACACTCACCTCTGCTACTGTAACTTCTTCTAATGCGAAACGAATTCTTTTCAAAACTATCTTAGCTCTTATCTCAGAAAAAATCAGACTTATACGCACAGAACTAGATCAGTTAGACAAGACACTCTACAAATCACACTTATCATTGACGGCAATAATGTCCACATCGGATTGGGAACATGTAGACAATATGACTGCCTCTTCAGCTGCTACTATGTCGACCAAATGTAAGGAAAACCTGATTTCCAAATTTAACCTCCTCTTCAACAAAAGACCGGACCCACACACCAAAAAGTTAGACGTTAATAAAGTCGTAATTAATCGCAGTAACAGTTCTATTTCCGATGGTCTGAAATCCGTTTTAGCTAAAGGTCTAAACTTTGCAGTCACACCTAAACACATACCAGTTAATGATATAATTGCCCAAGTAGACGTTGCTCTCAGGGGCCTGGGTCACATCGCTGCAGACGTAGCAAGATCTGAAATCGCTGCAACCCTCAAAAACGCTAAGATGCCAGCTAGCAACCTCAGCAAAGATGAGCGTTTTGAATTATATAAATTAAAAAAGAGGAATGATATTGTAGTTCTCTCAGCTGACAAAGGCAATGCTACTGTCATCATGGATAAAATAGAATACAACAACAAAATTAAAGAATTACTCGACGATGGTAGTTATACAAAAATAAAAAGAGATCCCACCAACAGCCTCGTCACACAAACCAACAAAATAATTTCTGATTCAACCGCATTAATTGATCAATCTAAACAGTTTTCGTTGAAACCTTCTGCTGCCAGGCCACCAAGATTATACGGCTTACCAAAAATACATAAAGTTGATACACCTCTTCGTCCCATAGTCTCTACTATCAGCTCCCCCACCTACAAACTAGCTCGTTTTTTGTCTGAAATCCTGCGTCCTTTCACTGGAAAGACCACCTCTGCGGTACAAAATTCTACTCACCTGGTATCAACAATCAAGGGTATTTCCCTGTCCCCAGACGACCTGCTTGTCAGTTTTGATGTAGTTTCCTTATTCACCAAGGTTCCTGTACCTGACACCATTGCAATCATTGAAGACTTGGTTCATCAAGGACTAAACACTGAGGTACCCCCCCTGGTGAGACACTGCTTAACCAATACATACTTCACTTGGAATGGAACTTTCTACAAACAAACTGAGGGCATCCAATGGGCTCCCCCCTTTCTCCAGTTATAGCTAACATTTTCATGGAGAAATTTGAGACTGACGCCATCCAGACTGCCACTCTGCGCCCAACCTTATGGAAGAGGTACGTGGATGACACTTTTGTCATCTGGCCACATGGCCGGCCTGCTCTAGACCAATTCTTCGACCACATCAATTCCATACACCCAGCCATGAGATTTACCATGGAAGTCGAAATAGATGGCAGGATACCTTTTTTGGATGTCCTAATTAAAAAGAGACCTGATGGTTCAATGAGCCACTCTGTCTACAGGAAAGCTACCCATACGGATGCTTATCTGAAACCGGATTCCCACCACCATCCATCACAGAAGAATTCTCTCATCAAGACTCTGTATCATAGAGCCCAATGCATATCCGACCAGGAACACATAAGCAGTGAACTCAAGCACGTACACCAAGCTCTTAGGGCTAATGGTTACTCCGACTATACAATCCGCAAAGCTATCACTCAAACCATGAAGAAGAACCCTCTTGAGGAGCCTTTCAAAACCATCACTTTACCCTACATTGCTGGGATCACAAAAAAGATCTCCAAAATCTTGAATAAACACAATATCCAGGTCCGTTTCAACACATTACATAAAATCCGTGATCTGGTTCCGTCTGTAAAAGATGTGATTCCGGACATACAATACCCTGGTGTCTACAAACTAAGTTGCCTCTGTGGTAGTAGTTACATTGGAGAAACCAAACGCCATATCTCGGACCGCATTCGTGAACATAAAGCAGACCTTAAACACGGTAGGACCAACACCTCGGCCGTAGCAGATCATTGTTCTAATTCAGTAGGCTCACATGCCATTGACTTTTCCAAGACGGAGGTTCTTTGTAAGCCATCTGGCTTCCATGAGAGATTCGTTCATGAGGCTATCCACATATACAAGCACAGAGACAATTTCAACCGAGAAGATGGATTCTATCTTAGCAATCATTGGAAAGATTTGATAAATCATTTCAGTTCTTGATTGATTGTTCACGCTTACAGTGGCTTTCAGACAGCATACATAAAAACAAATTTCGTCTCCCCCCTCCTCTTTTCAAAAAATAGATGGACTAGTCCTGGGCAAACTGCCAATCGTTGCGCGTGACGCAAACGTTATTTTTATATATATATCTATAAATAAATATGCCGTTTTAAAAATAAATTTATGCAAACCGACACACCTGATGATGACCGTTTGAGTTATGGTCGAAACGTCGTGAGAATTTTTTTTTTATTGTTTTATATATATTTTGTTATTTTGTTGTTTCTCTTCAACGTGACTTTACCGAAAAAACTAAGAATATGAATTACTGCAGTCACGAAAGCTTTAAATCAAAATTTAATCGCCTCTACGGGGAGGGTTTTCACATAACTTTAAGATCCTTCAACAAACTCCGGGATAAGAAAGCTCAGCTGATCGAGTTTCTCACCTTCCTGAAGAGATGCCGCGACTCTGGGGTAATACCAATCGCATTTACACTCACCTCTGCTACTGTAACTTCTTCTAATGCGAAACGAATTCTTTTCAAAACTAGCTTAGCTCTTATCTCAGAAAAAATCAGACTTATACGCACAGAACTAGATCAGTTAGACAAGACACTCTACAAATCACACTTATCATTGACGGCAATAATGTCCACATCGGATTGGGAACATGTAGACAATATGACTGCCTCTTCAGCTGCTACTATGTCGACCAAATGTAAGGAAAACCTGATTTCCAAATTTAACCTCCTCTTCAACAAAAGACCGGACCCACACACCAAAAAGTTAGACGTTAATAAAGTCGTAATTAATCGCAGTAACAGTTCTATTTCCGATGGTCTGAAATCCGTTTTAGCTAAAGGTCTAAACTTTGCAGTCACACCTAAACACATACCAGTTAATGATATAATTGCCCAAGTAGACGTTGCTCTCAGGGGCCTGGGTCACATCGCTGCAGACGTAGCAAGATCTGAAATCGCTGCAACCCTCAAAAACGCTAAGATGCCAGCTAGCAACCTCAGCAAAGATGAGCGTTTTGAATTATATAAATTAAAAAAGAGGAATGATATTGTAGTTCTCTCAGCTGACAAAGGCAATGCTACTGTCATCATGGATAAAATAGAATACAACAACAAAATTAAAGAATTACTCGACGATGGTAGTTATACAAAAATAAAAAGAGATCCCACCAACAGCCTCGTCACACAAACCAACAAAATAATTTCTGATTCAACCGCATTAATTGATCAATCTAAACAGTTTTCGTTGAAACCTTCTGCTGCCAGGCCACCAAGATTATACGGCTTACCAAAAATACATAAAGTTGATACACCTCTTCGTCCCATAGTCTCTACTATCAGCTCCCCCACCTACAAACTAGCTCGTTTTTTGTCTGAAATCCTGCGTCCTTTCACTGGAAAGACCACCTCTGCGGTACAAAATTCTACTCACCTGGTATCAACAATCAAGGGTATTTCCCTGTCCCCAGACGACCTGCTTGTCAGTTTTGATGTAGTTTCCTTATTCACCAAGGTTCCTGTACCTGACACCATTGCAATCATTGAAGACTTGGTTCATCAAGGACTAAACACTGAGGTACCCCCCCTGGTGAGACACTGCTTAACCAATACATACTTCACTTGGAATGGAACTTTCTACAAACAAACTGAGGGCATCCAATGGGCTCCCCCCTTTCTCCAGTTATAGCTAACATTTTCATGGAGAAATTTGAGACTGACGCCATCCAGACTGCCACTCTGCGCCCAACCTTATGGAAGAGGTACGTGGATGACACTTTTGTCATCTGGCCACATGGCCGGCCTGCTCTAGACCAATTCTTCGACCACATCAATTCCATACACCCAGCCATGAGATTTACCATGGAAGTCGAAATAGATGGCAGGATACCTTTTTTGGATGTCCTAATTAAAAAGAGACCTGATGGTTCAATGAGCCACTCTGTCTACAGGAAAGCTACCCATACGGATGCTTATCTGAAACCGGATTCCCACCACCATCCATCACAGAAGAATTCTCTCATCAAGACTCTGTATCATAGAGCCCAATGCATATCCGACCAGGAACACATAAGCAGTGAACTCAAGCACGTACACCAAGCTCTTAGGGCTAATGGTTACTCCGACTATACAATCCGCAAAGCTATCACTCAAACCATGAAGAAGAACCCTCTTGAGGAGCCTTTCAAAACCATCACTTTACCCTACATTGCTGGGATCACAAAAAAGATCTCCAAAATCTTGAATAAACACAATATCCAGGTCCGTTTCAACACATTACATAAAATCCGTGATCTGGTTCCGTCTGTAAAAGATGTGATTCCGGACATACAATACCCTGGTGTCTACAAACTAAGTTGCCTCTGTGGTAGTAGTTACATTGGAGAAACCAAACGCCATATCTCGGACCGCATTCGTGAACATAAAGCAGACCTTAAACACGGTAGGACCAACACCTCGGCCGTAGCAGATCATTGTTCTAATTCAGTAGGCTCACATGCCATTGACTTTTCCAAGACGGAGGTTCTTTGTAAGCCATCTGGCTTCCATGAGAGATTCGTTCATGAGGCTATCCACATATACAAGCACAGAGACAATTTCAACCGAGAAGATGGATTCTATCTTAGCAATCATTGGAAAGATTTGATAAATCATTTCAGTTCTTGATTGATTGTTCACGCTTACAGTGGCTTTCAGACAGCATACATAAAAACAAATTTCGTCTCCCCCCTCCTCTTTTCAAAAAATAGATGGACTAGTCCTGGGCAAACTGCCAATCGTTGCGCGTGACGCAAACGTTATTTTTATATATATATCTATAAATAAATATGCCGTTTTAAAAATAAATTTATGCAAACCGACACACCTGATGATGACCGTTTGAGTTATGGTCGAAACGTCGTGAGAATTTTTTTTTTATTGTTTTATATATATTTTGTTATTTTGTTGTTTCTCTTCAACGTGACTTTACCGAAAAAACTAAGAATATGAATTACTGCAGTCACGAAAGCTTTAAATCAAAATTTAATCGCCTCTACGGGGAGGGTTTTCACATAACTTTAAGATCCTTCAACAAACTCCGGGATAAGAAAGCTCAGCTGATCGAGTTTCTCACCTTCCTGAAGAGATGCCGCGACTCTGGGGTAATACCAATCGCATTTACACTCACCTCTGCTACTGTAACTTCTTCTAATGCGAAACGAATTCTTTTCAAAACTAGCTTAGCTCTTATCTCAGAAAAAATCAGACTTATACGCACAGAACTAGATCAGTTAGACAAGACACTCTACAAATCACACTTATCATTGACGGCAATAATGTCCACATCGGATTGGGAACATGTAGACAATATGACTGCCTCTTCAGCTGCTACTATGTCGACCAAATGTAAGGAAAACCTGATTTCCAAATTTAACCTCCTCTTCAACAAAAGACCGGACCCACACACCAAAAAGTTAGACGTTAATAAAGTCGTAATTAATCGCAGTAACAGTTCTATTTCCGATGGTCTGAAATCCGTTTTAGCTAAAGGTCTAAACTTTGCAGTCACACCTAAACACATACCAGTTAATGATATAATTGCCCAAGTAGACGTTGCTCTCAGGGGCCTGGGTCACATCGCTGCAGACGTAGCAAGATCTGAAATCGCTGCAACCCTCAAAAACGCTAAGATGCCAGCTAGCAACCTCAGCAAAGATGAGCGTTTTGAATTATATAAATTAAAAAAGAGGAATGATATTGTAGTTCTCTCAGCTGACAAAGGCAATGCTACTGTCATCATGGATAAAATAGAATACAACAACAAAATTAAAGAATTACTCGACGATGGTAGTTATACAAAAATAAAAAGAGATCCCACCAACAGCCTCGTCACACAAACCAACAAAATAATTTCTGATTCAACCGCATTAATTGATCAATCTAAACAGTTTTCGTTGAAACCTTCTGCTGCCAGGCCACCAAGATTATACGGCTTACCAAAAATACATAAAGTTGATACACCTCTTCGTCCCATAGTCTCTACTATCAGCTCCCCCACCTACAAACTAGCTCGTTTTTTGTCTGAAATCCTGCGTCCTTTCACTGGAAAGACCACCTCTGCGGTACAAAATTCTACTCACCTGGTATCAACAATCAAGGGTATTTCCCTGTCCCCAGACGACCTGCTTGTCAGTTTTGATGTAGTTTCCTTATTCACCAAGGTTCCTGTACCTGACACCATTGCAATCATTGAAGACTTGGTTCATCAAGGACTAAACACTGAGGTACCCCCCCTGGTGAGACACTGCTTAACCAATACATACTTCACTTGGAATGGAACTTTCTACAAACAAACTGAGGGCATCCAATGGGCTCCCCCCTTTCTCCAGTTATAGCTAACATTTTCATGGAGAAATTTGAGACTGACGCCATCCAGACTGCCACTCTGCGCCCAACCTTATGGAAGAGGTACGTGGATGACACTTTTGTCATCTGGCCACATGGCCGGCCTGCTCTAGACCAATTCTTCGACCACATCAATTCCATACACCCAGCCATGAGATTTACCATGGAAGTCGAAATAGATGGCAGGATACCTTTTTTGGATGTCCTAATTAAAAAGAGACCTGATGGTTCAATGAGCCACTCTGTCTACAGGAAAGCTACCCATACGGATGCTTATCTGAAACCGGATTCCCACCACCATCCATCACAGAAGAATTCTCTCATCAAGACTCTGTATCATAGAGCCCAATGCATATCCGACCAGGAACACATAAGCAGTGAACTCAAGCACGTACACCAAGCTCTTAGGGCTAATGGTTACTCCGACTATACAATCCGCAAAGCTATCACTCAAACCATGAAGAAGAACCCTCTTGAGGAGCCTTTCAAAACCATCACTTTACCCTACATTGCTGGGATCACAAAAAAGATCTCCAAAATCTTGAATAAACACAATATCCAGGTCCGTTTCAACACATTACATAAAATCCGTGATCTGGTTCCGTCTGTAAAAGATGTGATTCCGGACATACAATACCCTGGTGTCTACAAACTAAGTTGCCTCTGTGGTAGTAGTTACATTGGAGAAACCAAACGCCATATCTCGGACCGCATTCGTGAACATAAAGCAGACCTTAAACACGGTAGGACCAACACCTCGGCCGTAGCAGATCATTGTTCTAATTCAGTAGGCTCACATGCCATTGACTTTTCCAAGACGGAGGTTCTTTGTAAGCCATCTGGCTTCCATGAGAGATTCGTTCATGAGGCTATCCACATATACAAGCACAGAGACAATTTCAACCGAGAAGATGGATTCTATCTTAGCAATCATTGGAAAGATTTGATAAATCATTTCAGTTCTTGATTGATTGTTCACGCTTACAGTGGCTTTCAGACAGCATACATAAAAACAAATTTCGTCTCCCCCCTCCTCTTTTCAAAAAATAGATGGACTAGTCCTGGGCAAACTGCCAATCGTTGCGCGTGACGCAAACGTTATTTTTATATATATATATCTATAAATAAATATGCCGTTTTAAAAATAAATTTATGCAAACCGACACACCTGATGATGACCGTTTGAGTTATGGTCGAAACGTCGTGAGAATTTTTTTTTATTGTTTTATATATATTTTGTTATTTTGTTGTTTCTCTTCAACGTGACTTTACCGAAAAAACTAAGAATATAAAAACAAAAGCAGTCATGCAAATATCTGTTTTAACACAGCACAGCAAAATCAGTTGCACCATTCAATCCCGCTCGTCCAGAGGGGGAGAATTCAATCACATTTATTCGATGCGACGTTTCTTATGGGATTTAATGAGCGACAACATTTTGACCCCAAACCGAGAGGATTCTGGGATGTTTGTGGTGTTTTTGTAATAACTCTGGAAGGAAACGTCGCAGACCCATCAAGGTGATACTCGTACTGCTCGACTCATCGAGAGGAATCCAAAGATATGAGTGCTTAAGCTATGGGATATGAAATGGATGAGCGACCAATAAAACAACATGTATTATGGGTTTGAATGCTTTTTGCTATTCACAAAATAAAACCAAAGCAGTAATGCAAATATCTGATTTAACACAGCACAGCAAAATCAGTTGCACCATTCAATTCTGCTCGTCCAGACGGGGAGAATTCAATCACATTTTTTCGATGCGACGTTTCTTATGGGATTTAATGAGCGACAACATTTTGACCCCAAACCGAGAGGATTCTGGGATGTTTGTGGTGTTTTTGTAATAACTCTGGAAGGAAACGTCGCAGACCCATCAAGGTGGTACTCGTACTGCTCGCCTCATCGAGAGGAATCCAAAGATATGAGTGCTTAAGCTATGGGATATGAAATGGACGAGCGACCAATAAAACAACTTTTATTATGGGGTTGAATGCTTTTTGCTATTCACAAAATAAAACAAATGCAGTCATGCAAATATCTGTTTTAACACAGCACAGCAAAAATCAGTTACACCATTCAATTCCGCTCGTCCAGACGGGGAGAATTCAATCACATTTATTCGATGCGACGTTTCTTATGGGATTGAATGAGCGACAACATTTTGACCCCAAACCGAGAGGATTTTGGGATGTTTGTGGTTTTTTGGTAACAACTCTGGAAGGAAACGTCGCAGACCCATCAAGGTGGTACTCGTACTGCTCGCCTCATAGAGAGGAATCCAAAGATATGAGTGCTTAAGCTATGGGATATGAAATGGACGAGCGACCAATAAAACAACATGTATTATGGGGTTGAATGCGTTTTGCTATTCACAAAATAAAACAAAAGCAGTCATGCAAATATCTGTTTTAACACAGCACAGCAAAATCAGTTGCACCATTCAATCCCGCTCGTCCAGACGGGAAGAATTCAATCACATTTATTCGATGCGACGTTTCTTATGGGATTTAATGAGCGACAACATTTTGACCCCAAACCGAGAGGATTCTGGGATGTTTGTGGTTTTTTTGTAATAACTATGGAAGTAAACGTCGCAGACCCACCAAGGTGGTACTCGTACTGCTCGCCTCATCGAGAGGAATCCAAAGATATGAGTGCTTAAGCTATGGGATATGAAATGGACGAGCGACCAATAAAACAACATGTATTATGGGGTTGAATGCTTTTTGCTATTCACAAAATAAAACCAAAGCAGTAATGCAAATATCTGATTTAACACAGCACAGCAAAATCAGTTGCACCATTCAGTTCTGCTCGTCCAGACGGGGAGAATTCAATCACATTTTTTCGATGCGACGTTTCTTATGGGATTGAATGAGCGACAACATTTTGACCCCAAACCGAGAGGATTCTGGGATGTTTGTGGTTTTTTGGTAACAACTCTGGAAGGAAACGTCGCAGACCCATCAAGGTGGTACTCGTACTGCTCGCCTCATCGAGTGGAATCCAAAGATATGAGTGGTTAAGCTATGCGATATGAAATGGACGAGCGACCAATAAAACAACATGTATTATGGGGTTGAATGCGTTTTGCTATTCACAAAATAAAACAAAAGCAGTCATGCAAATATCTGTTTTAACACAGCACAGCAAAATCAGTTGCACCATTCAATCCCGCTCTTCCAGACGGGGAGAATTCAATGACATTTATTCGATGCGACGTTTCTTATGGGATTTAATGAGCGACAACATTTTGACCCCAAACCGAGAGGATTCTGGGATGTTTGTGGTTTTTTTGTAATAACTCTGGAACGAAACGTCGCAGACCCATCAAGGTGGTACTCGTACTGCTCGCCTCTTCGAGCGGAATCCATAGATATGAGTGGTTAAGCTATGGGATATGAAATGGACGAGCGACCAATAAAACAACATGTATTATGGGGTTGAATGCTTTTTGCTATTCACAAAATAAAACAAATGCAGTCATGCAAATATCTGTTTTAACACAGCACAGCAAAAATCAGTTACACCATTCAATTCCGCTAGTCCAGACGGGGAGAATTCAATCACATTTATTCGATGCGACGTTTCTTATGGGATTTAATGAGCGACAACATTTTGACCCCAAACCGAGAGGATTCTGGAATGTTTGTGGTTTTTTTGTAACAACTCTGGAAGGAAACGTCGCAGACCCATCAAGGTGGTACTCGTACTGCTCGACTCATCGAGTGGAATCCAAAGATATGAGGGTTAAGCTATGGGATATGAAATGGACGAGCGACCAATAAAACAACATGTATTATGGGGTTGAATGCTTTTTGCTATTCACAATTTAATCGCCTCTACGGGGAGGTTTTTCACATAACTTTAAGATCCTTCAACAAACTCCGGGATAAGAAAGCTCAGCTGATCGAGTTTCTCACCTTCCTGAAGAGATGCCGCGACTCTGGGGTAATACCAATCGCATTTACACTCACCTCTGCTACTGTAACTTCTTCTAATGCGAAACGAATTATTTTCAAAACTATCTTAGCTCTTATCTCAGAAAAAATCAGACTTATACGCACAGAACTAGATCAGTTAGACAAGACACTCTACAAATCACACTTATCATTGACGGCAATAATGTCCACATCGGATTGGGAACATGTAGACAATATGACTGCCTCTTCAGCTGCTACTATGTCGACCAAATGTAAGGAAAACCTGATTTCCAAATTTAACCTCCTCTTCAACAAAAGACCGGACCCACACACCAAAAAGTTAGACGTTAATAAAGTCGTAATTAATCGCAGTAACAGTTCTATTTCCGATGGTCTGAAATCCGTTTTAGCTAAAGGTCTAAACTTTGCAGTCACACCTAAACACATACCAGTTAATGATATAATTGCCCAAGTAGACGTTGCTCTCAGGGGCCTGGGTCACATCGCTGCAGACGTAGCAAGATCTGAAATCGCTGCAACCCTCAAAAACGCTAAGATGCCAGCTAGCAACCTCAGCAAAGATGAGCGTTTTGAATTATATAAATTAAAAAAGAGGAATGATATTGTAGTTCTCTCAGCTGACAAAGGCAATGCTACTGTCATCATGGATAAAATAGAATACAACAACAAAATTAAAGAATTACTCGACGATGGTAGTTATACAAAAATAAAAAGAGATCCCACCAACAGCCTCGTCACACAAACCAACAAAATAATTTCTGATTCAACCGCATTAATTGATCAATCTAAACAGTTTTCGTTGAAACCTTCTGCTGCCAGGCCACCAAGATTATACGGCTTACCAAAAATACATAAAGTTGATACACCTCTTCGTCCCATAGTCTCTACTATCAGCTCCCCCACCTACAAACTAGCTCGTTTTTTGTCTGAAATCCTGCGTCCTTTCACTGGAAAGACCACCTCTGCGGTACAAAATTCTACTCACCTGGTATCAACAATCAAGGGTATTTCCCTGTCCCCAGACGACCTGCTTGTCAGTTTTGATGTAGTTTCCTTATTCACCAAGGTTCCTGTACCTGACACCATTGCAATCATTGAAGACTTGGTTCATCAAGGACTAAACACTGAGGTACCCCCCCTGGTGAGACACTGCTTAACCAATACATACTTCACTTGGAATGGAACTTTCTACAAACAAACTGAGGGCATCCAATGGGCTCCCCCCTTTCTCCAGTTATAGCTAACATTTTCATGGAGAAATTTGAGACTGACGCCATCCAGACTGCCACTCTGCGCCCAACCTTATGGAAGAGGTAGGTGGATGACACTTTTGTCATCTGGCCACATGGCCGGCCTGCTCTAGACCAATTCTTCGACCACATCAATTCCATACACCCAGCCATGAGATTTACCATGGAAGTCGAAATAGATGGCAAGATACCTTTTTTGGATGTCCTAATTAAAAAGAGACCTGATGGTTCAATGAGCCACTCTGTCTACAGGAAAGCTACCCATACGGATGCTTATCTGAAACCGGATTCCCACCACCATCCATCACAGAAGAATTCTCTCATCAAGACTCTGTATCATAGAGCCCAATGCATATCCGACCAGGAACACATAAGCAGTGAACTCAAGCACGTACACCAAGCTCTTAGGGCTAATGGTTACTCCGACTATACAATCCGCAAAGCTATCACTCAAACCATGAAGAAGAACCCTCTTGAGGAGCCTTTCAAAACCATCACTTTACCCTACATTGCTGGGATCACAAAAAAGATCTCCAAAATCTTGAATAAACACAATATCCAGGTCCGTTTCAACACATTACATAAAATCCGTGATCTGGTTCCGTCTGTAAAAGATGTGATTCCGGACATACAATACCCTGGTGTCTACAAACTAAGTTGCCTCTGTGGTAGTAGTTACATTGGAGAAACCAAACGCCATATCTCGGACCGCATTCGTGAACATAAAGCAGACCTTAAACACGGTAGGACCAACACCTCGGCCGTAGCAGATCATTGTTCTAATTCAGTAGGCTCACATGCCATTGACTTTTCCAAGACGGAGGTTCTTTGTAAGCCATCTGGCTTCCATGAGAGATTCGTTCATGAGGCTATCCACATATACAAGCACAGAGACAATTTCAACCGAGAAGATGGATTCTATCTTAGCAATCATTGGAAAGATTTGATAAATCATTTCAGTTCTTGATTGATTGTTCACGCTTACAGTGGCTTTCAGACAGCATACATAAAAACAAATTTCGTCTCCCCCCTCCTCTTTTCAAAAAATAGATGGACTAGTCCTGGGCAAACTGCCAATCGTTGCGCGTGACGCAAACGTTATTTTTATATATATATCTATAAATAAATATGCCGTTTTAAAAATAAATTTATGCAAACCGACACACCTGATGATGACCGTTTGAGTTATGGTCGAAACGTCGTGAGAATTTTTTTTTTATTGTTTTATATATATTTTGTTATTTTGTTGTTTCTCTTCAACGTGACTTTACCGAAAAAACTAAGAATATGAATTACTGCAGTCACGAAAGCTTTAAATCAAAATTTAATCGCCTCTACGGGGAGGGTTTTCACATAACTTTAAGATCCTTCAACAAACTCCGGGATAAGAAAGCTCAGCTGATCGAGTTTCTCACCTTCCTGAAGAGATGCCGCGACTCTGGGGTAATACCAATCGCATTTACACTCACCTCTGCTACTGTAACTTCTTCTAATGCGAAACGAATTCTTTTCAAAACTAGCTTAGCTCTTATCTCAGAAAAAATCAGACTTATACGCACAGAACTAGATCAGTTAGACAAGACACTCTACAAATCACACTTATCATTGACGGCAATAATGTCCACATCGGATTGGGAACATGTAGACAATATGACTGCCTCTTCAGCTGCTACTATGTCGACCAAATGTAAGGAAAACCTGATTTCCAAATTTAACCTCCTCTTCAACAAAAGACCGGACCCACACACCAAAAAGTTAGACGTTAATAAAGTCGTAATTAATCGCAGTAACAGTTCTATTTCCGATGGTCTGAAATCCGTTTTAGCTAAAGGTCTAAACTTTGCAGTCACACCTAAACACATACCAGTTAATGATATAATTGCCCAAGTAGACGTTGCTCTCAGGGGCCTGGGTCACATCGCTGCAGACGTAGCAAGATCTGAAATCGCTGCAACCCTCAAAAACGCTAAGATGCCAGCTAGCAACCTCAGCAAAGATGAGCGTTTTGAATTATATAAATTAAAAAAGAGGAATGATATTGTAGTTCTCTCAGCTGACAAAGGCAATGCTACTGTCATCATGGATAAAATAGAATACAACAACAAAATTAAAGAATTACTCGACGATGGTAGTTATACAAAAATAAAAAGAGATCCCACCAACAGCCTCGTCACACAAACCAACAAAATAATTTCTGATTCAACCGCATTAATTGATCAATCTAAACAGTTTTCGTTGAAACCTTCTGCTGCCAGGCCACCAAGATTATACGGCTTACCAAAAATACATAAAGTTGATACACCTCTTCGTCCCATAGTCTCTACTATCAGCTCCCCCACCTACAAACTAGCTCGTTTTTTGTCTGAAATCCTGCGTCCTTTCACTGGAAAGACCACCTCTGCGGTACAAAATTCTACTCACCTGGTATCAACAATCAAGGGTATTTCCCTGTCCCCAGACGACCTGCTTGTCAGTTTTGATGTAGTTTCCTTATTCACCAAGGTTCCTGTACCTGACACCATTGCAATCATTGAAGACTTGGTTCATCAAGGACTAAACACTGAGGTACCCCCCCTGGTGAGACACTGCTTAACCAATACATACTTCACTTGGAATGGAACTTTCTACAAACAAACTGAGGGCATCCAATGGGCTCCCCCCTTTCTCCAGTTATAGCTAACATTTTCATGGAGAAATTTGAGACTGACGCCATCCAGACTGCCACTCTGCGCCCAACCTTATGGAAGAGGTAGGTGGATGACACTTTTGTCATCTGGCCACATGGCCGGCCTGCTCTAGACCAATTCTTCGACCACATCAATTCCATACACCCAGCCATGAGATTTACCATGGAAGTCGAAATAGATGGCAAGATACCTTTTTTGGATGTCCTAATTAAAAAGAGACCTGATGGTTCAATGAGCCACTCTGTCTACAGGAAAGCTACCCATACGGATGCTTATCTGAAACCGGATTCCCACCACCATCCATCACAGAAGAATTCTCTCATCAAGACTCTGTATCATAGAGCCCAATGCATATCCGACCAGGAACACATAAGCAGTGAACTCAAGCACGTACACCAAGCTCTTAGGGCTAATGGTTACTCCGACTATACAATCCGCAAAGCTATCACTCAAACCATGAAGAAGAACCCTCTTGAGGAGCCTTTCAAAACCATCACTTTACCCTACATTGCTGGGATCACAAAAAAGATCTCCAAAATCTTGAATAAACACAATATCCAGGTCCGTTTCAACACATTACATAAAATCCGTGATCTGGTTCCGTCTGTAAAAGATGTGATTCCGGACATACAATACCCTGGTGTCTACAAACTAAGTTGCCTCTGTGGTAGTAGTTACATTGGAGAAACCAAACGCCATATCTCGGACCGCATTCGTGAACATAAAGCAGACCTTAAACACGGTAGGACCAACACCTCGGCCGTAGCAGATCATTGTTCTAATTCAGTAGGCTCACATGCCATTGACTTTTCCAAGACGGAGGTTCTTTGTAAGCCATCTGGCTTCCATGAGAGATTCGTTCATGAGGCTATCCACATATACAAGCACAGAGACAATTTCAACCGAGAAGATGGATTCTATCTTAGCAATCATTGGAAAGATTTGATAAATCATTTCAGTTCTTGATTGATTGTTCACGCTTACAGTGGCTTTCAGACAGCATACATAAAAACAAATTTCGTCTCCCCCCTCCTCTTTTCAAAAAATAGATGGACTAGTCCTGGGCAAACTGCCAATCGTTGCGCGTGACGCAAACGTTATTTTTATATATATATCTATAAATAAATATGCCGTTTTAAAAATAAATTTATGCAAACCGACACACCTGATGATGACCGTTTGAGTTATGGTCGAAACGTCGTGAGAATTTTTTTTTATTGTTTTATATATATTTTGTTATTTTGTTGTTTCTCTTCAACGTGACTTTACCGAAAAAACTAAGAATATAAAAACAAAAGCAGTCATGCAAATATCTGTTTTAACACAGCACAGCAAAATCAGTTGCACCATTCAATCCCGCTCGTCCAGAGGGGGAGAATTCAATCACATTTATTCGATGCGACGTTTCTTATGGGATTTAATGAGCGACAACATTTTGACCCCAAACCGAGAGGATTCTGGGATGTTTGTGGTGTTTTTGTAATAACTCTGGAAGGAAACGTCGCAGACCCATCAAGGTGATACTCGTACTGCTCGACTCATCGAGAAGAATCCAAAGATATGAGTGCTTAAGCTATGGGATATGAAATGGATGAGCGACCAATAAAACAACATGTATTATGGGTTTGAATGCTTTTTGCTATTCACAAAATAAAACCAAAGCAGTAATGCAAATATCTGATTTAACACAGCACAGCAAAATCAGTTGCACCATTCAATTCTGCTCGTCCAGACGGGGAGAATTCAATCACATTTTTTCGATGCGACGTTTCTTATGGGATTTAATGAGCGACAACATTTTGACCCCAAACCGAGAGGATTCTGGGATGTTTGTGGTTTTTTGGTAACAACTCTGGAAGGAAACGTCGCAGACCCATCAAGTTGGTACTCATACTGCTCGCCTCATCGAGTGGAATCCATAGATATGAGTGGTTAAGCTATGGGATATGAAATGGACGAGCGACCAATAAAACAACATGTATTATGGGGTTGAATGCGTTTTGCTATTCACAAAATAAAACAAAAGCAGTCATGCAAATATCTGTTTTAACACAGCACAGCAAAATCAGTTGCACCATTCAATCCCGCTCGTCCAGATGGGAAGAATTCAATCACATTTATTCGATGCGACGTTTCTTATGGGATTTAATGAGCGACAACATTTTGACCCCAAACCGAGAGGATTCTGGGATGTTTGTGGTTTTTTTGTAATAACTATGGAAGTAAACGTCGCAGACCCACCAAGGTGGTACTCGTACTGCTCGCCTCATCGAGAGGAATCCAAAGATATGAGTGCTTAAGCTATGGGATATGAAATGGACGAGCGACCAATAAAACAACATGTATTATGGGGTTGAATGCTTTTTGCTATTCACAAAATAAAACCAAAGCAGTAATGCAAATATCTGATTTAACACAGCACAGCAAAATCAGTTGCACCATTCAGTTCTGCTCGTCCAGACGGGGAGAATTCAATCACATTTTTTCGATGCGACGTTTCTTATGGGATTGAATGAGCGACAACATTTTGACCCCAAACCGAGAGGATTCTGGGATGTTTGTGGTTTTTTGGTAACAACTCTGGAAGGAAACGTCGCAGACCCATCAAGGTGGTACTCGTACTGCTCGCCGCATCGAGTGGAATCCAAAGATATGAGTGGTTAAGCTATGCGATATGAAATGGACGAGCGACCAATAAAACAACATGTATTATGGGGTTGAATGCGTTTTGCTATTCACAAAATAAAACAAAAGCAGTCATGCAAATATCTGTTTTAACACAGCACAGCAAAATCAGTTGCACCATTCAATCCCGCTCTTCCAGACGGGGAGAATTCAATGACATTTATTCGATGCGACGTTTCTTATGGGATTTAATGAGCGACAACATTTTGACCCCAAACCGAGAGGATTCTGGGATGTTTGTGGTTTTTTTGTAATAACTCTGGAACGAAACGTCGCAGACCCATCAAGGTGGTACTCGTACTGCTCGCCTCTTCGAGCGGAATCCATAGATATGAGTGGTTAAGCTATGGGATATGAAATGGACGAGCGACCAATAAAACAACATGTATTATGGGGTTGAATGCTTTTTGCTATTCACAAAATAAAACAAATGCAGTCATGCAAATATCTGTTTTAACACAGCACAGCAAAAATCAGTTACACCATTCAATTCCGCTAGTCCAGACGGGGAGAATTCAATCACATTTATTCGATGCGACGTTTCTTATGGGATTTAATGAGCGACAACATTTTGACCCCAAACCGAGAGGATTCTGGAATGTTTGTGGTTTTTTTGTAACAACTCTGGAAGGAAACGTCGCAGACCCATCAAGGTGGTACTCGTACTGCTCGACTCATCGAGTGGAATCCAAAGATATGAGGGTTAAGCTATGGGATATGAAATGGACGAGCGACCAATAAAACAACATGTATTATGGGGTTGAATGCTTTTTGCTATTCACAATTTAATCGCCTCTACGGGGAGGTTTTTCACATAACTTTAAGATCCTTCAACAAACTCCGGGATAAGAAAGCTCAGCTGATCGAGTTTCTCACCTTCCTGAAGAGATGCCGCGACTCTGGGGTAATACCAATCGCATTTACACTCACCTCTGCTACTGTAACTTCTTCTAATGCGAAACGAATTCTTTTCAAAACTATCTTAGCTCTTATCTCAGAAAAAATCAGACTTATACGCACAGAACTAGATCAGTTAGACAAGACACTCTACAAATCACACTTATCATTGACGGCAATAATGTCCACATCGGATTGGGAACATGTAGACAATATGACTGCCTCTTCAGCTGCTACTATGTCGACCAAATGTAAGGAAAACCTGATTTCCAAATTTAACCTCCTCTTCAACAAAAGACCGGACCCACACACCAAAAAGTTAGACGTTAATAAAGTCGTAATTAATCGCAGTAACAGTTCTATTTCCGATGGTCTGAAATCCGTTTTAGCTAAAGGTCTAAACTTTGCAGTCACACCTAAACACATACCAGTTAATGATATAATTGCCCAAGTAGACGTTGCTCTCAGGGGCCTGGGTCACATCGCTGCAGACGTAGCAAGATCTGAAATCGCTGCAACCCTCAAAAACGCTAAGATGCCAGCTAGCAACCTCAGCAAAGATGAGCGTTTTGAATTATATAAATTAAAAAAGAGGAATGATATTGTAGTTCTCTCAGCTGACAAAGGCAATGCTACTGTCATCATGGATAAAATAGAATACAACAACAAAATTAAAGAATTACTCGACGATGGTAGTTATACAAAAATAAAAAGAGATCCCACCAACAGCCTCGTCACACAAACCAACAAAATAATTTCTGATTCAACCGCATTAATTGATCAATCTAAACAGTTTTCGTTGAAACCTTCTGCTGCCAGGCCACCAAGATTATACGGCTTACCAAAAATACATAAAGTTGATACACCTCTTCGTCCCATAGTCTCTACTATCAGCTCCCCCACCTACAAACTAGCTCGTTTTTTGTCTGAAATCCTGCGTCCTTTCACTGGAAAGACCACCTCTGCGGTACAAAATTCTACTCACCTGGTATCAACAATCAAGGGTATTTCCCTGTCCCCAGACGACCTGCTTGTCAGTTTTGATGTAGTTTCCTTATTCACCAAGGTTCCTGTACCTGACACCATTGCAATCATTGAAGACTTGGTTCATCAAGGACTAAACACTGAGGTACCCCCCCTGGTGAGACACTGCTTAACCAATACATACTTCACTTGGAATGGAACTTTCTACAAACAAACTGAGGGCATCCAATGGGCTCCCCCCTTTCTCCAGTTATAGCTAACATTTTCATGGAGAAATTTGAGACTGACGCCATCCAGACTGCCACTCTGCGCCCAACCTTATGGAAGAGGTACGTGGATGACACTTTTGTCATCTGGCCACATGGCCGGCCTGCTCTAGACCAATTCTTCGACCACATCAATTCCATACACCCAGCCATGAGATTTACCATGGAAGTCGAAATAGATGGCAGGATACCTTTTTTGGATGTCCTAATTAAAAAGAGACCTGATGGTTCAATGAGCCACTCTGTCTACAGGAAAGCTACCCATACGGATGCTTATCTGAAACCGGATTCCCACCACCATCCATCACAGAAGAATTCTCTCATCAAGACTCTGTATCATAGAGCCCAATGCATATCCGACCAGGAACACATAAGCAGTGAACTCAAGCACGTACACCAAGCTCTTAGGGCTAATGGTTACTCCGACTATACAATCCGCAAAGCTATCACTCAAACCATGAAGAAGAACCCTCTTGAGGAGCCTTTCAAAACCATCACTTTACCCTACATTGCTGGGATCACAAAAAAGATCTCCAAAATCTTGAATAAACACAATATCCAGGTCCGTTTCAACACATTACATAAAATCCGTGATCTGGTTCCGTCTGTAAAAGATGTGATTCCGGACATACAATACCCTGGTGTCTACAAACTAAGTTGCCTCTGTGGTAGTAGTTACATTGGAGAAACCAAACGCCATATCTCGGACCGCATTCGTGAACATAAAGCAGACCTTAAACACGGTAGGACCAACACCTCGGCCGTAGCAGATCATTGTTCTAATTCAGTAGGCTCACATGCCATTGACTTTTCCAAGACGGAGGTTCTTTGTAAGCCATCTGGCTTCCATGAGAGATTCGTTCATGAGGCTATCCACATATACAAGCACAGAGACAATTTCAACCGAGAAGATGGATTCTATCTTAGCAATCATTGGAAAGATTTGATAAATCATTTCAGTTCTTGATTGATTGTTCACGCTTACAGTGGCTTTCAGACAGCATACATAAAAACAAATTTCGTCTCCCCCCTCCTCTTTTCAAAAAATAGATGGACTAGTCCTGGGCAAACTGCCAATCGTTGCGCGTGACGCAAACGTTATTTTTATATATATATCTATAAATAAATATGCCGTTTTAAAAATAAATTTATGCAAACCGACACACCTGATGATGACCGTTTGAGTTATGGTCGAAACGTCGTGAGAATTTTTTTTTATTGTTTTATATATATTTTGTTATTTTGTTGTTTCTCTTCAACGTGACTTTACCGAAAAAACTAAGAATATAAAAACAAAAGCAGTCATGCAAATATCTGTTTTAACACAGCACAGCAAAATCAGTTGCACCATTCAATCCCGCTCGTCCAGAGGGGGAGAATTCAATCACATTTATTCGATGCGACGTTTCTTATGGGATTTAATGAGCGACAACATTTTGACCCCAAACCGAGAGGATTCTGGGATGTTTGTGGTGTTTTTGTAATAACTCTGGAAGGAAACGTCGCAGACCCATCAAGGTGATACTCGTACTGCTCGACTCATCGAGAGGAATCCAAAGATATGAGTGCTTAAGCTATGGGATATGAAATGGATGAGCGACCAATAAAACAACATGTATTATGGGTTTGAATGCTTTTTGCTATTCACAAAATAAAACCAAAGCAGTAATGCAAATATCTGATTTAACACAGCACAGCAAAATCAGTTGCACCATTCAATTCTGCTCGTCCAGACGGGGAGAATTCAATCACATTTTTTCGATGCGACGTTTCTTATGGGATTTAATGAGCGACAACATTTTGACCCCAAACCGAGAGGATTCTGGGATGTTTGTGGTGTTTTTGTAATAACTCTGGAAGGAAACGTCGCAGACCCATCAAGGTGGTACTCGTACTGCTCGCCTCATCGAGAGGAATCCAAAGATATGAGTGCTTAAGCTATGGGATATGAAATGGACGAGCGACCAATAAAACAACTTTTATTATGGGGTTGAATGCTTTTTGCTATTCACAAAATAAAACAAATGCAGTCATGCAAATATCTGTTTTAACACAGCACAGCAAAAATCAGTTACACCATTCAATTCCGCTCGTCCAGACGGGGAGAATTCAATCACATTTATTCGATGCGACGTTTCTTATGGGATTGAATGAGCGACAACATTTTGACCCCAAACCGAGAGGATTTTGGGATGTTTGTGGTTTTTTGGTAACAACTCTGGAAGGAAACGTCGCAGACCCATCAAGGTGGTACTCGTACTGCTCGCCTCATAGAGAGGAATCCAAAGATATGAGTGCTTAAGCTATGGGATATGAAATGGACGAGCGACCAATAAAACAACATGTATTATGGGGTTGAATGCTTTTTGCTATTCACAAAATAAAACCAAAGCAGTAATGCAAATATCTGATTTAACACAGCACAGCAAAATCAGTTGCACCATTCAATTCTGCTCGTCCAGACGGGGAGAATTCAATCACATTTTTTCGATGCGACGTTTCTTATGGGATTGAATGAGCGACAACATTTTGACCCCAAACCGAGTGGATTCTGGGATGTTTGTGGTTTTTTGGTAACCACTCTGGAAGGAAACGTCCCAGACCCATCAAGGTGGTACTCGTACTGCTCGCCTCATCGAGTGGAATCCAAAGATATGAGTGGTTAAGCTATGCGATATGAAATGGACGAGCGACCAATAAAACAACATGTATTATGTGGTTGAATGCTTTTTGCTATTCACAAAATAAAACAAAAGCAGTCATGCAAATATCTGCTTTAACACAGCACAGCAAAATCAGTTGCACCATTCAATCCCGCTCGTCCAGACGGGGAGAATTCAATCACATTTATTCGATGCGACGTTTCTTATGGGATTTAATGAGCGACAACATTTTGACCCCAAACCGAGAGGATTCTGGGATGTTTGTGGTTTTTTTGCAATAACTCTGGAAGGAAACGTCGCAGACCCATCAAGGTGGTACTCGTACTGCTCGCCTCATCGAGAGGAATCCAAAGATATGTGTGCTTAAGCTATGGGATATGAAATGGACGAGCGACCAATAAAACAACTTTTATTATGGGGTTGAATGCTTTTTGCTATTCACAAAATAAAACAAATGCAGTCATGCAAATATCTGTTTTAACACAGCACAGCAAAAATCAGTTACACCATTCAATTCCGCTCGTCCAGACGGGGAGAATTCAATCACATTTTTTCCATGCGACGTTTCTTATGGGATTTAATGAGCGACGACATTTTGACCCCAAACCGAGAGGATTCTGGGATGTTTGTGGTTTTTTTGTAATAACTCTGGAAGGAAACGTCCCAGACCCATCAAGGTGGTACTCGTACTGCTCGCCTCATAGAGAGGAATCCAAAGATATGAGTGCTTAAGCTATGGGATATGAAATGGACGAGCGACCAATAAAACAACATGTATGATGGGGTTGAATGCTTTTTGCTATTCACAAAATAAAACCAAAGCAGTAATGCAAATATCTGATTTAACACAGCACAGCAAAATCAGTTGCACCATTCAATTCTGCTCGTCCAGACGGGGAGAATTCAATCACATTTATTCGATGCGACGTTTCTTATGGGATTTAATGAGCGACAACATTTTGACCCCAAACCGAGAGGATTCTGGGATGTTTGTGGTTTTTTTGTAATAACTCTGGAAGGAAACGTCGCAGACCCATCAAGGTGGTACTCGTACTGCTCGCCTCATCGAGAGGAATCCAAAGATATGAGTGCTTAAGCTATGGGATATGAAATGGACGAGCGACCAATAAAACAACTTTTATTATGGGGCTGAATGCTTTTTGCTATTCACAAAATAAAACAAATGCAGTCATGCAAATATCTGTTTTAACACAGCACAGCAAAAATCAGTTACACCATTCAATTCCGCTCGTCCAGACGGGGAGAATTCAATCACATTTTTTCCATGCGACGTTTCTTATGGGATTTAATGAGCGACGACATTTTGACCCCAAACCGAGAGGATTCTGGGATGTTTGTGGTTTTTTTGTAATAACTCTGGAAGGAAACGTCCCAGACCCATCAAGGTGGTACTCGTACTGCTCGCCTCATAGAGAGGAATCCAAAGATATGAGTGCTTAAGCTATGGGATATGAAATGGACGAGCGACCAATAAAACAACATGTATGATGGGGTTGAATGCTTTTTGCTATTCACAAAATAAAACCAAAGCAGTAATGCAAATATCTGATTTAACACAGCACAGCAAAAATCAGTTACACCATTCAATTCCGCTCGTCCAGACGGGGAGAATTCAATCACATTTTTTCCATGCGACGTTTCTTATGGGATTTAATGAGCGACGACATTTTGACCCCAAACCGAGAGGATTCTGGGATGTTTGTGGTTTTTTTGTAATAACTCTGGAAGGAAACGTCCCAGACCCATCAAGGTGGTACTCGTACTGCTCGCCTCATAGAGAGGAATCCAAAGATATGAGTGCTTAAGCTATGGGATATGAAATGGACGAGCGACCAATAAAACAACATGTATGATGGGGTTGAATGCTTTTTGCTATTCACAAAATAAAACCAAAGCAGTAATGCAAATATCTGATTTAACACAGCACAGCAAAATCAGTTGCACCATTCAATTCTGCTCGTCCAGACGGGGAGAATTCAATCACATTTTTTCGATGCGACGTTTCTTATGGGATTGAATGAGCGACAACATTTTGACCCCAAACCGAGAGGATTCTGGGATGTTTGTGGTTTTTTGGTAACAACTCTGGAAGGAAACGTCCCAGACCCATCAAGGTGGTACTCGTACTGCTCGCCTCATCGAGTGGAATCCAAAGATATGAGTGGTTAAGCTATGCGATATGAAATGGACGAGCGACCAATAAAACAACATGTATTATGTGGTTGAATGCTTTTTGCTATTCACAAAATAAAACAAAAGCAGTCATGCAAATATCTGCTTTAACACAGCACAGCAAAATCAGTTGCACCATTCAATCACGCTCGTCCAGACGGGGAGAATTCAATCACATTTATTCGATGCGACGTTTCTTATGGGATTTAATGAGCGACAACATTTTGACCCCAAACCGAGAGGATTCTGGGATGTTTGTGGTTTTTTTGTAATAACTCTGGAAGGAAACGTCGCAGACCCATCAAGGTGGTACTCGTACTGCTCGCCTCATCGAGAGGAATCCAAAGATATCAGTGCTTAAGCTATGGGATATGAAATGGACGAGCGACCAATAAAACAACTTTTATTATGGGGTTGAATGCTTTTTGCTATTCACAAAATAAAACAAATGCAGTCATGCAAATATCTGTTTTAACACAGCACAGCAAAAATCAGTTACACCATTCAATTCCGCTCGTCCAGACGGGGAGAATTCAATCACATTTATTCGATGCGACGTTTCTTATGGGATTTAATGAGCGACAACATTTTGACCCCAAACCGAGAGGATTCTGGGATGTTTGTGGTGTTTTTGTAATAACTCTGGAAGGAAACGTCGCAGAGCCATCAAGGTGGTAATCGTACTGCTCGACTCATCGAGAGGAATCCAAAGATATGAGTGCTTAAGCTATGGGATATGAAATGGACGAGCGACCAATAAAACAACTTTTATTATGGGGTTGAATAATTTTTGCTATTCACAAAATAAAACAAATGCAGTCATGCAAATATCTGTTTTAACACAGCACAGCAAAAATCAGTTACACCATTCAATTCCGCTCGTCCAGACGGGGAGAATTCAATCACATTTATTCGATGCGACGTTTCTTATGGGATTTAATGAGCGACAACATTTTGACCCCAAACCGAGAGGATTCTGGGATGTTTGTGGTGTTTTTGTAATAACTCTGGAAGGAAACGTCGCAGACCCATCAAGGTGGTACTCGTACTGCTCGCCTCATCGAGAGGAATCCAAAGATATGAGTGCTTAAGCTATGGGATATGAAATGGACGAGCGACCAATAAAACAACATGTATGATGGGGTTGAATGCTTTTTGCTATTCACAAAATAAAACCAAAGCAGTAATGCAAATATCTGATTTAACACAGCACAGCAAAATCAGTTGCACCATTCAATTCTGCTCGTCCAGACGGGGAGAATTCAATCACATTTTTTCGATGCGACGTTTCTTATGGGATTGAATGAGCGACAACATTTTGACCCCAAACCGAGTGGATTCTGGGATGTTTGTGGTTTTTTGGTAACCACTCTGGAAGGAAACGTCCCAGACCCATCAAGGTGGTACTCGTACTGCTCGCCTCATCGAGTGGAATCCAAAGATATGAGTGGTTAAGCTATGCGATATGAAATGGACGAGCGACCAATAAAACAACATGTATTATGTGGTTGAATGCTTTTTGCTATTCACAAAATAAAACAAAAGCAGTCATGCAAATATCTGCTTTAACACAGCACAGCAAAATCAGTTGCACCATTCAATCCCGCTCGTCCAGACGGGGAGAATTCAATCACATTTATTCGATGCGACGTTTCTTATGGGATTTAATGAGCGACAACATTTTGACCCCAAACCGAGAGGATTCTGGGATGTTTGTGGTTTTTTTGTAATAACTCTGGAAGGAAACGTCGCAGACCCATCAAGGTGGTACTCGTACTGCTCGCCTCATCGAGAGGAATCCAAAGATATGAGTGCTTAAGCTATGGGATATGAAATGGACGAGCGACCAATAAAACAACTTTTATTATGGGGTTGAATGCTTTTTGCTATTCACAAAATAAAACAAATGCAGTCATGCAAATATCTGTTTTAACACAGCACAGCAAAAATCAGTTACACCATTCAATTCCGCTCGTCCAGACGGGGAGAATTCAATCACATTTTTTCCATGCGACGTTTCTTATGGGATTTAATGAGCGACGACATTTTGACCCCAAACCGAGAGGATTCTGGGATGTTTGTGGTTTTTTTGTAATAACTCTGGAAGGAAACGTCCCAGACCCATCAAGGTGGTACTCGTACTGCTCGCCTCATAGAGAGGAATCCAAAGATATGAGTGCTTAAGCTATGGGATATGAAATGGACGAGCGACCAATAAAACAACATGTATGATGGGGTTGAATGCTTTTTGCTATTCACAAAATAAAACCAAAGCAGTAATGCAAATATCTGATTTAACACAGCACAGCAAAATCAGTTGCACCATTCAATTCTGCTCGTCCAGACGGGGAGAATTCAATCACATTTATTCGATGCGACGTTTCTTATGGGATTTAATGAGCGACAACATTTTGACCCCAAACCGAGAGGATTCTGGGATGTTTGTGGTTTTTTTGTAATAACTCTGGAAGGAAACGTCGCAGACCCATCAAGGTGGTACTCGTACTGCTCGCCTCATCGAGAGGAATCCAAAGATATGAGTGCTTAAGCTATGGGATATGAAATGGACGAGCGACCAATAAAACAACTTTTATTATGGGGTTGAATGCTTTTTGCTATTCACAAAATAAAACCAAAGCAGTAATGCAAATATCTGATTTAACACAGCACAGCAAAAATCAGTTACACCATTCAATTCCGCTCGTCCAGACGGGGAGAATTCAATCACATTTTTTCCATGCGACGTTTCTTATGGGATTTAATGAGCGACGACATTTTGACCCCAAACCGAGAGGATTCTGGGATGTTTGTGGTTTTTTTGTAATAACTCTGGAAGGAAACGTCGCAGACCCATCAAGGTGGTACTCGTACTGCTCGCCTCATCGAGAGGAATCCAAAGATATGAGTGCTTAAGCTATGGGATATGAAATGGACGAGCGACCAATAAAACAACTTTTATTATGGGGTTGAATGCTTTTTGCTATTCACAAAATAAAACCAAAGCAGTAATGCAAATATCTGATTTAACACAGCACAGCAAAATCAGTTACACCATTCAATTCCGCTCGTCCAGACGGGGAGAATTCAATCACATTTTTTCGATGCGACGTTTCTTATGGGATTGAATGAGCGACAACATTTTGACCCCAAACCGAGAGGATTCTGGGATGTTTGTGGTGTTTTTGTAATAACTCTGGAAGGAAACGTCGCAGAGCCATCAAGGTGGTAATCGTACTGCTCGACTCATCGAGAGGAATCCAAAGATATGAGTGCTTAAGCTATGGGATATGAAATGGACGAGCGACCAATAAAACAACTTTTATTATGGGGTTGAATAATTTTTGCTATTCACAAAATAAAACAAATGCAGTCATGCAAATATCTGTTTTAACACAGCACAGCAAAAATCAGTTACACCATTCAATTCCGCTCGTCCAGACGGGGAGAATTCAATCACATTTATTCGATGCGACGTTTCTTATGGGATTTAATGAGCGACAACATTTTGACCCCAAACCGAGAGGATTCTGGGATGTTTGTGGTGTTTTTGTAATAACTCTGGAAGGAAACGTCGCAGACCCATCAAGGTGGTACTCGTACTGCTCGCCTCATCGAGAGGAATCCAAAGATATGAGTGCTTAAGCTATGGGATATGAAATGGACGAGCGACCAATAAAACAACATGTTTTATGGGGTTGAATGCTTTTTGCTATTCACAAAATAAAACCAAAGCAGTAATGCAAATATCTGATTTAACACAGCACAGCAAAATCAGTTGCACCATTCAATTCTGCTCGTCCAGACGGGGAGAATTCAATCACATTTTTTCGATGCGACGTTTCTTATGGGATTGAATGAGCGACAACATTTTGACCCCAAACCGAGAGGATTTTGGGATGTTTGTGGTTTTTTGGTAACAACTCTGGAAGGAAACGTCGCAGACCCATCAAGGTGGTACTCATACTGCTCGCCTCATCGAGTGGAATCCAAAGATATGAGTGGTTAAGCTATGGGATATGAAATGGACGAGCGACCAATAAAACAACTTTTATTATGGGGTTGAATGCTTTTTGCTATTCACAAAATAAAACAAATGCAGTCATGCAAATATCTGTTTTAACACAGCACAGCAAAAATCAGTTACACCATTCAATTCCGCTCGTCCAGACGGGGAGAATTCAATCACATTTATTCGATGCGACGTTTCTTATGGGATTTAATGAGCGACAACATTTTGACCCCAAACCGAGAGGATTCTGGGATGTTTGTGGTGTTTTTGTAATAACTCTGGAAGGAAACGTCGCAGACCCATCAAGGTGGTACTCGTACTGCTCGCCTCATAGAGAGGAATCCAAAGATATGAGTGCTTAAGCTATGGGATATGAAATGGACGAGCGACCAATAAAACAACATGTATTATGGGGTTGAATGCTTTTTGCTATTCACAAAATAAAACCAAAGCAGTAATGCAAATATCTGATTTAACACAGCACAGCAAAATCAGTTGCACCATTCAATTCTGCTCGTCCAGACGGGGAGAATTCAATCACATTTTTTCGATGCGACGTTTCTTATGGGATTGAATGAGCGACAACATTTTGACCCCAAACCGAGAGGATTCTGGGATGTTTGTGGTTTTTTGGTAACAACTCTGGAAGGAAACGTCCCAGACCCATCAAGGTGGTACTCGTACTGCTCGCCTCATCGAGTGGAATCCAAAGATATGAGTGGTTAAGCTATGCGATATGAAATGGACGAGCGACCAATAAAACAACATGTATTATGTGGTTGAATGCTTTTTGCTATTCACAAAATAAAACAAAAGCAGTCATGCAAATATCTGCTTTAACACAGCACAGCAAAATCAGTTGCACCATTCAATCCCGCTCGTCCAGACGGGGAGAATTCAATCACATTTATTCGATGCGACGTTTGTTATGGGATTTAATGAGCGACAACATTTTGACCCCAAACCGAGAGGATTCTGGGATGTTTGTGGTTTTTTTGTAATAACTCTGGAAGGAAACGTCGCAGACCCATCAAGGTGGTACTCGTACTGCTCGCCTCATCGAGAGGAATCCAAAGATATGAGTGCTTAAGCTATGGGATATGAAATGGACGAGCGACCAATAAAACAACTTTTATTATGGGGTTGAATGCTTTTTGCTATTCACAAAATAAAACAAATGCAGTCATGCAAATATCCGTTTTAACACAGCACAGCAAAAATCAGTTACACCATTCAATTCCGCTCGTCCAGACGGGGAGAATTCAATCACATTTATTCGATGCGACGTTTCTTATGGGATTTAATGAGCGACAACATTTTGACCCCAAACCGAGAGGATTCTGGGATGTTTGTGGTGTTTTTGTAATAACTCTGGAAGGAAACGTCGCAGACCCATCAAGGTGGTAATCGTACTGCTCGACTCATCGAGAGGAATCCAAAGATATGAGTGCTTAAGCTATGGGATATGAAATGGACGAGCGACCAATAAAACAACATGTTTTATGGGGTTGAATGCTTTTTGCTATTCACAAAATAAAACCAAAGCAGTAATGCAAATATCTGATTTAACACAGCACAGCAAAATCAGTTGCACCATTCAATTCTGCTCGTCCAGACGGGGATAATTCAATCACATTTTTTCGATGCGACGTTTCTTATGGGATTGAATGAGCGACAACATTTTGACCCCAAACCGAGAGGATTTTGGGATGTTTGTGGTTTTTTGGTAACAACTCTGGAAGGAAACGTCGCAGACCCATCAAGGTGGAACTCATACTGCTCGCCTCATCGAGTGGAATCCAAAGATATGAGTGGTTAAGCTATGGGATATGAAATGGACGAGCGACCAATAAAACAACTTTTATTATGGGGTTGAATGCTTTTTGCTATTCACAAAATAAAACAAATGCAGTCATGCAAATATCTGTTTTAACACAGCACAGCAAAAATCAGTTACACCATTCAATTCCGCTCGTCCAGACGGGGAGAATTCAATCACATTTATTCGATGCGACGTTTCTTATGGGATTTAATGAGCGACAACATTTTGACCCCAAACCGAGAGGATTCTGGGATGTTTGTGGTGTTTTTGTAATAACTCTGGAAGGAAACGTCGCAGACCCATCAAGGTGGTACTCGTACTGCTCGCCTCATCGAGAGGAATCCAAAGATATGAGTGCTTAAGCTATGGGATATGAAATGGACGAGCGACCAATAAAACAACATGTTTTATGGGGTTGAATGCTTTTTGCTATTCACAAAATAAAACCAAAGCAGTAATGCAAATATCTGATTTAACACAGCACAGCAAAATCAGTTGCACCATTCAATTCTGCTCGTCCAGACGGGGAGAATTCAATCACATTTTTTCGATGCGACGTTTCTTATGGGATTGAATGAGCGACAACATTTTGACCCCAAACCGAGAGGATTTTGGGATGTTTGTGGTTTTTTGGTAACAACTCTGGAAGGAAACGTCGCAGACCCATCAAGGTGGTACTCATACTGCTCGCCTCATCGAGTGGAATCCAAAGATATGAGTGGTTAAGCTATGGGATATGAAATGGACGAGCGACCAATAAAACAACATGTATTATGGGGTTGAATGCGTTTTGCTATTCACAAAATAAAACAAAAGCAGTCATGCAAATATCTATTTTAACACAGCACAGCAAAATCAGTTGCACCATTCAATCCCGCTCGTGCAGACGGGGAGAATTCAATCATATTTATTCGATGCGACGTTTCTTATGGGATTTAATGAGCGACAACATTTTGACCCCAAACCGAGAGGATTCTGGGATGTTTGTGGTTTTTTTGTAATAACTCTGGAAGGAAACGTCGCAGACCCATCAAGGTGGTACTCGTACTGCTCGCCTCATCGAGAGGAATCCAACGATATGAGGGCTTAAGCTATGGGATATGAAATGGACGAGCGACCAATAAAACAACATGTATTATGGGGTTGAATGCTTTTTGCTATTCACAAAATAAAACCAAAGCAGTAATGCAAATATCTGATTTAACACAGCACAGCAAAATCAGTTGCACCATTCAATTCTGCTCGTCCAGACGGGGAGAATTCAATCACATTTTTTCGATGCGACGTTTCTTATGGGATTTAATGAGCGACAACATTTTGACCCCAAACCGAGAGGATTCTGGGATGTTTGTGTTTTTTTGGTAACAACTCTGGAAGGAAACGTCGCAGACCCATCAAGGTGGTACTCGTACTGCTCGCCTCATCGAGTGGAATCCAAAGATATGAGTGGTTAAGCTATGCGATATGAAATGGACGAGCGACCAATAAAACAACATGTATTATGGGGTTGAATGCGTTTTGCTATTCACAAAATAAAACAAAAACAGTCATGCAAATATCTGTTTTAACACAGCACAGCAAAATCAGTTGCACCATTCAATTCTGCTCGTCCAGACGGGGAGAATTCAATCACATTTTTTCGATGCGACGTTTCTTATGGGATTGAATGAGGGACAACATTTTGACCCCAAACCGAGAGGATTCTGGGATGTTTGTGGTTTTTTGTAACAACTCTGGAAGGAAACGTCGCAGACCCATCAAGGTGGTACTCCTACTGCTCGCCTCATCGAGTGGAATCCAAAGATATGAGTGCTTAAGCTATGGGATATGAAATGGACGAGCGACCAATAAAACAACATGTATTATGGGGTTGAATGCTTTTTGCTATTCACAAAATAAAACCAAAGCAGTAATGCAAATATCTGATTTAACACAGCACAGCAAAATCAGTTGCACCATTCAATTCTGCTCGTCCAGACGGGGAGAATTCAATCACATTTTTTCGATGCGACGTTTCTTATGGGATTGAATGAGCGACAACATTTTGACCCCAAACCGAGAGGATTCTGGGATGTTTGTGGTTTTTTGGTAACAACTCTGGAAGGAAACGTCGCAGACCCATCAAGGTGGTACTCGTACTGCTCGCCTCATCGAGTGGAATCCAAAGATATGAGTGGTTAAGCTATGCGATATGAAATGGACGAGCGACCAATAAAACAACATGTATTATGGGGTTGAATGCGTTTTGCTATTCACAAAATAAAACAAAAGCAGTCATGCAAATATCTGTTTTAACACAGCACAGCAAAATCAGTTGCACCATTCAATCCCGCTCGTGCAGACGGGGAGAATTCAATCATATTTATTCGATGCGACGTTTCTTATGGGATTTAATGAGCGACAACATTTTGACCCCAAACCGAGAGGATTCTGGGATGTTTGTGGTTTTTTTGTAATAACTCTGGAAGGAAACGTCGCAGACCCATCAAGGTGGTACTCGTACTGCTCGCCTCATCGAGAGGAATCCAAAGATATGAGTGCTTAAGCTATGGGATATGAAATGGACGAGCGACCAATAAAACAACATGTATTATGGGGTTGAATGCTTTTTGCTATTCACAAAATAAAACCAAAGCAGTAATGCAAATATCTGATTTAACACAGCACAGCAAAATCAGTTGCACCATTCAATTCTGCTCGTCCAGACGGGGAGAATTCAATCACATTTTTTCGATGCGACGTTTCTTATGGGATTTAATGAGCGACAACATTTTGACCCCAAACCGAGAGGATTCTGGGATGTTTGTGTTTTTTTGGTAACAACTCTGGAAGGAAACGTCGCAGACCCATCAAGGTGGTACTCGTACTGCTCGCCTCATCGAGTGGAATCCAAAGATATGAGTGGTTAAGCTATGCGATATGAAATGGACGAGCGACCAATAAAACAACATGTATTATGGGGTTGAATGCGTTTTGCTATTCACAAAATAAAACAAAAACAGTCATGCAAATATCTGTTTTAACACAGCACAGCAAAATCAGTTGCACCATTCAATTCTGCTCGTCCAGACGGGGAGAATTCAATCACATTTTTTCGATGCGACGTTTCTTATGGGATTGAATGAGGGACAACATTTTGACCCCAAACCGAGAGGATTCTGGGATGTTTGTGGTTTTTTGTAACAACTCTGGAAGGAAACGTCGCAGACCCATCAAGGTGGTACTCGTACTGCTCGCCTCATCGAGTGGAATCCAAAGATATGAGTGCTTAAGCTATGGGATATGAAATGGACGAGCGACCAATAAAACAACATGTATTATGGGGTTGAATGCTTTTTGCTATTCACAAAATAAAACCAAAGCAGTAATGCAAATATCTGATTTAACACAGCACAGCAAAATCAGTTGCACCATTCAATTCTGCTCGTCCAGACGGGGAGAATTCAATCACATTTTTTCGATGCGACGTTTCTTATGGGATTTAATGAGCGACAACATTTTGACCCCAAACCGAGAGGATTCTGGGATGTTTGTGGTTTTTTGGTAACAACTCTGGAAGGAAACGTCGCAGACCCATCAAGGTGGTACTCGTACTGCTCGCCTCATCGAGTGGAATCCAAAGATATGAGTGGTTAAGCTATGCGATATGAAATGGACGAGCGACCAATAAAACAACATGTATTATGGGGTTGAATGCGTTTTGCTATTCACAAAATAAAACAAAAGCAGTCATGCAAATATCTGTTTTAACACAGCACAGCAAAATCAGTTGCACCATTCAATCCCGCTCGTCCAGACGGGGAGAATTCAATCACATTTATTCGATGCGACGTTTCTTATGGGATTTAATGAGCGACAACATTTTGACCCCAAACCGGGAGGATTCTGGGATGTTTGTGGTTTTTTTGTAATAACTCTGGAAGGAAACGTCGCAGACCCATCAAGGTGGTACTCGTACTGCTCGCCTCATAGAGTGGAATCCAAAGATATGAGTGCTTAAGCTATGGGATATGAAATGGACGAGCGACCAATAAAACAACATGTATTATGGGGTTGAATGCTTTTTGCTATTCACAAAATAAAACCAAAGCAGTAATGCAAATATCTGATTTAACACAGCACAGCAAAATCAGTTGCACCATTCAATTCTGCTCGTCCAGACGGGGAGAATTCAATCACATTTTTTCGATGCGACGTTTCTTATGGGATTGAATGAGCGACAACATTTTGACCCCAAACCGAGAGGATTCTGGGATGTTTGTGGTTTTTTGGAAACAACTCTGGAAGGAAACGTCGCAGACCCATCAAGGTGGTACTCGTACTGCTCGCCTCATCGAGTGGAATCCAAAGATATGAGTGCTTAAGCTATGGGATATGAAATGGACGAGCGACCAATAAAACAACATGTATTATGGGGTTGAATGCTTTTTGCTATTCACAAAATAAAACCAAAGCAGTAATGCAAATATCTGATTTAACACAGCACAGCAAAATCAGTTGCACCATTCAATTCTGCTCGTCCAGACGGGGAGAATTCAATCACATTTTTTCGATGCGACGTTTCTTATGGGATTGAATGAGCGACAACATTTCGACCCCAAACCGAGAGGATTCTGGGATGTTTGTGGTTTTTTGGTAACAAATCTGGAAGGAAACGTCGCAGACCCATCAAGGTGGTACTCGTACTGCTCGCCTCATCGAGTGGAATCCAAAGATATGAGGGGTTAAGCTATGCGATATGAAATGGACGAGCGACCAATAAAACAACATGTATTATGGGGTTGAATGCGTTTTGCTATTCACAAAATAAAACAAAAGCAGTCATGCAAATATCTGTTTTAACACAGCACAGCAAAATCAGTTGCACCATTCAATCCCGCTCGTGCAGACGGGGAGAATTCAATCATATTTATTCGATGCGACGTTTCTTATGGGATTTAATGAGCGACAACATTTTGACCCCAAACCGAGAGGATTCTGGGATGTTTGTGGTTTTTTTGTAATAACTCTGGAAGGAAACGTCGCAGACCCATCAAGGTGGTACTCGTACTGCTCGCCTCATCGAGAGGAATCCAAAGATATGAGTGCTTAAGCTATGCGATATGAAATGGACGAGCGACCAATAAAACAACATGTATTATGGGGTTGAATGCTTTTTGCTATTCACAAAATAAAACCAAAGCAGTAATGCAAATATCTGATTTAACACAGCACAGCAAAATCAGTTGCACCATTCAATTCTGCTCGTCCAGACGGGGAGAATTCAATCACATTTTTTCGATGCGACGTTTCTTATGGGATTGAATGAGCGACAACATTTTGACCCCAAACCGAGAGGATTCTGGGATGTTTGTGGTTTTTTGGTAACAACTCTGGAAGGAAACGTCCCAGACCCATCAAGGTGGTACTCGTACTGCTCGCCTCATCGAGTGGAATCCAAAGATATGAGTGGTTAAGCTATGCGATATGAAATGGACGAGCGACCAATAAAACAACATGTATTATGTGGTTGAATGCTTTTTGCTATTCACAAAATAAAACAAAAGCAGTCATGCAAATATCTGCTTTAACACAGCACAGCAAAATCAGTTGCACCATTCAATCCCGCTCGTCCAGACGGGGAGAATTCAATCACATTTATTCGATGCGACGTTTCTTATGGGATTTAATGAGCGACAACATTTTGACCCCAAACCGAGAGGATTCTGGGATGTTTGTGGTGTTTTTGTAATAACTCTGGAAGGAAACGTCGCAGACCCATCAAGGTGGTACTCGTACTGCTCGCCTCATCGAGAGGAATCCAAAGATATGAGTGCTTAAGCTATGCGATATGAAATGGACGAGCGACCAATAAAACAACATGTATTATGGGGTTGAATGCTTTTTGCTATTCACAAAATAAAACCAAAGCAGTAATGCAAATATCTGATTTAACACAGCACAGCAAAATCAGTTGCACCATTCAATTCTGCTCGTCCAGACGGGGAGAATTCAATCACATTTTTTCGATGCGACGTTTCTTATGGGATTGAATGAGCGACAACATTTTGACCCCAAACCGAGAGGATTCTGGGATGTTTGTGGTTTTTTGGTAACAACTCTGGAAGGAAACGTCCCAGACCCATCAAGGTGGTACTCGTACTGCTCGCCTCATCGAGTGGAATCCAAAGATATGAGTGGTTAAGCTATGCGATATGAAATGGACGAGCGACCAATAAAACAACATGTATTATGTGGTTGAATGCTTTTTGCTATTCACAAAATAAAACAAAAGCAGTCATGCAAATATCTGCTTTAACACAGCACAGCAAAATCAGTTGCACCATTCAATCCCGCTCGTCCAGACGGGGAGAATTCAATCACATTTATTCGATGCGACGTTTCTTATGGGATTTAATGAGCGACAACATTTTGACCCCAAACCGAGAGGATTCTGGGATGTTTGTGGTGTTTTTGTAATAACTCTGGAAGGAAACGTCGCAGACCCATCAAGGTGGTAATCGTACTGCTCGACTCATCGAGAGGAATCCAAAGATATGAGTGCTTAAGCTATGGGATATGAAATGGACGAGCGACCAATAAAACAACTTTTATTATGGGGTTGAATGCTTTTTGCTATTCACAAAATAAAACAAATGCAGTCATGCAAATATCTGTTTTAACACAGCACAGCAAAAATCAGTTACACCATTCAATTCCGCTCGTCCAGACGGGGAGAATTCAATCACATTTATTCGATGCGACGTTTCTTATGGGATTTAATGAGCGACAACATTTTGACCCCAAACCGAGAGGATTCTGGGATGTTTGTGGTGTTTTTGTAATAACTCTGGAAGGAAACGTCGCAGACCCATCAAGGTGGTACTCGTACTGCTCGCCTCATCGAGAGGAATCCAAAGATATGAGTGCTTAAGCTATGGGATATGAAATGGACGAGCGACCAATAAAACAACATGTTTTATGGGGTTGAATGCTTTTTGCTATTCACAAAATAAAACCAAAGCAGTAATGCAAATATCTGATTTAACACAGCACAGCAAAATCAGTTGCACCATTCAATTCTGCTCGTCCAGACGGGGAGAATTCAATCACATTTTTTCGATGCGACGTTTCTTATGGGATTGAATGAGCGACAACATTTTGACCCCAAACCGAGAGGATTTTGGGATGTTTGTGGTTTTTTGGTAACAACTCTGGAAGGAAACGTCGCAGACCCATCAAGGTGGAACTCATACTGCTCGCCTCATCGAGTGGAATCCAAAGATATGAGTGGTTAAGCTATGGGATATGAAATGGACGAGCGACCAATAAAACAACTTTTATTATGGGGTTGAATGCTTTTTGCTATTCACAAAATAAAACAAATGCAGTCATGCAAATATCTGTTTTAACACAGCACATCAAAAATCAGTTACACCATTCAATTCCGCTCGTCCAGACGGGGAGAATTCAATCACATTTATTCGATGCGACGTTTCTTATGGGATTTAATGAGCGACAACATTTTGACCCCAAACCGAGAGGATTCTGGGATGTTTGTGGTGTTTTTGTAATAACTCTGGAAGGAAACGTCGCAGACCCATCAAGGTGGTACTCGTACTGCTCGCCTCATCGAGAGGAATCCAAAGATATGAGTGGTTAAGCTATGGGATATGAAATGGACGAGCGACCAATAAAACAACATGTTTTATGGGGTTGAATGCTTTTTGCTATTCACAAAATAAAACCAAAGCAGTAATGCAAATATCTGATTTAACACAGCACAGCAAAATCAGTTGCACCATTCAATTCTGCTCGTCCAGACGGGGAGAATTCAATCACATTTTTTCGATGCGACGTTTCTTATGGGATTGAATGAGCGACAACATTTTGACCCCAAACCGAGAGGATTTTGGGATGTTTGTGGTTTTTTGGTAACAACTCTGGAAGGAAACGTCGCAGACCCATCAAGGTGGTACTCATACTGCTCGCCTCATCGAGTGGAATCCAAAGATATGAGTGGTTAAGCTATGGGATATGAAATTGACGAGCGACCAATAAAACAACATGTATTATGGGGTTGAATGCTTTTTGCTATTCACAAAATAAAACCAAAGCAGTAATGCAAATATCTGATTTAACACAGCACAGCAAAATCAGTTGCACCATTCAATTCTGCTCGTCCAGACGGGGAGAATTCAATCACATTTTTTCGATGCGACGTTTCTTATGGGATTTAATGAGCGACAACATTTTGACCCCAAACCGAGAGGATTCTGGGATGTTTGTGTTTTTTTGGTAACCACTCTGGAAGGAAACGTCGCAGACCCATCAAGGTGGTACTCGTACTGCTCGCCTCATCGAGTGGAATCCAAAGATATGAGTGGTTAAGCTATGCGATATGAAATGGACGAGCGACCAATAAAACAACATGTATTATGGGGTTGAATGCGTTTTGCTATTCACAAAATAAAACAAAAACAGTCATGCAAATATCTGATTTAACACAGCACAGCAAAATCAGTTGCACCATTCAATTCTGCTCGTCCAGACGGGGAGAATTCAATCACATTTTTTCGATGCGACGTTTCTTATGGGATTGAATGAGCGACAACATTTTGACCCCAAACCGAGAGGATTCTGGGATGTTTGTGGTTTTTTGGTAACAACTCTGGAAGGAAACGTCGCAGACCCATCAAGGTGGTACTCGTACTGCTCGCCTCATCGAGTGGAATCCAAAGATATGAGTGGTTAAGCTATGCGATATGAAATGGACGAGCGACCAATAAAACAACATGTATTATGGGGTTGAATGCGTTTTGCTATTCACAAAATAAAACAAAAGCAGTCATGCAAATATCTGTTTTAACACAGCACAGCAAAATCAGTTGCACCATTCAATCCCGCTCGTGCAGACGGGGAGAATTCAATCATATTTATTCGATGCGACGTTTCTTATGGGATTTAATGAGCGACAACATTTTGACCCCAAACCGAGAGGATTCTGGGATGTTTGTGGTTTTTTTGTAATAACTCTGGAAGGAAACGTCGCAGACCCATCAAGGTGGTACTCGTACTGCTCGCCTCATCGAGAGGAATCCAAAGATATGAGTGCTTAAGCTATGGGATATGAAATGGACGAGCGACCAATAAAACAACATGTATTATGGGGTTGAATGCTTTTTGCTATTCACAAAATAAAACCAAAGCAGTAATGCAAATATCTGATTTAACACAGAACAGCAAAATCAGTTGCACCATTCAATTCTGCTCGTCCAGACGGGGAGAATTCAATCACATTTTTTCGATGCGACGTTTCTTATGGGATTTAATGAGCGACAACATTTTGACCCCAAACCGAGAGGATTCTGGGATGTTTGTGTTTTTTTGGTAACAACTCTGGAAGGAAACGTCGCAGACCCATCAAGGTGGTACTCGTACTGCTCGCCTCATCGAGTGGAATCCAAAGATATGAGTGGTTAAGCTATGCGATATGAAATGGACGAGCGACCAATAAAACAACATGTATTATGGGGTTGAATGCGTTTTGCTATTCACAAAATAAAACAAAAACAGTCATGCAAATATCTGTTTTAACACAGCACAGCAAAATCAGTTGCACCATTCAATTCTGCTCGTCCAGACGGGGAGAATTCAATCACATTTTTTCGATGCGACGTTTCTTATGGGATTGAATGAGGGACAACATTTTGACCCCAAACCGAGAGGATTCTGGGATGTTTGTGGTTTTTTGTAACAACTCTGGAAGGAAACGTCGCAGACCCATCAAGGTGGTACTCGTACTGCTCGCCTCATCGAGTGGAATCCAAAGATATGAGTGGTTAAGCTATGCGATATGAAATGGACGAGCGACCAATAAAACAACATGTATTATGGGGTTGAATGCGTTTTGCTATTCACAAAATAAAACAAAAGCAGTCATGCAAATATCTGTTTTAACACAGCACAGCAAAATCAGTTGCACCATTCAATCCCGCTCGTCCAGACGGGGAGAATTCAATCACATTTATTCGATGCGACGTTTCTTATGGGATTTAATGAGCGACAACATTTTGACCCCAAACCGGGAGGATTCTGGGATGTTTGTGGTTTTTTTGTAATAACTCTGGAAGGAAACGTCGCAGACCCATCAAGGTGGTACTCGTACTGCTCGCCTCATAGAGTGGAATCCAAAGATATGAGTGCTTAAGCTATGGGATATGAAATGGACGAGCGACCAATAAAACAACATGTATTATGGGGTTGAATGCTTTTTGCTATTCACAAAATAAAACCAAAGCAGTAATGCAAATATCTGATTTAACACAGCACAGCAAAATCAGTTGCACCATTCAATTCTGCTCGTCCAGACGGGGAGAATTCAATCACATTTTTTCGATGCGACGTTTCTTATGGGATTGAATGAGCGACAACATTTTGACCCCAAACCGAGAGGATTCTGGGATGTTTGTGGTTTTTTGGAAATAACTCTGGAAGGAAACGTCGCAGACCCATCAAGGTGGTACTCGTACTGCTCGCCTCATCGAGTGGAATCCAAAGATATGAGTGCTTAAGCTATGGGATATGAAATGGACGAGCGACCAATAAAACAACATGTATTATGGGGTTGAATGCTTTTTGCTATTCACAAAATAAAACCAAAGCAGTAATGCAAATATCTGATTTAACACAGCACAGCAAAATCAGTTGCACCATTCAATTCTGCTCGTCCAGACGGGGAGAATTCAATCACATTTTTTCGATGCGACGTTTCTTATGGGATTGAATGAGCGACAACATTTTGACCCCAAACCGAGAGGATTCTGGGATGTTTGTGGTTTTTTGGTAACAAATCTGGAAGAAAACGTCGCAGACCCATCAAGGTGGTACTCGTACTGCTCGCCTCATCGAGTGGAATCCAAAGATATGAGGGGTTAAGCTATGCGATATGAAATGGACGAGCGACCAATAAAACAACATGTATTATGGGGTTGAATGCGTTTTGCTATTCACAAAATAAAACAAAAGCAGTCATGCAAATATCTGTTTTAACACAGCACAGCAAAATCAGTTGCACCATTCAATCCCGCTCGTGCAGACGGGGAGAATTCAATCATATTTATTCGATGCGACGTTTCTTATGGGATTTAATGAGCGACAACATTTTGACCCCAAACCGAGAGGATTCTGGGATGTTTGTGGTTTTTTTGTAATAACTCTGGAAGGAAACGTCGCAGACCCATCAAGGTGGTACTCGTACTGCTCGCCTCATCGAGAGGAATCCAAAGATATGAGTGCTTAAGCTATGGGATATGAAATGGACGAGCGACCAATAAAACAACATGTATTATGGGGTTGAATGCTTTTTGCTATTCACAAAATAAAACCAAAGCAGTAATGCAAATATCTGATTTAACACAGCACAGCAAAATCAGTTGCACCATTCAATTCTGCTCGTCCAGACGGGGAGAATTCAATCACATTTTTTCGATGCGACGTTTCTTATGGGATTTAATGAGCGACAACATTTTGACCCCAAACCGAGAGGATTCTGGGATGTTTGTGTTTTTTTGGTAACAACTCTGGAAGGAAACGTCGCAGACCCATCAAGGTGGTACTCGTACTGCTCGCCTCATCGAGTGGAATCCAAAGATATGAGTGGTTAAGCTATGCGATATGAAATGGACGAGCGACCAATAAAACAACATGTATTATGGGGTTGAATGCGTTTTGCTATTCACAAAATAAAACAAAAACAGTCATGCAAATATCTGTTTTAACACAGCACAGCAAAATCAGTTGCACCATTCAATTCTGCTCGTCCAGACGGGGAGAATTCAATCACATTTTTTCGATGCGACGTTTCTTATGGGATTGAATGAGGGACAACATTTTGACCCCAAACCGAGAGGATTCTGGGATGTTTGTGGTTTTTTGTAACAACTCTGGAAGGAAACGTCGCAGACCCATCAAGGTGGTACTCGTACTGCTCGCCTCATCGAGTGGAATCCAAAGATATGAGTGCTTAAGCTATGGGATATGAAATGGACGAGCGACCAATAAAACAACATGTATTATGGGGTTGATTGCTTTTTGCTATTCACAAAATAAAACCAAAGCAGTAATGCAAATATCTGATTTAACACAGCACAGCAAAATCAGTTGCACCATTCAATTCTGCTCGTCCAGACGGGGAGAATTCAATCACATTTTTTCGATGCGACGTTTCTTATGGGATTGAATGAGCGACAACATTTTGACCCCAAACCGAGAGGATTCTGGGATGTTTGTGGTTTTTTGGTAACAACTCTGGAAGGAAACGTCGCAGACCCATCAAGGTGGTACTCGTACTGCTCGCCTCATCGAGTGGAATCCAAAGATATGAGTGGTTAAGCTATGCGATATGAAATGGACGAGCGACCAATAAAACAACATGTATTATGGGGTTGAATGCGTTTTGCTATTCACAAAATAAAACAAAAGCAGTCATGCAAATATCTGTTTTAACACAGCACAGCAAAATCAGTTGCACCATTCAATCCCGCTCGTCCAGACGGGGAGAATTCAATCACATTTATTCGATGCGACGTTTCTTATGGGATTTAATGAGCGACAACATTTTGACCCCAAACCGGGAGGATTCTGGGATGTTTGTGGTTTTTTTGTAATAACTCTGGAAGGAAACGTCGCAGACCCATCAAGGTGGTACTCGTACTGCTCGCCTCATAGAGTGGAATCCAAAGATATGAGTGCTTAAGCTATGGGATATGAAATGGACGAGCGACCAATAAAACAACATGTATTATGGGGTTGAATGCTTTTTGCTATTCACAAAATAAAACCAAAGCAGTAATGCAAATATCTGATTTAACACAGCACAGCAAAATCAGTTGCACCATTCAATTCTGCTCGTCCAGACGGGGAGAATTCAATCACATTTTTTCGATGCGACGTTTCTTATGGGATTGAATGAGCGACAACATTTTGACCCCAAACCGAGAGGATTCTGGGATGTTTGTGGTTTTTTGGAAACAACTCTGGAAGGAAACGTCGCAGACCCATCAAGGTGGTACTCGTACTGCTCGCCTCATCGAGTGGAATCCAAAGATATGAGTGCTTAAGCTATGGGATATGAAATGGACGAGCGACCAATAAAACAACATGTATTATGGGGTTGAATGCTTTTTGCTATTCACAAAATAAAACCAAAGCAGTAATGCAAATATCTGATTTAACACAGCACAGCAAAATCAGTTGCACCATTCAATTCTGCTCGTCCAGACGGGGAGAATTCAATCACATTTTTTCGATGCGACGTTTCTTATGGGATTGAATGAGCGACAACATTTTGACCCCAAACCGAGAGGATTCTGGGATGTTTGTGGTTTTTTGGTAACAACTCTGGAAGGAAACGTCGCAGACCCATCAAGGTGGTACTCGTACTGCTCGCCTCATCGAGTGGAATCCAAAGATATGAGGGGTTAAGCTATGCGATATGAAATGGACGAGCGACCAATAAAACAACATGTATTATGGGGTTGAATGCGTTTTGCTATTCACAAAATAAAACAAAAGCAGTCATGCAAATATCTGTTTTAACACAGCACAGCAAAATCAGTTGCACCATTCAATCCCGCTCGTGCAGACGGGGAGAATTCAATCATATTTATTCGATGCGACGTTTCTTATGGGATTTAATGAGCGACAACATTTTGACCCCAAACCGAGAGGATTCTGGGATGTTTGTGGTTTTTTTTGTAATAACTCTGGAAGGAAACGTCGCAGACCCATCAAGGTGGTAATCGTACTGCTCGCCTCATCGAGAGGAATCCAAAGATATGAGTGCTTAAGCTATGGGATATGAAATGGACGAGCGACCAATAAAACAACATGTATTATGGGGTTGAATGCTTTTTGCTATTCACAAAATAAAACCAAAGCAGTAATGCAAATATCTGATTTAACACAGCACAGCAAAATCAGTTGCACCATTCAATTCTGCTCGTCCAGACGGGGAGAATTCAATCACATTTTTTCGATGCGACGTTTCTTATGGGATTTAATGAGCGACAACATTTTGACACCAAACCGAGAGGATTCTGGGATGTTTGTGTTTTTTTGGTAACAACTCTGGAAGGAAACGTCGCAGACCCATCAAGGTGGTACTCGTACTGCTCGCCTCATCGAGTGGAATCCAAAGATATGAGTGGTTAAGCTATGCGATATGAAATGGACGAGCGACCAATAAAACAACATGTATTATGGGGTTGAATGCGTTTTGCTATTCACAAAATAAAACAAAAACAGTCATGCAAATATCTGTTTTAACACAGCACAGCAAAATCAGTTGCACCATTCAATTCTGCTCGTCCAGACGGGGAGAATTCAATCACATTTTTTCGATGCGACGTTTCTTATGGGATTGAATGAGGGACAACATTTTGACCCCAAACCGAGAGGATTCTGGGATGTTTGTGGTTTTTTGTAACAACTCTGGAAGGAAACGTCGCAGACCCATCAAGGTGGTACTCGTACTGCTCGCCTCATCGAGTGGAATCCAAAGATATGAGTGCTTAAGCTATGGGATATGAAATGGACGAGCGACCAATAAAACAACATGTATTATGGGGTTGAATGCTTTTTGCTATTCACAAAATAAAACCAAAGCAGTAATGCAAATATCTGATTTAACACAGCACAGCAAAATCAGTTGCACCATTCAATTCTGCTCGTCCAGACGGGGAGAATTCAATCACATTTTTTCGATGCGACGTTTCTTATGGGAATGAATGAGCGACAACATTTTGACCCCAAACCGAGAGGATTCTGGGATGTTTGTGGTTTTTTGGTAACAACTCTGGAAGGAAACGTCGCAGACCCATCAAGGTGGTACTCGTACTGCTCGCCTCATCGAGTGGAATCCAAAGATATGAGTGGTTAAGCTATGCGATATGAAATGGACGAGCGACCAATAAAACAACATGTATTATGGGGTTGAATGCGTTTTGCTATTCACAAAATAAAACAAAAGCAGTCATGCAAATATCTGTTTTAACACAGCACAGCAAAATCAGTTGCACCATTCAATCCCGCTCGTCCAGACGGGGAGAATTCAATAACATTTATTCGATGCGACGTTTCTTATGGGATTTAATGAGCGACAACATTTTGACCCCAAACCGGGAGGATTCTGGGATGTTTGTGGTTTTTTTGTAATAACTCTGGAAGGAAACGTCGCAGACCCATCAAGGTGGTACTCGTACTGCTCGCCTCATAGAGTGGAATCCAAAGATATGAGTGCTTAAGCTATGGGATATGAAATGGACGAGCGACCAATAAAACAACATGTATTATGGGGTTGAATGCTTTTTGCTATTCACAAAATAAAACCAAAGCAGTAATGCAAATATCTGATTTAACACAGCACAGCAAAATCAGTTGCACCATTCAATTCTGCTCGTCCAGACGGGGAGAATTCAATCACATTTTTTCGATGCGACGTTTCTTATGGGATTGAATGAGCGACAACATTTTGACCCCAAACCGAGAGGATTCTGGGATGTTTGTGCTTTTTTGGAAACAACTCTGGAAGGAAACGTCGCAGACCCATCAAGGTGGTACTCGTACTGCTCGCCTCATCGAGTGGAATCCAAAGATATGAGTGCTTAAGCTATGGGATATGAAATGGACGAGCGACCAATAAAACAACATGTATTATGGGGTTGAATGCTTTTTGCTATTCACAAAATAAAACCAAAGCAGTAATGCAAATATCTGATTTAACACAGCACAGCAAAATCAGTTGCACCATTCAATTCTGCTCGTCCAGACGGGGAGAATTCAATCACATTTTTTCGATGCGACGTTTCTTATGGGATTGAATGAGCGACAACATTTTGACCCCAAACCGAGAGGATTCTGGGATGTTTGTGGTTTTTTGGTAACAACTCTGGAAGGAAACGTCGCAGACCCATCAAGGTGGTACTCGTACTGCTCGCCTCATCGAGTGGAATCCAAAGATATGAGGGGTTAAGCTATGCGATATGAAATGGACGAGCGACCAATAAAACAACATGTATTATGGGGTTGAATGCGTTTTGCTATTCACAAAATAAAACAAAAGCAGTCATGCAAATATCTGTTTTAACTCAGCACAGCAAAATCAGTTGCACCATTCAATCCCGCTCGTCCAGACGGGGAGAATTCAATCACATTTATTCGATGCGACGTTTCTTATGGGATTTAATGAGCGACAACATTTTGACCCCAAACCGGGAGGATTCTGGGATGTTTGTGGTTTTTTTGTAATAACTCTGGAAGGAAACGTCGCAGACCCATCAAGGTGGTACTCGTACTGCTCGCCTCATCGAGTGGAATCCAAAGATATGAGTGCTTAAGCTATGGGATATGAAATGGACGAGCGACCAATAAAACAACATGTATTATGGGGTTGAATGCTTTTTGCTATTCACAAAATAAAACCAAAGCAGTAATGCAAATATCTGATTTAACACAGCACAGCAAAATCAGTTGCACCATTCAATTCTGCTCGTCCAGACGGGGAGAATTCAATCACATTTTTTCGATGCGACGTTTCTTATGGGATTGAATGAGCGACAACATTTTGACCCCAAACCGAGAGGATTCTGGGATGTTTGTGGTTTTTTGGTAACAACTCTGGAAGGAAACGTCGCAGACCCATCAAGGTGGTACCCGTACTGCTCGCCTCATCGAGTGGAATCCAAAGATATGAGTGGTTAAGCTATGGGATATGAAATGGACGAGCGACCAATAAAACAACATGTATTATGGGGTTGAATGCTTTTTGCTATTCACAAAATAAAACCAAAGCAGTAATGCAAATATCTGATTTAACACAGCACAGCAAAATCAGTTGCACCATTCAATTCTGCTCGTCCAGACGGGGAGAATTCAATCACATTTATTCGATGCGACGTTTCTTATGGGATTTAATGAGCGACAACATTTTGACCCCAAACCGGGAGGATTCTGGGATGTTTGTGGTTTTTTTGTAATAACTCTGGAAGGAAACGTCGCAGACCCATCAAGGTGGTACTCGTACTGCTCGCCTCATCGAGTGGAATCCAAAGATATGAGTGCTTAAGCTATGGGATATGAAATGGACGAGCGACCAATAAAACAACATGTATTATGGGGTTGAATGCTTTTTGCTATTCACAAAATAAAACCAAAGCAGTAATGCAAATATCTGATTTAACACAGCACAGCAAAATCAGTTGCACCATTCAATTCTGCTCGTCCAGACGGGGAGAATTCAATCACATTTTTTCGATGCGACGTTTCTTATGGGATTGAATGAGCGACAACATTTTGACCCCAAACCGAGAGGATTTTGGGATGTTTGTGGTTTTTTGGTAACATCTCTGGAAGGAAACGTCGCAGACCCATCAAGGTTGTACTCATACTGCTCGCCTCATCGAGTGGAATCCAAAGATATGAGTGGTTAAGCTATGGGATATGAAATGGACGAGCGACCAATAAAACAACATGTATTATGGGGTTGAATGCGTTTTGCTATTCACAAAATAAAACAAAAGCAGTCATGCAAATATCTGTTTTAACACAGCACAGCAAAATCAGTTGCACCATTCAATCCCGCTCGTGCAGACGGGGAGAATTCAATCATATTTATTCGATGCAACGTTTCTTATGGGATTTAATGAGCGACAACATTTTGACCCCAAACCGAGAGGATTCTGGAATGTTTGTGGTTTTTTTGTAATAACTCTGGAAGGAAACGTCGCAGACCCATCAAGGTGGTACTCGTACTGCTCGCCTCATCGAGAGGAATCCAAAGATATGAGTGCTTAAGCTATGGGATATGAAATGGACGAGCGACCAATAAAACAACATGTATTATGGGGTTGAATGCGTTTTGCTATTCACAAAATAAAACAAAAACAGTCATGCAAATATCTGTTTTAACACAGCACAGCAAAATCAGTTGCACCATTCAATCCCGCTCGTCCAGACGGGGAGAATTCAATCACATTTATTCGATGCGACGTTTCTTATGGGATTGAATGAGCGACAACATTTTGACCCCAAACCGGGAGGATTCTGGGATGTTTGTGGTTTTTTTGTAATAACTCTGGAAGGAAACGTCGCAGACCCATCAAGGTGGTACTCGTACTGCTCGCCTCATCGAGTGGAATCCAAAGATATGAGTGCTTAAGCTATGGGATATGAAATGGACGAGCGACCAATAAAACAACATGTATTATGGGGTTGAATGCTTTTTGCTATTCACAAAATAAAACCAAAGCAATAATGCAAATATCTGATTTAACACAGCACAGCAAAATCAGTTGCACCATTCAATTCTGCTCGTCCAGACGGGGAGAATTCAATCACATTTTTTCGATGCGACGTTTCTTATGGGATTGAATGAGCGACAACATTTTGACCCCAAACCGAGAGGATTCTGGGATGTTTGTGGTTTTTTGTAACAACTCTGGAAGGAAACGTCGCAGACCCATCAAGGTGGTACTCGTACTGCTCGCCTCATCGAGTGGAATCCAAAGATATGAGTGCTTAAGCTATGGGATATGAAATGGACGAGCGACCAATAAAACAACATGTATTATGGGGTTGAATGCTTTTTGCTATTCACAAAATAAAACCAAAGCAGTAATGCAAATATCTGATTTAACACAGCACAGCAAAATCAGTGGCACCATTCAATTCTGCTCGTCCAGACGGGGAGAATTCAATCACATTTTTTCGATGCGACATTTCTTATGGGATTGAATGAGCGACAACATTTTGACCCCAAACCGAGAGGATTCTGGGATGTTTGTGGTTTTTTGGTAACAACTCTGGAAGGAAACGTCGCAGACCCATCAAGGTGGTACGCGTACTGCTCGCCTCATCGAGTGGAATCCAAAGATATGAGTGGTTAAGCTATGCGATATGAAATGGACGAGCGACCAATAAAACAACATGTATTATGGGGTTGAATGCGTTTTGCTATTCACAAAATAAAACAAAAGCAGTCATGCAAATATCTGTTTTAACACAGCACAGCAAAATCAGTTGCACCATTCAATCCCGCTCGTCCAGACGGGGAGAATTCAATCACATTTATTCGATGCGACGTTTCTTATGGGATTTAATGAGCGACAACATTTTGACCCCAAACCGGGAGGATTCTGGGATGTTTGTGGTTTTTTTGTAATAACTCTGGAAGGAAACGTCGCAGACCCATCAAGGTGGTACTCGTACTGCTCGCCTCATCGAGTGGAATCCAAAGATATGAGTGCTTAAGCTATGGGATATGAAATGGACGAGCGACCAATAAAACAACATGTATTATGGGGTTGAATGCTTTTTGCTATTCACAAAATAAAACCAAAGCAGTAATGCAAATATCTGATTTAACACAGCACAGCAAAATCAGTTGCACCATTCAATTCTGCTCGTCCAGAAGGGGAGAATTCAATCACATTTTTTCGATGCGACGTTTCTTATGGGATTGAATGAGCGACAACATTTTGACCCCAAACCGAGAGGATTCTGGGATGTTTGTGGTTTTTTGGAAACAACTCTGGAAGGAAACGTCGCAGACCCATCAAGGTGGTACTCGTACTGCTCGCCTCATCGAGTGGAATCCAAAGATATGAGTGCTTAAGCTATGCGATATGAAATGGACGAGCGACCAATAAAACAACATGTATTATGGGGTTGAATGCGTTTTGCTATTCACAAAATTAAACAAAAGCAGTCATGCAAATATCTGTTTTAACACAGCACAGCAAAATCAGTTGCACCATTCAATCCCGCTCGTCCAGACGGGGAGAATTCAATCACATTTATTCGATGCGACGTTTCTTATGGGATTTAATGAGCGACAACATTTTGACCCCAAACCGGGAGGATTCTGGGATGTTTGTGGTTTTTTTGTAATAACTCTGGAAGGAAACGTCGCAGACCCATCAAGGTGGTACTCGTACTGCTCGCCTCATCGAGTGGAATCCAAAGATATGAGTGCTTAAGCTATGGGATATGAAATGGACGAGCGACCAATAAAACAACATGTATTATGGGGTTGAATGCTTTTTGCTATTCACAAAATAAAACCAAAGCAGTAATGCAAATATCTGATTTAACACAGCACAGCAAAATCAGTTGCACCATTCAATTCTGCTCGTCCAGACGGGGAGAATTCAATCACATTTTTTCGATGCGACGTTTCTTATGGGATTGAATGAGCGACAACATTTTGACCCCAAACCGAGAGGATTCTGGGATGTTTGTGGATTTTTGGAAACAACTCTGGAAGGAAACGTCGCAGACCCATCAAGGTGGTACTCGTACTGCTCGCCTCATCGAGTGGAATCCAAAGATATGAGTGCTTAAGCTATGGGATATGAAATGGACGAGCGACCAATAAAACAACATGTATTATGGGGTTGAATGCTTTTTGCTATTCACAAAATAAAACCAAAGCAGTAATGCAAATATCTGATTTAACACAGCACAGCAAAATCAGTTGCACCATTCAATTCTGCTCGTCCAGACGGGGAGAATTCAATCACATTTTTTCGATGCGACGTTTCTTATGGGATTGAATGAGCGACAACATTTTGACCCGAAACCGAGAGGATTCTGGGATGTTTGTGGTTTTTTTGTAATAACTCTGGAAGGAAACGTCGCAGACCCATCAAGGTGGTACTCGTACTGCTCGCCTCATCGAGAGGAATCCAAAGATATGAGTGGTTAAGCTATGGGATATGAAATGGACGAGCGATCAATAAAACAACTTTTATTATGGGGTTGAATGCTTTTTGCTATTCACAAAATAAAACAAATGCAGTCATGCAAATATCTGTTTTAACACAGCACAGCAAAAATCAGTTACACCATTCAATTCCGCTCGTCCAGACGGGGAGAATTCAATCACATTTATTCGATGCGACGTTTCTTATGGGATTTAATGAGCGACAACATTTTGACCCCAAACCGAGAGGATTCTGGGATGTTTGTGGTGTTTTTGTAATAACTCTGGAAGGAAACGTCGCAGACCCATCAAGGTGGTACTCGTACTGCTCGACTCATCGAGTGGAATCCAAAGATATGAGTGCTTAAGCTATGGGATATGAAATGGACGAGCGACCAATAAAACAACATGTTTTATGGGGTTGAATGCTTTTTGCTATTCACAAAATAAAACCAAAGCAGTAATGCAAATATCTGATTTAACACAGCACAGCAAAATCAGTTGCACCATTCAATTCTGCTCTTCCAGACGGGGAGAATTCAATCACATTTTTCGATGCGACGTTTCTTATGGGATTGAATGAGCGACAACATTTTGACCCCAAACCGAGAGGATTCTGGGATGTTTGTGGTTTTTTGGTAACAACTCTGGAAGGAAACGTCGCAGACCCATCAAGGTGGTACTCGTACTGCTCGCCTCATCGAGTGGAATCCAAAGATATGAGTGGTTAAGCTATGCGATATGAAATGGACGGGCGACCAATAAAACAACATGTATTATGGGGTTGAATGCGTTTTGCTATTCACAAAATAAAACAAAAGCAGTCATGCAAATATCTGTTTTAACACAGCACAGCAAAATCAGTTGCACCATTCAATCCCGCTCGTCCAGACGGGGAGAATTCAATCACATTTATTCGATGCGACGTTTCTTATGGGATTTAATGAGCGACAACATTTTGACACCAAACCGGGAGGATTCTGGGATGTTTGTGGTTTTTTTGTAATAACTCTGGAAGGAAACGTCGCAGTCCCATCAAGGTGGAACTCGTACTGCTCGCCTCATCGAGTGGAATCCAAAGATATGATTGGTTAAGCTATGCGATATGAAATGGACGAGCGACCAATAAAACAACATGTATTATGGGGTTGAATGCGTTTTGCTATTCACAAAATAAAACAAAAGCAGTCATGCAAATATCTGTTTTAACACAGCACAGCAAAATCAGTTGCACCATTCAATCCCGCTCGTCCAGACGGGGAGAATTCAATCACATTTATTCGATGCGACGTTTCTTATGGGATTTAATGAGCGACAACATTTTGACCCCAAACCGGGAGGATTCTGGGATGTTTGTGGTTTTTTTGTAATAACTCTGGAAGGAAACGTCGCAGACCCATCAAGGTGGTACTCTTACTGCTCGCCTCATCGAGTGGAATCCAAAGATATGAGTGCTTAAGCTATGGGATATGAAATGGACGAGCGACCAATAAAACAACATGTATTATGGGGTTGAATGCGTTTTGCTATTCACAAAATAAAACAAAAGCAGTCATGCAAATATCTGTTTTAACACAGCACAGCAAAATCAGTTGCACCATTCAATCCCGCTCGTGCAGACGGGGAGAATTCAATCATATTTATTCGATGCAACGTTTCTTATGGGATTTAATGAGCGACAACATTTTGACCCCAAACCGAGAGGATTCTGGAATGTTTGTGGTTTTTTTGTAATAACTCTGGAAGGAAACGTCGCAGACCCATCAAGGTGGTACTCGTACTGCTCGCCTCATCGAGAGGAATCCAAAGATATGAGTGCTTAAGCTATGGGATATGAAATGGACGAGCGACCAATAAAACAACATGTATTATGGGGTTGAATGCGTTTTGCTATTCACAAAATAAAACAAAAACAGTCATGCAAATATCTGTTTTAACACAGCACAGCAAAATCAGTTGCACCATTCAATCCCGCTCGTCCAGACGGGGAGAATTCAATCACATTTATTCGATGCGACGTTTCTTATGGGATTGAATGAGCGACAACATTTTGACCCCAAACCGGGAGGATTCTGGGATGTTTGTGGTTTTTTTGTAATAACTCTGGAAGGAAACGTCGCAGACCCATCAAGGTGGTACTCGTACTGCTCGCCTCATCGAGTGGAATCCAAAGATATGAGTGCTTAAGCTATGGGATATGAAATGGACGAGCGACCAATAAAACAACATGTATTATGGGGTTGAATGCTTTTTGCTATTCACAAAATAAAACCAAAGCAATAATGCAAATATCTGATTTAACACAGCACAGCAAAATCAGTTGCACCATTCAATTCTGCTCGTCCAGACGGGGAGAATTCAATCACATTTTTTCGATGCGACGTTTCTTATGGGATTGAATGAGCGACAACATTTTGACCCCAAACCGAGAGGATTCTGGGATGTTTGTGGTTTTTTGTAACAACTCTGGAAGGAAACGTCGCAGACCCATCAAGGTGGTACTCGTACTGCTCGCCTCATCGAGTGGAATCCAAAGATATGAGTGCTTAAGCTATGGGATATGAAATGGACGAGCGACCAATAAAACAACATGTATTATGGGGTTGAATGCTTTTTGCTATTCACAAAATAAAACCAAAGCAGTAATGCAAATATCTGATTTAACACAGCACAGCAAAATCAGTGGCACCATTCAATTCTGCTCGTCCAGACGGGGAGAATTCAATCACATTTTTTCGATGCGACATTTCTTATGGGATTGAATGAGCGACAACATTTTGACCCCAAACCGAGAGGATTCTGGGATGTTTGTGGTTTTTTGGTAACAACTCTGGAAGGAAACGTCGCAGACCCATCAAGGTGGTACGCGTACTGCTCGCCTCATCGAGTGGAATCCAAAGATATGAGTGGTTAAGCTATGCGATATGAAATGGACGAGCGACCAATAAAACAACATGTATTATGGGGTTGAATGCGTTTTGCTATTCACAAAATAAAACAAAAGCAGTCATGCAAATATCTGTTTTAACACAGCACAGCAAAATCAGTTGCACCATTCAATCCCGCTCGTCCAGACGGGGAGAATTCAATCACATTTATTCGATGCGACGTTTCTTATGGGATTTAATGAGCGACAACATTTTGACCCCAAACCGGGAGGATTCTGGGATGTTTGTGGTTTTTTTGTAATAACTCTGGAAGGAAACGTCGCAGACCCATCAAGGTGGTACTCGTACTGCTCGCCTCATCGAGTGGAATCCAAAGATATGAGTGCTTAAGCTATGGGATATGAAATGGACGAGCGACCAATAAAACAACATGTATTATGGGGTTGAATGCTTTTTGCTATTCACAAAATAAAACCAAAGCAGTAATGCAAATATCTGATTTAACACAGCACAGCAAAATCAGTTGCACCATTCAATTCTGCTCGTCCAGAAGGGGAGAATTCAATCACATTTTTTCGATGCGACGTTTCTTATGGGATTGAATGAGCGACAACATTTTGACCCCAAACCGAGAGGATTCTGGGATGTTTGTGGTTTTTTGGAAACAACTCTGGAAGGAAACGTCGCAGACCCATCAAGGTGGTACTCGTACTGCTCGCCTCATCGAGTGGAATCCAAAGATATGAGTGCTTAAGCTATGCGATATGAAATGGACGAGCGACCAATAAAACAACATGTATTATGGGGTTGAATGCGTTTTGCTATTCACAAAATTAAACAAAAGCAGTCATGCAAATATCTGTTTTAACACAGCACAGCAAAATCAGTTGCACCATTCAATCCCGCTCGTCCAGACGGGGAGAATTCAATCACATTTATTCGATGCGACGTTTCTTATGGGATTTAATGAGCGACAACATTTTGACCCCAAACCGGGAGGATTCTGGGATGTTTGTGGTTTTTTTGTAATAACTCTGGAAGGAAACGTCGCAGACCCATCAAGGTGGTACTCGTACTGCTCGCCTCATCGAGTGGAATCCAAAGATATGAGTGCTTAAGCTATGGGATATGAAATGGACGAGCGACCAATAAAACAACATGTATTATGGGGTTGAATGCTTTTTGCTATTCACAAAATAAAACCAAAGCAGTAATGCAAATATCTGATTTAACACAGCACAGCAAAATCAGTTGCACCATTCAATTCTGCTCGTCCAGACGGGGAGAATTCAATCACATTTTTTCGATGCGACGTTTCTTATGGGATTGAATGAGCGACAACATTTTGACCCCAAACCGAGAGGATTCTGGGATGTTTGTGGATTTTTGGAAACAACTCTGGAAGGAAACGTCGCAGACCCATCAAGGTGGTACTCGTACTGCTCGCCTCATCGAGTGGAATCCAAAGATATGAGTGCTTAAGCTATGGGATATGAAATGGACGAGCGACCAATAAAACAACATGTATTATGGGGTTGAATGCTTTTTGCTATTCACAAAATAAAACCAAAGCAGTAATGCAAATATCTGATTTAACACAGCACAGCAAAATCAGTTGCACCATTCAATTCTGCTCGTCCAGACGGGGAGAATTCAATCACATTTTTTCGATGCGACGTTTCTTATGGGATTGAATGAGCGACAACATTTTGACCCGAAACCGAGAGGATTCTGGGATGTTTGTGGTTTTTTTGTAATAACTCTGGAAGGAAACGTCGCAGACCCATCAAGGTGGTACTCGTACTGCTCGCCTCATCGAGAGGAATCCAAAGATATGAGTGGTTAAGCTATGGGATATGAAATGGACGAGCGATCAATAAAACAACTTTTATTATGGGGTTGAATGCTTTTTGCTATTCACAAAATAAAACAAATGCAGTCATGCAAATATCTGTTTTAACACAGCACAGCAAAAATCAGTTACACCATTCAATTCCGCTCGTCCAGACGGGGAGAATTCAATCACATTTATTCGATGCGACGTTTCTTATGGGATTTAATGAGCGACAACATTTTGACCCCAAACCGAGAGGATTCTGGGATGTTTGTGGTGTTTTTGTAATAACTCTGGAAGGAAACGTCGCAGACCCATCAAGGTGGTACTCGTACTGCTCGACTCATCGAGTGGAATCCAAAGATATGAGTGCTTAAGCTATGGGATATGAAATGGACGAGCGACCAATAAAACAACATGTTTTATGGGGTTGAATGCTTTTTGCTATTCACAAAATAAAACCAAAGCAGTAATGCAAATATCTGATTTAACACAGCACAGCAAAATCAGTTGCACCATTCAATTCTGCTCTTCCAGACGGGGAGAATTCAATCACATTTTTCGATGCGACGTTTCTTATGGGATTGAATGAGCGACAACATTTTGACCCCAAACCGAGAGGATTCTGGGATGTTTGTGGTTTTTTGGTAACAACTCTGGAAGGAAACGTCGCAGACCCATCAAGGTGGTACTCGTACTGCTCGCCTCATCGAGTGGAATCCAAAGATATGAGTGGTTAAGCTATGCGATATGAAATGGACGGGCGACCAATAAAACAACATGTATTATGGGGTTGAATGCGTTTTGCTATTCACAAAATAAAACAAAAGCAGTCATGCAAATATCTGTTTTAACACAGCACAGCAAAATCAGTTGCACCATTCAATCCCGCTCGTCCAGACGGGGAGAATTCAATCACATTTATTCGATGCGACGTTTCTTATGGGATTTAATGAGCGACAACATTTTGACACCAAACCGGGAGGATTCTGGGATGTTTGTGGTTTTTTTGTAATAACTCTGGAAGGAAACGTCGCAGTCCCATCAAGGTGGAACTCGTACTGCTCGCCTCATCGAGTGGAATCCAAAGATATGATTGGTTAAGCTATGCGATATGAAATGGACGAGCGACCAATAAAACAACATGTATTATGGGGTTGAATGCGTTTTGCTATTCACAAAATAAAACAAAAGCAGTCATGCAAATATCTGTTTTAACACAGCACAGCAAAATCAGTTGCACCATTCAATCCCGCTCGTCCAGACGGGGAGAATTCAATCACATTTATTCGATGCGACGTTTCTTATGGGATTTAATGAGCGACAACATTTTGACCCCAAACCGGGAGGATTCTGGGATGTTTGTGGTTTTTTTGTAATAACTCTGGAAGGAAACGTCGCAGACCCATCAAGGTGGTACTCTTACTGCTCGCCTCATCGAGTGGAATCCAAAGATATGAGTGCTTAAGCTATGGGATATGAAATGGACGAGCGACCAATAAAACAACATGTATTATGGGGTTGAATGCTTTTTGCTATTCACAAAATAAAACCAAAGCAGTAATGCAAATATCTGATTTAACACAGCACAGCAAAATCAGTTGCACCATTCAATTCTGCTCGTCCAGACGGGGAGAATTCAATCACATTTTTTCGATGCAACGTTTCTTATGGGATTGAATGAGCGACAACATTTTGACCCCAAACCGAGAAGATTCTGGGATGTTTGTGGTTTTTTTGTAATAACTCTGGAAGGAAACGTCGCAGACCCATCAAGGTGGTACTCGTACTGCTCGCCTCATCGAGAGGAATCCAAAGATATGAGTGGTTAAGCTATGGGATATGAAATGGACGAGCGACCAATAAAACAACTTTTATTATGGGGTTGAATGCTTTTTGCTATTCACAAAATAAAACAAATGCATTCATGCAAATATCTGTTTTAACACAGCACAGCAAAAATCAGTTACACCGTTCAATTCCCCTCGTCCAGACGGGGAGAATTCAATCACATTTATTCGATGCGACGTTTCTTATGGGATTTAATGAGCGACAACATTTTGACCCCAAACCGAGAGGATTCTGGGATGTTTGTGGTGTTTTTGTAATAACTCTGGAAGGAAACGTCGCAGACCCATCAAGGTGGTACTCGTACTGCTCGCCTCATCGAGCGGAATCCAAAGATATGAGTGCATAAGCTATGGGATATGAAATGGACGAGCGACCAATAAAACAACATGTTTTATGGGGTTGAATGCTTTTTGCTATTCACAAAATAAAACCAAAGCAGTAATGCAAATATCTGATTTAACACAGCACAGCAAAATCAGTTGCACCATTCAATTCTGCTCGTCCAGACGGGGAGAATTCAATCACATTTATTCGATGCGAAGTTTCTTATGGGATTTAATGAGCGACAACATTTTGACCCCAAACCGGGAGGATTCTGGGGTGTTTGTGTTTTTTTTGTAATAACTCTGGAAGGAAACGTCGCAGACCCATCAAGGTGGTACTCGTACTGCTCGCCTCATCGAGTGGAATCCAAAGATATGAGTGCTTAAGCTATGGGATATGAAATGGACGAGCGACCAATAAAACAACATGTATTATGGGGTTGAATGCTTTTTGCTATTCACAAAATAAAACCAAAGCAGTAATGCAAATATCTGATTTAACACAGCACAGCAAAATCAGTTGCACCATTCAATTCTGCTCGTCCAGACGGGGAGAATTCAATCACATTTTTTCGATGCGACGTTTCTTATGGGATTGAATGAGCGACAACATTTTGACCCCAAACCGAGAGGATTCTGGGATGTTTGTGGTTTTTTGGTAACAACTCTGGAAGGAAACGTCGCAGACCCATCAAGGTGGTACTCGTACTGCTCGCCTCATCGAGTGGAATCCAAAGATATGAGTGGTTAAGCTATGCGATATGAAATGGACGAGCGACCAATAAAACAACATGTATTATGGGGTTGAATGCGTTTTGCTATTCACAAAATAAAACAAAAGCAGTCATGCAAATATCTGTTTTAACACAGCACAGCAAAATCAGTTGCACCATTCAATCCCGCTCGTCCAGACGGGGAGAATTCAATCACATTTATTCGATGCGACGTTTCTTATGGGATTTAATGAGCGACAACATTTTGACCCCAAACCGGGAGGATTCTGGGATGTTTGTGGTTTTTTTGTAATAACTCTGGAAGGAAACGTCGCAGACCCATCAAGGTGGTACTCGTACTGCTCGCCTCATCGAGTGGAATCCAAAGATATGAGTGCTTAAGCTATGGGATATGAAATGGACGAGCGACCAATAAAACAACATGTATTATGGGGTTGAATGCTTTTTGCTATTCACAAAATAAAACCAAAGCAGTAATGCAAATATCTGATTTAACACAGCACAGCAAAATCAGTTGCACCATTCAATTCTGCTCGTCCAGACGGGGAGAATTCAATCACATTTTTTCGATGCGACGTTTCTTATGGGATTTAATGAACGACAACATTTTGACCCCAAGCGAGAGGATTCTGGGATGTTTGTGGTTTTTTTGTAATAACTCTGGAAGGAAACGTCGCAGACCCATCAAGGTGGTACTCGTACTGCTCGCCTCATCGAGTGGAATCCAAAGATATGAGTGCTTAAGCTATGGGATATGAAATGGACGAGCGACCAATAAAACAACATGTATTATGGGGTTGAATGCTTTTTGCTATTCACAAAATAAAACCAAAGCAGTAATGCAAATATCTGATTTAACACAGCACAGCAAAATCAGTTGCACCATTCAATTCTGCTCGTCCAGACGGGGAGAATTCAATCACATTTTTTCGATGCGACGTTTCTTATGGGATTTAATGAACGACAACATTTTGACCCCAACCGAGAGGATTCTGGGATGTTTGTGTTTTTTTTGTAATAACTCTGGAAGGAAACTTCGCAGACCCATCAAGGTGGTACTCGTACTGCTCGCCTCATCGAGTGGAATCCAAAGATATGAGTGGTTAAGCTATGCGATATGAAATGGACGAGCGACCAATAAAACAACATGTATTATGGGGTTGAATGTGTTTTGCTATTCACAAAATAAAACAAAAGCAGTCATGCAAATATCTGCTTTAACACAGCACAGCAAAATCAGTTGCACCATTCAATCCCGCTCGTCCAGACGGGGAGAATTCAATCACATTTATTCGATGCGACGTTTCTTATGGGATTTAATGAGCGACAACATTTTGACCCCAAACCGAGAGGATTCTGGGATGTTTGTGGTTTTTTTGTAATAACTCTGGAAGGAAACGTCGCAGACCCATCAAGGTGGTACTCGTACTGCTCGCCTCATCGAGAGGAATCCAAAGATATGAGTGCTTAAGCTATGGGATATGAAATGGACGAGCGACCAATAAAACAACTTTTATTATGGGGTTGAATGCTTTTTGCTATTCACAAAATAAAACAAATGCAGTCATGCAAATATCTGTTTTAACACAGCACAGCAAAAATCAGTTACATCATTCAATTCCGCTCGTCCAGACGGGGAGAATTCAATCACATTTATTCGATGCGACGTTTCTTATGGGATTGAATGAGCGACAACATTTTGACCCCAAACCGAGAGGATTCTGGGATGTTTGTGGTGTTTTTGTAATAACTCTGGAAGGAAACGTCGCAGACCCATCAAGGTGGTACTCGTACTGCTCGCCTCATCGAGCGAAATCCAAAGATATGAGTGCATAAGCTATGGGATATGAAATGGACGAGCGACCAATAAAACAACATGTTTTATGGGGTTGAATGCTTTTTGCTATTCACAAAATAAAACCAAAGCAGTAATGCAAATATCTGATTTAACACAGCACAGCAAAATCAGTTGCACCATTCAATTCTGCTCGTCCAGACGGGGAGAATTCAATCACATTTTTTCGATGCGACGTTTCTTATGGGATTGAATGAGCGACAACATTTTGACCCCAAACCGAGAGGATTCTGGGATGTTTGTGGTTTTTTGGTAACAACTCTGGAAGGAAACGTCGCAGACCCATCAAGGTGGTACTCGTACTGCTCGCCTCATCGAGTGGAATCCAAAGATATGAGTGGTTAAGCTATGCGATATGAAATGGACGAGCGACCAATAAAACAACATGTATTATGGGGTTGAATGCGTTTTGCTATTCACAAAATAAAACAAAAGCAGTCATGCAAATATCTGTTTTAACACAGCACAGCAAAATCAGTTGCACCATTCAATCCCGCTCGTCCAGACGGGGAGAATTCAATCACATTTATTCGATGCGACGTTTCTTATGGGATTTAATGAGCGACAACATTTTGACCCCAAACCGGGAGGATTCTGGGATGTTTGTGGTTTTTTTGTAATAACTCTGGAAGGAAACGTCGCAGACCCATCAAGGTGGTACTCGTACTGCTCGCCTCATCGAGTGGAATCCAAAGATATGAGTGCTTAAGCTATGGGATATGAAATGGACGAGCGACCAATAAAACAACATGTATTATGGGGTTGAATGCTTTTTGCTATTCACAAAATAAAACCAAAGCAGTAATGCAAATATCTGATTTAACACAGCACAGCAAAATCAGTTGCACCATTCAATTCTGCTCGTCCAGACGGGGAGAATTCAATCACATTTTTTCGATGCGACGTTTCTTATGGGATTGAATGAGCGACAACATTTTGACCCCAAACCGAGAGGATTCTGGGATGTTTGTGGTGTTTTTGTAATAACTCTGGAAGGAAACGTCGCAGACCCATCAAGGTGGTACTCGTACTGCTCGCCTCATCGAGAGGAATCCAAAGATATGAGTGCTTAAGCTATGGGATATGAAATGGACGAGCGACCAATAAAACAACTTTTATTATGGGGTTGAATGCTTTTTGCTATTCACAAAATAAAACAAATGCAGTCATGCAAATATCTGTTTTAACACAGCACAGCAAAAATCAGTTACACCATTCAATTCCGCTCGTCCAGACGGGGAGAATTCAATCACATTTATTCGATGCGACGTTTCTTATGGGATTGAATGAGCGACAACATTTTGACCCCAAACCGAGAGGATTCTGGGATGTTTGTGGTGTTTTTGTAATAACTCTGGAAGGAAACGTCGCAGACCCATCAAGGTGGTACTCGTACTGCTCGCCTCATCGAGCGGAATCCAAAGATATGAGTGCATAAGCTATGGGATATGAAATGGACGAGCGACCAATAAAACAACATGTTTTATGGGGTTGAATGCTTTTTGCTATTCACAAAATAAAACCAAAGCAGTAATGCAAATATCTGATTTAACACAGCACAGCAAAATCAGTTGCACCATTCAATTCTGCTCGTCCAGACGGGGAGAATTCAATCACATTTTTTCGATGCGACGTTTCTTATGGGATTGAATGAGCGACAACATTTTGACCCCAAACCGAGAGGATTCTGGGATGTTTGTGGTGTTTTTGGTAACAACTCTGGAAGGAAACGTCGCAGACCCATCAAGGTGGTACTCGTACTGCTCGCCTCATCGAGCGGAATCCAAAGATATGAGTGCATAAGCTATGGGATATGAAATGGACGAGCGACCAATAAAACAACATGTTTTATGGGGTTGAATGCTTTTTGCTATTCACAAAATAAAACCAAAGCAGTAATGCAAATATCTGATTTAACACAGCACAGCAAAATCAGTTGCACCATTCAATTCTGCTCGTCCAGACGGGGAGAATTCAATCACATTTTTTCGATGCGACGTTTCTTATGGGATTGAATGAGCGACAACATTTTGACCCCAAACCGAGAGGATTCTGGGATGTTTGTGGTTTTTTGGTAACAACTCTGGAAGGAAACGTCGCAGACCCATCAAGGTGGTACTCGTACTGCTCGCCTCATCGAGTGGAATCCAAATATATGAGTGGTTAAGCTATGCGATATGAAATGGACGAGCGACCAATAAAACAACATGTATTATGGGGTTGAATGCGTTTTGCTATTCACAAAATAAAACAAAAGCAGTCATGCAAATATCTGTTTTAACACAGCACAGCAAAATCAGTTGCACCATTCAATCCCGCTCGTCCAGACGGGGAGAATTCAATCACATTTATTCGATGCGACGTTTCTTATGGGATTTAATGAGCGACAACATTTTGACCCCAAACCGGGAGGATTCTGGGATGTTTGTGGTTTTTTTGTAATAACTCTGGAAGGAAACGTCGCAGACCCATCAAGGTGGTACTCGTACTGCTCGCCTCATCGAGTGGAATCCAAAGATATGAGTGCTTAAGCTATGGGGTATGAAATGGACGAGCGACCAATAAAACAACATGTATTATGGGGTTGAATGCTTTTTGCTATTCACAAAATAAAACCAAAGCAGTAATGCAAATATCTGATTTAACACAGCACAGCAAAATCAGTTGCACCATTCAATTCTGCTCGTCCAGACGGGGAGAATTCAATCACATTTTTTCGATGCGACGTTTCTTATGGGATTTAATGAGCGACAACATTTTGACCCCAAACCGAGAGGATTCTGGGATGTTTGTGGTTTTTTTGTAATAACTCTGGAAGGAAACGTCGCAGACCCATCAAGGTGGTACTCGTACTGCTCGCCTCATCGAGAGGAATCCAAAGATATGAGTGCTTAAGCTATGGGATATGAAATGGACGAGCGACCAATAAAACAACTTTTATTATGGGGTTGAATGCTTTTTGCTATTCACAAAATAAAACAAATGCAGTCATGCAAATATCTGTTTTAACACAGCACAGCAAAAATCAGTTACACCATTCAATTCCGCTCGTCCAGACGGGGAGAATTCAATCACATTTATTCGATGCGACGTTTCTTATGGGATTGAATGAGCGACAACATTTTGACCCCAAACCGAGAGGATTCTGGGATGTTTGTGGTGTTTTTGTAATAACTCTGGAAGGAAACGTCGCAGACCCATCAAGGTGGTACTCGTACTGCTCGCCTCATCGAGAGGAATCCAAAGATATGAGTGCTTAAGCTATGGGATATGAAATGGACGAGCGACCAATAAAACAACTTTTATTATGGGGTTGAATGCTTTTTGCTATTCACAAAATAAAACAAATGCAGTCATGCAAATATCTGTTTTAACACAGCACAGCAAAAATCAGTTACACCATTCAATTCCGCTCGTCCAGACGGGGAGAATTCAATCACATTTATTCGATGCGACGTTTCTTATGGGATTGAATGAGCGACAACATTTTGACCCCAAACCGAGAGGATTCTGGGATGTTTGTGGTGTTTTTGTAATAACTCTGGAAGGAAACGTCGCAGACCCATCAAGGTGGTACTCGTACTGCTCGCCTCATCGAGCGGAATCCAAAGATATGAGTGCATAAGCTATGGGATATGAAATGGACGAGCGACCAATAAAACAACATGTTTTATGGGGTTGAATGCTTTTTGCTATTCACAAAATAAAACCAAAGCAGTAATGCAAATATCTGATTTAACACAGCACAGCAAAATCAGTTGCACCATTCAATTCTGCTCGTCCAGACGGGGAGAATTCAATCACATTTTTTCGATGCGACGTTTCTTATGGGATTGAATGAGCGACAACATTTTGACCCCAAACCGAGAGGATTCTGGGATGTTTGTGGTGTTTTTGGTAACAACTCTGGAAGGAAACGTCGCAGACCCATCAAGGTGGTACTCGTACTGCTCGCCTCATCGAGCGGAATCCAAAGATATGAGTGCATAAGCTATGGGATATGAAATGGACGAGCGACCAATAAAACAACATGTTTTATGGGGTTGAATGCTTTTTGCTATTCACAAAATAAAACCAAAGCAGTAATGCAAATATCTGATTTAACACAGCACAGCAAAATCAGTTGCACCATTCAATTCTGCTCGTCCAGACGGGGAGAATTCAATCACATTTTTTCGATGCGACGTTTCTTATGGGATTGAATGAGCGACAACATTTTGACCCCAAACCGAGAGGATTCTGGGATGTTTGTGGTTTTTTGGTAACAACTCTGGAAGGAAACGTCGCAGACCCATCAAGGTGGTACTCGTACTGCTCGCCTCATCGAGTGGAATCCAAAGATATGAGTGGTTAAGCTATGCGATATGAAATGGACGAGCGACCAATAAAACAACATGTATTATGGGGTTGAATGCGTTTTGCTATTCACAAAATAAAACAAAAGCAGTCATGCAAATATCTGTTTTAACACAGCACAGCAAAATCAGTTGCACCATTCAATCCCGCTCGTCCAGACGGGGAGAATTCAATCACATTTATTCGATGCGACGTTTCTTATGGGATTTAATGAGCGACAACATTTTGACCCCAAACCGGGAGGATTCTGGGATGTTTGTGGTTTTTTTGTAATAACTCTGGAAGGAAACGTCGCAGACCCATCAAGGTGGTACTCGTACTGCTCGCCTCATCGAGTGGAATCCAAAGATATGAGTGCTTAAGCTATGGGATATGAAATGGACGAGCGACCAATAAAACAACATGTATTATGGGGTTGAATGCTTTTTGCTATTCACAAAATAAAACCAAAGCAGTAATGCAAATATCTGATTTAACACAGCACAGCAAAATCAGTTGCACCATTCAATTCTGCTCGTCCAGACGGGGAGAATTCAATCACATTTTTTCGATGCGACGTTTCTTATGGGATTGAATGAGCGACAACATTTTGACCCCAAACCGAGAGGATTCTGGGATGTTTGTGGTGTTTTTGTAATAACTCTGGAAGGAAACGTCGCAGACCCATCAAGGTGGTACTCGTACTGCTCGCCTCATCGAGAGGAATCCAAAGATATGAGTGCTTAAGCTATGGGATATGAAATGGACGAGCGACCAATAAAACAACTTTTATTATGGGGTTGAATGCTTTTTGCTATTCACAAAATAAAACAAATGCAGTCATGCAAATATCTGTTTTAACACAGCACAGCAAAAATCAGTTACACCATTCAATTCCGCTCGTCCAGACGGGGAGAATTCAATCACATTTATTCGATGCGACGTTTCTTATGGGATTGAATGAGCGACAACATTTTGACCCCAAACCGAGAGGATTCTGGGATGTTTGTGGTGTTTTTGTAATAACTCTGGAAGGAAACGTCGCAGACCCATCAAGGTGGTACTCGTACTGCTCGCCTCATCGAGCGGAATCCAAAGATATGAGTGCATAAGCTATGGGATATGAAATGGACGAGCGACCAATAAAACAACATGTTTTATGGGGTTGAATGCTTTTTGCTATTCACAAAATAAAACCAAAGCAGTAATGCAAATATCTGATTTAACACAGCACAGCAAAATCAGTTGCACCATTCAATTCTGCTCGTCCAGACGGGGAGAATTCAATCACATTTTTTCGATGCGACGTTTCTTATGGGATTGAATGAGCGACAACATTTTGACCCCAAACCGAGAGGATTCTGGGATGTTTGTGGTGTTTTTGGTAACAACTCTGGAAGGAAACGTCGCAGACCCATCAAGGTGGTACTCGTACTGCTCGCCTCATCGAGCGGAATCCAAAGATATGAGTGCATAAGCTATGGGATATGAAATGGACGAGCGACCAATAAAACAACATGTTTTATGGGGTTGAATGCTTTTTGCTATTCACAAAATAAAACCAAAGCAGTAATGCAAATATCTGATTTAACACAGCACAGCAAAATCAGTTGCACCATTCAATTCTGCTCGTCCAGACGGGGAGAATTCAATCACATTTTTTCGATGCGACGTTTCTTATGGGATTGAATGAGCGACAACATTTTGACCCCAAACCGAGAGGATTCTGGGATGTTTGTGGTTTTTTGGTAACAACTCTGGAAGGAAACGTCGCAGACCCATCAAGGTGGTACTCGTACTGCTCGCCTCATCGAGTGGAATCCAAAGATATGAGTGGTTAAGCTATGCGATATGAAATGGACGAGCGACCAATAAAACAACATGTATTATGGGGTTGAATGCGTTTTGCTATTCACAAAATAAAACAAAAGCAGTCATGCAAATATCTGTTTTAACACAGCACAGCAAAATCAGTTGCACCATTCAATCCCGCTCGTCCAGACGGGGAGAATTCAATCACATTTATTCGATGCGACGTTTCTTATGGGATTTAATGAGCGACAACATTTTGACCCCAAACCGGGAGGATTCTGGGATGTTTGTGGTTTTTTTGTAATAACTCTGGAAGGAAACGTCGCAGACCCATCAAGGTGGTACTCGTACTGCTCGCCTCATCGAGTGGAATCCAAAGATATCAGTGCTTAAGCTATGGGATATGAAATGGACGAGCGACCAATAAAACAACATGTATTATGGGGTTGAATGCTTTTTGCTATTCACAAAATAAAACCAAAGCAGTAATGCAAATATCTGATTTAACACAGCACAGCAAAATCAGTTGCACCATTCAATTCTGCTCGTCCAGACGGGGAGAATTCAATCACATTTTTTCGATGCGACGTTTCTTATGGGATTTAATGAGCGACAACATTTTGACCCCAAACCGAGAGGATTCTGGGATGTTTGTGGTTTTTTTGTAATAACTCTGGAAGGAAACGTCGCAGACCCATCAAGGTGGTACTCGTACTGCTCGCCTCATCGAGAGGAATCCAAAGATATGAGTGCTTAAGCTATGGGATATGAAATGGACGAGCGACCAATAAAACAACTTTTATTATGGGGTTGAATGCTTTTTGCTATTCACAAAATAAAACAAATGCAGTCATGCAAATATCTGTTTTAACACAGCACAGCAAAAATCAGTTACACCATTCAATTCCGCTCGTCCAGACGGGGAGAATTCAATCACATTTATTCGATGCGACGTTTCTTATGGGATTGAATGAGCGACAACATTTTGACCCCAAACCGAGAGGATTCTGGGATGTTTGTGGTGTTTTTGTAATAACTCTGGAAGGAAACGTCGCAGACCCATCAAGGTGGTACTCGTACTGCTCGCCTCATCGAGAGGAATCCAAAGATATGAGTGCTTAAGCTATGGGATATGAAATGGACGAGCGACCAATAAAACAACTTTTATTATGGGGTTGAATGCTTTTTGCTATTCACAAAATAAAACAAATGCAGTCATGCAAATATCTGTTTTAACACAGCACAGCAAAAATCAGTTACACCATTCAATTCCGCTCGTCCAGACGGGGAGAATTCAATCACATTTATTCGATGCGACGTTTCTTATGGGATTGAATGAGCGACAACATTTTGACCCCAAACCGAGAGGATTCTGGGATGTTTGTGGTGTTTTTGTAATAACTCTGGAAGGAAACGTCGCAGACCCATCAAGGTGGTACTCGTACTGCTCGCCTCATCGAGCGGAATCCAAAGATATGAGTGCATAAGCTATGGGATATGAAATGGACGAGCGACCAATAAAACAACATGTTTTATGGGGTTGAATGCTTTTTGCTATTCACAAAATAAAACCAAAGCAGTAATGCAAATATCTGATTTAACACAGCACAGCAAAATCAGTTGCACCATTCAATTCTGCTCGTCCAGACGGGGAGAATTCAATCACATTTTTTCGATGCGACGTTTCTTATGGGATTGAATGAGCGACAACATTTTGACCCCAAACCGAGAGGATTCTGGGATGTTTGTGGTGTTTTTGGTAACAACTCTGGAAGGAAACGTCGCAGACCCATCAAGGTGGTACTCGTACTGCTCGCCTCATCGAGCGGAATCCAAAGATATGAGTGCATAAGCTATGGGATATGAAATGGACGAGCGACCAATAAAACAACATGTTTTATGGGGTTGAATGCTTTTTGCTATTCACAAAATAAAACCAAAGCAGTAATGCAAATATCTGATTTAACACAGCACAGCAAAATCAGTTGCACCATTCAATTCTGCTCGTCCAGACGGGGAGAATTCAATCACATTTTTTCGATGCGACGTTTCTTATGGGATTGAATGAGCGACAACATTTTGACCCCAAACCGAGAGGATTCTGGGATGTTTGTGGTTTTTTGGTAACAACTCTGGAAGGAAACGTCGCAGACCCATCAAGGTGGTACTCGTACTGCTCGCCTCATCGAGTGGAATCCAAAGATATGAGTGGTTAAGCTATGCGATATGAAATGGACGAGCGACCAATAAAACAACATGTATTATGGGGTTGAATGCGTTTTGCTATTCACAAAATAAAACAAAAGCAGTCATGCAAATATCTGTTTTAACACAGCACAGCAAAATCAGTTGCACCATTCAATCCCGCTCGTCCAGACGGGGAGAATTCAATCACATTTATTCGATGCGACGTTTCTTATGGGATTTAATGAGCGACAACATTTTGACCCCAAACCGGGAGGATTCTGGGATGTTTGTGGTTTTTTTGTAATAACTCTGGAAGGAAACGTCGCAGACCCATCAAGGTGGTACTCGTACTGCTCGCCTCATCGAGTGGAATCCAAAGATATGAGTGCTTAAGCTATGGGATATGAAATGGACGAGCGACCAATAAAACAACATGTATTATGGGGTTGAATGCTTTTTGCTATTCACAAAATAAAACCAAAGCAGTAATGCAAATATCTGATTTAACACAGCACAGCAAAATCAGTTGCACCATTCAATTCTGCTCGTCCAGACGGGGAGAATTCAATCACATTTTTTCGATGCGACGTTTCTTATGGGATTTAATGAGCGACAACATTTTGACCCCAAACCGAGAGGATTCTGGGATGTTTGTGGTTTTTTTGTAATAACTCTGGAAGGAAACGTCGCAGACCCATCAAGGTGGTACTCGTACTGCTCGCCTCATCGAGAGGAATCCAAAGATATGAGTGCTTAAGCTATGGGATATGAAATGGACGAGCGACCAATAAAACAACTTTTATTATGGGGTTGAATGCTTTTTGCTATTCACAAAATAAAACAAATGCAGTCATGCAAATATCTGTTTTAACACAGCACAGCAAAAATCAGTTACACCATTCAATTCCGCTCGTCCAGACGGGGAGAATTCAATCACATTTATTCGATGCGACGTTTCTTATGGGATTGAATGAGCGACAACATTTTGACCCCAAACCGAGAGGATTCTGGGATGTTTGTGGTGTTTTTGTAATAACTCTGGAAGGAAACGTCGCAGACCCATCAAGGTGGTACTCGTACTGCTCGCCTCATCGAGCGGAATCCAAAGATATGAGTGCATAAGCTATGGGATATGAAATGGACGAGCGACCAATAAAACAACATGTTTTATGGGGTTGAATGCTTTTTGCTATTCACAAAATAAAACCAAAGCAGTAATGCAAATATCTGATTTAACACAGCACAGCAAAATCAGTTGCACCATTCAATTCTGCTCGTCCAGACGGGGAGAATTCAATCACATTTTTTCGATGCGACGTTTCTTATGGGATTGAATGAGCGACAACATTTTGACCCCAAACCGAGAGGATTCTGGGATGTTTGTGGTTTTTTGGTAACAACTCTGGAAGGAAACGTCGCAGACCCATCAAGGTGGTACTCGTACTGCTCGCCTCATCGAGTGGAATCCAAAGATATGAGTGGTTAAGCTATGCGATATGAAATGGACGAGCGACCAATAAAACAACATGTATTATGGGGTTGAATGCGTTTTGCTATTCACAAAATAAAACAAAAGCAGTCATGCAAATATCTGTTTTAACACAGCACAGCAAAATCAGTTGCACCATTCAATCCCGCTCGTCCAGACGGGGAGAATTCAATCACATTTATTCGATGCGACGTTTCTTATGGGATTTAATGAGCGACAACATTTTGACCCCAAACCGGGAGGATTCTGGGATGTTTGTGGTTTTTTTGTAATAACTCTGGAAGGAAACGTCGCAGACCCATCAAGGTGGTACTCGTACTGCTCGCCTCATCGAGTGGAATCCAAAGATATGAGTGCTTAAGCTATGGGATATGAAATGGACGAGCGACCAATAAAACAACATGTATTATGGGGTTGAATGCTTTTTGCTATTCACAAAATAAAACCAAAGCAGTAATGCAAATATCTGATTTAACACAGCACAGCAAAATCAGTTGCACCATTCAATTCTGCTCGTCCAGACGGGGAGAATTCAATCACATTTTTTCGATGCGACGTTTCTTATGGGATTGAATGAGCGACAACATTTTGACCCCAAACCGAGAGGATTCTGGGATGTTTGTGGTTTTTGGTAACAACTCTGGAAGGAAACGTCGCAGACCCATCAAGGTGGTACTCGTACTGCTCGCCTCATCGAGTGGAATCCAAAGATATGAGTGGTTAAGCTATGCGATATGAAATGGACGAGCGACCAATAAAACAACATGTATTATGGGGTTGAATGCGTTTTGCTATTCACAAAATAAAACAAAAGCAGTCATGCAAATATCTGTTTTAACACAGCACAGCAAAATCAGTTGCACCATTCAATCCCGCTCGTCCAGACGGGGAGAATTCAATCACATTTATTCGATGCGACGTTTCTTATGGGATTTAATGAGCGACAACATTTTGACCCCAAACCGGGAGGATTCTGGGGTGTTTGTGTTTTTTTTTGTAATAACTCTGGAAGGAAACGTCGCAGACCCATCAAGGTGGTACTCGTACTGCTCGCCTCATCGAGTGGAATCCAAAGATATGAGTGCTTAAGCTATGGGATATGAAATGGACGAGCGACCAATAAAACAACATGTATTATGGGGTTGAATGCTTTTTGCTATTCACAAAATAAAACCAAAGCAGTAATGCAAATATCTGATTTAACACAGCACAGCAAAATCAGTTGCACCATTCAATTTTGCTCGTCCAGACGGGGAGAATTCAATCACATTTTTTCGATGCGACGTTTCTTATGGGATTGAATGAGCGACAACATTTTGACCCCAAACCGAGAGGATTCTGGGATGTTTGTGGTTTTTTGGTAACAACTCTGGAAGGAAACGTCGCAGACCCATCAAGGTGGTACTCGTACTGCTCGCCTCATCGAGTGGAATCCAAAGATATGAGTGGTTAAGCTATGCGATATGAAATGGACGAGCGACCAATAAAACAACATGTATTATGGGGTTGAATGCGTTTTGCTATTCACAAAATAAAACAAAAGCAGTCATGCAAATATCTGTTTTAACACAGCACAGCAAAATCAGTTGCACCATTCAATCCCGCTCGTCCAGACGGGGAGAATTCAATCACATTTATTCGATGCGACGTTTCTTATGGGATTAAATGAGCGACAACATTTTGACCCCAAACCGGGAGGATTCTGGGATGTTTGTGGTTTTTTTGTAATAACTCTGGAAGGAAACGTCGCAGACCCATCAAGGTGGTACTCGTACTGCTCGCCTCATCGAGTGGAATCCAAACATATGAGTGCTTAAGCTATGGGTTATGAAATGGACGAGCGACCAATAAAACAACATGTATTATGGGGTTGAATGCTTTTTGCTATTCACAAAATAAAACCAAAGCAGTAATGCAAATATCTGATTTAACACAGCACAGCAAAATCAGTTGCACCATTCAATTTTGCTCGTCCAGACGGGGAGAATTCAATCACATTTTTTCGATGCGACGTTTCTTATGGGATTGAATGAGCGACAACATTTTGACCCCAAACCGAGAGGATTCTGGGATGTTTGTGGTTTTTTGGTAACAACTCTGGAAGGAAACGTCGCAGACCCATCAAGGTGGTACTCGTACTGCTCGCCTCATCGAGTGGAATCCAAAGATATGAGTGGTTAAGCTATGCGATATGAAATGGACGAGCGACCAATAAAACAACATGTATTATGGGGTTGAATGCGTTTTGCTATTCACAAAATAAAACAAAAGCAGTCATGCAAATATCTGTTTTAACACAGCACAGCAAAATCAGTTGCACCATTCAATCCCGCTCGTCCAGACGGGGAGAATTCAATCACATTTATTCGATGCGACGTTTCTTATGGGATTAAATGAGCGACAACATTTTGACCCCAAACCGGGAGGATTCTGGGATGTTTGTGGTTTTTTTGTAATAACTCTGGAAGGAAACGTCGCAGACCCATCAAGGTGGTACTCGTACTGCTCGCCTCATCGAGTGGAATCCAAACATATGAGTGCTTAAGCTATGGGTTATGAAATGGACGAGCGACCAATAAAACAACATGTATTATGGGGTTGAATGCTTTTTGCTATTCACAAAATAAAACCAAAGCAGTAATGCAAATATCTGATTTAACACAGCACAGCAAAATCAGTTGCACCATTCAATTTTGCTCGTCCAGACGGGGAGAATTCAATCACATTTTTTCGATGCGACGTTTCTTATGGGATTGAATGAGCGACAACATTTTGACCCCAAACCGAGAGGATTCTGGGATGTTTGTGGTTTTTTGGTAACAACTCTGGAAGGAAACGTCGCAGACCCATCAAGGTGGTACTCGTACTGCTCGCCTCATCGAGTGGAATCCAAAGATATGAGTGGTTAAGCTATGCGATATGAAATGGACGAGCGACCAATAAAACAACATGTATTATGGGGTTGAATGCGTTTTGCTATTCACAAAATAAAACAAAAGCAGTCATGCAAATATCTGTTTTAACACAGCACAGCAAAATCAGTTGCACCATTCAATCCCGCTCGTCCAGACGGGGAGAATTCAATCACATTTATTCGATGCGACGTTTCTTATGGGATTAAATGAGCGACAACATTTTGACCCCAAACCGGGAGGATTCTGGGATGTTTGTGGTTTTTTTGTAATAACTCTGGAAGGAAACGTCGCAGACCCATCAAGGTGGTACTCGTACTGCTCGCCTCATCGAGTGGAATCCAAACATATGAGTGCTTAAGCTATGGGTTATGAAATGGACGAGCGATCAATAAAACAACATGTATTATGGGGTTGAATGCTTTTTGCTATTCACAAAATAAAACCAAAGCAGTAATGCAAATATCTGATTTAACACAGCACAGCAAAATCAGTTGCACCATTCAATTCTGCTCGTCCAGACGGGGAGAATTCAATCACATTTTTTCGATGCGACGTTTCTTATGGGATTTAATGAACGACAACATTTTGACCCCAACCGAGAGGATTCTGGGATGTTTGTGTTTTTTTTGTAATAACTCTGGAAGGAAACGTCGCAGACCCATCAAGGTGGTACTCGTACTGCTCGCCTCATCGAGTGGAATCCAAAGATATGAGTGGTTAAGCTATGCGATATGAAATGGACGAGCGACCAATAAAACAACATGTATTATGGGGTTGAATCTGTTTTGCTATTCACAAAATATAACAAAAGCAGTCATGCAAATATCTGCTTTAACACAGCACAGCAAAATCAGTTGCACCATTCAATCCCGCTCGTCCAGACGGGGAGAATTCAATCACATTTATTCGATGCGACGTTTCTTATGGGATTTAATGAGCGACAACATTTTGACCCCAAACCGAGAGGATTCTGGGATGTTTGTGGTTTTTTTGTAATAACTCTGGAAGGAAACGTCGCAGACCCATCAAGGTGGTACTCGTACTGCTCGCCTCATCGAGAGGAATCCAAAGATATGAGTGCTTAAGCTATGGGATATGAAATGGACGAGCGACCAATAAAACAACTTTTATTATGGGGTTGAATGCTTTTTGCTATTCACAAAATAAAACAAATGCAGTCATGCAAATATCTGTTTTAACACAGCACAGGAAAAATCAGTTACACCATTCAATTCCGCTCGTCCAGACGGGGAGAATTCAATCACATTTATTCGATGCGACGTTTCTTATGGGATTTAATGAGCGACAACATTTTGACCCCAAACCGAGAGGATTCTGGGATGTTTGTGGTGTTTTTGTAATAACTCTGGAAGGAAACGTCGCAGACCCATCAAGGTGGTACTCGTACTGCTCGCCTCATCGAGAGGAATCCAAAGATATGAGTGCTTAAGCTATGGGATATGAAATGGACGAGCGACCAATAAAACAACATGTATTATGGTGTTGAATGCTTTTTGCTATTCACAAAATAAAACCAAAGCAGTAATGCAAATATCTGATTTAACACAGCACAGCAAAATCAGTTGCACCATTCAATTCTGCTCGTCCAGACGGGGAGAATTCAATCACGTTTTTTCGATGCGACGTTTCTTATGGGATTGAATGAGCGACAACATTTTGACCCCAAACCGAGAGGATTTTGGGATGTTTGTGGTTTTTTGGTAACAACTCTGGAAGGAAACGTCGCAGACCCATCAAGGTGGTACTCATACTGCTCGCCTCATCAAGTGGAATCTAAAGATATGAGTGGTTAAGCTATGGGATATGAAATGGACGAGCGACCAATAAAACAACATGTATTATGGGGTTGAATGCATTTTGCTATTCACAAAATAAAACAAAAGCAGTCATGCAAATATCTGTTTTAACACAGCACAGCAAAATCAGTTGCACCATTCAATCCCGCTCGTCCAGACGGGGAGAATTCAATCATATTTATTCGATGCGACGTTTCTTATGGGATTTAATGAGCGACAACATTTTGACCCCAAACCGAGAGGATTCTGGGATGTTTGTGGTTTTTTTGTAATAACTCTGGAAGGAAACGTCGCAGACCCATCAAGGTGGTACTCGTACTGCTCGCCTCATCGAGTGGAATCCAAAGATATGAGTGCTTAAGCTATGGGATATGAAATGGACGAGCGACCAATAAAACAACATGTATTATGGGGTTGAATGCTTTTTGCTATTCAGAAAATAAAACCAAAGCAGTAATGCAAATATCTGATTTAACACAGCACAGCAAAATCAGTTGCACCATTCAATTCTGCTCGTCCAGACGGGGAGAATTCAATTACATTTTTTCGATGCGACGTTTCTTATGGGATTGAATGAGCGACAACATTTTGACCCCAAACCGAGAGGATTCTGGGATGTTTGTGGTTTTTTGGTAACAACTCTGGAAGGAAACGTCGCAGACCCATCAAGGTGGTACTCGTACTGCTCGCCTCATCGAGTGGAATCCAAAGATATGAGTGGTTAAGCTATGCGATATGAAATGGACGAGCGACCAATAAAACAACATGTATTATGGGGTTGAATGCGTTTTGCTATTCACAAAATAAAACAAAAGCAGTCATGCAAATATCTGTTTTAACACAGCACAGCAAAATCAGTTGCACCATTCAATCCCGCTCGTCCAGACGGGGAGAATTCAATCACATTTATTCGATGCGACGTTTCTTATGGGATTTAATGAGCGACAACATTTTGACCCCAAACCGGGAGGATTCTGGGGTGTTTGTGTTTTTTTTGTAATAACTCTGGAAGGAAACGTCGCAGACCCATCAAGGTGGTACTCGTACTGCTCGCCTCATCGAGTGGAATCCAAAGATATGAGTGCTTAAGCTATGGGATATGAAATGGACGAGCGACCAATAAAACAACATGTATTATGGGGTTGAACGCTTTTTGCTATTCACAAAATAAAACCAAAGCAGTAATGCAAATATCTGATTTAACACAGCACAGCAAAATCAGTTGCACCATTCAATTTTGCTCGTCCAGACGGGGAGAATTCAATCACATTTTTTCGATGCGACGTTTCTTATGGGATTGAATGAGCGACAACATTTTGACCCCAAACCGAGAGGATTCTGGGATGTTTGTGGTTTTTTGGTAACAACTCTGGAAGGAAACGTCGCAGACCCATCAAGGTGGTACTCGTACTGCTCGCCTCATCGAGTGGAATCCAAAGATATGAGTGGTTAAGCTATGCGATATGAAATGGACGAGCGACCAATAAAACAACATGTATTATGGGGTTGAATGCGTTTTGCTATTCACAAAATAAAACAAAAGCAGTCATGCAAATATCTGTTTTAACACAGCACAGCAAAATCAGTTGCACCATTCAATCCCGCTCGTCCAGACGGGGAGAATTCAATCACATTTATTCGATGCGACGTTTCTTATGGGATTAAATGAGCGACAACATTTTGACCCCAAACCGGGAGGATTCTGGGATGTTTGTGGTTTTTTTGTAATAACTCTGGAAGGAAACGTCGCAGACCCATCAAGGTGGTACTCGTACTGCTCGCCTCATCGAGTGGAATCCAAACATATGAGTGCTTAAGCTATGGGTTATGAAATGGACGAGCGACCAATAAAACAACATGTATTATGGGGTTGAATGCTTTTTGCTATTCACAAAATAAAACCAAAGCAGTAATGCAAATATCTGATTTAACACAGCACAGCAAAATCAGTTGCACCATTCAATTTTGCTCGTCCAGACGGGGAGAATTCAATCACATTTTTTCGATGCGACGTTTCTTATGGGATTGAATGAGCGACAACATTTTGACCCCAAACCGAGAGGATTCTGGGATGTTTGTGGTTTTTTGGTAACAACTCTGGAAGGAAACGTCGCAGACCCATCAAGGTGGTACTCGTACTGCTCGCCTCATCGAGTGGAATCCAAAGATATGAGTGGTTAAGCTATGCGATATGAAATGGACGAGCGACCAATAAAACAACATGTATTATGGGGTTGAATGCGTTTTGCTATTCACAAAATAAAACAAAAGCAGTCATGCAAATATCTGTTTTAACACAGCACAGCAAAATCAGTTGCACCATTCAATCCCGCTCGTCCAGACGGGGAGAATTCAATCACATTTATTCGATGCGACGTTTCTTATGGGATTAAATGAGCGACAACATTTTGACCCCAAACCGGGAGGATTCTGGGATGTTTGTGGTTTTTTTGTAATAACTCTGGAAGGAAACGTCGCAGACCCATCAAGGTGGTACTCTTACTGCTCGCCTCATCGAGTGGAATCCAAACATATGAGTGCTTAAGCTATGGGTTATGAAATGGACGAGCGACCAATAAAACAACATGTATTATGGGGTTGAATGCTTTTTGCTATTCACAAAATAAAACCAAAGCAGTAATGCAAATATCTGATTTAACACAGCACAGCAAAATCAGTTGCACCATTCAATTCTGCTCGTCCAGACGGGGAGAATTCAATCACATTTTTTCGATGCGACGTTTCTTATGGGATTTAATGAACGACAACATTTTGACCCCAACCGAGAGGATTCTGGGATGTTTGTGTTTTTTTTGTAATAACTCTGGAAGGAAACGTCGCAGACCCATCAAGGTGGTACTCGTACTGCTCGCCTCATCGAGTGGAATCCAAAGATATGAGTGGTTAAGCTATGCGATATGAAATGGACGAGCGACCAATAAAACAACATGTATTATGGGGTTGAATGTGTTTTGCTATTCACAAAATATAACAAAAGCAGTCATGCAAATATCTGCTTTAACACAGCACAGCAAAATCAGTTGCACCATTCAATCCCGCTCGTCCAGACGGGGAGAATTCAATCACATTTATTCGATGCGACGTTTCTTATGGGATTTAATGAGCGACAACATTTTGACCCCAAACCGAGAGGATTCTGGGATGTTTGTGGTTTTTTTGTAATAACTCTGGAAGGAAACGTCGCAGACCCATCAAGGTGGTACTCGTACTGCTCGCCTCATCGAGAGGAATCCAAAGATATGAGTGCTTAAGCTATGGGATATGAAATGGACGAGCGACCAATAAAACAACTTTTATTATGGGGTTGAATGCTTTTTGCTATTCACAAAATAAAACAAATGCAGTCATGCAAATATCTGTTTTAACACAGCACAGGAAAAATCAGTTACACCATTCAATTCCGCTCGTCCAGACGGGGAGAATTCAATCACATTTATTCGATGCGACGTTTCTTATGGGATTTAATGAGCGACAACATTTTGACCCCAAACCGAGAGGATTCTGGGATGTTTGTGGTGTTTTTGTAATAACTCTGGAAGGAAACGTCGCAGACCCATCAAGGTGGTACTCGTACTGCTCGCCTCATCGAGAGGAATCCAAAGATATGAGTGCTTAAGCTATGGGATATGAAATGGACGAGCGACCAATAAAACAACATGTATTATGGTGTTGAATGCTTTTTGCTATTCACAAAATAAAACCAAAGCAGTAATGCAAATATCTGATTTAACACAGCACAGCAAAATCAGTTGCACCATTCAATTCTGCTCGTCCAGACGGGGAGAATTCAATCACGTTTTTTCGATGCGACGTTTCTTATGGGATTGAATGAGCGACAACATTTTGCCCCCAAACCGAGAGGATTTTGGGATGTTTGTGGTTTTTTGGTAACAACTCTGGAAGGAAACGTCGCAGACCCATCAAGGTGGTACTCATACTGCTCGCCTCATCGAGTGGAATCTAAAGATATGAGTGGTTAAGCTATGGGATATGAAATGGACGAGCGACCAATAAAACAACATGTATTATGGGGTTGAATGCATTTTGCTATTCACAAAATAAAACAAAAGCAGTCATGCAAATATCTGTTTTAACACAGCACAGCAAAATCAGTTGCACCATTCAATCCCGCTCGTCCAGACGGGGAGAATTCAATCATATTTATTCGATGCGACGTTTCTTATGGGATTTAATGAGCGACAACATTTTGACCCCAAACCGAGAGGATTCTGGGATGTTTGTGGTTTTTTTGTAATAACTCTGGAAGGAAACGTCGCAGACCCATCAAGGTGGTACTCGTACTGCTCGCCTCATCGAGAGGAATCCAAAGATATGAGTGCTTAAGCTATGGGATATGAAATGGACGAGCGACCAATAAAACAACATGTATTATGGGGTTGAATGCTTTTTGCTATTCACAAAATAAAACCAAAGCAGTAATGCAAATATCTGATTTAACACAGCACAGCAAAATCAGTTGCACCATTCAATTCTGCTCGTCCAGACGGGGAGAATTCAATCACATTTTTTCGATGCGACGTTTCTTATGGGATTGAATGAGCGACAACATTTTGACCCCAAACCGAGAGGATTCTGGGATGTTTGTGGTTTTTTGGTAACAACTCTGGAAGGAAACGTCGCAGACCCATCAAGGTGGTACTCGTACTGCTCGCCTCATCGAGTGGAATCCAAAGATATGAGTGGTTAAGCTATGCGATATGAAATGGACGAGCGACCAATAAAACAACATGTAATATGGGGTTGAATGCTTTTTGCTATTCACAAAATAAAACAAAAGCAGTCATGCAAATATCTGTTTTAACACAGCACAGCAAAATCAGTTGCACCATTCAATCCCGCTCGTCCAGACGGGGAGAATTCAATCACATTTATTCTATGCGACGTTTCTTATGGGATTTAATGAGCGACAACATTTTGACCCCAAACCGGGAGGATTCTGGGAAGTTTGTGGTTTTTTGGTAATAACTCTGGAAGGAAACGTCGCAGACCCATCAAGGTGGTACTCGTACTGCTCGCCTCATCGAGAGGAATCCAAAGATATGAGTGGTTAAGCTATGGGATATAAAATGGACGAGCAACCAATCAAACAACATGTTGTTGTATATGTGGGTGTGTGAAAATTGATGAAAAATAATTAAAATTAAATGAAATTCGAAATTTGCATTATTAATCCAAAATTATGTTAATTCGTGTAATTATGCGTATAACTATGCTAATTAGAGAGGTAATAGTATTAATTTATACGAGTGGGTGTAGTTGTGTTCATGATAGCCTTTATGATAATCAGGCCCCGCCTCGTTGACGAGGTGGGGTTATCAATCAGGATAACGCAATCAATCGTGTGCAGTTACGCTAGTGTCAATTCGGCCTCGTTGTCTAACTTCGTATTATTGATCAGCATAATACAATGATTCTCGCTTTAACACTCTCCGAGTGTTCATATTTTAGGTCCCAAGTTCATATCATTCGCTTTAAAGTTTAATGAGTGTGGATTGGTGTCTTTATAGTTTAGGTTCCCATGTTCATATCGTTCGCTTTAGTTTAATGAGTGTGTATTGGTGTGTTTATAGTTTAGGTTCCCGAGTTCCTATCTCGTCGCAGGATACAGATCTTATGCAAAAATTTCAGGAAAGAATCACACGACCACTTCTGTATTAATCAATTTATTTTCTAATTAAACCTTAACTATAATATGTATGTGAACTCTCAATCTCGGAACTTCAACACAGTATCCACACGGTATCAAGACAGTATCATCAACGACTGTACGATTTCACTTTGATAACACATGGACCCCGCATAAAGCGATTGCTGTTAGTGAGAGAGAGAGTCAGGACATACAAATACTATGCTACACAAAAGCTTATACATTATAATATGAACGATCATTATGCTTGAAATGGTCAGCACATTATCACAGGCGATTGATTAACATGCAACGGTATTCATATAAAAAGACAATCAAACAGTTATTATTTCCAAAGGCATAAATGTAACAACAGATCCACCGGACAGACTATAAGATTACCGAAATGGCTTAGTGTGAGGGTATGCGGCGGAACATGTTATCTCACGGGAGATTAATTAATTACTTAATTCGTGAATAAGATTGTATGATCAGAAAATCGGTTTAGCACGATTCCTCCCCGGGAGCGTAGCTCCGTGGCGAAGGTGCCAAGGGTTAATTAGTATTGATGGATCGGTTGGTAACTTATGCGATTAGAAGCACAGTCCAAAACAAAATATTAAAGAGGGAAATTATGAATATACTTATAAACGACGGACTGTTGTCACACGGTTGATGCTTCCACAGTCAGATGGTTCACGGACTTGAGTGTTCGCTTCTGGTTAAGGACCCGTGTAGGTTTGAGTGATATGAATTGTTTTGAATAGTCAGTGTTTGGAATTAATTATTTGTGTTGCCATACGCTGAAGTTGGCATCGCTTGTAGGAGAAGTAGCCTCGCTCCCTTTAGAGCGGTGAGGTGTGTGGGAGTGCATCATACGTATCGCCGCCCTCCTCCACGCAGCAGCCAGCCTCTGTCCACGGGGGAGAGTTGCTTGATCGCTCTCAGTTCTACTCAGTGGACACCTCTCTCCACTGCTGGATGAGCTGCGCGATCACGCTCGTGCTGGTTCGCTGACAGCAGTTTCTCTCCGCTGTTGGATGATCTGCATCGACACGCTCCCTCTCTCTCTCTGTGTGGAGAACTCGAACGTACTCGCTGCTGGTTTGCTGAAAGCAGGTTTCTCTCCGCTGCTGGATGACTCAGGTCGCACGCGCTCGTACTGGTTCTCTAACAGCAGGTTTTTCTCCACTGCTGGATGACTCCAGTCGCACGTACTCTTGCTCTGGTTTGCAGAAGCTCTTGCTTGGTGCATCGGTCGATCTGCAGCTGGACTCAATGTAAATTAAACTTTCAGCAATGCTCTGTCTTTCAGCTCTTGGAAATCGCACTAGGTGACGCCTCACTACCCTGCGAGTCTTGCCAACGTCAGTGGGTAGCGACGGGGCCACTTTGGCTTCTGCTCGCCGCCCCCTGCTCTGCAGCTCGCCGGCTGGCGACCTGTTGCTCTCGTTCCCGATTGGAACTGCTCCTGAACCGACTCGCTGGTCGAACTCCCCGCGTTCCGACCTCCTCCGAGTCGAAGTCCCCGAGTTCCGACCCCCCTGGTCGAACTCTTCCGAGTTGCTCCTCCGAGTCGAACTGTCTCCCGAGAGTCGACCCCCCGGTCGAACTCTGGTGAGCCGACCCCCCCCCCCCCCCGGTCTAACTCTGGTAAGTTGCTCCTCCGAGTTCCTCTTTTTATGCCCAAAAATCCCTTCACTCGGATCCTGCCCACAAGGCGGGGTTTCTTTCGATTTTTGCTGTGTCAGGATTTGTCCGTATGTATCTGCGTCCGTGTGTGTGTCCGTACGTGTGTCAGTGTGTGTCCTTGTGCATCACCCACGGTATATTCCGTTGTCATACTCCTACCATAAAACCCACAAGTAAAACAATCAAATGTTATCAATTGTCTTGAAGGCGCTTCTCTGTCTGGGTGCACAACCTGGAGGGAGGGCTGATATTCCCTCCGACTTTCACCGACGCACAGAGAAATGGTTAAAAAGTTTTAAGTTAACATTTCACTTCATCAGAGTTCCACAGTTATGATTCTGTATTAGTCCAAGGTCTGGGTCAGCTTCCCGTTGTGGTGTTTGACTCGTGTTTCCCCGAGCGTATACACACTCCTACCCCGCGCTGCGGGGATACAAAGACGGCCGGGATCTTCCTTTCTCTCCGACCCTGGGTTTAACATCGCCCTTTGCTTACGTTGCAGTTTTGCTGTGCGCTTGCATTTCTTTTCCTCTCTACTCTTACTTTAACCCGGCTTATTATTTGCGTATGGGTGGATTAGAGCATTCATGTTGACTTAGGAAAACCTGAGTGTTAGGCTTCGGGTCAAGTCGTATAGAAATTATTAAAATATGTATATACATTTCATATTAAATTAATAGACGGGTGATGGTTACATTGACGTAGCTTGTGGCAGGGTTCAATTGAAGTGGGTATGAAGATCAATAACTTTAGCCTACCCTGTCGCTAAATTCCGACTTTAAGTTACTTTAATAGTAATGCAGAACCAATTAGCTTTTTTGACTTAACTAGATCTAGGCTAACGCAACCTCCCAGTGACCCTGGCTTTGTGTTTACGTCAGCCCCTTGCAATCCGCTGCGCTCGGCTCTCTATCTGCTCCCTCTGACCCTGGGAGGGCTCTGAACGTCAAAATCGTGTTAGTGGGTCAAGGTAAATATGACCTCCACATGCCATGCTGAGGCCTGGTTTGGTGTTTTTATTCATTATTAAAATTAAAAGAAACAATAGAAATATGTATCTATATGTATTGAAAAATTACTTGTTAATATTAAGATGGAAAGGGGGGCATATACAACAGGTGTGGCGGGGGGTGGAGGGTGGTGTGGTGGGGTGGAGGGTGGTGAGGCGGGGTGGGGTGGAGGGTGGTGTGGCAGGGTCGGGTGGAGGGTGGTGTGGCGAAGTGGGGTGGAGGGTGGTGTGGCGGGGTGGAGGGTGGTGTGGTGGAGGGTGGTGGGGTGGAGGGTGGAGGGGTGGAGGGTGGTGGGGTGGAGGGGTGGAGGGTGGTGGGGTGGAGGGTGGTGGGGAGTGGGGCACATCGTAATGGTGTGGGGTGAGGAGGATCGTGTTGGTTGAGGATGAGGAGTATAGTGATGGTGGAGAGTTATGCGGATAGTGATGGTGTTTCAAGTTTCAAGTTTCATTTATTTAGGTATAGCCCTGTGAGCCATGCGGCTCTTAAGTCGGGTGCAACCGCAACCAACAAAATATGAATACAGAACATCCCAAAGCGACGACGCGCAACAGAAACATCCTGGAATAAACCAGGACATATTCCACACACAAAAAAACGTATTAAAACGCTGTGTGCAAAAATCACAATGTGGTGCAAGCCAACAACAACAACTATAAGACAAATTTTGATTTTGATTGTTTATATATATTTTATTATTTTGTTGTTTCCCTTCAACGTGACTTTACCGAAAGAGCTAAGAATATGAACTATAAGACAATTTAGATTAACCATGTGTTTTTAAATCACCAAAAAAAGCTATAAAAAACAATGTAACAACAGTAATCTTAGGAACTGTAATTTTAAATTTAACAATAAACGATATACATAACACTGACGACAAAAACCTGCAGCCATAACTGGCAGCACGACACTCCCAGTGTATTATGTGTGAGTGAGTCAGCAGCAGCGTGAGTGAGTGTATGATGTGCGAGTCACTGTATGATGGTTGAGTCCGTATTAGGTTGAGTGAGTGTATGATGTGTGAGTCAGCGTACGATGTGTTAGTCAGCACATGATGAGTGAGTCAGTGTATGATGTGCGAGTCAGTGTATGATGTGTGAGTGAGTCAGCAGCAGCGTGAGTGTATGATGTGTGAGTCAGCGCACAATGTGTTAGTCAGCGCATGATGAGTGAGTCAGTGTATGATGTGTGAGTGAGTCAGTGGCAGTGTGAGTGAGTGAATAATGTGCTAGTGAGCCAGCACACGATGAGTGAACCTGTGTATGATGAGTGAATGGGTCAGTGGTTGTGCGAGTGTATGATGTGTGAGTGAGTAAGCGCATGATGAGCGAGTCAGTGCATGATGTGTGAGGGAGTCAGTGTATGATGTATGAGAAAGTCAGTGTCGGCTCCCTCTGCTCGCGCGTTGCCCCCCCCCTCCGGCTCCGTCGCCCCCCTCCCCCAGCTCCATCGGCCCTCCCTTGGCTCCGTCGCCCCCCCCTGGCTCCGTCGCCCCCCCCCGGCTCCGTCGCCCCCCCCGGCTCCGTCGCCCCCCCCCCCGGCTCCTTCGCCCCCCCCCCGGCTCCGTCGCCCCCCCCCGGCTCCGTCGCCCCCCCCGGCTCCGTCGCCCCCCCCCCGGCTCCGTCGCCCCCCCCCCGGCTCCGTCGCACCCCCCCCCGGCTCCGTCGCCCCCCCCCGGCTCCGTCGCCCCCCCCCCGCCCCCGTCGCCCCCCCCCCCCCGGCCCCCTCGGCTCCATCGGATCCTTCTGTCGGCTCCCTCGGCCCCTCACAAACGGCCCCACCAGCCCCTGCTCGGAGTGCGGCCCGGGAACGCCCCGGGAGCGCACGCGCGCCTCAGGCGGCCATCTTGGATTCGTCTTCTTGGTCTTTGTCGAGGATGGGTTGGATAGTGATGGTAAGGGGTGGGGCGAAAAGCGATTGTTGTGGGTGGGGAAGATAGTGATGGTGGGGGGGATGGGCATATAGTAATATTTGGGCGTGTGGCGGATCGTGATGGTGCAGGTTCAGGTGGATAGTGATGGTGAGGGGTGGGTGGATTGTGATGGGGGAGATTGAGGAGGGTAGTGATGGTGAAGGGTGAGGCGGATAGGAATGGTAAGGGGTGGGGTTAATAGTGATTGTGGTGGGTGGGGCAGATCGTGATGGCGGTGGGATGGGCGTATAGTAATGACGGTGGGTGGGGCAGATTGTGATGTTGGGGGGTTGGGTGGATCGTGATGTTGCGGCGTTTGTTGGATAGTGATTGTGGGGTTTGGGGCGGATAGTGATGGTAGGGGGTCGGGCGGATTGTGATGGTAGTGGCTGGGTTGGATAGTGATGGTGAGGGGTGGTGAATAGTGATGTTGGGGGGGGGGGGCGGATAGTGATGGTGAGGAGTGAGGCGGATCGTGATGGGGAAGGGTGAGGCGGATTGTATTGGTAAGGGGTGGGGCTAATAGTGATTGTAGTTGGTCGGGCAGATCGTGATGGTGGGGGGATGGGTGTATAGTAATGGTGGTGGGGGGGGATAGTGGGGATGAGGCGTTCGTTGATGGTGGTGGATGGGGCAGATTGTGATGGTGGGGGATGGGTGGATAGTGATGTTGCGGGGCTGGTTGGATGGTGATTGTGGGGTTTGGGGCGGATAGTGATGGTGGAGGGCACACCGAATAGTGATGATGGGGGTTGGGGCTTACTGTGAAGGTGGGGGGTGAGTGGATGGTGATGGTGGAGGGTGGTTTGGAGAGTGATGGTGGGGGGTGAGATGGTCGGGCAGGATGGAGGGGAGGCGGGGAGAAGATTTTCAGACGAAAATCTTCTCCCCGTGGCAGCGCCTCTTCTTGCTGAGTGAAGGCCTCCCGCAAAAGTCATTATAATATGAGAGGTTGACTCTCAGGTGGCCTCCCACTTCGTAGCCCTGCTCCTCGGCCATGAAGGAGGGGCAAGTCCTCTGGGCCCGCGTCATCACCCCCACCGGAGCTCGGGGACGCTTTGTGGGACGAGCCAAGCAGCTGCTGCTGTTGGGTCCAGCTGCTTTTTTCTGCCGGCGTCGTTGAGGTGACTTCTTGGCTGCTTCCATCTCGAGCCAGATGTCCTTAACAGCCGCCGCCTCCCAGAACCCGACTGTAGGAACTGGCGCAGGGTCGACCTGAGATAACTGAGGCCCGCACAGGCCCAGGCAGCAACAGCAGCTGCACAGCTGTTCATATCCCAGCAGGGGATTCTCGGCTGTCAGGAGGCAGGCGTCGTGGAGGAGGTGGTGGTACTCTGTTGACTCCGCTCCTTCACAGGATTCTGGGGGATGAGTGAGACCTAGGGCACAGTAGGGGGATGTCATCAGCACTGGGCAGTACCTGGACCGTACCCTTAATTATCATCATGCAAGTACTCACATTCGTCATTCAGTCATCCACGTCAACATTCTATGATCATTGTACTTAAACGTCGGCTGCACCCTTAGAATTGCATGGAAAGCTTGTGGGAGGAGCACACGGACCTTGGAATATGTACGTCCCAAATACATCATTGCGAGGGTGACCTTGGCTAGGCAACGCATCTAGACGGCCATGTCATCAATGTTTTATTGTAATTATATACTAATTATATTTTATATCAAAGTAATTGTAGTGTAAATTTTGATTTAAAGCTTTCGTGACTGCAGTAATTCATATTCTTAGCACTTTCGGTAAAGTCACATTGAAGGGAACATAACACAAACGGTCGAAACGTCGTGAGAATTTTTATTGTTTTATATATATTTTATTATTTTATTGTTTCCCTTCAACGTGACTTTACCGAAAGAGCTAAGATTATAATTGTAGTGTTCTACGATGGGGGCGGAGCCTGCAGAAGACGGGGGCGGGGCCACATAGGCCGTGGCAGTGACGTCACCAGAGGGCGGGGCTCGAGGCCTGGACCGTTGGCGACAGTTGGAGCGGGGAGGCCGTTGCCATGGCTACCCGGGTTTGTTGTTGCCCACCGACATCGCTATAATAAAGACTTTACTTGTTTACTTAGCGCTCGTTTATCATTGATTTACTTATTTATCGTTACCGAGACTATCCTTATGACTTAATTACTTGTTAAATAGATAGCAACTCGTCACGTTCTTTAGAAGGAAAACCAAAGAGGCAAATTTACACATAAGTGCTTCTGGCAGATGTGGCCACAGGCCAAAGAGACACGCACATTGATGTACTCATCGTCGGTATTAAATTATTGTTTACTATCGATCAAGGACGGGCACGTCAAAGCTATTTGAGGAAAGTGAGTGGTGGTGCTGATTGGTACTTGCTATGAGCACCTGCCCCTAGTCAGAATCAGAATCTCAATCTATATTCATACTGGAGGAATACGATGAACTATACAGCTCGTTTTCAAAGATGTTCAGTACCTTGGTTCGCCTCGTAGTCTGCGACCACTTCGGCCCAAGCGGCTGTGGAGGGGGACTTCGCAGGCTTCTCAGAATCCGGAGTCGAAAGGGAGGGAACGGGGGGGAGGCGGAGGAAGAAAATCGTGAAGCGTGCCGCTAAGCATGCTCCTCATATACAGCTACAGAGACGAAGATCCCCCTGGCAGCCTTGGACCAGTGCTGTGCTGAAGAGCAGCACGGCACACCACGCCTGGCCACCTTTGTCTCCCCTATGCTGATGTTTTCAACGGGGGCTCTTTACATAGGTGATGTTTTAACACGTTGAATCAGATACTGTAATCGTTTTGAGTCTGAGTAGACAAAGAGGAGGCCCATGACTTTTTCACTAAATACCAACCACCGTGGAATATAAATTCGCGCTACTCCTCTAGCGACACAACAGCCCTGCCTACTCCCCACACAGGAATCTACACACACACACAGCAACACTCGCTCCACTCACCATGTCAATATCTTTTCGTGCAATATTCTCGTATGAGGTCATCATTTGGAAATCTTGAGCATCGCAAGAACGCAGCTCTCTGCTCAACGCCTCTGCTCAAAATGGCAGTTAGGACCACGTGACATCGGTTAGGGCCTCGTGACGGCGCGTCGGACAACTCGTTGCGAGGCAACTGGCGATTTGGGTGACGTCACGGCGAGTCACGTGCTCCTTGGTACACGAATCAGAGAGGAACCCAGCACACGAACCACTCACACGCGCCTCGCGCACCCTTCTGAACAGACTCTTGGTAGAAGGTGCACACACACACCCCAACAAATACACTTCGTATAACACGCGTGAATACGAATGTAAATAGATGTTCCATTGTCCGAATATTTATTTCAGATACCGACGTACAAATTAATTAGAATATGTATTTATACTGGAGAAATCCAATCAATAACTCACAAACCACCCACCCACCCTCTCAAGTTCTCAAGCATACAATAACCCATTCGCCAAGCCGTGCTGGCCTTCACAGATGCTTGCTCACAGCACCTGCCCTAATAATCTGTTAGGGCTGTTGGGGGGTAGGTGCTGCGGGATCTGTGTCTTTGTGTGGGCTGGTGAATGTGGGGAGCGGTAGTGTCGTGATTAACGCACTTCGCCACGAAGCCGGCCAATCAGTTCGATTCCCGCTCACGGCAAAGACAAGTGACGATTGTCTGAATCGGTTATTGGCCTCGCTAATTCAGCCTGAAATCAACACGTTGTGTAAACATCACGACTAGGGAAACAAATGCGGCCGGGGATGGTGTTGGTCACTTATGCCCTCGTGTACCGTGCCGTTCTTCATAGGTAGTCGCTAACAGTACCTGCCCCAACATTCTGTTAAGGCTACACGGGGGATCTTTGTCTTTGTTTGTGAAAGTGTGGGGAGCGGTGGTGCAACGGTTAGCGCGCTGCGAACCTGGAGATCAGAGATCTCTGGCGCAGAGCGCGCTCTCATTGGTCAGTGGAGTCGTGACGTGATGCTAAGAGAGCGTGTTGATTGGGGTCGTCAGCTTGCAAAGGGCTCGATGCTGGAGCCGTGTTCATAACAAACTCGACGCTCGTGGTTTGTATCATTGCAGAATGCCGCATCAAAGTCAAGTGGCTATGAGCTGCTTTGGTGTCCTTAAGTGCTGCTCCTTTCTCAAGAAAATACCCTTCCAAAAAAAGATACTCGATTAAAACCACGAGAGACCGTGCAGTGGTTGTTTTGGCACCATTCAGTATACATCATCTAAATAAGATGTTAATCTTTGAAACTGCACATTTTTAAAAATGTAATAACGAGGTCATAACAAGTGTCAGATGTAAAACCTCTTTCCATTGTTTGGATTTCACTTCCCCATAATTCGGGTGCAAATTATCGCAACATTCAAATATCGTGTACAGAATATGCTCTTTGTTGAGACCACGAATGAAATAGATTTTACTGCATGGTTGTTCGAAACCATGACTCTGAAATCGTTTTGGTACACAACTATGCACTGCGAAAACCTACCGACAGAAAACATGTTTTTGTAACCAAACGCTCAATGCTGAGAGCGTTTGGTTATGAAAATATTTGTGCGAGTGTGCTGCACGGGACTTTGCCTTGGCTCGAGATTAACCACCGGTCTTGCCACGTCCAGACATGGTGAGGACGACGAGGACACATTGAAAAGGAGACTCGGGCTGGTGTACTTCAACTTATTTATTTCGTTGTCACCGCTCGTACATTACAGCAACACTCATCATCAAACCAACCCAGTTCCACGTTTTTCAGCCACTTTTAAACCTCTTCTCCACCAATTACCTTTCTCCCACTTCTCGCTCTTTCCCGATCCGCTCTCCGCACCAATCCGATCCGAGTGTCAACCACTCACTCATCAGATTGCGTTTCGTGCACGTCGTGCTCACACCCCGATCTCTCTTCCCCGCCCGAGCGTGCCGCGTGCGTGACGTGGTGATCCCTGACCTCCGACCCTTGATGCGTTAGGCATGCGTGATGTCGAGTGCGGAAGGTATGCGTGCTGTTTGTGTTGTGCGAGTGTGTGAGGATGGGTGACACATCCTCTATATCACCGCTTTCTCGGTTGAGACCAGAGCCCTCCTCGGCTACTGCAGCTGCTGCAGTAGCAGCAGACGGCGCCTCACGCAACCGCGCGTCGCTCGCGACTCCCGAGCAGAGCGCGCGGCTGCGATTCTACGAGAAGAAGAGCCCGGTCCACTCTCACGAGGAACTGGCGCGCAACATCAAAACACGTTTCGGGCAATTACCCTTCCCAAAGCACTCTATAATCAGATCGGCACAGCCGCAGAGAACGCAGGAGGGACGCGATATTGTGAGGGACGTGGGCCCCTGGCTCCCCCTCCGGGGGAGGGTTGATCTCGGGAGAGCTGCAGGTTCCGGACTCCTCGCTCATGTGAGAGTCGCCGCTATCCAACTGCTCACTCGTGGGGAGAGGGCTGCCGCTCCCCAGCTCCTCTCCTCGCGCTGGAGCCCCTCGGGTCCGCAGGTTCTGTTTGGGGGGCATAGCTCGGGGCTGGCGCATGGCTGCCTGGAATCAATATGTCGCTTCTCAGCCACTCAAACGCGACGTATCCGTTCACACAACCCCACGCACCACTCGCACGCGCTGAAGAGGGGGTCAGAGGGCAATGACGTCCTTCGCACACGCGTTGCCACCGAGGGCGGGCAATGGAGATTGTTTAAAGGGCTGTAGGGATAATCCCACGTGTACCCAGGCGAGTCCACCGTCGCTCACCGCGGGCACACGCTAAACAAAGGCAGTATGGATAATTGTGCGTGTACGCCGCCTGTCTACCTAACGCACACATTAAACACAAGGGCGGATGAGTAACCTCCCGTGCCCCTGTACGAGTCCGCCGCCGCTCGCCACACACACACGCTAATCACGAGCTATGCGCAGGGGCGAGCGCAAACACGTGGGTAAATACACACTCGCGCACAAACACAGGGTACGACGCAGGAACCCCGGTCGGGCCCGCACACAATGGCCGCCTCAACAGAGTTACCCACGTGCAAATCCCCGTACCACGACGAGCGGACTCACACCACCATGTGCCCGTTCCACACTCGCAGAAACCACATAACAAGGTTTGTTGATCACTGACGATTTATTCCTGGCGTGTCTGTGGGCTACTATTACCCGAGTCAGTCCGAGTCAGCAGGGCAGGTTTAACCTATCTCCCGATGGTCTAAAGCTGATCTACCTCGTCCCCTTGGAGTGAAACTCCCCACTCTCGCTTTCGTACTCACGTTCCGCCTGCGATGCGTGGGCCGTCGCGGAGAGACGAGGCTGCACGAGGTTCTTGCGGGGAGCGGGGCCTGGCTTCGCTGAGACTCGTCCCACGGACGACCCAGTGGCCGGCAAGCTGACTGCTCCGATCGCTCATTTGAGGAGAACGCGAACCCCCATCGTCGCTCTCCTCTCCCATTTTATCCCTCTCTACATCAAAGGTCTGCCCGGCTAACCCGCGATACCCCACCGCCATTGGTGCGCCCACCTCGGTGCCTTCACAGACGTCTGCTTCCCTCTCTACCCATCAACAGGGGCCGCCGTTGGGCCATTGCCATTGGCCACGGCGTGCAAGCGTACTTTTCCGGCCAATCGGATGCTTCCCCTGGTGCTCGTGTGGACCTAACCGCGGTGACTGAGTAGCCTTATCGTGAGCATGCAATTGCACGTCAATTCACGGCTCTGTGGTGTAATTCAACCTGGGGGAAGTCGGCCAATTCCCTGGCCCCAGGAAACCGTGAGGGATGTCCCTACGAAGAAGGCCCCTGGGTGAAAACCTGGAGGCCAGGTGACTTCCCCACGAGGTCCTACGTGGGGGGTGTGTGTGTTGTGTGTGCTCATTTTGGGGATGGTGAGGGAGAAGCAGCTTCGGCCTGCACGCTCTCCCGTGGTGGCGTTGCAGGCATGGCCCCGACGGAGCGGCTTCGCTGCTATGGCACCACATAGCCCGCCGAGGTGCCAGTCTCCGTCCTGGGTTGACTGGAGCATCTCGCCTGGGTTGCCCCCACGAGGTAGCGCCGCGGGGTCGGCGGGACTCGCCCGGCCCTCGTGGCTGGCCTCGGGGGTGGTGGCTCCGTCTTTTGGGCTTTTAGCGGCGGTCTCTTCCTCCATTCCAATGGCTCCTCTCGTCCCTCGGCACCTGTGGGCTGGGGAACAAACTCAGAGGCAGCAGGGTTTAGGTGCCATCGTCCCCGCCCCCCCTGGCCTGGGCCGTGACCCCTCGGGGCCGAGCATGGAGGGTATTGGGACCCCGGGATTTCGGGGTACCCAAACTGCGGGGTTCTCCCTCGCTGGGGCTGCCTTCCATGGTTTTAATTGGCGGACGTTGACCACCATCTCTCGGCCCCTGTCTCCGCCGTGAATCAGCACCGTCCAGGGGGAGATCTGCCGCCCCACGGTCCAGGGTCCGCGCCAGTAGGTGGTCAGTTTCCCCAGCTGTCCAGCCCCGACACGAGGGGTGTATAGCCACACCTTAGAGCCCGCCGAGTAGAAGGGGGGCTCCATAAGGGGTCGGGCACCCTGCTCTTGGTGCCGATGCGCGGCCTCTCCTTGTGGGTAGGCCCCGCCCCGGGCCCCTCGCAGAGTCTCCATCAGGTGCTCCACGGGGCGGCTCCCCTCATCCCGTTGCAGTGGGGGAACGCCGAACAGCAGATCTGCAGGTAGACGAGACTCACGGCCACACATCATTAGGAACAGGGTCTGTCCCGTAGACGTGTGTACTGTGGTGGCGTAGGAGAACAGGGCATAGGGGAGGTGTTCGTCCCAGTCCTGCTGAGTTGCGGCCACCATGCATTTGAGCTTCCCAGCTAAGGTCTGGTTCATACGCTCCACCATACCGTTCACCTGGGGGTGCTACGCCGTGGTTCGGTCCTTCTGGATTCCGAACTCGCGGCACAGCGCCTGAAACAGCTCTGCCTCGAACTCACTACCTTGCTCGGTAATGACCCATTCGGAGATCCCGTGCTTAAGTACGTAGTGCTCCACGAATGCCCAGACCACCACAAGAGCCGTCTTATCGGGGATGGCCACCGCCACGGGATAGCGTGCGAAATACTCCACCGGTGGGATCGCGGAAATTGCCCCTGTAGGTCGATCCCAACCAGCTGGTTTGTCCGACTGACGCGGAACGGCCTCAGGGGTACCTGATATTGTGCCGGTTTCGACCCGCATTGCTGACACGCGCGGTAGTCCTGTACCCAGGCGGCCACGTCTTGCACCAATTTGGGCCAGAGATATTGGCGACGCAGGGTCTCCCGAGTGCGCCGTTCCCCATCATGGCCCCCGAGCAGGTGGTCGTGCACCAGCCATAGCAGCTGGGGTCGCACCTGGGAGGGAACACAGATGCACCCTCTTACCACCCCGTTCTGCACACACAACCGGGCATACAAACCACTCCAGGGTCCTGGTAGGGTGCTCTTCTTCTCCCGCAGGGCCACTTCCACTGCCGCCAGATCCGGGTCCCGTTGCTGGGTCTGTCTCAACTGCTCGTCGTCCAGGCCCGGGAAGGCGCAGCCGACGTCCTCTTGGATCCGCCCGGTCAGGGTGGGGCAGTCCGTCGGCTCCTTCTGTAGGGGTCTCCGCGGCGCATACTGCACTCTCTCTCGCGAGAGGGGGGTTAGTCTCAGTGCGCTCCCGGGGGGGCGTTGCCTGTTGGCAGCGTCCCCCATGAAGCATGGGCAGGCCTCCTCTGCCCTCGTCTCGGCGCACACCATGGGCTGCCTCGACAAGGTGTCCACATTTTCGTGCATCCGCCCAGCCCGGTACTCGATCTGCAGGTTGTATTCCTGCAGCTGCGCCAGCCATCGGGCCATCTGCCCCTGCGATTTCTTGAATGTGAGATGGAGCTGCAGAGCATAATGGTCACTCCGCACCCGACATTTTCTGCCATACAAATACGGCCAGAACTGTTTACATGTGAAGATCACGGCGTACAGTTCCTGACGGGTCACGCAATAGTTCAGCTCGGCCCTGCTCAGGGTCCAGCTGGCGTATGCGATGGCCCGTTCCATCCCATCCTGCACCTGTGACAACACCGTGCCCAGCTCATAGCTGCAGGCGTCGGTGTCCAAAATCAAATCAGTGGAAAAATCCGGGAAAGCCAGGGTGGGGGTATGGGTGAGGTGGTCTTTGAGGGTGGTGAAGGCCGTCAGGCGGCCTCCGTCCACTGATAAGGGTTCTTAGGGGAAGTGAGTTGGGTGAGGGGGCGTGCAATCTCGCTGAATCCCTTTACAAATCGACGATAATAGGTGGCGTGCCCCAAGAATGACCTGATCTCCGTCAGGTTCCTTGGCCATGGCCATTCCACTATGGCGCGTACCTTCTCCGGATCGGTGCGCAACCCTGCCTCGCTGATTCGGTGTCCAAGGTACCCCACCTCGTGCTGCGCAACATAACACTTACGTGGCTTGAGTTTGAGATGGGCTGCTCGCAGTCACTGGAACACCTCTCATAACCTGGACCAGTCCTCAGACAGAGATATACTGAACACTATCACGTCAACCAGGTAAATTAGGCACTGTTCCCACTGCAAGCCCCGCATCACCAGCTCCATCAACCACTGGAACGTCGCAGGCACATTAGTGAGTCCGAACGGGAGTATCCGAAACTCAAACAGTCCCATCGGTTTGGTAAATGCAGTCTTTGGCCGATCCTCCTCCGCCATATCCACCTGCCAGTACCCGGATGCTAGATCGAGGGTGGAAAAATACCACGCCACCGCGAGGCTGTCAAAGGTGTCATCGATGCGGGGGATGGGGAAGGCATCGCCGAGGGTGACTGCGTTCAACTTTCGGTAATCAACACAAAATCGGGTCGACCCATCCTTTTTCATCACCAGTACCACCGGGGCAGACCAGGGGCTCGCTGAGGGTAGGATTATGTTATCTCGGAGCATTTCCACGATGGCCTCTTTAATCTGGGCCCGTTCAGGCGCGCCCACTCGGTATGCGGGGAGTTTAATTGGTCGGGCGGCACCGGTGTCAATTTGGTGCTTAACAAGGTCAGTCCGGCCCACATCCGAATCGTGCTCACTGAACACGTCGGCGTCATCGCTCATGAAAACGTTTATTCTGAGCTCCTGGTTTAGCCCCGAATGAGTGGCATCAAACAGTATTTTACAATAAAATATTGATCCCAATGCAGTACACCATATCGACGTGAAATTGGCAGGTGCACTCACTGGATGAGACGAAGTGTAAAAAGCGACCCATCCAGATACAACAATGCAAAAGCCTACAATACCTGGTATTCCCAGGCAGTCTCCCATCCAAGTACTAACCAGGCTCGACTCTGCTTAGCTTCCGAGATCAGACGAGATCGGGCGCATTCAGGGTGATATGGTCGTAGGCCATGCTTGGAAAGACCTGTCGCACATTCAGATGTATAAAACAATCAACATTCAACTATACTTCTGGAGGTCATCGCTCATAAAACCTTTATTCTGAGCTCCTGGTTGAGCCCCGAAAGAGTGGCATCAAACATTATTTTACGATAAAATATTGATCCCAATGCAGTACACCATATCGACGTGAAATTGGCACGTGCACTCACTGGATGAGTCGAAGTGTAAAAAGCGACCCATCCAGATCCAAAAATACAAAATCCTACAACACCTGGTGTTCCTAGGCAGTCTGCCATCCAAGTACTCACCATGCTCAACCCTGCTTAGCTTCCGAGATCAGACGAGATTGGGCGCATTCAGGGTGATATGGTCGTAGGCCATGCTTGCACACACCTGTCACACATTCAGATGTATAAAACAATTAAAGTTCAACTATATTTCTGGAAATCATCGCTCATGAATACGTATATTCTGAGCTCCTGGTTGAGCCCCGAATAAGTGGCATCAAACAGTCTGGATGAGTCGAAGTGTAAAAAGCGACCCATCCAGATATAACAATGCAAAAGCCTACAACACCAGGTATTCCCAGGCAGTCTCGCATCCAAGTACTAACCAGGCTCGACCCTGCTTAGCTTCCGAGATCAGATGAGTTCGGGCGCATTCAGGGTGATATGGACGTAGGCCGTGCTTGCAGAGACCTGTCCAACACTCATATGTATAAAACAATCAACATTCAACTATACTACTGGAGGTCATCGCTCATGAAAACGTTTATTCTGAGCTCCTGGTTTAGCCCCGAAAGAGTGGCATCAAACAGTATTTTACGAGAAAATATTGATCCCAATGCAGTACACCATATCGACGTGAAATTGGCAGATGCACTCACTGGATGAGTGGAAGTGTAAAAAGCGACCCATCCAGATCCAAATATACAAAAGCCTACAACACCTGGTATTCCCAGGCAGTCTCCCATCCAAGTACTAACCAGACTCGACCGTGCTTAGCTTCCGAGATCAGACGAGATCGGGCGCATTCAGGGTGATATGGTTGTAGGCCATGCTTGGAAAGACCTGTCGCACATTCAGATGTATAAAACAATCAACATTCAACATAACTTCTGGAGGTCATCGCTCAAAAAATCTTTATACTGGTAGGAACGAAGTTGTAAACTGAGTGTACCAGCCTGCAATAGATTAATGTGTCCGTACGTCCGTCCGTCCCCTTTCAATACTTTAACGAAGTGAAATCTCGTGCTGTTGGGTGTATAAAATCAGTAATAGACAGCGCAGAGACTTGTCCTACCAGCCCACCCTGCAGGGACCTGTTTCTGAGCTCCTGGTTGAGCCCCGAAAGAGTGGCATCAAACATTATTTTACAAGAAAATATTGATCCCAATGCAGTACACCATATCGACGTGAAATTGGCAGGGGCACTCACTGGATGAGTCGAAGTGTAAAAAGCGAGCCATCCAGATCCAAGTAAACAAGAGCCTACAACACCTGGTATTCCCAGGCAGTCTCCCATCCAAGTACTAACCAGACTCGACCCTGCTTAGTTTCCGAGATCAGACGAGATCGGGCGCATTCAGGGTGATATGGTCGTAGGCCATGCTTGCAAAGACCTGTCGCACATTCAGATGTATAAAACAATCAACATTCAACTATACTTTTGGAGGTCATCGCTCATAAAACCTTTATTCTGTGCTCCTGGTTGATCCCCAAAAGAGTGGCATCAAACAGTCTGGATGACTTGATTCGAAGCTTTCGTGACTGCAAGAATTACTCTTTGTTTTTTTCGGTAAAGTCACGTATAAATAAAAAATAATAAAATAACAATAGCATACGACGTTTCGGTTGCAACACAAGCAGCCATCATCAGGTACAGAAGAGCTAAATTTACGAGAGAGAGGAAACACATAACCCCAGATGTATATACAGACACCCAAGTAGGGGGGAACTAATACAGATACAACAGGGTACAACAGAGAGAGAAGCATACCAAACAATCAGGGTTTAGCATAATTTGGAAACCATATAAAGCAACACAGACGGTCGGTCAAAACACAATTAACGCATAGTCTGGTTGATTACGCTATTTCAAAGATTGTTAAATTGCAAGATAAGTATGAAATTTAAAATACAGACTGCGCACACACACACATAGACATCCAAGTAGAGTGAACCAGCACAGACACGCACACAGTGAAGTCGCCTTAAATAGGCAGAGAAGGTGAGGCTGAGAGACAATGGGACAAATTAGCATGAGGTATGCATGGAACAAAGGGGGCACGGCAGCACACACTCGGAAACACCAAGGCCCACACACAGGCAGAGACAGCACAGAGACACAAATCCAAGCCAAGACACAAAGGCAGATGCACAAGCAGAGACAACACAAAGACACAGACCTAATACCTCCCTTAGAGGTGGTTCAGACTTGATTCGAAGCTTTCGTGACTGCAAGAATTACTCTTTGTTTTTTTCGGTAAAGTCACGTATAAATAAAAAATAATAAAATAACAATAGCGTACGACGTTTCAGTTGCAACACAAGCAGCCATCATCAGGTACAGAAGAGCTAAATTTACGAGAGAGAGGAAACACATAACCCCAGATGTATATACAGACACCCAAGTAGGGGGCGTGGATGGAGTGGGGGGTGAGAGTGGATGGTGTCGCGGTGAGAGTGGATGGTGTCGGGGTGAGTATGGATGTTGGAGAGGTGATCGTGGCTGGTGTACGAGTGAGCGTGGATGGTGTAGGGGTGAGCGTGGCTGGTGTAGGGGTGAGCGTGGATGTTGTAGGGGTGAGAGTGGATGTTGCAGGAGTGAGCGTAGATGGTGTAGGGGGTGAGCGTGGAGGTTGTAAAGGTGAGCGTGGAGGTTGTAAAGGTGAGCGTGGATGGTGTAGGAGTGAGCGTGGATGTTGTAGGGGTGAGAGTGGATGGTGTCGCGGTGAGAGTGGATGGTGTCGGGGTGAGTATGGATGTTGGAGAGGTGAGCGTGGATGGTGTAGGAGTGAGCGTGAATGTTGCAGGAGTGAGCGTGGATGTTGTAGGGGTGAGCGTGGATGGTGTAGGGGTGAGAGTGGATGTTATATGAGTGAGCATGGACATTGTAGATGTGAGTGTGGATGGTATAGGGGAAAGCGTGGATGGCGTAGTGGTGAGCGTGGATGGTGTAGGGGTGAGCGTGGATGTTGTAGAGGTGAGCGTGGATGGTGTAAGGGTGAGCGTGGCTATTGTAGGGGTGAGCGTGGATGTTGTAGGGGTGAGTGTGGATGGTGTAGGGGTGAGCGTGGATGTTGCCGGAGTGAGCGTGGGTGTTGTAGGCGTAAACGTGGATGGTGTAGTGGTGAGCGTGGATGGCGTAGTGGTGAGCGTGGATGGTGTAGGGGTGAGCGTGGATGTTGTAGAGGTGAGCGTGGATGGTGTAAGGGTGAGCGTGGCTATTGTAGGGGTGAGCGTGGATGGTGTATTGGTGAGCGTGGATGGTGTAGGGGTGAGCGTGGATGGTGTAGTGGTGAGCGTGGATGGCGTAGTGGTGAGCGTGGATGGTGTAGGGGTGAGCGTGGATGTTGTAGAGGTGAGCGTGGATGGTGTAAGGGTGAGCGTGGCTATTGTAGGGGTGAGCGTGGATGGTGTAGGGGGTGAGCGTGGGGGTTGTAAAGGTGAGCATGGATGGTGTAGGAGTGAGCGTGGATGTTGTAGGGGTGAGAGTGAATGGGGTTGGGGTGGGCGTGGATGGTGTTGGGGTGAGTGTGGATGTTGGAGAGGTGAGCGTGGCTGGTGTAGGAGTGAGCGTGGATGGTGTAGGGGTGAGCGTGGATGGTATAGGGGTGAGCGTGGATGTTGTAGGGGTGAGAGTGGATGTTGCAAGAGTGAGCGTAGATGGTGTAGGGGGTGAGCGTGGAGGTTGTAAAGGTGAGCGTGGATGGTGTAGGAGTGAGCGTGGGTGTTGTAGGGGTGAGAGTGGATGGGGTTGGGTGTGGCGTGGATAGTGTTGGGGTGAGAGTGGATGGTGTCGGGGTGAGAGTGGATGGTGTGGGGGTGAGTATGGATGTTGGAGAGGTGAGCGTGGATGGTGTAGGGGTGAGCGTGGATGTTGCAGGAGTGAGCGTGGATGTTGTAGGGGTGAGCTTCGATGGTGTAGGGGTGAGAGTGGATGTTGTAAAGGTGAGCGTGGATGGTGTAGGGGTGAGAGTGGATGTTGTATGAGTGAGCATGGACGGTGTAGATGTGAGTGTGGATGGTATAGGGGAAAGCGTGGATGGTGTAGTGGTGAGCGTGGATGGTGTAGGGGTGAGCGTGGATGTTGTAGAGGTGAGCGTGGATGGTGTAGGGGTGAGCGTGGCTATTGTAGGGGTGAGCGTGGATGTTGCAGGAGTGAGCGTGGATATTGCATGAGAGAGCGTGGATGTTGAAGGGGTGAGTGTGGATGGTGTAGGGGTGAGAGTGGATGTTGTATGAGTGAGCATGGACAGTGTAGATGTGAGTGTGGATGGTATAGGGGAAAGCGTGGATGGTGTAGTGGTGAGCGTGGATGGTGTAGGGGTGAGCGTGGATGTTGTAGAGGTGAGCGTGGATGGTGTAGGGGTGAGCGTGGCTATTGTAGGGGTGAGCGTGGATGTTGCAGGAGTGAGGTGGATTTTGTATGAGAGAGCGTGGATGTTGAAGGGGTGAGTGTGGATGGTGTAGGGGTGAGCGTGGATGTTGGAGGAGTGAGCGTGGATGATGTAGGAGTGAGCGTAGATGGTGTAGGGGGTGAGCGTGGAGGTTGTAAAGGTGAGCATGGATGGTGTAGGAGTGAGCGTAGATGGTGTAGGGGGTGAGCGTGGAGGTTGTAAAGGTGAGCATGGATGGTGTAGGAGTGAGCGTGGATGTTGTAGGGGTGAGAGTGAATGGGGTTGGGGTGGGCGTGGATGGTGTTGGGGTGAGTGTAGATGTTGGCGAGGTGAGCGTGGATGTTGCAGGGGTGCGCGTGGATGTTGCAGGAGTGAGCGTGGATGTTGTAGGGGTGAGCGTGGATGATGTAGGGGTGAGCATGGACGTTGTAAAGGTGAGCATGGATGATGTAGGAGTGAGCGTAGATGGTGTAGGGGGTGAGCGTGGAGGTTGTAATGGTGAGCATGGATGGTGTAGGAGTGAGCGTGGATGTTGTAGGGGTGAGAGTGAATGGGGTTGGGGTGGGCGTGGATGGTGTTGGGGTGGGCGTGGATGGTGTTGGGGTGAGTGTGGATGTTGGCGAGGTGAGCGTTGATGTTGCAGGGGTGAGCGTGGATGTTGCAGGAGTGAGCGTGGATGTTGTAGGGGTGAGCGTGGATGGTGTAGGGGTGAGAGTGGATGTTGTAATGGTGAGCGTGGATGGTGTTGGGGTGAGAGTGGATGTTGTATGAGTGAGCATGGACGGTGTAGAGGTGAGTGTGGATAGTATAGGGGAAAGCATGGATGGTGTAGTGGTGAGCGTGGATGGTGTAGGGGTGAGCGTGGATGGTATAGGGGTGAGCGTGGATGGTGTAGGTGTGAGCGTGGATGGTGTAGTAGTGAGCCTTGACATTGTAAAGGTGAGCGTGGACAGTGTAGCGGTGAGCGTGGACGTTGTAGAGGTGAACGTGGATGTTGTAGGGGTGAGCGTGGATGTTGTAGGGGTGAGGGTGGATGGTGTAGGGGTGAGCGTGGATGTTGTAGAAGTGAGCGTAGATGGTGTAGGAGTGAGGGTGGATGTTGTAGCGGTGAGCGTGGATGGTGTTGGGGTGAGGGTGGATGTTGTAGGGGTGAGCGTGGATGTTGTCGGGGTGAGGGTGGATCGTGTAGGGGTGAGTGTGGATGTTGTAGAGGTGAGCGTGCATTGTGTAGGAGTGAGCGTGGATGGTGTAGGGGTGAGCGTCGATGGTATAGGGGTGAGCGTGGATGTTGTAGGGGTGAGAGTGGATGTTGCAGGAGTGAGCGTAGATGGTGTAGGGGGTGAGCGTGGAGGTTGTAAAGGTGAGCGTGGAGGTTGTAAAGGTGAGCGTGGATGGTGTAGGAGTGAGCGTGGATGTTGTAGGGGTGAGAGTGGATGGGGTTGGGTGGGGCGTGGATGGTGTTGGGGTGAGAGTGGATTGTGTTGGGGTGAGAGTGGATGGTGTTGGGGTGAGAGTGGATGGTGTCGGGGTGAGAGTGGATGTTGGAGAGGTGAGCGTGGATGGTGTAGGGGTGAGCGTGGATGTTGCAGGAGTGAGCGTGGATGTTGTAGGGGTGAGCGTGGATGGTGTAGGGGTGAGAGTGGATGTTGTAAAGGTGAGCGTGGATGGTGTGGGGGTGAGAGTGGATGTTGTATGAGTGAGCATGGACGGTGTAGATGTGTGGATGGTATAGGGGAAAGCGTGGATGGTGTAGTGGTGAGCGTGGATGGTGTAGGGGTGAGCGTGGATGTTGTAGAGGTGAGCGTGAATGGTGTAGGGGTGAGCGTGACTATTGTAGGGGTGAGCATGGATGGTGTAGGGGTGAGCGTGGATGTTGCAGGAGTGAGCGTGGATTTTGTATGAGAGAGCGTGGATGTTGAAGGGGTGAGTGTGGATGGTGTAGGGGTGAGCGTGGATGTTGCAGGAGTGAGCGTGAGTGTTGTAGGAGAAAACGTGGATGGTGTAGGGGTGAGCATGGATGATGTAGGGGTGAGCATGGACGTTGTAAAGGTGAGCATGGATGATGTAGGAGTAAGCGTAGATGGTGTAGGGGGTGAGCGTGGAGGTTGTAAAGGTGAGCATGGATGGTGTAGGAGTGAGCGTGGATTGTGTAGGGGTGAGAGTGAATGGGGTTGGGGTGGGCGTGGATGGTGTTGGGGTGGGCGTGGATGGTGTTGGGGTGAGTGTGGATGTTGGCGAGGTGAGCGTTGATGTTGCAGGGGTGAGCGTGGATGTTGCAGGAGTGAGCGTGGATGTTGTAGGGGTGAGCGTGGATGGTGTAGGGGTGAGAGTGGATGTTGTAAAGGTGAGCGTGGATGGTGTAGCGGTGAGAGTGGATGTTGTATGAGTGAGCATGCACGGTGTAGAGGTGAGTGTGGATGGTATAGGGGAAAGCATGGATGGTGTAGTGGTGAGCGTGGATGGTGTAGGGGTGAGAGTGGATGTGGTGGGGGTGAGCGTGGATGTGGTAGGGGTGAGCGTGGATGTTGCAGGAGTGAGCGTGGATTTTGTATGAGAGAGCGTGGATGTTGAAGGGGTGAGTGTGAATAGTGTAAGGGTGAGCGTGGATGTTGGAGGAGTGAGCGTGGATGATGTGGGAGTGAGCGTAGATGGTGTAGGGGGTGAGCATGAGGGTTGTAAAGGTGAGCATGGATGGTGTAGGAGTGAGCGTAGATGGTGTAGGGGGTGAGCGTGGAGGTTGTAAAGGTGAGCATGGATGGTGTAGGAGTGAGCGTGGATGTTGTAGGGGTGAGAGTGAATGGGGTTGGGGTGGGCGTGGATGGTGTTGGTGTGAGTGTAGATGTTGGCGAGGTGAGCGTTGATGTTGCAGGGGTGCGCGTGGATGTTGCAGGAGTGAGCGTGAATGTTGTAGGGGTGAGCGTGGATGGTGTAGGGGTGAGAGTGGATATTGTAAAGGTGAGCGTGGATGGTGTTGGGGTGAGAGTGGATGTTGTATGAGTGAGCATGGACGGTGTAGAGGTGAGTGTGGATGGTATAGGGGAAAGCATGGATGGTGTAGTGGTGATCGTGGATGGTGTAGGGGTGAGAGTGGATGTGGTGGGGGTGAGCGTGGATGTGGTAGGGGTGAGCGTGGACAGTGTAGGGGTGAGCGTGGATGGTGTAGGAGTGAGCGTGGTTGGTGTAGGGGTGAGCGTGGATGGTGTAGGTGTGAGCGTGGATGGTGTAGGAGTGAGCGTGGACATTGTAAAGGTGAGCGTGGACAGTGTAGCGGTGAGCGTGGACGTTGTAGGGGTGAACGTGGATGTTGTAGGGGTGAGCGTGGATGTTGTAGGCGTGAGGGTGGATGGTGTAGGGGTGAGCGTGGATGTTGTAGAAGTGAGCGTAGATGGTGTAGGAGTGAGGGTGGATGTTGTAGCGGTGAGCGTGGATGGTGTTGGGGTGAGGGTGGATGTTGTAGGGGTGAGCGTGGATGTTGTCGGGGTGAGGGTGGATGGTGTAAGGGTGAGTGTGGATGTTGTAGAGGTGAGCGTGCATGGTGTAGGGGTGAGCTTGGATGGTGAAGGTGTGAGCGTGGCTGGTGTAGGAGTGAGCGTGGATGGTGTAGGGGTGAGCGTGGATGGTGTAGGGGTGAGCGTGCATGGTGTAGGGGTGAGCTTGGATGGTGAAGGTGTGAGTGTGGCTGGTGTAGGAGTGAGCGTGGATGTTGTAGGGGTGAGAGTGGATGTTGCAGGAGTGAGCATAGATGGTGTAGGGGGTGAGCGTGGAGGTTGTAAAGGTGAGCGTGGAGGTTGTAAAGGTGAGCGTGGATGGTGTAGGAGTGAGCGTGGATGTTGTAGGGGTGAGAGTGGATGGGGTTGGGGTGGGCGTGGATGGTGTGGGGGGTGAGAGTGGATGGTGTCGCGGTGAGCGTGGATGGTGTAGGGGTGAGCTTGGATGGTGAAGGTGTGAGCGTGGCTGGTGTAGGAGTGAGCGTGGATGGTGTAGGGGTGAGCGTGGATGGTGTAGAGGTGAGAGTGGATGGGGTTGGGTGTGGCGTGGATGGTGTTGGGGTGAGAGTGGATGGTGTTGGGGTGAGAGTGGATGGTGTTGGGGTGAGAGTGGATGGTGTCGGGGTGAGACTGGATGTTGCAGAGGTGAGCGTGGATGGTGTAGGGGTGAGCGTGGATGTTGCAGGAGTGAGCGTGGATGTTGTAGGGGTGAGCGTGGATGGTGTAGGGGTGAGAGTGGATGTTGTAAAGGTGAGCCTGGATGGTGTGGGGGTGAGAGTGGATGTTGTATGAGTGAGCATGGACGGTGTAGATGTGTGGATGGTATAGGGGAAAGCGTGGATGGTGTAGTGGTGAGCGTGGATGGTGTAGGGGTGAGCGTGGATGTTGTAGAGGTGAGCGTGAATGGTGTAGGGGTGAGCGTGACTATTATGGGGGTGAGCGTGGATGGTGTAGGGGTGAGCGTGGATGTTGCAGGAGTGAGCGTGGATTTTGTATGAGAGAGCGTGGATGTTGAAGGGGTGAATGTGGATGGTGTAGGGGTGAGCGTGGATGTTGCAGGAGTGAGCGTGAGTGGTGTAGGAGAAAACGTGGATGGTGTAGGGGTGAGCGTGGATGATGTAGGGGTGAGCATGAACGTTGTAAAGGTGAGCATGGATGATGTAGGAGTGAGCGTAGATGGTGTAGGGGGTGAGCGTGGAGGTTGTAAAGGTGAGCATGGATGGTGTAGGAGTGAGCGTGGATGTTGTAGGGGTGAGAGTGAATGGGGTTGGGGTGGGCGTGGATGGTGTTGGGGTGGGCGTGGATGGTGTTGGGGTGAGTGTGGATGTTGGCGAGGTGAGCGTTGATGTTGCAGGGGTGAGCGTGGATGTTGCAGGAGTGAGCGTGGATGTTGTAGGGGTGAGCGTGGATGTTGTAGGGGTGAGAGTGGATGGGGTTGGGGTGGGCGTGGATGGTGTGGGGGGTGAGAGTGGATGGTGTCGCGGTGAGCGTGGATGGTGTAGGGGTGAGCTTGGATGGTGAAGGTGTGAGCGTGGATGGTGTAGGAGTGAGCGTGGATGGTGTAGGGGTGAGCGTGGATGGTGTAGAGGTGAGCGTGGATGTTGTAGGGGTGAGAGTGGATGTTGCAGGAGTGAGCGTAGATGGTGTAGGGGGTGAGCGTGGAGGTTGTAAAGGTGAGCGTGGAGGTTGTAAAGGTGAGCGTGGATGGTGTAGGAGTGAGCGTGGATGTTGTAGGGGTGAGAGTGGATGGGGTTGGGTGTGGCGTGGATGGTGTTGGGGTGAGAGTGGATGGTGTTGGGGTGAGAGTGGATGGTGTTGGGGTGAGAGTGGATGGTGTCGGGGTGAGACTGGATGTTGCAGAGGTGAGCGTGGATGGTGTAGGGGTGAGCGTGGATGTTGCAGGAGTGAGCGTGGATGTTGTAGGGGTGAGCGTGGATGGTGTAGGGGTGAGAGTGGATGTTGTAAAGGTGAGCCTGGATGGTGTGGGGGTGAGAGTGGATGTTGTATGAGTGAGCATGGACGGTGTAGATGTGTGGATGGTATAGGGGAAAGCGTGGATGGTGTAGTGGTGAGCGTGGATGGTGTAGGGTTGAGCGTGGATGTTGTAGAGGTGAGCGTGAATGGTGTAGGGGTGAGCGTGACTATTGTGGCGGTGAGCGTGGATGGTGTAGGGGTGAGCGTGGATGTTGCAGGAGTGAGCGTGGATTTTGTATGAGAGAGCGTGGATGTTGAAGGGGTGAATGTGGATGGTGTAGGGGTGAGCGTGGATGTTGCAGGAGTGAGCGTGAGTGGTGTAGGAGAAAACGTGGATGGTGTAGGGGTGAGCGTGGATGATGTAGGGGTGAGCATGAACGTTGTAAAGGTGAGCATGGATGATGTAGGAGTGAGCGTAGATGGTGTAGGGGGTGAGCGTGGAGGTTGTAAAGGTGAGCATGGATGGTGTAGGAGTGAGCGTGGATGTTGTAGGGGTGAGAGTGAATGGTGTAGGGGTGAGCGTGGATGGTGTAGAGGTGAGCGTGGATGTTGTAGGAGTGAGTGTGGATGTTGGCGAGGTGAGCGTAGATGTTGCAGGGGTGAGCGTGGAGGTTGTAAAGGTGAGCGTGGAGGTTGTAAAGGTGAGCGTGGATGGTGTAGGAGTGAGCGTGGATGTTGTAGGGGTGAGAGTGGATGGGGTTGGGTGTGGCGTGGATGGTGTTGGAGTGAGAGTGGATGGTGTTGGGGTGAGAGTGGATGGTGTTGGGGTGAGAGTGGATGGTGTCGGGGTGAGACTGGATGTTGCAGAGGTGAGCGTGGATGGTGTAGGGGTGAGCGTGGATGTTGCAGGAGTGAGCGTGGATGTTGTAGGGGTGAGCGTGGATGATGTAGGGGTGAGAGTGGATGTTGTAAAGGTGAGCCTGGATGGTGTGGGGGTGAGAGTGGATGTTGTATGAGTGAGCATGGACGGTGTAGATGTGTGGATGGTATAGGGGAAAGCGTGGATGGTGTAGTGGTGAGCGTGGATGGTGTAGGGGTGAGCGTGGATGTTGTAGAGGTGAGCGTGAATGGTGTAGGGGTGAGCGTGACTATTATGGGGGTGAGCGTGGATGGTGTAGGGGTGAGCGTGGATGTTGCAGGAGTGAGCGTGGATTTTGTATGAGAGAGCGTGGATGTTGCAGGAGTGAGCGTGAGTGGTGTAGGAGAAAACGTGGATGGTGTAGGGGTGAGCGTGGATGATGTAGGGGTGAGCATGAACGTTGTAAAGGTGAGCATGGATGATGTAGGAGTGAGCGTAGATGGTGTAGGGGGTGAGCGTGGAGGTTGTAAAGGTGAGCATGGATGGTGTAGGAGTGAGCGTGGATGTTGTAGGGGTGAGAGTGAATGGGGTTGGGGTGGGCGTGGATGGTGTTGGGGTGGGCGTGGATGGTGTTGGGGTGAGTGTGGATGTTCGCGAGGTGAGCGTTGATGTTGCAGGGGTGAGCGTGGATGTTGCAGGAGTGAGCGTGGATGTTGTAGGGGTGAGCGTGGATGGTGTAGGGGTGAGAGTGGATGTTGTAAAGGTGAGAGTGGATGGTGTAGCGGTGAGAGTGGATGTTGTATGAGTGAGCATGCACGGTGTAGAGGTGAGTGTGGATGGTATAGGGGAAAGCATGGATGGTGTAGTGGTGAGCGTGGATGGTGTAGGGGTGAGAGTGGATGTGGTGGGGGTGAGCGTGGATGTGGTAGGGGTGAGCGTGGATGTTGCAGGAGTGAGCGTGGATTTTGTATGAGAGAGCGTGGATGTTGAAGGGGTGAGTGTGGATGGTGTAAGGGTGAGCGTGGATGTTGGAGGAGTGACCGTGGATGATGTAGGAGTGAGCGTAGATGGTGTAGGGGGTGAGCGTGGAGGTTGTAAAGGTGAGCATGGATGGTGTAGGAGTGAGCGTGGATGTTGTAGGGGTGAGAGTGAATGGGGTTGGGGTGGGCGTAGATGGTATTGGGGTGAGTGTAGATGGTGGCGAGGTGAGCGTTGATGTTGCAGGGGTGCGCGTGGATGTTGCAGGAGTGAGCGTGAATGTTGTAGGGGTGAGCGTGGATGGTGTAGGGGTGAGAGTGGATGTTGTAAAGGTGAGCATGGATGGTGTTGGGGTGAGAATGGATGTTGTATGAGTGAGCATGGACGGTGTAGAGGTGAGTGTGGATGGTATAGGGGAAAGCATGGATGGTGTAGTGGTGAGCGTGGATGGTATAGGGGTGAGAGTGGATGTGGTGGGGGTGAGCGTGGATGTGGTAGGGGTGAGCGTGGACAGTGTAGGGGTGAGCGTGGATGGTGTAGGAGTGAGCATGGATGGTGTAGGGGTGAGCGTGGATGGTGTAGGTGTGAGCGTGGATGGTGTAGGAGTGAGCGTGGACATTGTAAAGGTGAGCGTGGACAGTGTAGAGGTGAGCGTGGACGTTGTAGGGGTGAACGTGGATGTTGTAGGGGTGAGCATGGATGTTGTAGGCGTGAGGGTGGATGGTGTAGGGGTGAGCGTGGATGTTGTAGAAGTGAGCGTAGATGGTGTAGGAGTGAGGGTGGATGTTGTAGCGGTGAGCGTGGATGGTGTTGGGGTGAGGGTGGATGTTGTAGGGGTGAGCGTGGATGTTGTCGGGGTGAGGGTGGATGGTGTAGGGGTGAGTGTGGATGTTGTAGAGGTGAGCGTGCATGGTGTAGGGGTGAGCTTGGATGGTGAAGGTGTGAGCGTGGCTGGTGAAGGTGTGAGTGTGGCTGGTGTAGGAGTGAGCGTGGATGTTGTAGGGGTGAGAGTGGATGTTGCAGGAGTGAGCGTAGATGGTGTAGGGGGTGAGCGTGGAGGTTGTAAAGGTGAGCGTGGAGGTTGTAAAGGTGAGCGTGGATGGTGTAGGAGTGAGCGTGGATGTTGTAGGGGTGAGAGTGGATGGGGTTGGGGTGGGCGTGGATGGTGTGGGGGGTGAGAGTGGATGGTGTAGCGGTGAGAGTGGATGGTGTCGGGGTGAGTATGGATGTTGGAGAGGTGAGCGTGGATGGTGTAGGGGTGAGCGTTGATGTTGTCGGGGTGAGGGTGGATGGTGTAGGGGTGAGTGTGGATGTTGTAGAGGTGAGCGTGGATGGTGTAGAGGTGAGCGTGGATGGTGTAGGGGTGAGTGTGGCTATTGTAGGGGTGAGCGTGGATGGTGCAGGGGTGAGCTTGGATGGTGAAGGTGTGAGCGTGGATGGTGTAGGAGTGAGCGTGGATGGTGCAGGGGTGAGCGTGGATGGTGTAGGGGTGAGCGTGGATGTTGTAGGGGTGAGAGTGGATGTTGCAGGAGTGAGCGTAGATGGTGTAGGGGGTGAGCGTGGAGGTTGTAAAGGTGAGCGTGGAGGTTGTAAAGGTGAGCGTGGATGGTGTAGGAGTGAGCGTGGATGTTGTAGGGGTGAGAGTGGATGGGGCTGGGTGTGGCCTGGAAGGTGTTGGGGTGAGAGTGGATGGTGTTGGGGTGAGAGTGGATGGTGTCGGGGTGAGAGTGGATGGTGTCGGGGTGAGTATGGATGTTGGAGAGGTGAGCGTGGATAGTGTAGGGGTGAGCGTGGATGTTGCAGGAGTGAGCGTGGATGTTGTAGGGGTGAGCGTGGATGGTGTAGAGGTGAGCGTGACTATTGTAGGGGTGAGCGTGACTATTGTAGGGGTGAGCGTGGATGGTGTAGGGGTGAGCGTGGATGTTGCAGGAGTGAGCGTGAGTGTTGTAGGAGAAAACGTGGATGGTGTAGGGGTGAGCGTGGATGGTGTAGGGGTGAGCATGGACGTTGTAAAGGTGAGCATGGATGATGTAGGCGTGAGCGTAGATGGTGTAGGGGGTGAGCGTGGAGGTTGTAAAGGTGAGCATGGATGGTGTAGGAGTGAGCGTGGATGTTGTAGGGGTGAGAGTGAATGGGGTTGGGGTGGGCGTGGATGGTGTTGGGGTGAGTGTGGATGTTGGCGGGGTGAGCGTTGATGTTGCAGGGGTGAGCGTGGATGTTGCAGGAGTGAGCGTGAATGTTGTAGGGGTGAGCGTGGATGGTGTAGGGGTGAGCGTGGATGGTGTAGGGGTGAGAGTGGATGTTGTAAAGGCGAGCGTGGATGGTGTAGCGGTGAGAGTGGATGTTGTATGAGTGAGCATGCACGGTGTAGAGGTGAGTGTGGATGGTATAGGGGAAAGCATGGATGGTGTAGTGGTGAGCGTGGATGGTGTAGGGGTGAAAGTGGATGTGGTGGGGGTGAGCGTGGATGTGGTAGGGGTGAGCGTGGATGATGTAGGGGTGAGCGTGGATGGTGTAAAGGTGAGCATGGATGATGTAGGAGTGAGCGTAGATGGTGTAGGGGGTGAGCGTGGAGGTTGTAAAGGTGAGCATGGATTGTGTAGGAGTGAGCGTGGATGTTGTAGGGGTGAGAGTGAATGGGGTTGGGGTGGGCGTGGATGGTGTTGGGGTGGGCGTGGATGGTGTTCGGGTGAGTGTGGATGTTGGCGAGGTGAGCGTTGATGTTGCAGGGGTGAGCGTGGATGTTGCAGGAGTGAGCGTGGATGATGTAGGGGTGAGCGTGGATGGTGTAGGGGTGAGAGTGGATGTTGTAAAGGTGAGCGTGGATGGTGTAGCGGTGAGAGTGGATGTGGTGGGGGTGAGCGTGGATGTGGTAGGGGTGAGTGTGGATGTTGCAGGAGTGACCGTGGATTTTGTATGAGAGCGTGGATGTTGAAGGGGTGAGTGTGGATGGTGTAAGGGTGAGCGTGGATGTTGGAGGAGTGAGCGTGGATGATGTAGGAGTGAGCGTAGATGGTGTAGGGGGTGAGCGTGGAGGTTGTAAAGGTGAGAATGGATGGTGTAGGAGTGAGCGTAGATGGTGTAGGGGGTGAGCGTGGAGGTTCTAAAGGTGAGCATGGATGGTGTAGGAGTGAGCGTGGATGTTGTAGGAGTGAGAGTGAATGGGGTTGGGGTGGGCGTGGATGGTGTTGGGGTGAGTGTAGATGTTGGCGAGTATTGAGTGTTGATGTTGCAGGGGTGCGCGTGGATGTTGCAGGAGTGAGCGTGAATGTTGTAGGGGTAAGCGTGGATGGTGTAGGGGTGAGAGTGGATGTTGTAAAGGTGAGCGTGGATGGTGTTGGGGTGAGAGTGGATGTTGTATGAGTGAGCATGGACGGTGTAGAGGTGAGTGTGGATGGTATAGGTGAAAGCATGGATGGTGTAGTGGTGAGCGTGGATGGTGTAGGGGTGAGAGTGGATGTGGTGGGGGTGAGCGTGGATGTGGTAGGGGTGAGCGTGGACAGTGTAGGGGTGAGCGTGGATGGTGTAGGAGTGAGCGTGGATGGTGTAGGGGTGAGCGTGGATGATGTAGGTGTGAGCGAGGATGGTGTAGGAGTGAGCGTGGACATTGTAAAGGTGAGCGTGGACAGTGTAGCCGTGAGCGTAGACGTTGTAGGGGTGAACGTGGATGTTGTAGGGGTGAGCGTGGATGTTGTCAGGGTGAGGGTGTATCGTGTAGGGGTGAGTGTGGATGTTGTAGAGGTGAGCGTGGATGGTGTAGGGGTGAGTGTGGCTATTGTAGGGGTGAGCGTGGATGGTGTAGGGGTGAGCGTGGAGGTTGTAAAGGTGAGCATGGATGGTGTAGGAGTGAGCGTGGATGTTGTAGGGGTGAGAGTGAATGGGGTAGGGGTGGGCGTGGATGGTGTTGGGGTGAGTGTGGATGTTGGCGGGGTGAGCGTTGATGTTGCAGGGGTGAGCGTGGATGTTGCAGGAGTGAGCGTGAATGTTGTAGGGGTGAGCGTGGATGGTGTAGGGGTGAGAGTGGATGTGGTGAGGGTGAGCGTGGATGTGGTAGGGGTGAGCGTGGATGTTGCAGGAGTGAGCGTGGATTTTGTATGAGAGCGTGGATGTTGAAGGGGTGAGTGTGGATGGTGTAAGGGTGAGCGTGGATGTTGGAGGAGTGAGCGTGGATGATGTAGGAGTGAGCGTAGATGGTGTAGGGGGTGAGCGTGGAGGTTGTAAAGGTGAGCATGGATGGTGTAGGAGTGAGCGTAGATGGTGTAGGAGTGAGCGTGGACATTGTAAAGGTGAGCGTGGACAGTGTAGCCGTGAGCGTAGACGTTGTAGGGGTGAACGTGGATGTTGTAGGGGTGAGCGTGGATGTTGTAGGCGTGAGGGTGGATGGTGTAGGGGTGAGCGTGGATGTTGTAGAAGTGAGCGTAGATGGTGTAGGAGTGAGGGTGGATGTTGTAGCGGTGAGCGTGGATGGTGTTGGGGTGAGGGTGGATGTTGTAGGGGTGAGCGTGGATGTTGTCGGGGTGAGGGTGGATGGTGTAGGGGTGAGTGTGGATGTTGTAGAGGTGAGCGTGCATGGTGTAGGGGTGAGCGTGGCTATTGTAGGGGTGAGCGTGGATGGTGTAGGGGTGAGCGTGGATGGTGTAGGGGTGAGCGTGGATGGTGTAGGGGTGAGCGTGGATGTTGTAGGGGTGAGCGTGGATGTTGCAGGAGTGAGCGTGCATGGTGTAGGGGTGAGCGTGGCTATTGTAGGGGTGAGCGTGGATGGTGTAGGGGTGAGCGTGGATGGTGTAGGGGTGAGCGTGGATGGTGTAGGGGTGAGCGTGGATGTTGGAGGAGTGAGCGTGGATGATGTAGGAGTGAGCGTAGATGGTGTAGGGGGTGAGCGTGGAGGTTGTAAAGGTGAGCATGGATGGTGTAGGAGTGAGCGTAGATGGTGTAGGAGTGAGCGTGGACATTGTAAAGGTGAGCGTGGACAGTGTAGCCGTGAGCGTAGACGTTGTAGGGGTGAACGTGGATGTTGTAGGGGTGAGCGTGGATGTTGTAGGCGTGAGGGTGGATGGTGTAGGGGTGAGCGTGGATGTTGTAGAAGTGAGCGTAGATGGTGTAGGAGTGAGGGTGGATGTTGTAGCGGTGAGCGTGGATGGTGTTGGGGTGAGGGTGGATGTTGTAGGGGTGAGCGTGGATGTTGTCGGGGTGAGGGTGGATGGTGTAGGGGTGAGTGTGGATGTTGTAGAGGTGAGCGTGCATGGTGTAGGGGTGAGCGTGGCTATTGTAGGGGTGAGCGTGGATGGTGTAGGGGTGAGCGTGGATGGTGTAGGGGTGAGCGTGGATGGTGTAGGGGTGAGAGTGGATGGTGTAGCGGTGAGAGTGGATGTTGTATGAGTGAGCATGCACGGTGTAGAGGTGAGTGTGGATGGTATAGGGGAAAGCATGGATGGTGTAGTGGTGAGCGTGGATGGTGTAGGGGTGAGAGTGGATGTGGTGGGGGTGAGCGTGGATGTGGTAGGGGTGAGCGTGGATGTTGCAGGAGTGAGCGTGGATTTTGTATGAGAGAGCGTGGATGTTGAAGGGGTGAGTGTGGATGGTGTAAGGGTGAGCGTGGATGTTGGAGGAGTGACCGTGGATGATGTAGGAGTGAGCGTAGATGGTGTAGGGGGTGAGCGTGGAGGTTGTAAAGGTGAGCATGGATGGTGTAGGAGTGAGCGTGGATGTTGTAGGGGTGAGAGTGAATGGGGTTGGGGTGGGCGTAGATGGTATTGGGGTGAGTGTAGATGGTGGCGAGGTGAGCGTTGATGTTGCAGGGGTGCGCGTGGATGTTGCAGGAGTGAGCGTGAATGTTGTAGGGGTGAGCGTGGATGGTGTAGGGGTGAGAGTGGATGTTGTAAAGGTGAGCATGGATGGTGTTGGGGTGAGAATGGATGTTGTATGAGTGAGCATGGACGGTGTAGAGGTGAGTGTGGATGGTATAGGGGAAAGCATGGATGGTGTAGTGGTGAGCGTGGATGGTATAGGGGTGAGAGTGGATGTGGTGGGGGTGAGCGTGGATGTGGTAGGGGTGAGCGTGGACAGTGTAGGGGTGAGCGTGGATGGTGTAGGAGTGAGCATGGATGGTGTAGGGGTGAGCGTGGATGGTGTAGGTGTGAGCGTGGATGGTGTAGGAGTGAGCGTGGACATTGTAAAGGTGAGCGTGGACAGTGTAGAGGTGAGCGTGGACGTTGTAGGGGTGAACGTGGATGTTGTAGGGGTGAGCATGGATGTTGTAGGCGTGAGGGTGGATGGTGTAGGGGTGAGCGTGGATGTTGTAGAAGTGAGCGTAGATGGTGTAGGAGTGAGGGTGGATGTTGTAGCGGTGAGCGTGGATGGTGTTGGGGTGAGGGTGGATGTTGTAGGGGTTGAGCGTGGATGTTGTCGGGGTGAGGGTGGATGGTGTAGGGGTGAGTGTGGATGTTGTAGAGGTGAGCGTGCATGGTGTAGGGGTGAGCTTGGATGGTGAAGGTGTGAGCGTGGCTGGTGAAGGTGTGAGTGTGGCTGGTGTAGGAGTGAGCGTGGATGTTGTAGGGGTGAGAGTGGATGTTGCAGGAGTGAGCGTAGATGGTGTAGGGGGTGAGCGTGGAGGTTGTAAAGGTGAGCGTGGAGGTTGTAAAGGTGAGCGTGGATGGTGTAGGAGTGAGCGTGGATGTTGTAGGGGTGAGAGTGGATGGGGTTGGGGTGGGCGTGGATGGTGTGGGGGGTGAGAGTGGATGGTGTAGCGGTGAGAGTGGATGGTGTCGGGGTGAGTATGGATGTTGGAGAGGTGAGCGTGGATGGTGTAGGGGTGAGCGTTGATGTTGTCGGGGTGAGGGTGGATGGTGTAGGGGTGAGTGTGGATGTTGTAGAGGTGAGCGTGGATGGTGTAGAGGTGAGCGTGGATGGTGTAGGGGTGAGTGTGGCTATTGTAGGGGTGAGCGTGGATGGTGCAGGGGTGAGCTTGGATGGTGAAGGTGTGAGCGTGGATGGTGTAGGAGTGAGCGTGGATGGTGCAGGGGTGAGCGTGGATGGTGTAGGGGTGAGCGTGGATGTTGTAGGGGTGAGAGTGGATGTTGCAGGAGTGAGCGTAGATGGTGTAGGGGGTGAGCGTGGAGGTTGTAAAGGTGAGCGTGGAGGTTGTAAAGGTGAGCGTGGATGGTGTAGGAGTGAGCGTGGATGTTGTAGGGGTGAGAGTGGATGGGGTTGGGTGTGGCCTGGAAGGTGTTGGGGTGAGAGTGGATGGTGTTGGGGTGAGAGTGGATGGTGTCGGGGTGAGAGTGGATGGTGTCGGGGTGAGTATGGATGTTGGAGAGGTGAGCGTGGATAGTGTAGGGGTGAGCGTGGATGTTGCAGGAGTGAGCGTGGATGTTGTAGGGGTGAGCGTGGATGGTGTAGAGGTGAGCGTGACTATTGTAGGGGTGAGCGTGACTATTGTAGGGGTGAGCGTGGATGGTGTAGGGGTGAGCGTGGATGTTGCAGGAGTGAGCGTGAGTGTTGTAGGAGAAAACGTGGATGGTGTAGGGGTGAGCGTGGATGGTGTAGGGGTGAGCATGGACGTTGTAAAGGTGAGCATGGATGATGTAGGCGTGAGCGTAGATGGTGTAGGGGGTGAGCGTGGAGGTTGTAAAGGTGAGCATGGATGGTGTAGGAGTGAGCGTGGATGTTGTAGGGGTGAGAGTGAATGGGGTTGGGGTGGGCGTGGATGGTGTTGGGGTGAGTGTGGATGTTGGCGGGGTGAGCGTTGATGTTGCAGGGGTGAGCGTGGATGTTGCAGGAGTGAGCGTGAATGTTGTAGGGGTGAGCGTGGATGGTGTAGGGGTGAGCGTGGATGGTGTAGGGGTGAGAGTGGATGTTGTAAAGGCGAGCGTGGATGGTGTAGCGGTGAGAGTGGATGTTGTATGAGTGAGCATGCACGGTGTAGAGGTGAGTGTGGATGGTATAGGGGAAAGCATGGATGGTGTAGTGGTGAGCGTGGATGGTGTAGGGGTGAAAGTGGATGTGGTGGGGGTGAGCGTGGATGTGGTAGGGGTGAGCGTGGATGATGTAGGGGTGAGCGTGGATGGTGTAAAGGTGAGCATGGATGATGTAGGAGTGAGCGTAGATGGTGTAGGGGGTGAGCGTGGAGGTTGTAAAGGTGAGCATGGATTGTGTAGGAGTGAGCGTGGATGTTGTAGGGGTGAGAGTGAATGGGGTTGGGGTGGGCGTGGATGGTGTTGGGGTGGGCGTGGATGGTGTTCGGGTGAGTGTGGATGTTGGCGAGGTGAGCGTTGATGTTGCAGGGGTGAGCGTGGATGTTGCAGGAGTGAGCGTGGATGATGTAGGGGTGAGCGTGGATGGTGTAGGGGTGAGAGTGGATGTTGTAAAGGTGAGCGTGGATGGTGTAGCGGTGAGAGTGGATGTGGTGGGGGTGAGCGTGGATGTGGTAGGGGTGAGCGTGGATGTTGCAGGAGTGACCGTGGATTTTGTATGAGAGCGTGGATGTTGAAGGGGTGAGTGTGGATGGTGTAAGGGTGAGCGTGGATGTTGGAGGAGTGAGCGTGGATGATGTAGGAGTGAGCGTAGATGGTGTAGGGGGTGAGCGTGGAGGTTGTAAAGGTGAGAATGGATGGTGTAGGAGTGAGCGTAGATGGTGTAGGGGGTGAGCGTGGAGGTTCTAAAGGTGAGCATGGATGGTGTAGGAGTGAGCGTGGATGTTGTAGGAGTGAGAGTGAATGGGGTTGGGGTGGGCGTGGATGGTGTTGGGGTGAGTGTAGATGTTGGCGAGTATTGAGTGTTGATGTTGCAGGGGTGCGCGTGGATGTTGCAGGAGTGAGCGTGAATGTTGTAGGGGTAAGCGTGGATGGTGTAGGGGTGAGAGTGGATGTTGTAAAGGTGAGCGTGGATGGTGTTGGGGTGAGAGTGGATGTTGTATGAGTGAGCATGGACGGTGTAGAGGTGAGTGTGGATGGTATAGGTGAAAGCATGGATGGTGTAGTGGTGAGCGTGGATGGTGTCGGGGTGAGAGTGGATGTGGTGGGGGTGAGCGTGGATGTGGTAGGGGTGAGCGTGGACAGTGTAGGGGTGAGCGTGGATGGTGTAGGAGTGAGCGTGGATGGTGTAGGGGTGAGCGTGGATGATGTAGGTGTGAGCGTGGATGGTGTAGGAGTGAGCGTGGACATTGTAAAGGTGAGCGTGGACAGTGTAGCCGTGAGCGTAGACGTTGTAGGGGTGAACGTGGATGTTGTAGGGGTGAGCGTGGATGTTGTCAGGGTGAGGGTGTATCGTGTAGGGGTGAGTGTGGATGTTGTAGAGGTGAGCGTGGATGGTGTAGGGGTGAGTGTGGCTATTGTAGGGGTGAGCGTGGATGGTGTAGGGGTGAGCGTGGAGGTTGTAAAGGTGAGCATGGATGGTGTAGGAGTGAGCGTGGATGTTGTAGGGGTGAGAGTGAATGGGGTAGGGGTGGGCGTGGATGGTGTTGGGGTGAGTGTGGATGTTGGCGGGGTGAGCGTTGATGTTGCAGGGGTGAGCGTGGATGTTGCAGGAGTGAGCGTGAATGTTGTAGGGGTGAGCGTGGATGGTGTAGGGGTGAGAGTGGATGTGGTGAGGGTGAGCGTGGATGTGGTAGGGGTGAGCGTGGATGTTGCAGGAGTGAGCGTGGATTTTGTATGAGAGCGTGGATGTTGAAGGGGTGAGTGTGGATGGTGTAAGGGTGAGCGTGGATGTTGGAGGAGTGAGCGTGGATGATGTAGGAGTGAGCGTAGATGGTGTAGGGGGTGAGCGTGGAGGTTGTAAAGGTGAGCATGGATGGTGTAGGAGTGAGCGTAGATGGTGTAGGAGTGAGCGTGGACATTGTAAAGGTGAGCGTGGACAGTGTAGCCGTGAGCGTAGACGTTGTAGGGGTGAACGTGGATGTTGTAGGGGTGAGCGTGGATGTTGTAGGCGTGAGGGTGGATGGTGTAGGGGTGAGCGTGGATGTTGTAGAAGTGAGCGTAGATGGTGTAGGAGTGAGGGTGGATGTTGTAGCGGTGAGCGTGGATGGTGTTGGGGTGAGGGTGGATGTTGTAGGGGTGAGCGTGGATGTTGTCGGGGTGAGGGTGGATGGTGTAGGGGTGAGTGTGGATGTTGTAGAGGTGAGCGTGCATGGTGTAGGGGTGAGCGTGGCTATTGTAGGGGTGAGCGTGGATGGTGTAGGGGTGAGCGTGGATGGTGTAGGGGTGAGCGTGGATGGTGTAGGGGTGAGCGTGGATGTTGTAGGGGTGAGCGTGGATGTTGCAGGAGTGAGCGTGCATGGTGTAGGGGTGAGCGTGGCTATTGTAGGGGTGAGCGTGGATGGTGTAGGGGTGAGCGTGGATGGTGTAGGGGTGAGCGTGGATGGTGTAGGGGTGAGCGTGGATGTTGGAGGAGTGAGCGTGGATGATGTAGGAGTGAGCGTAGATGGTGTAGGAGTGAGCGTGGACATTGTAAAGGTGAGCGTGGACAGTGTAGCCGTGAGCGTAGACGTTGTAGGGGTGAACGTGGATGTTGTAGGGGTGAGCGTGGATGTTGTAGAAGTGAGCGTAGATGGTGTAGGAGTGAGGGTGGATGTTGTAGCGGTGAGCGTGGATGGTGTTGGGGTGAGGGTGGATGTTGTAGGGGTGAGCGTGGATGTTGTCGGGGTGAGGGTGGATGGTGTAGGGGTGAGTGTGGATGTTGTAGAGGTGAGCGTGCATGGTGTAGGGGTGAGCGTGGCTATTGTAGGGGTGAGCGTGGATGGTGTAGGGGTGAGCGTGGATGGTGTAGGGGTGAGCGTGGATGGTGTAGGGGTGAGCGTGGATGTTGTAGGGGTGAGCGTGGATGTTGCAGGAGTGAGCGTAGATGGTGTAGGGGGTGAGCGTGGAGGTTGTAAAGGTGAGGGTGGAGGTTGTAAAGGTGAGCGTGGATGGTGTAGGAGTGAGCGTGGATGTTGCAGGGGTGAGAGTGGATGGGGTTGGGTGTGGCGTGGATGGTGTTGGGGTGAGAGTGGATGGTGTCAGGGTGAGAGTGGATAGTGTCGGGGTGAGAGTGGATGGTGTCGGGGTGAGTATGGATGTTGGAGAGGTGAGCGTGGATGGTGTAGGGGTGAGCGTGGATGGTGTAGGGGTGAGCGTGGATATTGCAGGAGTGAGCGTGCATGGTGTAGGGGTGAGCGTGGCTATTGTAGGGGTGAGCGTGGATGGTGTAGGGGTGAGCGTGGATGGTGTAGGGGTGAGCGTGGATGGTGTAGGGGTGAGCGTGGATGTTGGAGGAGTGAGCGTGGATGATGTAGGAGTGAGCGTAGATGGTGTAGGAGTGAGCGTGGACATTGTAAAGGTGAGCGTGGACAGTGTAGCCGTGAGCGTAGACGTTGTAGGGGTGAACGTGGATGTTGTAGGGGTGAGCGTGGATGTTGTAGGCGTGAGGGTGGATGGTGTAGGGGTGAGCGTGGATGTTGTAGAAGTGAGCGTAGATGGTGTAGGAGTGAGGGTGGATGTTGTAGCGGTGAGCGTGGATGGTGTTGGGGTGAGGGTGGATGTTGTAGGGGTGAGCGTGGATGTTGTCGGGGTGAGGGTGGATGGTGTAGGGGTGAGTGTGGATGTTGTAGAGGTGAGCGTGCATGGTGTAGGGGTGAGCGTGGCTATTGTAGGGGTGAGCGTGGATGGTGTAGGGGTGAGCGTGGATGGTGTAGGGGTGAGCGTGGATGGTGTAGGGGTGAGCGTGGATGTTGTAGGGGTGAGCGTGGATGTTGCAGGAGTGAGCGTAGATGGTGTAGGGGGTGAGCGTGGAGGTTGTAAAGGTGAGGGTGGAGGTTGTAAAGGTGAGCGTGGATGGTGTAGGAGTGAGCGTGGATGTTGCAGGGGTGAGAGTGGATGGGGTTGGGTGTGGCGTGGATGGTGTTGGGGTGAGAGTGGATGGTGTCAGGGTGAGAGTGGATAGTGTCGGGGTGAGAGTGGATGGTGTCGGGGTGAGTATGGATGTTGGAGAGGTGAGCGTGGATGGTGTAGGGGTGAGCGTGGATGGTGTAGGGGTGAGCGTGGATATTGCAGGAGTGAGCGTGGATGGTGTAGGGGTGAGTGTGGATGTTGTAAAGGTGAGCGTGGATGGTGTAGGGGTGAGAGTGGATGTTGTATGACTGAGCATGGATGGTGTAGATGTGTGGATGGTATAGGGGAAAGCGTGGATGGTGTAGTGGTGAGCGTGGATGGTGTAGGGGTGAGCGTGGATGTTGTAGGGGTGAGCGTGGATGGTGTAGGAGTGAGCGTGGACATTATAAAGGTGAGCGTGGACGGTGTAGCGGTGAGCGTGGACGTTGTAGGGGTGAACGTGGATGTTGTAGGGGTGAGCGTGGATGTTTTAGAGGTGAGCGTGGATGGTGTAGGGGTGAGCGTGGCTATTGTAGGGGTGAGCGTGGATGGTGTAGGGGTGAGCGTGGAGGTTGTAAAGGTGAGCATGGATGGTGTAGGAGTGAGCGTGGATGTTGTAGGGGTGAGAGTGAATGGGGTTGGGGTGGGCGTGGATGGTGTTGGGGTGAGTGTGGATGTTGGCGGGGTGAGCGTTGATGTTGCAGGGGTGAGCGTGGATGTTGCAGGAGTGAGCGTGAATGTTGTAGGGGTGAGCGTGGATGGTGTAGGGGTGAGAGTGGATGTGGTGAGGGTGAGCGTGGATGTGGTAGGGGTGAGCGTGGATGTTGCAGGAGTGAGCGTGGATTTTGTATGAGAGCGTGGATGTTGAAGGGGTGAGTGTGGATGGTGTAAGGGTGAGCGTGGATGTTGGAGGAGTGAGCGTGGATGATGTAGGAGTGAGCGTAGATGGTGTAGGGGGTGAGCGTGGAGGTTGTAAAGGTGAGCATGGATGGTGTAGGAGTGAGCGTAGATGGTGTAGGAGTGAGCGTGGACATTGTAAAGGTTAGCGTGGACAGTGTAGCCGTGAGCGTAGACGTTGTAGGGGTGAACGTGGATGTTGTAGGGGTGAGCGTGGATGTTGTAGGCGTGAGGGTGGATGGTGTAGGGGTGAGCGTGGATGTTGTAGAAGTGAGCGTAGATGGTGTAGGAGTGAGGGTGGATGTTGTAGCGGTGAGCGTGGATGGTGTTGTGGTGAGGGTGGATGTTGTAGGGGTGAGCGTGGATGTTGTCGGGGTGAGGGTGGATGGTGTAGGGGTGAGTGTGGATGTTGTAGAGGTGAGCGTGCATGGTGTAGGGGTGAGCGTGGCTATTGTAGGGGTGAGCGTGGATGGTGTAGGGGTGAGCGTGGATGGTGTAGGGGTGAGCGTGGATGGTGTAGGGGTGAGCGTGGATGTTGGAGGAGTGAGCGTGGATGATGTAGGAGTGAGCGTAGATGGTGTAGGGGGTGAGCGTGGAGGTTGTAAAGGTGAGCATGGATGGTGTAGGAGTGAGCGTAGATGGTGTAGGAGTGAGCGTGGACATTGTAAAGGTGAGCGTGGACAGTGTAGCCGTGAGCGTAGACGTTGTAGGGGTGAACGTGGATGTTGTAGGGGTGAGCGTGGATGTTGTAGGCGTGAGGGTGGATGGTGTAGGGGTGAGCGTGGATGTTGTAGAAGTGAGCGTAGATGGTGTAGGAATGAGGGTGGATGTTGTAGCGGTGAGCGTGGATGGTGTTGGGGTGAGGGTGGATGTTGTAGGGGTGAGCGTGGATGTTGTCGGGGTGAGGGTGGATGGTGTAGGGGTGAGTGTGGATGTTGTAGAGGTGAGCGTGCATGGTGTAGGGGTGAGCGTGGCTATTGTAGGGGTGAGCGTGGATGGTGTAGGGGTGAGCGTGGATGGTGTAGGGGTGAGCGTGGATGGTGTAGGGGTGAGCGTGGATGTTGTAGGGGTGAGCGTGGATGTTGCAGGAGTGAGCGTAGATGGTGTAGGGGGTGAGCGTGGAGGTTGTAAAGGTGAGGGTGGAGGTTGTAAAGGTGAGCGTGGATGGTGTAGGAGTGAGCGTGGATGTTGCAGGGGTGAGAGTGGATGGGGTTGGGTGTGGCGTGGATGGTGTTGGGGTGAGAGTGGATGGTGTCAGGGTGAGAGTGGATAGTGTCGGGGTGAGAGTGGATGGTGTCGGGGTGAGTATGGATGTTGGAGAGGTGAGCGTGGATGGTGTAGGGGTGAGCGTGGATATTGCAGGAGTGAGCGTGGATGGTGTAGGGGTGAGAGTGGATGTTGTAAAGGTGAGCGTGGATGGTGTAGGGGTGAGAGTGGATGTTGTATGACTGAGCATGGATGGTGTAGATGTGTGGATGGTATAGGGGAAAGCGTGGATGGTGTAGTGGTGAGCGTGGATGGTGTAGGGGTGAGCGTGGATGTTGTAGGGGTGAGCGTGGATGGTGTAGGAGTGAGCGTGGACATTATAAAGGTGAGCGTGGACGGTGTAGCGGTGAGCGTGGACGTTGTAGGGGTGAACGTGGATGTTGTAGGGGTGAGCGTGGATGTTGTCGGGGTGAGGGTGGATGGTGTAGGGGTGAGCGTGGATGTTGTAGAAGTGAGCGTAGATGGTGTAGGAGTGAGGGTGCATGTTGTAGCGGTGAGCGTGGATGGTGTTGGGGTGATGCTGGATGTTGTAGGGGTGAGCGTGGATGTTGTCAGGGTGAGGGTGTATGGTGTAGGGGTGAGTGTGGATGTTTTAGAGGTGAGCGTGGATGGTGTAGGGGTGAGCGTGGCTATTGTAGGGGTGAGCGTGGATGGTGTAGGGGTGAGCGTGGAGGTTGTAAAGGTGAGCATGGATGGTGTAGGAGTGAGCGTGGATGTTGTAGGGGTGAGAGTGAATGGGGTTGGGGTGGGCGTGGATGGTGTTGGGGTGAGTGTGGATGTTGGCGGGGTGAGCGTTGATGTTGCAGGGGTGAGCGTGGATGTTGCAGGAGTGAGCGTGAATGTTGTAGGGGTGAGCGTGGATGGTGTAGGGGTGAGAGTGGATGTGGTGAGGGTGAGCGTGGATGTGGTAGGGGTGAGCGTGGATGTTGCAGGAGTGAGCGTGGATTTTGTATGAGAGCGTGGATGTTGAAGGGGTGAGTGTGGATGGTGTAAGGGTGAGCGTGGATGTTGGAGGAGTGAGCGTGGATGATGTAGGAGTGAGCGTAGATGGTGTAGGGGGTGAGCGTGGAGGTTGTAAAGGTGAGCATGGATGGTGTAGGAGTGAGCGTAGATGGTGTAGGAGTGAGCGTGGACATTGTAAAGGTGAGCGTGGACAGTGTAGCCGTGAGCGTAGACGTTGTAGGGGTGAACGTGGATGTTGTAGGGGTGAGCGTGGATGTTGTAGGCGTGAGGGTGGATGGTGTAGGGGTGAGCGTGGATGTTGTAGAAGTGAGCGTAGATGGTGTAGGAGTGAGGGTGGATGTTGTAGCGGTGAGCGTGGATGGTGTTGTGGTGAGGGTGGATGTTGTAGGGGTGAGCGTGGATGTTGTCGGGGTGAGGGTGGATGGTGTAGGGGTGAGTGTGGATGTTGTAGAGGTGAGCGTGCATGGTGTAGGGGTGAGCGTGGCTATTGTAGGGGTGAGCGTGGATGGTGTAGGGGTGAGCGTGGATGGTGTAGGGGTGAGCGTGGATGGTGTAGGGGTGAGCGTGGATGTTGTAGGGGTGAGCGTGGATGTTGCAGGAGTGAGCGTAGATGGTGTAGGGGGTGAGCGTGGAGGTTGTAAAGGTGAGGGTGGAGGTTGTAAAGGTGAGCGTGGATGGTGTAGGAGTGAGCGTGGATGTTGCAGGGGTGAGAGTGGATGGGGTTGGGTGTGGCGTGGATGGTGTTGGGGTGAGAGTGGATGGTGTCAGGGTGAGAGTGGATAGTGTCGGGGTGAGAGTGGATGGTGTCGGGGTGAGTATGGATGTTGGAGAGGTGAGCGTGGATGGTGTAGGGGTGAGCGTGGATATTGCAGGAGTGAGCGTGGATGGTGTAGTGGTGAGAGTGGATGTTGTAAAGGTGAGCGTGGATGGTGTAGGGGTGAGAGTCGATGTTGTATGAGTGAGCATGGATGGTGTAGATGTGTGGATGGTATAGGGGAAAGCGTGGATGGTGTAGTGGTGAGCGCGGATGGTGTAGGGGTGAGCGTGGATGGTGTAGGAGTGAGCGTGGACATTATAAAGGTGAGCGTGGACGGTGTAGCGGTGAGCGTGGACGTTGTAGGGGTGAACGTGGATGTTGTAGGGGTGAGCGTGGATGTTGTCGGGGTGAGGGTGGATGGTGTAGGGGTGAGCGTGGATGTTGTAGAAGTGAGCGTAGATGGTGTAGGAGTGAGGGTGCATGTTGTAGCGGTGAGCGTGGATGGTGTTGGGGTGATGCTGGATGTTGTAGGGGTGAGCGTGGATGTTGTCAGGGTGAGGGTGTATGGTGTAGGGGTGAGTGTGGATGTTGTAGAGGTGAGCGTGGATGGTGTAGGGGTGAGCGTGGCTATTGTAGGGGTGAGCGTGGATGGTGTAGGGGTGAGCGTGGAGGTTGTAAAGGTGAGCATGGATGGTGTAGGAGTGAGCGTGGATGTTGTAGGGGTGAGAGTGAATGGGGTTGGGGTGGGCGTGGATGGTGTTGGGGTGAGTGTGGATGTTGGCGGGGTGAACGTTGATGTTGCAGGGGTGAGCGTGGATGTTGCAGGAGTGAGCGTGAATGTTGTAGGGGTGAGCGTGGATGGTGTAGGGGTGAGAGTGGATGTGGTGAGGGTGAGCGTGGATGTGGTAGGGGTGAGCGTGGATGTTGCAGGAGTGAGCGTGGATTTTGTATGAGAGCGTGGATGTTGAAGGGGTGAGTGTGGATGGTGTAAGGGTGAGCGTGGATGTTGGAGGAGTGAGCGTGGATGATGTAGGAGTGAGCGTAGATGGTGTAGGGGGTGAGCGTGGAGGTTGTAAAGGTGAGCATGGATGGTGTAGGAGTGAGCGTAGATGGTGTAGGGAGTGAGCGTGGAGGTTCTAAAGGTGAGCATGGATGGTGTAGGAGTGAGCGTGGATGTTGTAGGAGTGAGAGTGAATGGGGTTGGGGTGGGCGTGGATGGTGTTGGGGTGAGTGTAGATGTTGGCGAGGTGAGCGTTGATGTTGCAGGGGTGCGCATGGATGTTGCAGGAGTGAGCGTGAATGTTGTAGGGGTGAGCGTGGATGGTGTAGGGGTGAGAGTGGATGTTGTAAAGGTGAGCGTGGATGGTGTTGGGGTGAGAGAGGATGTTGTATGAGTGAGCATGGACGGTGTAGAGGTGAGTGCGGATGGTATAGGTGAAAGCATGGATGGTGTAGTGGTGAGCGTGGATGGTGTAGGGGTGAGAGTGGATGTGGTGGGGGTGAGCGTGGATGTGGTAGGGGTGAGCGTGGACAGTGTAGGGGTGAGCGTGGATGGTGTAGGAGTGAGCGTGGATGGTGTAGGGGTGAGCGTGGATGGTGTAGGTGTGAGCGTGGATGGTGTAGGAGTGGGCGTGGACATTGTAAAGGTGAGCGTGGACAGTGTAGCGGTGAGCGTGGACGTTGTAGGGAAGAACGTGGATGTTGTAGGGGTGAGCGTGGATGTTGTAGGCGTGAGGGTGGATGGTGTAGGGGTGAGCGTGGATGTTGTAGAAGTGAGCGTAGATGGTGTAGGAGTGAGGGTGGATGTTGTAGCGGTGAGCGTGGATGGTGTTGGGGTGAGGGTGGATGTTGTAGGGGTGAGCGTGGATGTTGTCGGGGTGAGGGTGGATGGTGTAGGGGTGAGTGTGGATGTTGTAGAGGTGAGCGTGCATGGTGTAGGGGTGAGCGTGGATGGTGTAGGGGTGAGCATCGATGGTGTAGGGGTGAGCGTGGATGGTGTAGGGGTGAGCGTGGATGGTGTAGGGGTGAGCGTGGATGTTGTAGGGGTGAGCGTGGATGTTGCAGGAGTGAGCGTAGATGGTGTAGGGGGTGAGCTTGGAAGTTGTATAGGTGAGCGTGGAGGTTGTAAAGGTGAGCGTGGATGGTGTAGGAGTGAGCGTGGATGTTGCAGGGGTGAGAGTGGATGGGGTTGGGTGTGGCGTGGATGGTGTTGGGGTGAGAGTGGATGGTGTCGGGGTGAGAGTGGATAGTGTCGGGGTGAGAGTGGATGGTGTCGGGGTGAGTATGGATGTTGGAGAGGTGAGCGTGGATGGTGTAGGGGTGAGCGTGGATATTGCAGGAGTGAGCGTGGATGGTGTAGGGGTGAGAGTGGATGTTGTAAAGGTGAGCGTGGATGGTGTAGGGGTGAGAGTGGATGTTGTATGAGTGAGCATGGATGGTGTAGATGTGTGGATGGTATAGGGGAAAGCGTGGATGGTGTAGTGGTGAGCGCGGATGGTGTAGGGGTGAGCGTGGATGGTGTAGGGGTGAGCGTGGATGGTGTAGGAGTGAGCGTGGACATTATAAAGGTGAGCGTGGACGGTGTAGCGGTGAGCGTGGACGTTGTAGGGGTGAACGTGGATGTTGTAGGGGTGAGCGTGGATGTTGTCGGGGTGAGGGTGGATGGTGTAGGGGTGAGCGTGGATGTTGTAGAAGTGAGCGTAGATGGTGTAGGAGTGAGGGTGCATGTTGTAGCGGTGAGCGTGGATGGTGTTGGGGTGATGCTGGATGTTGTAGGGGTGAGCGTGGATGTTGTCAGGGTGAGGGTGTATGGTGTAGGGGTGAGTGTGGATGTTGTAGAGGTGAGCGTGGATGGTGTAGGGGTGAGCGTGGCTATTGTAGGGGTGAGCGTGGATGGTGTAGGGGTGAGCGTGGAGGTTGCAAAGGTGAGCATGGATGGTGTAGGAGTGAGCGTGGATGTTGTAGGGGTGAGAGTGAATGGGGTTGGGGTGGGCGTGGATGGTGTTGGGGTGAGTGTGGATGTTGGCGGGGTGAGCGTTGATGTTGCAGGGGTGAGCGTGGATGTTGAAGGAGTGAGCGTGAATGTTGTAGGGGTGAGCGTGGATGGTGTAGGGGTGAGAGTGGATGTGGTGAGGGTGAGCGTGGATGTGGTAGGGGTGAGCGTGGATGTTGCAGGAGTGAGCGTGGATTTTGTATGAGAGCGTGGATGTTGAAGGGGTGAGTGTGGATGGTGTAAGGGTGAGCGTGGATGTTGGAGGAGTGAGCGTGGATGATGTAGGAGTGAGCGTAGATGGTGTAGGGGGTGAGCGTGGAGGTTGTAAAGGTGAGCATGGATGGTGTAGGAGTGAGCGTAGATGGTGTAGGGGGTGAGCGTGGAGGTTCTAAAGGTGAGCATGGATGGTGTAGGAGTGAGCGTGGATGTTGTAGGAGTGAGAGTGAATGGGGTTGGGGTGGGCGTGGATGGTGTTGGGGTGAGTGTAGATGTTGGCGAGGTGAGCGTTGATGTTGCAGGGGTGCGCGTGGATGTTGCAGGAGTGAGCGTGAATGTTGTAGGGGTGAGCGTGGATGGTGTAGGGGTGAGAGTGGATGTTGTAAAGGTGAGCGTGGATGGTGTTGGGGTGAGAGTGGATGTTGTATGAGTGAGCATGGACGGTGTAGAGGTGAGTGTGGATGGTATAGGTGAAAGCATGGATGGTGTAGTGGTGAGCGTGGATGGTGTAGGGGTGAGAGTGGATGTGGTGGGGGTGAGCGTGGATGTGGTAGGGGTGAGCGTGGACAGTGTAGGGGTGAGCGTGGATGGTGTAGGAGTGAGCGTGGATGGTGTAGGGGTGAGCGTGGATGGTGTAGGTGTGAGCGTGGATGGTGTAGGAGTGAGCGTGGACATTGTAAAGGTGAGCGTGGACAGTGTAGCGGTGAGCGTGGACGTTGTAGGGGTGAACGTGGATGTTGTAGGGGTGAGCGTGGATGTTGTAGGCGTGAGGGTGGATGGTGTAGGGGTGAGCGTGGATGTTGTAGAAGTGAGCGTAGATGGTGTAGGAGTGAGGGTGGATGTTGTAGCGGTGAGCGTGGATGGTGTTGGGGTGAGGGTGGATGTTGTAGGGGTGAGCGGGGATGTTGTCGGGGTGAGGGTGGATGGTGTAGGGGTGAGTGTGGATGTTGTAGAGGTGAGCGTGCATGGTGTAGGGGTGAGCGTGGCTATTGTAGGGGTGAGCGTGGATGGTGTAGGGGTGAGCGTCGATGGTGTAGGGGTGAGCGTGGATGGTGTAGGGGTGAGCGTGGATGGTGTAGGGGTGAGCGTGGATGTTGTAGGGGTGAGCGTGGATGTTGCAGGAGTGAGCGTAGATGGTGTAGGGGGTGAGCGTGGAGGTTGTAAAGGTGAGCGTGGAGGTTGTAAAGGTGAGCGTGGATGGTGTAGGAGTGAGCGTGGATGTTGCAGGGGTGAGAGTGGATGGGGTTGGGTGTGGCGTGGATGGTGTTGGGGTGAGAGTGGATGGTGTCGGGGTGAGAGTGGATAGTGTCGGGGTGAGAGTGGATGATGTCGGGGTGAGTATGGATGTTGGAGAGGTGAGCGTGGATGGTGTAGGGGTGAGCGTGGATATTGCAGGAGTGAGCGTGGATGGTGTAGGGGTGAGAGTGGATGTTGTATGAGTGAGCATGGATGGTGTAGATGTGTGGATGGTATAGGGGAAAGCGTGGATGGTGTAGTGGTGAGCGCAGATGGTGTAGGGGTGAGCGTGGATGGTGTAGGGGTGAGCGTGGATGGTGTAGGAGTGAGCGTGGACATTATAAAGGTGAGCGTGGACGGTGTAGCGGTGAGCGTGGACGTTGTAGGGGTGAACGTGGATGTTGTAGGGGTGAGCGTGGATGTTGTCGGGGTGAGGGTGGATGGTGTAGGGGTGAGCGTGGATGTTATAGAAGTGAGCGTAGATGGTGTAGGAGTGAGGTGCATGTTGTAGCGGTGAGCGTGGATGGTGTTGGGGTGATGGTGGATGCTGTAGGGGTGAGCGTGGATGTTGTCAGGGTGAGGGTGTATGGTGTAGGGGTGAGTGTGGATGTTGTAGAGGTGAGCGTGGATGGTGTAGGGGTGAGCGTGGCTATTGTAGGGGTGAGCGTGGATGGTGTAGGGGTGAGCGTGGAGGTTGTAAAGGTGAGCATGGATGGTGTAGGAGTGAGCGTGGATGTTGTAGGGGTGAGAGTGAATGGGGTTGGGGTGGGCGTGGATGGTGTTGGGGTGAGTGTGGATGTTGGCGGGGTGAGCGTTGATGTTGCAGGGGTGAGCGTGGATGTTGCAGGAGTGAGCGTGAATGTCGTAGGGGTGAGCGTGGATGGTGTAGGGGTGAGAGTGGATGTTGTATGAGTGAGCATGGACGGTGTAGAGGTGAGTGTGGATGGTATAGGTGAAAGCATGGATGGTGTAGTGGTGAGCGTGGATGGTGTAGGGGTGAGAGTGGATGTGGTGGGGGTGAGCGTGGATGTGGTAGGGGTGAGCGTGGACAGTGTAGGGGTGAGCGTGGATGGTGTAGGAGTGAGCGTGGATGGTGTAGGGGTGAGCGTGGATGGTGTAGGTGTGAGCGTGGATGGTGTAGGAGTGAGCGTGGACATTGTAAAGGTGAGCGTGGACAGTGTAGCCGTGAGCGTAGACGTTGTAGGGGTGAACGTGGATGTTGTAGGGGTGAGCGTGGATGTTGTAGGCGTGAGGGTGGATGGTGTAGGGGTGAGCGTGGATGTTGTAAAAGTGAGCGTAGATGGTGTAGGAGTGAGGGTGGATGTTGTATCGGTGAGCGTGGATGGTGTTGGGGTGAGGGTGGATGTTGTAGGGGTGAGCGTGGATGTTGTCGGGGTGAGGGTGGATGGTGTAGGGGTGAGTGTGGATGTTGTAGAGGTGAGCGTGCATGGTGTAGGGGTGAGCGTGGCTATTGTAGGGGTGAGCGTGGATGGTGTAGGGGTGAGCGTGGATGGTGTAGGTGAGCGTGGATGGTGTAGGGGTGAGCGTGGATGGTGTAGGGGTGAGCGTGGATGTTGTAGGGGTGAGCGTGGATGTTGCAGGAGTGAGCGTAGATGGTGTAGGGGGTGAGCGTGGAGGTTGTAAAGGTGAGGGTGGAGGTTGTAAAGGTGAGCGTGGATGGTGTAGGAGTGAGCGTGGATGTTGCAGGGGTGAGAGTGGATGGGGTTGGGTGTGGCGTGGATGGTGTTGGGGTGAGAGTGGATGGTGTCGGGGTGAGAGTGGATAGTGTCGGGGTGAGAGTGGATGGTGTCGGGGTGAGTATGGATGTTGGAGAGGTGAGCGTGGATGGTGTAGGGGTGAGCGTGGATATTGCAGGAGTGAGCGTGGATGGTGTAGGGGTGAGAGTGGATGTTGTAAAGGTGAGCGTGGATGGTGTAGGGGTGAGAGTGGATGTTGTATGAGTGAGCATGGATGGTGTAGATGTGTGGATGGTATAGGGGAAAGCGTGGATGGTGTAGTGGTGAGCGTGGATGGTGTAGGGGTGAGCGTGGATGGTGTAGGGGTGAGCGTGGATGGTGTAGGAGTGAGCGTGGACATTATAAAGGTGAGCGTGGATGGTGTAGCGGTGAGCGTGGACGTTGTAGGGGTGAACGTGGATGTTGTAGGGGTGAGCGTGGATGTTGTCGGGGTGAGGGTGGATGGTGTAGGGGTGAGCGTGGATGTTGTAGGGGTGAGCGTGGATGGTGTAGGTGTGAGCGTGGATGGTGTAGGAGTGAGCATGGACATTGTAAAGGTGAGCGTGGACAGTGTAGCCGTGAGCGTAGACGTTGTAGGGGTGAACGTGGATGTTGTAGGGGTGAGCGTGGATGTTGTAGGCGTGAGGGTGGATGGTGTAGGGGTGAGCGTGGATGTTGTAGAGGTGAGCGTGCATGGTGTAGGGGTGAGCGTGGCTATTGTAGGGGTGAGCGTGGATGGTGTAGGGGTGAGCGTCGATGGTGTAGGGGTGAGCGTGGATGGTGTAGGGGTGAGCGTGGATGGTGTAGGGGTGAGCGTGGATGTTGTAGGGGTGAGCGTGGATGTTGCAGGAGTGAGCGTAGATGGTGTAGGGGGTGAGCGTGGAGGTTGTAAAGGTGAGCGTGGAGGTTGTAAAGGTGAGCGTGGATGGTGTAGGAGTGAGCGTGGATGTTGCAGGGGTGAGCGTGGATGGGGTTGGGTGTGGCGTGGATGGTGTTGGGGTGAGAGTGGATGGTGTCGGGGTGAGAGTGGATAGTGTCGGGGTGAGAGTGGATGGTGTCGGGGTGAGTATGGATGTTGGAGAGGTGAGCGTGGATGGTGTAGGGGTGAGCGTGGATATTGCAGGAGTGAGCGTGGATGGTGTAGGGGTGAGAGTGGATGTTGTATGAGTGAGCATGGATGGTGTAGATGTGTGGATGGTATAGGGGAAAGCGTGGATGGTGTAGTGCTGAGCGCGGATGGTGTAGGGGTGAGCGTGGATGGTGTAGGGGTGAGCGTGGATGGTGTAGGAGTGAGCGTGGACATTATAAAGGTGAGCGTGGACGGTGTAGCGGTGAGCGTGGACGTTGTAGGGGTGAACGTGGATGTTGTAGGGGTGAGCGTGGATGTTGTCGGGGTGAGGGTGGATGGTGTAGGGGTGAGCGTGGATGTTGTAGAAGTGAGCGTAGATGGTGTAGGAGTGAGGGTGCATGTTGTAGCGGTGAGCGTGGATGGTGTTGGGGTGATGGTGGATGCTGTAGGGGTGAGCGTGGATGTTGTCAGGGTGAGGGTGTATGGTGTAGGGGTGAGTGTGGATGTTGTAGAGGTGAGCGTGGATGGTGTAGGGGTGAGCGTGGCTATTGTAGGGGTGAGCGTGGATGGTGTAGGGGTGAGCGTGGAGGTTGTAAAGGTGAGCATGGATGGTGTAGGAGTGAGCGTGGATGTTGTAGGGGTGAGAGTGAATGGGGTTGGGGTGGGCGTGGATGGTGTTGGGGTGAGTGTGGATGTTGGCGGGGTGAGCGTTGATGTTGCAGGGGTGAGCGTGGATGTTGCAGGAGTGAGCGTGAATGTTGTAGGGGTGAGCGTGGATGGTGTAGGGGTGAGAGTGGATGTTGTATGAGTGAGCATGGACGGTGTAGAGGTGAGTGTGGATGGTATAGGTGAAAGCATGGATTGTGTAGTGGTGAGCGTGGATGGTGTAGGGGTGAGAGTGGATGTGGTGGGGGTGAGCGTGGATGTGGTAGGGGTGAGCGTGGACAGTGTAGGGGTGAGCGTGGATGGTGTAGGAGTGAGCGTGGATGGTGTAGGGGTGAGCGTGGATGGTGTAGGTGTGAGCGTGGATGGTGTAGGAGTGAGCGTGGACATTGTAAAGGTGAGCGTGGACAGTGTAGCCGTGAGCGTAGACGTTGTAGGGGTGAACGTGGATGTTGTAGGGGTGAGCGTGGATGTTGTAGGCGTGAGGGTGGATGGTGTAGGGGTGAGCGTGGATGTTGTAAAAGTGAGCGTAGATGGTGTAGGAGTGAGGGTGGATGTTGTATCGGTGAGCGTGGATGGTGTTGGGGTGAGGGTGGATGTTGTAGGGGTGAGCGTGGATGTTGTCGGGGTGAGGGTGGATGGTGTAGGGGTGAGTGTGGATGTTGTAGAGGTGAGCGTGCATGGTGTAGGGGTGAGCGTGGCTATTGTAGGGGTGAGCGTGGATGGTGTAGGGGTGAGCGTGGATGGTGTAGGTGAGCGTGGATGGTGTAGGGGTGAGCGTGGATGGTGTAGGGGTGAGCGTGGATGTTGTAGGGGTGAGCGTGGATGTTGCAGGAGTGAGCGTAGATGGTGTAGGGGGTGAGCGTGGAGGTTGTAAAGGTGAGGGTGGAGGTTGTAAAGGTGAGCGTGGATGGTGTAGGAGTGAGCGTGGATGTTGCAGGGGTGAGAGTGGATGGGGTTGGGTGTGGCGTGGATGGTGTTGGGGTGAGAGTGGATGGTGTCGGGGTGAGAGTGGATAGTGTCGGGGTGAGAGTGGATGGTGTCGGGGTGAGTATGGATGTTGGAGAGGTGAGCGTGGATGGTGTAGGGGTGAGCGTGGATATTGCAGGAGTGAGCGTGGATGGTGTAGGGGTGAGAGTGGATGTTGTAAAGGTGAGCGTGGATGGTGTAGGGGTGAGAGTGGATGTTGTATGAGTGAGCATGGATGGTGTAGATGTGTGGATGGTATAGGGGAAAGCGTGGATGGTGTAGTGGTGAGCGTGGATGGTGTAGGGGTGAGCGTGGATGGTGTAGGGGTGAGCGTGGATGGTGTAGGAGTGAGCGTGGACATTATAAAGGTGAGCGTGGATGGTGTAGCGGTGAGCGTGGACGTTGTAGGGGTGAACGTGGATGTTGTAGGGGTGAGCGTGGATGTTGTCGGGGTGAGGGTGGATGGTGTAGGGGTGAGCGTGGATGTTGTAGGGGTGAGCGTGGATGGTGTAGGTGTGAGCGTGGATGGTGTAGGAGTGAGCATGGACATTGTAAAGGTGAGCGTGGACAGTGTAGCCGTGAGCGTAGACGTTGTAGGGGTGAACGTGGATGTTGTAGGGGTGAGCGTGGATGTTGTAGGCGTGAGGGTGGATGGTGTAGGGGTGAGCGTGGATGTTGTAGAGGTGAGCGTGCATGGTGTAGGGGTGAGCGTGGCTATTGTAGGGGTGAGCGTGGATGGTGTAGGGGTGAGCGTCGATGGTGTAGGGGTGAGCGTGGATGGTGTAGGGGTGAGCGTGGATGGTGTAGGGGTGAGCGTGGATGTTGTAGGGGTGAGCGTGGATGTTGCAGGAGTGAGCGTAGATGGTGTAGGGGGTGAGCGTGGAGGTTGTAAAGGTGAGCGTGGAGGTTGTAAAGGTGAGCGTGGATGGTGTAGGAGTGAGCGTGGATGTTGCAGGGGTGAGCGTGGATGGGGTTGGGTGTGGCGTGGATGGTGTTGGGGTGAGAGTGGATGGTGTCGGGGTGAGAGTGGATAGTGTCGGGGTGAGAGTGGATGGTGTCGGGGTGAGTATGGATGTTGGAGAGGTGAGCGTGGATGGTGTAGGGGTGAGCGTGGATATTGCAGGAGTGAGCGTGGATGGTGTAGGGGTGAGAGTGGATGTTGTATGAGTGAGCATGGATGGTGTAGATGTGTGGATGGTATAGGGGAAAGCGTGGATGGTGTAGTGGTGAGCGCGGATGGTGTAGGGGTGAGCGTAGATGGTGTAGGGGGTGAGCGTGGAGGTTGTAAAGGTGAGCGTGGAGGTTGTAAAGGTGAGCGTGGATGGTGTAGGAGTGAGCGTGGATGTTGCAGGGGTGAGCGTGGATGGGGTTGGGTGTGGCGTGGATGGTGTTGGGGTGAGAGTGGATGGTGTCGGGGTGAGAGTGGATAGTGTCGGGGTGAGAGTGGATGGTGTCGGGGTGAGTATGGATGTTGGAGAGGTGAGCGTGGATGGTGTAGGGGTGAGCGTGGATATTGCAGGAGTGAGCGTGGATGGTGTAGGGGTGAGAGTGGATGTTGTAAAGGTGAGCGTGGATGGTGTAGGGGTGAGAGTGGATGTTGTATGAGTGAGCATGGATGGTGTAGATGTGTGGATGGTATAGGGGAAAGCGTGGATGGTGTAGTGGTGAGCGTGGATGGTGTAGGGGTGAGCGTGGATGGTGTAGGGGTGAGCGTGGATGGTGTAGGAGTGAGCGTGGACATTATAAAGGTGAGCGTGGACGGTGTAGCGGTGAGCGTGGACGTTGTAGGGGTGAACGTGGATGTTGTAGGGGTGAGCGTGGATGTTGTCGGGGTGAGGGTGGATGGTGTAGGGGTGAGCGTGGATGTTGTAGGGGTGAGCGTGGATGGTGTAGGTGTGAGCGTGGATGGTGTAGGAGTGAGCGTGGACATTGTAAAGGTGAGCGTGGACAGTGTAGCCGTGAGCGTAGACGTTGTAGGGGTGAACGTGGATGTTGTAGGGGTGAGCGTGGATGTTGTAGGCGTGAGGGTGGATGGTGTAGGGGTGAGCGTGGATGTTGTAGAAGTGAGCGTAGATGGTGTAGGAGTGAGGGTGGATGTTGTAGCGGTGAGCGTGGATGGTGTTGGGGTGAGGGTGGATGTTGTAGGGGTGAGCGTGGATGTTGTCGGGGTGAGGGTGGATGGTGTAGGGGTGAGTGTGGATGTTGTAGAGGTGAGCGTGCATGGTGTAGGGGTGAGCGTGGCTATTGTAGGGGTGAGCGTGGATGGTGTAGGGGTGAGCGTGGATGGTGTAGGGGTGAGCGTGGATGGTGTAGGGGTGAGCGTGGATGGTGTAGGGGTGAGCGTGGATGTTGTAGGGGTGAGCGTGGATGTTGCAGGAGTGAGCGTAGATGGTGTAGGGGGTGAGCGTGGAGGTTGTAAAGGTGAGGGTGGAGGTTGTAAAGGTGAGCGTGGATGGTGTAGGAGTGAGCGTGGATGTTGCAGGGGTGAGAGTGGATAGAGTTGGGTGTGGCGTGGATGGTGTTGGGGTGAGAGTGGATGGTGTCGGGGTGAGAGTGGATAGTGTCGGGGTGAGAGTGGATGGTGTCGAGGTGAGTATGGATGTTGGAGAGATGAGCGTGGATGGTATAGGGGAAAGCGTGGATGGTGTAGTGGTGAGCGTGGATGGTGTAGGGGTGAGCGTGGATGGTGTAGGGGTGAGCGTGGATGGTGTAGGAGTGAGCGTGGACATTATAAAGGTGAGCGTGGACGGTGTAGCGGTGAGCGTGGACGTTGTAGGGGTGAACGTGGATGTTGTAGGGGTGAGCGTGGATGTTGTCGGGGTGAGGGTGGATGGTGTAGGGGTGAGTGTGGATGTTGTAGAGGTGAGCGTGCATGGTGTAGGGGTGAGCGTGGCTATTGTAGGGGTGAGCGTGGATGGTGTAGGGGTGAGCGTGGATGGTGTAGGGGTGAGCGTGGATGGTGTAGGGGTGAGCGTGGATGGTGTAGGGGTGAGCGTGGATGTTGTAGGGGTGAGCGTGGATGTTGCAGGAGTGAGCGTAGATGGTGTAGGGGGTGAGCGTGGAGGTTGTAAAGGTGAGGGTGGAGGTTGTAAAGGTGAGCGTGGATGGTGTAGGAGTGAGCGTGGATGTTGCAGGGGTGAGAGTGGATAGAGTTGGGTGTGGCGTGGATGGTGTTGGGGTGAGAGTGGATGGTGTCGGGGTGAGAGTGGATAGTGTCGGGGTGAGAGTGGATGGTGTCGAGGTGAGTATGGATGTTGGAGAGATGAGCGTGGATGGTATAGGGGAAAGCGTGGATGGTGTAGTGGTGAGCGTGGATGGTGTAGGGGTGAGCGTGGATGGTGTAGGGGTGAGCGTGGATGGTGTAGGAGTGAGCGTGGACATTATAAAGGTGAGCGTGGACGGTGTAGGGGTGAGAGTGGATGTTGTAAAGGTGAGCGTGGATGGTGTAGGGGTGAGAGTGGATGTTGTATGAGTGAGCATGGATGGTGTAGATGTGTGGATGGTATAGGGGAAAGCGTGGATGGTGTAGTGGTGAGCGTGGATGGTGTAGGGGTGAGCGTGGATGGTGTAGGGGTGAGCGTGGATATTGCAGGAGTGAGCGTGGATGGTGTAGGGGTGAGAGTGGATGTTGTAAAGGTGAGCGTGGATGGTGTAGGGGTGAGAGTGGATGTTGTATGAGTGAGCATGGATGGTGTAGATGTGTGGATGGTATAGGGGAAAGCGTGGATGGTGTAGTGGTGAGCGTGGATGGTGTAGGGGTGAGCGTGGATGGTGTAGGGGTGAGCGTGGATGGTGTAGGAGTGAGCGTGGACATTATAAAGGTGAGCGTGGACGGTGTAGCGGTGAGCGTGGACGTTGTAGGGGTGAACGTGGATGTTGTAGGGGTGAGCGTGGATGTTGTCGGGGTGAGGGTGGATGGTGTAGGGGTGAGCGTGGATGTTGTAGGGGTGAGCGTGGATGGTGTAGGTGTGAGCGTGGATGGTGTAGGAGTGAGCGTGGACATTGTAAAGGTGAGCGTGGACAGTGTAGCCGTGAGCGTAGACGTTGTAGGGGTGAACGTGGATGTTGTAGGGGTGAGCGTGGATGTTGTAGGCGTGAGGGTGGATGGTGTAGGGGTGAGCGTGGATGTTGTAGAAGTGAGCGTAGATGGTGTAGGAGTGAGGGTGGATGTTGTAGCGGTGAGCGTGGATGGTGTTGGGGTGAGGGTGGATGTTGTAGGGGTGAGCGTGGATGTTGTCGGGGTGAGGGTGGATGGTGTAGGGGTGAGTGTGGATGTTGTAGAGGTGAGCGTGCATGGTGTAGGGGTGAGCGTGGCTATTGTAGGGGTGAGCGTGGATGGTGTAGGGGTGAGCGTGGATGGTGTAGGGGTGAGCGTGGATGGTGTAGGGGTGAGCGTGGATGGTGTAGGGGTGAGCGTGGATGTTGTAGGGGTGAGCGTGGATGTTGCAGGAGTGAGCGTAGATGGTGTAGGGGGTGAGCGTGGAGGTTGTAAAGGTGAGGGTGGAGGTTGTAAAGGTGAGCGTGGATGGTGTAGGAGTGAGCGTGGATGTTGCAGGGGTGAGAGTGGATAGAGTTGGGTGTGGCGTGGATGGTGTTGGGGTGAGAGTGGATGGTGTCGGGGTGAGAGTGGATAGTGTCGGGGTGAGAGTGGATGGTGTCGAGGTGAGTATGGATGTTGGAGAGATGAGCGTGGATGGTATAGGGGAAAGCGTGGATGGTGTAGTGGTGAGCGTGGATGGTGTAGGGGTGAGCGTGGATGGTGTAGGGGTGAGCGTGGATGGTGTAGGAGTGAGCGTGGACATTATAAAGGTGAGCGTGGACGGTGTAGCGGTGAGCGTGGACGTTGTAGGGGTGAACGTGGATGTTGTAGGGGTGAGCGTGGATGTTGTCGGGGTGAGGGTGGATGGTGTAGGGGTGAGTGTGGATGTTGTAGAGGTGAGCGTGCATGGTGTAGGGGTGAGCGTGGCTATTGTAGGGGTGAGCGTGGATGGTGTAGGGGTGAGCGTGGATGGTGTAGGGGTGAGCGTGGATGGTGTAGGGGTGAGCGTGGATGGTGTAGGGGTGAGCGTGGATGTTGTAGGGGTGAGCGTGGATGTTGCAGGAGTGAGCGTAGATGGTGTAGGGGGTGAGCGTGGAGGTTGTAAAGGTGAGGGTGGAGGTTGTAAAGGTGAGCGTGGATGGTGTAGGAGTGAGCGTGGATGTTGCAGGGGTGAGAGTGGATAGAGTTGGGTGTGGCGTGGATGGTGTTGGGGTGAGAGTGGATGGTGTCGGGGTGAGAGTGGATAGTGTCGGGGTGAGAGTGGATGGTGTCGAGGTGAGTATGGATGTTGGAGAGATGAGCGTGGATGGTATAGGGGAAAGCGTGGATGGTGTAGTGGTGAGCGTGGATGGTGTAGGGGTGAGCGTGGATGGTGTAGGGGTGAGCGTGGATGGTGTAGGAGTGAGCGTGGACATTATAAAGGTGAGCGTGGACGGTGTAGGGGTGAGAGTGGATGTTGTAAAGGTGAGCGTGGATGGTGTAGGGGTGAGAGTGGATGTTGTATGAGTGAGCATGGATGGTGTAGATGTGTGGATGGTATAGGGGAAAGCGTGGATGGTGTAGTGGTGAGCGTGGATGGTGTAGGGGTGAGCGTGGATGGTGTAGGGGTGAGCGTGGATATTGCAGGAGTGAGCGTGGATGGTGTAGGGGTGAGAGTGGATGTTGTAAAGGTGAGCGTGGATGGTGTAGGGGTGAGAGTGGATGTTGTATGAGTGAGCATGGATGGTGTAGATGTGTGGATGGTATAGGGGAAAGCGTGGATGGTGTAGTGGTGAGCGTGGATGGTGTAGGGGTGAGCGTGGATGGTGTAGGGGTGAGCGTGGATGGTGTAGGAGTGAGCGTGGACATTATAAAGGTGAGCGTGGACGGTGTAGCGGTGAGCGTGGACGTTGTAGGGGTGAACGTGGATGTTGTAGGGGTGAGCGTGGATGTTGTCGGGGTGAGGGTGGATGGTGTAGGGGTGAGCGTGGATGTTGTAGGGGTGAGCGTGGATGGTGTAGGTGTGAGCGTGGATGGTGTAGGAGTGAGCGTGGACATTGTAAAGGTGAGCGTGGACAGTGTAGCCGTGAGCGTAGACGTTGTAGGGGTGAACGTGGATGTTGTAGGGGTGAGCGTGGATGTTGTAGGCGTGAGGGTGGATGGTGTAGGGGTGAGCGTGGATGTTGTAGAAGTGAGCGTAGATGGTGTAGGAGTGAGGGTGGATGTTGTAGCGGTGAGCGTGGATGGTGTTGGGGTGAGGGTGGATGTTGTAGGGGTGAGCGTGGATGTTGTCGGGGTGAGGGTGGATGGTGTAGGGGTGAGTGTGGATGTTGTAGAGGTGAGCGTGCATGGTGTAGGGGTGAGCGTGGCTATTGTAGGGGTGAGCGTGGATGGTGTAGGGGTGAGCGTGGATGGTGTAGGGGTGAGCGTGGATGGTGTAGGGGTGAGCGTGGATGGTGTAGGGGTGAGCGTGGATGTTGTAGGGGTGAGCGTGGATGTTGCAGGAGTGAGCGTAGATGGTGTAGGGGGTGAGCGTGGAGGTTGTAAAGGTGAGGGTGGAGGTTGTAAAGGTGAGCGTGGATGGTGTAGGAGTGAGCGTGGATGTTGCAGGGGTGAGAGTGGATAGAGTTGGGTGTGGCGTGGATGGTGTTGGGGTGAGAGTGGATGGTGTCGGGGTGAGAGTGGATAGTGTCGGGGTGAGAGTGGATGGTGTCGAGGTGAGTATGGATGTTGGAGAGATGAGCGTGGATGGTATAGGGGAAAGCGTGGATGGTGTAGTGGTGAGCGTGGATGGTGTAGGGGTGAGCGTGGATGGTGTAGGGGTGAGCGTGGATGGTGTAGGAGTGAGCGTGGACATTATAAAGGTGAGCGTGGACGGTGTAGCGGTGAGCGTGGACGTTGTAGGGGTGAACGTGGATGTTGTAGGGGTGAGCGTGGATGTTGTCGGGGTGAGGGTGGATGGTGTAGGGGTGAGTGTGGATGTTGTAGAGGTGAGCGTGCATGGTGTAGGGGTGAGCGTGGCTATTGTAGGGGTGAGCGTGGATGGTGTAGGGGTGAGCGTGGATGGTGTAGGGGTGAGCGTGGATGGTGTAGGGGTGAGCGTGGATGGTGTAGGGGTGAGCGTGGATGTTGTAGGGGTGAGCGTGGATGTTGCAGGAGTGAGCGTAGATGGTGTAGGGGGTGAGCGTGGAGGTTGTAAAGGTGAGGGTGGAGGTTGTAAAGGTGAGCGTGGATGGTGTAGGAGTGAGCGTGGATGTTGCAGGGGTGAGAGTGGATAGAGTTGGGTGTGGCGTGGATGGTGTTGGGGTGAGAGTGGATGGTGTCGGGGTGAGAGTGGATAGTGTCGGGGTGAGAGTGGATGGTGTCGAGGTGAGTATGGATGTTGGAGAGATGAGCGTGGATGGTATAGGGGAAAGCGTGGATGGTGTAGTGGTGAGCGTGGATGGTGTAGGGGTGAGCGTGGATGGTGTAGGGGTGAGCGTGGATGGTGTAGGAGTGAGCGTGGACATTATAAAGGTGAGCGTGGACGGTGTAGCGGTGAGCGTGGACGTTGTAGGGGTGAACGTGGATGTTGTAGGGGTGAGCGTGGATGTTGTCGGGGTGAGGGTGGATGGTGTAGGGGTGAGCGTGGATATTGCAGGAGGGAGCGTGGATGGTGTAGGGGTGAGAGTGGATGTTGTAAAGGTGAGCGTGGATGGTGTAGGGGTGAGAGTGGATGTTGAATGAGTGAGCATGGATGGTGTAGATGTGTGGATGGTATAGGGGAAAGCGTGGATGGTGTAGTGGTGAGCGTGGATGGTGTAGGGGTGAGCGTGGATGGTGTAGGGGTGAGCGTGGATGGTGTAGGAGTGAGCGTGGACATTATAAAGGTGAGCGTGGACGGTGTAGCGGTGAGCGTGGACGTTGTAGGGGTGAACGTGGATGTTGTAGGGGTGAGCGTGGATGTTGTCGGGGTGAGGGTGGATGGTGTAGGGGTGAGCGTGGATGTTGTAGAAGTGAGCGTAGATGATGTAGGAGTGAGGGTGCATGTTGTAGCGGTGAGCGTGGATGGTGTTGGGGTGATGGTGGATGCTGTAGGGGTGAGCGTGGATGTTGTCAGGGTGAGGGTGTATGGTGTAGGGGTGAGTGTGGATGTTGTAGAGGTGAGTGTGGATGGTGTAGGGGTGAGCGTGGCTATTGTAGGGGTGAGCGTGGATGGTGTAGGGGTGAGCGTGGAGGTTGTAAAGGTGAGCATGGATGGTGTAGGAGTGAGCGTGGATGTTGTAGGGGTAAGAGTGAATGGGGTTGGGGTGGGCGTGGATGGTGTTGGGGTGAGTGTGGATGTTGGCGGGGTGAGCGTTGATGTTGCAGGGGTGAGCGTGGATGTTGCAGGAGTGAGCGTGAATGTTGTAGGGGTGAGCGTGGATGGTGTAGGGGTGAGAGTGGATGTTGTATGAGTGAGCATGGACGGTGTAGAGGTGAGTGTGGATGGTATAGGTGAAAGCATGGATGGTGTAGTGGTGAGCGTGGATGGTGTAGGGGTGAGAGTGGATGTGGTGGGGGTGAGCGTGGATGTGGTAGGGGTGAGCGTGGACAGTGTAGGGGTGAGCGTGGATGGTGTAGGAGTGAGCGTGGATGGTGTAGGGGTGAGCGTGGATGGTGTAGGTGTGAGCGTGGATGGTGTAGGAGTGAGCGTGGACATTGTAAAGGTGAGCGTGGACAGTGTAGCCGTGAGCGTAGACGTTGTAGGGGTGAACGTGGATGTTGTAGGGGTGAGCGTGGATGTTGTAGGCGTGAGGGTGGATGGTGTAGGGGTCAGCGTGGATGTTGTAAAAGTGAGCGTAGATGGTGTAGGAGTGAGGGTGGATGTTGTATCGGTGAGCGTGGATGGTGTTGGGGTGAGGGTGGATGTTGTAGGGGTGAGCGTGGATGTTGTCGGGGTGAGGGTGGATGGTGTAGGGGTGAGTGTGGATGTTGTAGAGGTGAGCGTGCATGGTGTAGGGGTGAGCGTGGCTATTGTAGGGGTGAGCGTGGATGGTGTAGGGGTGAGCGTGGATGGTGTAGGGGTGAGCGTGGATGGTGTAGGGGTGAGCGTGGATGGTGTAGGGGTGAGCGTGGATGTTGTAGGGGTGAGCGTGGATGTTGCAGGAGTGAGCGTAGATGGTGTAGGGGGTGAGCGTGGAGGTTGTAAAGGTGAGGGTGGAGGTTGTAAAGGTGAGCGTGGATGGTGTAGGAGTGAGCGTGGATGTTGCAGGGGTGAGAGTGGATGGGGTTGGGTGTGGCGTGGATGGTGTTGGGGTGAGAGTGGATGGTGTCGGGGTGAGAGTGGATAGTGTCGGGGTGAGAGTGGATGGTGTCGGGGTGAGTATGGATGTTGGAGAGGTGAGCGTGGATGGTGTAGGGGTGAGCGTGGATATTGCAGGAGTGAGCGTGGATGGTGTAGGGGTGAGAGTGGATGTTGTAAAGGTGAGCGTGGATGGTGTAGGGGTGAGAGTGGATGTTGTATGAGTGAGCATGGATGGTGTAGATGTGTGGATGGTATAGGGGAAAGCGTGGATGGTGTAGTGGTGAGCGTGGATGGTGTAGGGGTGAGCGTGGATGGTGCAGGGGTGAGCGTGGATGGTGTAGGAGTGAGCGTGGACATTATAAAGGTGAGCGTGGACGGTGTAGCGGTGAGCGTGGACGTTGTAGGGGTGAACGTGGATGTTGTAGGGGTGAGCGTGGATGTTGTCGGGGTGAGGGTGGATGGTGTAGGGGTGAGTGTGGATGTTGTAGGGGTGAGCATGGATGGTGTAGGTGTGAGCGTGGATGGTGTAGGAGTGAGCGTGGACATTGTAAAGGTGAGCGTGGACAGTGTAGCCGTGAGCGTAGACGTTGTAGGGGTGAACGTGGATGTTGTAGGGGTGAGCGTGGATGTTGTAGGCGTGAGGGTGGATGGTGTAGGGGTGAGCGTGGATGTTGTAGAAGTGAGCGTAGATGGTGTAGGAGTGAGGGTGGATGTTGTAGCGGTGAGCGTGGATGGTGTTGGGGTGAGGGTGGATGTTGTAGGGGTGAGCGTGGATGTTGTCGGGGTGAGGGTGGATGGTGTAGGGGTGAGTGTGGATGTTGTAGAGGTGAGCGTGCATGGTGTAGGGGTGAGCGTGGCTATTGTAGGGGTGAGCGTGGATGGTGTAGGGGTGAGCGTGGATGGTGTAGGGGTGAGCGTGGATGGTGTAGGGGTGAGCGTGGATGGTGTAGGGGTGAGCGTGGATGTTGTAGGGGTGAGCGTGGATGTTGCAGGAGTGAGCGTAGATGGTGTAGGGGGTGAGCGTGGAGGTTGTAAAGGTGAGGGTGGAGGTTGTAAAGGTTAGCGTGGATGGTGTAGGAGTGAGCGTGGATGTTGCAGGGGTGAGAGTGGATGGGGTTGGGTGTGGCGTGGATGGTGTTGGGGTGAGAGTGGATGGTGTCGGGGTGAGAGTGGATAGTGTCGGGGTGAGAGTGGATGGTGTCGGGGTGAGTATGGATGTTGGAGAGATGAGCGTGGATGGTGTAGGGGTGAGCGTGGATATTGCAGGAGTGAGCGTGGATGGTGTAGGGGTGAGAGTGGATGTTGTAAAGGTGAGCGTGGATGGTGTAGGGGTGAGAGTGGATGTTGAATGAGTGAGCATGGATGGTGTAGATGTGTGGATGGTATAGGGGAAAGCGTGGATGGTGTAGTGGTGAGCGTGGATGGTGTAGGGGTGAGCGTGGATGGTGTAGGGGTGAGCGTGGATGGTGTAGGAGTGAGCGTGGACATTATAAAGGGGAGCGTGGATGGTGTAGCGGTGAGCGTGGACGTTGTAGGGGTGAACGTGGATGTTGTAGGGGTGAGCGTGGATGTTGTCGGGGTGAGGGTGGATGGTGTAGGGGTGAGCGTGGATGTTGTAGAAGTGAGCGAAGATGGTGTAGGAGTGAGGGTGCATGTTGTAGCGGTGAGCGTGGATGGTGTTGGGGTGATGGTGGATGTTGTAGGGGTGAGCGTGGATGTTGTCAGGGTGAGGGTGTAAGGTGTAGGGGTGAGTGTGGATGTTGTAGAGGTGAGCGTGGATGGTGTAGGGGTGAGCGTGGCTATTGTAGGGGTGAGCGTGGATGGTGTAGGGGTGAGCGTGGAGGTTGTAAAGGTGAGCATGGATGGTGTAGGAGTGAGCGTGGATGTTGTAGGGGTGAGAGTGAATGGGGTTGGGGTGGGCGTGGATGGTGTTGGGGTGAGTGTGGATGTTGGCGGGGTGAGCGTTGATGTTGCAGGGGTGAGCGTGGATGTTGCAGGACTGAGCGTGAATGTTGTAGGGGTGAGCGTGGATGGTGTAGGGGTGAGAGTGGATGTGGTGGGGGTGAGCGTGGATGTGGTAGGGGTGAGCGTGGATGTTGCAGGAGTGAGCGTGGATTTTGTATGAGAGCGTGGATGTTGAAGGGGTGAGTGTGGATGGTGTAAGGGTGAGCGTGGATGTTGGAGGAGTGAGCGTGGATGATGTAGGAGTGAGCGTAGATGGTGTAGGGGGTGAGCGTGGAGGTTGTAAAGGTGAGCATGGATGGTGTAGGAGTGAGCGTAGATGGTGTAGGGGGTGAGCGTGGAGGTTCTAAAGGTGAGCATGGATGGTGTAGGAGTGAGCGTGGATGTTGTAGGAGTGAGAGTGAATGGGGTTGGGGTGGGCGTGGATGGTGTTGGGGTGAGTGTAGATGTTGGCGAGGTGAGCGTTGATGTTGCAGGGGTGCGCGTGGATGTTGCAGGAGTGAGCGTGAATGTTGTAGGGGTGAGCGTGGATGGTGTAGGGGTGAGAGTGGATGTTGTAAAGGTGAGCGTGGATGGTGTTGGGGTGAGAGTGGATGTTGTATGAGTCAGCATGGACGGTGTAGAGGTGAGTGTGGATGGTATAGGTGAAAGAATGGATGGTGTAGTGGTGAGCGTGGATGGTGTAGGGGTGAGAGTGGATGTGGTGGGGGTGAGCGTGGATGTGGTAGGGGTGAGCGTGGACAGTGTAGGGGTGAGCGTGGATGGTGTAGGAGTGAGCGTGGATGGTGTAGGGGTGAGCGTGAATGGTGTAGGTGTGAGCGTGGATGGTGTAGGAGTGAGCGTGGACATTGTAAAGGTGAGCGTGGACAGTGTAGCGGTGAGCGTGGACGTTGTAGGGGTGAACGTGGATGTTGTAGGGGTGAGCGTGGATGTTGTAGGCGTGAGGGTGGATGGTGTAGGGGTGAGCGTGGATGTTGTAGAAGTGAGCGTAGATGGTGTAGGAGTGAGGGTGGATGTTGTAGCGGTGAGCGTGGATGGTGTTGGGGTGAGGGTGGATGTTGTAGGGGTGAGCGTGGATGTTGTCGGGGTGAGGGTGGATGGTGTAGGGGTGAGTGTGGATGTTGTAGAGGTGAGAGTGCATGGTGTAGGGGTGAGCGTGGCTATTGTAAGGGTGAGCGTGGATGGTGTAGGGGTGAGCGTGGATGGTGTAGGGGTGAGCGTGGATGGTGTAGGGGTGAGCGTGGATGGTGTAGGGGTGAGCGTGGATGTTGTAGGGGTGAGCGTGGATGATGGAGGAGTGAGCGTAGATGGTGTAGGGGGTGAGCGTGGAGGTTGTAAAGGTGAGCGTGGATGGTGTAGGAGTGAGCGTGGATGTTGCAGGGTTGAGAGTGGATGGGGTTGGGTGTGGCGTGGATGGTGTTGGGGTGAGAGTGGATGGTGTCGGGGTGAGAGTGGATAGTGTCGGGGTGAGAGTGGATGGTGTCGGGGTGAGTATGGATGTTGGAGAGGTGAGCGTGGATGGTGTAGGGGTGAGCGTGGATATTGCAGGAGTGAGCGTGGATGGTGTAGGGGTGAGAGTGGATGTTGTAAAGGTGAGCGTGGATGGTGTAGGGGTGAGAGTGGATGTTGTATGAGTGAGCATGGATGGTGTAGATGTGTGGATGGTATAGGGGAAAGCGTGGATGGTGTAGTGGTGAGCGTGGATGGTGTAGGGGTGAGCGTGGATGGTGTAGGGGTGAGCGTGGATGGTGTAGGAGTGAGCGTGGACATTATAAAGGTGAGCGTGGACGGTGTAGCGGTGAGCGTGGACGTTGTAGGGGTGAACGTGGATGTTGTAGGGGTGAGCGTGGATGTTGTCGGGGTGAGGGTGGATGGTGTAGGGGTGAGCGTGGATGTTGTAGAAGTGAGCGTAGATGGTGTAGGAGTGAGGGTGCATGTTGTAGCGGTGAGCGTGGATGGTGTTGGGGTGATGGTGGATGTTGTAGGGGTGAGCGTGGATGTTGTCAGGGTGAGGGTGTATGGTGTAGGGGTGAGTGTGGATGTTGTAGAGGTGAGCGTGGATGGTGTAGGGGTGAGCGTGGCTATTGTAGGGGTGAGCGTGGATGGTGTAGGGGTGAGCGTGGAGGTTGTAAAGGTGAGCATGGATGGTGTAGGAGTGAGCGTGGATGTTGTAGGGGTGAGAGTGAATGGGGTTGGGGTGGGCGTGGATGGTGTTGGGGTGAGTGTGGATGTTGGCGGGGTGAGCGTTGATGTTGCAGGGGTGAGCGTGGATGTTGCAGGAGTGAGCGTGAATGTTGTAGGGGTGAGCGTGGATGGTGCAGGTGTGAGAGTGGATGTTGTAAAGGCGAGCGTGGATGGTGTAGCGGTGAGAGTGGATTTTGTATGAGTGAGCATGCACGGTGTAGAGGTGAGTGTGGATGGTATAAGGGAAAGCATGGATGGTGTAGTGGTGAGCGTGGATGGTGTAGGGGTGAGAGTGGATGTGGTGGGGGTCAGCGTGGATGTGGTAGGGGTGAGCGTGGATGATGTAGGGGTGAGCGTGGATGGTGTAAAGGTGAGCATGGATGATGTAGGAGTGAGCGTAGATGGTGTAGGGGGTGAGCGTGGAGGTTGTAAAGGTGAGCATGGATTGTGTAGGAGTGAGCGTGGATGTTGTAGGGGTGAGAGTGGATGTGGTGGGGGTGAGCGTGGATGTGGTAGGGGTGAGCGTGGATGTTGCAGGAGTGAGCGTGGATTTTGTATGAGAGCGTGGATGTTGAAGGGGTGAGTGTGGATGGTGTAAGGGTGAGCGTGGATGTTGGAGGAGTGAGCGTGGATGATGTAGGAGTGAGCGTAGATGGTGTAGGGGGTGAGCATGGAGGTTGTAAAGGTGAGCATGGATGGTGTAGGAGTGAGCGTAGATGGTGTAGGGGGTGAGCGTGGAGGTTCTAAAGGTGAGCATGGATGGTGTAGGAGTGAGCGTGGATGTTGTAGGAGTGAGAGTGAATGGGGTTGGGGTGGGCGTGGATGGTGTTGGGGTGAGTGTAGATGTTGGCGAGGTGAGCGTTGATGTTGCAGGGGTGCGCGTGGATGTTGCAGGAGTGAGCGTGAATGTTGTAGGGGTGAGCGTGGATGGTGTAGGGGTGAGAGTGGATGTTGTAAAGGTGAGCGTGGATGGTGTTGGGGTGAGAGTGGATGTTGTATGAGTGAGCATGGACGGTGTAGAGGTGAGCGTGGATGGTATAGGTGAAAGCATGGATGGTGTAGTGGTGAGCGTGGATGGTGTAGGGGTGAGAGTGGATGTGGTGGGGGTGAGCGTGGATGTGGTAGGGGTGAGCGTGGACAGTGTAGGGGTGAGCGTGGATGGTGTAGGAGTGAGCGTGGATGGTGTAGGGGTGAGCGTGGATGGTGTAGGTGTGAGCGTGGATGGTGTAGGAGTGAGCGTGGACATTGTAAAGGTGAGCGTGGACAGTGTAGCGGTGAGCATGGACGTTGTAGGGGTGAACGTGGATGTTGTAGGGGTGAGCGTGGATGTTGTAGGCGTGAGGGTGGATGGTGTAGGGGTGAGCGTGGATGTTGTAGAAGTGAGCGTAGATGGTGTAGGAGTGAGGGTGTATGTTGTAGCGGTGAGCGTGGATGGTGTTGGGGTGAGGGTGGATGTTGTAGGGGTGAGCGTGGATGTTGTCGGGGTGAGGGTGGATGGTGTAGGGGTGAGTGTGGATGTTGTAGAGGTGAGCGTGCATGGTGTAGGGGTGAGCGTGGCTATTGCAGGGGTGAGCGTGGATGGTGTAGGGGTGAGCGTGGATGGTGTAGGGGTGAGCGTGGATGGTGTAGGGGTGAGCGTGGATGGTGTAGGGGTGAGCGTGGATGTTGTAAGGGTGAGCGTGGATGTTGCAGGAGTGAGCGTAGATGGTGTAGGGGGTGAGCGTGGAGGTTGTAAAGGTGAGCGTGGAGGTTGTAAAGGTGAGCGTGGATGGTGTAGGAGTGAGCGTGCATGTTGCAGGGGTGAGAGTGGATGGGGTTGGGTGTGGCGTGGATGGTGTTGGGGTGAGAGTGGATGGTGTCGGGGTGAGAGTGGATGGTGTCGAGGTGAGTATGGATGTTGGAGAGGTGAGCGTGGATGGTGTAGGGGTGAGCGTGGATATTGCAGGAGTGAGCGTGGATGGTGTAGGGGTGAGAGTGGATGTTGTAAAGGTGAGCGTGGATGGTGTAGGGGTGAGAGTGGATGTTGTATGAGTGAGCATGGATGGTGTAGATGTGTGGATGGTATAGGGGAAAGCGTGGATGGTGTAGTGGTGAGCGTGGATGGTGTAGGGGTGAGCGTGGATGGTGTAGGGGTGAGCGTGGATGGTGTAGGAGTGAGCGTGGACATTATAAAGGTGAGCGTGGACGGTGTAGCGGTGAGCGTGGACGTTGTAGGGGTGAACGTGGATGTTGTAGGGGTGAGTGTGGATGTTGTCGGGGTGAGGGTGGATGGTGTAGGGGTGAGCGTGGATGTTGTAGAAGTGAGCGTAGATGGTGTAGGAGTGAGGGTGCATGTTGTAGCGGTGAGCGTGGATGGTGTTGGGGTGATGGTGGATGTTGTAGGGGTGAGCGTGGATGTTGTCAGGGTGAGGGTGTATGGTGTAGGGGTGAGTGTGGATGTTGTAGAGGTGAGCGTGGATGGTGTAGGGGTGAGCGTGGCTATTGTAGGGGTGAGCGTGGATGGTGTAGGGGTGAGCTTGGATGGTGAAGGTGTGAGCGTGGATGGTGTAGGAGTGAGCGTGGATGGTGTAGGGGTGAGCGTGGATGGTGTAGGGGTGAGCATGGATGTTGTAGGGGTGAGAGTGGATGTTGCAGGAGTGAGCGTAGATGGTGTAGGGGGTGAGCGTGGAGGTTGTAAAGGTGAGCGTGGAGGTTGTAAAGGTGAGCGTGGATGGTTTAGGAGTGAGCGTGGATGTTGTAGGGGTGAGAGTGGATGGGGTTGGGTGTGGCGTGGATGGTGTTGGGGTGAGAGTGGATGGTGTCGGGGTGAGAGTGGATGGTGTCGGGGTGAGAGTGGATGGTGTCGGGGTGAGTATGGATGTTGGAGAGGTGAGTGTGGATGGTGTAGGGGTGAGCGTGGATGTTGCAGGAGTGAGCGTGGATGGTGTAGGGGTGAGAGTGGATGTTGTAAAGGTGAGCGTGGATGGTGTAGGGGTGAGAGTGGATGTTGTATGAGTGAGCATGGATGGTGTAGATGTGTGGATGGTATATGGGAAAGCGTGGATGGTGTAGTGGTGAGCGTGGATGGAGTAGGGGTGAGCGTGGATGGTGTAGGGGTGAGCGTGGATGGTGGAGGAGTGAGCGTGGACATTGTAAAGGTGAGCGTGGACGGTGTAGCGGTGAGCGTGGACGTTGTAGGGGTGAACGTGGATGTTGTAGGGGTGAGCGTGGATGTTGTCAGGGTGAGGGTGTATGGTGTAGGGGTGAGTGTGGATGTTATAGAGGTGAGCGTGGATGGTGTAGGGGTGAGCGTGGCTATTGTAGGGGTGAGCGTGGATGGTGTAGGGGTGAGCTTGGATGGTGAAGGTGTGAGCGTGGATGGTGTAGGAGTGAGCGTGGATGGTGTAGGGGTGAGCGTGGATGGTGTAGGGGTGAGCGTGGATGTTGTAGGGGTGAGAGTGGATGTTGCAGGAGTGAGCGTAGATGGTGTAGGGGGTGAGCGTGGAGGTTGTAAAGGTGAGCGTGGAGGTTGTAAAGGTGAGCGTGGATGGTGTAGGAGTGAGCGTGGATGTTGTAGGGGTGAGAGTGGATGGGGTTAGGTGTGGGGTGGATGGTGTTGGGGTGAGAGTGGATGGTGTTGGGGTGAGAGTGGATGGTGTCGGGGTGAGAGTGGATGGTGTCGGGGTGAGTATGGATGGTGTAGTGGTGAGCGTGGATGGTGTAGGGGTGAGCGTGGATGTTGTAGAGGTGAGCGTGAATGGTGTAGGGGTGAGCGTGGCTATTGTAGGGGTGAGCGTCGATGGTGTAGGGGTGAGCGTGGATGGTGTAGGAGTGAGCGTAGCTATTGTAGGGGTGAGCGTGGATGGTGTAGGGGTGAGTGTGGATGTTGCAGGAGTGAGCGTGGATTTTGTATGAGAGAGCGTGGATGTTTAAGGGGTGAGTGTGGATGGTGTAGGGGTGAGCGTGGATGGTGTAGGGGTGAGCGTGGATGTGGCAGGAGTGAGCGTGGGTGTTGTAGGAGTAAACGGAGATGGTGTAGGGGTGAAGGTGGATGGTGTAGGGGTGAGCGTGGACGTTGTAAAGGTGAGCATGGATGATGTAGGAGTGAGCGTAGATGGTGTAGGGGGTGAGCCTGGAGGTTGTAAAGGTGAGCATGGAGGTTGTAAAGGTGAGCGTGGATGGTGTAGGAGTGAGCGTGGATGTTGTAGGGGTGAGAGTGAATGGGGTTGGGGTGGGCATGGATGGTGTTGGGGTGAGTGTGGATGTTGGCGAGGTGAGCATGGATGTTGCAGGGGTGAGCGTGGATGTTGCAGGAGTGAGCGTGAATGTTGTAGGGGTGAGCGTGGATGGGGTAGGGGTGAGTGTGGATGTTGTAGAGGTGAGCGTGGATGGTGTACGGGTGAGCGTGGCTATTGTAGGGGTGAGCGTGGATGGTGTAGGGTTGAGCTTGGATGGTGAAGGTGTGAGCGTGGCTGGTGTAGGAGTGAGCGTGGCTGGTGTAAGAGTGAGCGTGGATGGTGTAGGGGTGAGCGTGGATGGTGTAGGGGTGAGCGTGGATGTTGTAGGGGTGAGAGTGGATGTTGCAGGAGTGAGCGTAGATGGTGTAGAGGGTGAGCGTGGAGGTTGTAAAGGTGAGCGTGGAGGTTGCAAAGGTGAGCGTGGATGGTGTAGGGGAAAGCATGGATGGTGTAGTGGTGAGCGTGGATGGTGTAGGGGTGAGAGTGGATGTGGTGGGGGTGAGCGTGGATGTGGTAGGGGTGAGCGTGGATGTTGCAGGAGTGAGCGTGGATTTTGTATGAGAGCGTGGATGTTGAAGGGGTGAGTGTGGATGGTGTAAGGGTGAGCGTGGATGGTGTAGGAGTGAGCGTGGACATTGTAAAGGTGAGCGTGGACAGTGTAGCGGTGAGCGTGGACGTTGTAGGGGTGAACGTGGATGTTGTAGGGGTGAGCGTGGATGTTGTAGGCGTGAGGGTGGATGGTGTAGGGGTGAGCGTGGATGTTGTAGAAGTGAGCGTAGATGGTGTAGGAGTGAGGGTGGATGTTGTAGCGGTGAGCGTGGATGGTGTTGGGGTGAGGGTGGATGTTGTAGGGGTGAGCGTGGATGTTGTCGGGGTGAGGGTGGATGGTGTAGGGGTGAGTGTGGATGTTGTAGAGGTGAGAGTGCATGGTGTAGGGGTGAGCGTGGCTATTGTAAGGGTGAGCGTGGATGGTGTAGGGGTGAGCGTGGATGGTGTAGGGGTGAGCGTGGATGGTGTAGGGGTGAGCGTGGATGGTGTAGGGGTGAGCGTGGATGTTGTAGGGGTGAGCGTGGATGATGGAGGAGTGAGCGTAGATGGTGTAGGGGGTGAGCGTGGAGGTTGTAAAGGTGAGCGTGGATGGTGTAGGAGTGAGCGTGGATGTTGCAGGGTTGAGAGTGGATGGGGTTGGGTGTGGCGTGGATGGTGTTGGGGTGAGAGTGGATGGTGTCGGGGTGAGAGTGGATAGTGTCGGGGTGAGAGTGGATGGTGTCGGGGTGAGTATGGATGTTGGAGAGGTGAGCGTGGATGGTGTAGGGGTGAGCGTGGATATTGCAGGAGTGAGCGTGGATGGTGTAGGGGTGAGAGTGGATGTTGTAAAGGTGAGCGTGGATGGTGTAGGGGTGAGAGTGGATGTTGTATGAGTGAGCATGGATGGTGTAGATGTGTGGATGGTATAGGGGAAAGCGTGGATGGTGTAGTGGTGAGCGTGGATGGTGTAGGGGTGAGCGTGGATGGTGTAGGGGTGAGCGTGGATGGTGTAGGAGTGAGCGTGGACATTATAAAGGTGAGCGTGGACGGTGTAGCGGTGAGCGTGGACGTTGTAGGGGTGAACGTGGATGTTGTAGGGGTGAGCGTGGATGTTGTCGGGGTGAGGGTGGATGGTGTAGGGGTGAGCGTGGATGTTGTAGAAGTGAGCGTAGATGGTGTAGGAGTGAGGGTGCATGTTGTAGCGGTGAGCGTGGATGGTGTTGGGGTGATGGTGGATGTTGTAGGGGTGAGCGTGGATGTTGTCAGGGTGAGGGTGTATGGTGTAGGGGTGAGTGTGGATGTTGTAGAGGTGAGCGTGGATGGTGTAGGGGTGAGCGTGGCTATTGTAGGGGTGAGCGTGGATGGTGTAGGGGTGAGCGTGGAGGTTGTAAAGGTGAGCATGGATGGTGTAGGAGTGAGCGTGGATGTTGTAGGGGTGAGAGTGAATGGGGTTGGGGTGGGCGTGGATGGTGTTGGGGTGAGTGTGGATGTTGGCGGGGTGAGCGTTGATGTTGCAGGGGTGAGCGTGGATGTTGCAGGAGTGAGCGTGAATGTTGTAGGGGTGAGCGTGGATGGTGCAGGTGTGAGAGTGGATGTTGTAAAGGCGAGCGTGGATGGTGTAGCGGTGAGAGTGGATTTTGTATGAGTGAGCATGCACGGTGTAGAGGTGAGTGTGGATGGTATAAGGGAAAGCATGGATGGTGTAGTGGTGAGCGTGGATGGTGTAGGGGTGAGAGTGGATGTGGTGGGGGTCAGCGTGGATGTGGTAGGGGTGAGCGTGGATGATGTAGGGGTGAGCGTGGATGGTGTAAAGGTGAGCATGGATGATGTAGGAGTGAGCGTAGATGGTGTAGGGGGTGAGCGTGGAGGTTGTAAAGGTGAGCATGGATTGTGTAGGAGTGAGCGTGGATGTTGTAGGGGTGAGAGTGGATGTGGTGGGGGTGAGCGTGGATGTGGTAGGGGTGAGCGTGGATGTTGCAGGAGTGAGCGTGGATTTTGTATGAGAGCGTGGATGTTGAAGGGGTGAGTGTGGATGGTGTAAGGGTGAGCGTGGATGTTGGAGGAGTGAGCGTGGATGATGTAGGAGTGAGCGTAGATGGTGTAGGGGGTGAGCATGGAGGTTGTAAAGGTGAGCATGGATGGTGTAGGAGTGAGCGTAGATGGTGTAGGGGGTGAGCGTGGAGGTTCTAAAGGTGAGCATGGATGGTGTAGGAGTGAGCGTGGATGTTGTAGGAGTGAGAGTGAATGGGGTTGGGGTGGGCGTGGATGGTGTTGGGGTGAGTGTAGATGTTGGCGAGGTGAGCGTTGATGTTGCAGGGGTGCGCGTGGATGTTGCAGGAGTGAGCGTGAATGTTGTAGGGGTGAGCGTGGATGGTGTAGGGGTGAGAGTGGATGTTGTAAAGGTGAGCGTGGATGGTGTTGGGGTGAGAGTGGATGTTGTATGAGTGAGCATGGACGGTGTAGAGGTGAGCGTGGATGGTATAGGTGAAAGCATGGATGGTGTAGTGGTGAGCGTGGATGGTGTAGGGGTGAGAGTGGATGTGGTGGGGGTGAGCGTGGATGTGGTAGGGGTGAGCGTGGACAGTGTAGGGGTGAGCGTGGATGGTGTAGGAGTGAGCGTGGATGGTGTAGGGGTGAGCGTGGATGGTGTAGGTGTGAGCGTGGATGGTGTAGGAGTGAGCGTGGACATTGTAAAGGTGAGCGTGGACAGTGTAGCGGTGAGCATGGACGTTGTAGGGGTGAACGTGGATGTTGTAGGGGTGAGCGTGGATGTTGTAGGCGTGAGGGTGGATGGTGTAGGGGTGAGCGTGGATGTTGTAGAAGTGAGCGTAGATGGTGTAGGAGTGAGGGTGTATGTTGTAGCGGTGAGCGTGGATGGTGTTGGGGTGAGGGTGGATGTTGTAGGGGTGAGCGTGGATGTTGTCGGGGTGAGGGTGGATGGTGTAGGGGTGAGTGTGGATGTTGTAGAGGTGAGCGTGCATGGTGTAGGGGTGAGCGTGGCTATTGCAGGGGTGAGCGTGGATGGTGTAGGGGTGAGCGTGGATGGTGTAGGGGTGAGCGTGGATGGTGTAGGGGTGAGCGTGGATGGTGTAGGGGTGAGCGTGGATGTTGTAAGGGTGAGCGTGGATGTTGCAGGAGTGAGCGTAGATGGTGTAGGGGGTGAGCGTGGAGGTTGTAAAGGTGAGCGTGGAGGTTGTAAAGGTGAGCGTGGATGGTGTAGGAGTGAGCGTGCATGTTGCAGGGGTGAGAGTGGATGGGGTTGGGTGTGGCGTGGATGGTGTTGGGGTGAGAGTGGATGGTGTCGGGGTGAGAGTGGATGGTGTCGAGGTGAGTATGGATGTTGGAGAGGTGAGCGTGGATGGTGTAGGGGTGAGCGTGGATATTGCAGGAGTGAGCGTGGATGGTGTAGGGGTGAGAGTGGATGTTGTAAAGGTGAGCGTGGATGGTGTAGGGGTGAGAGTGGATGTTGTATGAGTGAGCATGGATGGTGTAGATGTGTGGATGGTATAGGGGAAAGCGTGGATGGTGTAGTGGTGAGCGTGGATGGTGTAGGGGTGAGCGTGGATGGTGTAGGGGTGAGCGTGGATGGTGTAGGAGTGAGCGTGGACATTATAAAGGTGAGCGTGGACGGTGTAGCGGTGAGCGTGGACGTTGTAGGGGTGAACGTGGATGTTGTAGGGGTGAGTGTGGATGTTGTCGGGGTGAGGGTGGATGGTGTAGGGGTGAGCGTGGATGTTGTAGAAGTGAGCGTAGATGGTGTAGGAGTGAGGGTGCATGTTGTAGCGGTGAGCGTGGATGGTGTTGGGGTGATGGTGGATGTTGTAGGGGTGAGCGTGGATGTTGTCAGGGTGAGGGTGTATGGTGTAGGGGTGAGTGTGGATGTTGTAGAGGTGAGCGTGGATGGTGTAGGGGTGAGCGTGGCTATTGTAGGGGTGAGCGTGGATGGTGTAGGGGTGAGCTTGGATGGTGAAGGTGTGAGCGTGGATGGTGTAGGAGTGAGCGTGGATGGTGTAGGGGTGAGCGTGGATGGTGTAGGGGTGAGCATGGATGTTGTAGGGGTGAGAGTGGATGTTGCAGGAGTGAGCGTAGATGGTGTAGGGGGTGAGCGTGGAGGTTGTAAAGGTGAGCGTGGAGGTTGTAAAGGTGAGCGTGGATGGTTTAGGAGTGAGCGTGGATGTTGTAGGGGTGAGAGTGGATGGGGTTGGGTGTGGCGTGGATGGTGTTGGGGTGAGAGTGGATGGTGTCGGGGTGAGAGTGGATGGTGTCGGGGTGAGAGTGGATGGTGTCGGGGTGAGTATGGATGTTGGAGAGGTGAGTGTGGATGGTGTAGGGGTGAGCGTGGATGTTGCAGGAGTGAGCGTGGATGGTGTAGGGGTGAGAGTGGATGTTGTAAAGGTGAGCGTGGATGGTGTAGGGGTGAGAGTGGATGTTGTATGAGTGAGCATGGATGGTGTAGATGTGTGGATGGTATATGGGAAAGCGTGGATGGTGTAGTGGTGAGCGTGGATGGAGTAGGGGTGAGCGTGGATGGTGTAGGGGTGAGCGTGGATGGTGGAGGAGTGAGCGTGGACATTGTAAAGGTGAGCGTGGACGGTGTAGCGGTGAGCGTGGACGTTGTAGGGGTGAACGTGGATGTTGTAGGGGTGAGCGTGGATGTTGTCAGGGTGAGGGTGTATGGTGTAGGGGTGAGTGTGGATGTTATAGAGGTGAGCGTGGATGGTGTAGGGGTGAGCGTGGCTATTGTAGGGGTGAGCGTGGATGGTGTAGGGGTGAGCTTGGATGGTGAAGGTGTGAGCGTGGATGGTGTAGGAGTGAGCGTGGATGGTGTAGGGGTGAGCGTGGATGGTGTAGGGGTGAGCGTGGATGTTGTAGGGGTGAGAGTGGATGTTGCAGGAGTGAGCGTAGATGGTGTAGGGGGTGAGCGTGGAGGTTGTAAAGGTGAGCGTGGAGGTTGTAAAGGTGAGCGTGGATGGTGTAGGAGTGAGCGTGGATGTTGTAGGGGTGAGAGTGGATGGGGTTAGGTGTGGGGTGGATGGTGTTGGGGTGAGAGTGGATGGTGTTGGGGTGAGAGTGGATGGTGTCGGGGTGAGAGTGGATGGTGTCGGGGTGAGTATGGATGGTGTAGTGGTGAGCGTGGATGGTGTAGGGGTGAGCGTGGATGTTGTAGAGGTGAGCGTGAATGGTGTAGGGGTGAGCGTGGCTATTGTAGGGGTGAGCGTCGATGGTGTAGGGGTGAGCGTGGATGGTGTAGGAGTGAGCGTAGCTATTGTAGGGGTGAGCGTGGATGGTGTAGGGGTGAGTGTGGATGTTGCAGGAGTGAGCGTGGATTTTGTATGAGAGAGCGTGGATGTTTAAGGGGTGAGTGTGGATGGTGTAGGGGTGAGCGTGGATGGTGTAGGGGTGAGCGTGGATGTGGCAGGAGTGAGCGTGGGTGTTGTAGGAGTAAACGGAGATGGTGTAGGGGTGAAGGTGGATGGTGTAGGGGTGAGCGTGGACGTTGTAAAGGTGAGCATGGATGATGTAGGAGTGAGCGTAGATGGTGTAGGGGGTGAGCCTGGAGGTTGTAAAGGTGAGCATGGAGGTTGTAAAGGTGAGCGTGGATGGTGTAGGAGTGAGCGTGGATGTTGTAGGGGTGAGAGTGAATGGGGTTGGGGTGGGCATGGATGGTGTTGGGGTGAGTGTGGATGTTGGCGAGGTGAGCATGGATGTTGCAGGGGTGAGCGTGGATGTTGCAGGAGTGAGCGTGAATGTTGTAGGGGTGAGCGTGGATGGGGTAGGGGTGAGTGTGGATGTTGTAGAGGTGAGCGTGGATGGTGTACGGGTGAGCGTGGCTATTGTAGGGGTGAGCGTGGATGGTGTAGGGTTGAGCTTGGATGGTGAAGGTGTGAGCGTGGCTGGTGTAGGAGTGAGCGTGGCTGGTGTAAGAGTGAGCGTGGATGGTGTAGGGGTGAGCGTGGATGGTGTAGGGGTGAGCGTGGATGTTGTAGGGGTGAGAGTGGATGTTGCAGGAGTGAGCGTAGATGGTGTAGAGGGTGAGCGTGGAGGTTGTAAAGGTGAGCGTGGAGGTTGCAAAGGTGAGCGTGGATGGTGTAGGGGAAAGCATGGATGGTGTAGTGGTGAGCGTGGATGGTGTAGGGGTGAGAGTGGATGTGGTGGGGGTGAGCGTGGATGTGGTAGGGGTGAGCGTGGATGTTGCAGGAGTGAGCGTGGATTTTGTATGAGAGCGTGGATGTTGAAGGGGTGAGTGTGGATGGTGTAAGGGTGAGCGTGGATGTTGGAGGAGTGAGCGTGGATGATGTAGGAGTGAGCGTAGATGGTGTAGGGGGTGAGCGTGGAGGTTGTAAAGCTGAGCATGGATGGTGTAGGAGTGAGCGTAGATGGTGTAGGGGGTGAGCGTGGAGGTTCTAAAGGTGAGCATGGATGGTGTAGGAGTGAGCGTGGATGTTGTAGGAGTGAGAGTGAATGGGGTTGGGGTGGGCGTGGATGGTGTTGGGGTGAGTGTAGATGTTGGCGAGGTGAGCGTTGATGTTGCAGGGGTGCGCGTGGATGTTGCAGGAGTGAGCGTGAATCTTGTAGGGGTGAGCGTGGATGGTGTAGGGGTGAGAGTGGATGTTGTAAAGGTGAGCGTGGATGGTGTTGGGGTGAGAGTGGATGTTGTATGAGTGAGCATGGACGGTGTAGAGGTGAGTGTGGATGGTATAGGTGAAAGCATGGATGGTGTAGTGGTGAGCGTGGATGGTGTAGGGGTGAGAGTGGATGTGGTGGGGGTGAGCGTGGATGTGGTAGGGGTGAGCGTGGACAGTGTAGGGGTGAGCGTGGATGGTGTAGGAGTGAGCGTGGATGGTGTAGGGGTGAGCGTGGATGGTGTAGGTGTGAGCGTGGATGGTGTAGGAGTGAGCGTGGACATTGTAAAGGTGAGCGTGGACAGTGTAGCGGTGAGCGTGGACGTTGTAGGGGTGAACGTGGATGTTGTAGGGGTGAGCGTGGATGTTGTAGGCGTGAGGGTGGATGGTGTAGGGGTGAGCGTGGATGTTGTAGAAGTGAGCGTAGATGGTGTAGGAGTGAGGGTGGATGTTGTAGCGGTGAGCGTGGATGGTGTTGGGGTGAGAATGGATGTTGTAGGGGTGAGCGTGGATGTTGTCGGGGTGAGGGTGGATGGTGTAGGGGTGAGTGTGGATGTTGTAGAGGTGAGCGTGCATGGTGTAGGGGTGAGCGTGGCTATTGTAGGGGTGAGCGTGGATGGTGTAGGGGTGAGCGTGGATGGTGTAGGGGTGAGCGTGGATGGTGTAGGGGTGAGCGCGGATGGTGTAGGGGTGAGCGTGGATGTTGTAGGGGTGAGCGTGGATGTTGCAGGAGTGAGCGGTAGATGGTGTAGGGGGTGAGCGTGGAGGTTGTAAAGGTGAGCGTGGAGGTTGTAAAGGTGAGCGTGGATGGTGTAGGAGTGAGCGTGGATGTTGCAGGGGTGAGAGTGGATGGGGTTGGGTGTGGCGTGGATGGTGTTGGGGTGAGAGTGGATGGTGTCGGGGTGAGAGTGGATAGTGTCGGGGTGAGAGTGGATGGTGTCGAGGTGAGTATGGATGTTGGAGAGGTGAGCGTGGATGGTGTAGGGGTGAGCGTGGATATTGCAGGAGTGAGCGTGGATGGTGTAGGGGTGAGAGTGGATGTTGTAAAGGTGAGCGTGGATGGTGTAGGGGTGAGAGTGGATGTTGTATGAGTGAGCATGGATGGTGTAGATGTGTGGATGGTATAGGGGAAAGCGTGGATGGTGTAGTGGTGAGCGTGGATGGTGTAGGGGTGAGCGTGGATGGTGTAGGGGTGAGCGTGGATGGTGTAGGAGTGAGCGTGGACATTATAAAGGTGAGCGTGGACGGTGTAGCGGTGAGCGTGGACGTTGTAGGGGTGAACGTGGATGTTGTAGGGGTGAGCGTGGATGTTGTCGGGGTGAGGGTGGATGGTGTAGGGGTGAGCGTGGATGTTGTAGAAGTGAGCGTAGATGGTGTAGGAGTGAGGGTGCATGTTGTAGCGGTGAGCGTGGATGGTGTTGGGGTGATGGTGGATGTTGTAGGGGTGAGCGTGGATGTTGTCAGGGTGAGGGTGTATGGTGTAGGGGTGAGTGTGGATGTTGTAGAGGTGAGCGTGGATGGTGTAGGGGTGAGCGCGGCTATTGTAGGGGTGAGCGTGGATGGTGTAGGGGTGAGCTTGGATGGTGAAGGTGTGAGCGTGGATGGTGTAGGAGTGAGCGTGGATGGTGTAGGGGTGAGCGTGGATGGTGTAGGGGTGAGCGTGGATGTTGTAGGGGTGAGAGTGGATGTTGCAGGAGTGAGCGTAGATGGTGTAGGGGGTGAGCGTGGAGGTTGTAAAGGTGAGCGTGGAGGTTGTAAAGGTGAGCGTGGAGGTTGTAAAGGTGAGCGTGGATGGTTTAGGAGTGAGCGTGGATGTTGTAGGGGTGAGAGTGGATGGGGTTGGGTGTGGCGTGGATGGTGTTGGGGTGAGAGTGGATGGTGTCGGGGTGAGAGTGGATGGTGTCGGGGTGAGAGTGGATGGTGTCGGGGTGAGTATGGATGTTGGAGAGGTGAGTGTGGATGGTGTAGGGGTGAGCGTGGATGTTGCAGGAGTGAGCGTGGATGGTGTAGGGGTGAGAGTGGATGTTGTAAAGGTGAGCGTGGATGGTGTAGGGGTGAGAGTGGATGTTGTATGAGTGAGCATGGATGGTGTAGATGTGTGGATGGTATATGGGAAAGCGTGGATGGTGTAGTGGTGAGCGTGGATGGTGTAGGGGTGAGCATGGATGGTGTAGGGGTGAGCGTGGATGGTGGAGGAGTGAGCGTGGACATTCTAAAGGTGAGCGTGGACGGTGTAGCGGTGAGCGTGGACGTTGTAGGGGTGAACGTGGATGTTGTAGGGGTGAGCGTGGATGTTGTAGAAGTGAGCGTAAATGGTGTAGGAGTGAGGGTGCATGTTGTAGCGGTGAGCGTGGATGGTGTTGGGGTGATGGTGGATGTTGTAGGGGTGAGCGTGGATGTTGTCAGGGTGAGGGTGTATGGTGTAGGGGTGAGTGTGGATGTTGTAGAGGTGAGCGTGGATGGTGTAGGGGTGAGCGTGGCTATTGTAGGGGTGAGCGTGGATGGTGTAGGGGTGAGCTTGGATGGTGAAGGTGTGAGCGTGGATGGTGTAGGAGTGAGCGTGGATGGTGTAGGGGTGAGCGTGGATGGTGTAGGGGTGAGCGTGGATGTTGTAGGGGTGAGAGTGGATGTTGCAGGAGTGAGCGTAGATGGTGTAGGGGGTGAGCGTGGAGGTTGTAAAGGTGAGCGTGGAGGTTGTAAAGGTGAGCGTGGATGGTGTAGGAGTGAGCGTGGATGTTGTAGGGGTGAGAGTGGATGGGGTTGGGTGTGGGGTGGATGGTGTTGGGGTGAGAGTGGATGGTGTTGGGGTGAGAGTGGATGGTGTCGGGGTGAGAGTGGATGGTGTCGGGGTGAGTATGGATGGTGTAGTGGTAAGCGTGGATGGTGTAGGTGTGAGCGTGGATGTTGTAGAGGTGAGCGTGAATGGTGTAGGGGTGAGCGTGGCTATTGTAGGGGTGAGCGTCGATGGTGTAGGGGTGAGCGTGGATGGTGTAGGAGTGAGCGTAGCTATTGTAGGGGTGAGCGTGGATGGTGTAGGGGTGAGTGTGGATGTTGCAGGAGTGAGCGTGGATTTTGTATGAGAGAGTGTGGATGTTTAAGGGGTGAGTGTGGATGGTGTAGGGGTGAGCGTGGATGGTGTAGGGGTGAGCGTGGATGTGGCAGGAGTGAGCGTGGGTGTTGTAGGAGTAAACGGAGATGGTGTAGGGGTGAGGGTGGATGGTGTAGGGGTGAGCGTGGACGTTGTAAAGGTGAGCATGGATGATGTAGGAGTGAGCGTAGATGGTGTAGGGGGTGAGCGTGGAGGTTGTAAAGGTGAGCATGGAGGTTGTAAAGGTGAGCATGGATGGTGTAGGAGTGAGCGTGGATGTTGTAGGGGTGAGAGTGAATGGGGTTGGGGTGGGCATGGATGGTGTTGGGGTGAGTGTGGATGTTGGCGAGGTGAGCATGGATGTTGCAGGGGTGAGCGTGGATGTTGCAGGAGTGAGCGTGAATGTTGTAGGGGTGAGCGTGGATGGGGTAGGGGTGAGTGTGGATGTTGTAGAGGTGAGCGTGGATGGTGTACGGGTGAGCGTGGCTATTGTAGGGGTGAGCGTGGATGGTATAGGGTTGAGCTTGGATGGTGAAGGTGTGAGCGTGGCTGGTGTAGGAGTGAGCGTGGCTGGTGTAAGAGTGAGCGTGGATGGTGTAGGGGTGAGCGTGGATGGTGTAGGGGTGAGCGTGGATGTTGTAGGGGTGAGAGTGGATGTTGCAGGAGTGAGCGTAGATGGTGTAGAGGGTGAGCGTGGAGGTTGTAAAGGTGAGCGTGGAGGTTGCAAAGGTGAGCGTGGATGGTGTAGAAGTGAGAGTGGATATTGTAGGGGTGAGAGTGGATGGGGTTGGGGTGGGCGTGGATGTTGGAGAGGTGAGCGTGGATGGTGTAGGGGTGAGCGTGGATGTTGCAGGAGTGAGCGTGGATGTTGTAGGGGTGAGCGTGGATGGTGTAGGGGTGAGAGTGGATGTTGTATGAGTGAGCATGGACGGTGTAGATGTGAGTGTGGATGGTATAGGGGAAAGCGTGGATGGTGTAGTGGTGAGCGTGGATGGTGTAGGGGTGAGCGTGGATGTTGTAGAGGCGAGCGTGGATGGTGTAAGGGTGAGCGTGGCTATTGTAGGGGTGAGCGTGGATGGTGTAGGGGTGAGCATGGACGTTGTAAAGGTGAGCATTGATGATGTAGGAGTGAGCGTAGATGGTGTAGGGGGTGAGCGTGGAGGTTGTGAAGGTGAGCATGGATGGTGTAGGAGTGAGCGTGGATGTTGTAGGGGTGAGAGTGAATGGGGTTGGGGTGGGCGTGGATGGTGTTGGGGTGAGTGTGGATGTTAGCGAGGTGAGTGTGGATGTTGCAGGTGTGAGCGTGGATGTTGCAGGAGTGAGCGTGAATGTTGTAGGGGTGAGAGTCAACAGAAGGTGTATATCGGATTAATTGTTTATGTGGCAGCTGCTACATTGGACAGACGGGACGTAACATCAGCGTAAGACTTAAAGAACATAAGAGAAATATTAAATTATCTCAAACACAACTGTCGGCAGTGGCAGAACATGCTTGTCAACAAGGACACTCAATTGATTTTGACAATGTTGCAGTGTTGTGTAAAACTAATTATTACTGGCAAAGACTAATTAGAGAATCCATTGAAATTGAGAGGAACAAGAATAACTTTAATCGCTCTGACAGCTACAGGCTTAGTGCGGCCTGGAAGCGTATAATTAAATAATACACATTACATTTTGATTTAAAGAATTACTAATCTACAACTCATTACTAATCATAACCAATGACTGATTACTAATCGATCATATAATTACAATACCCCCCCCCTCCACCTCTAATCACTGCACCTGATATGAGTTAAGTGATGACGTCACCCTGCTGCTCTATATAAAACCGGGAGCAAGGGAGGGCTTTACCATTCTGGCGAATTGCCCGATGATGCTGGTTGTATTTACCAGCGAAACGTCGTACTCAAACTGTAAATGTGGATTCGCTCTTCAACACACCGGTGGGCTAAAGTAGTGAATTATTTGTCTTTTTGTCAACGTGACACCTTTTTTTGCTGATTGGCCGTGTCGGGTGGTGGAGGGTTACGACACATTTATAAATAAACGCGATCTAACCCAAAAAACCTTTATTATGAATTCGTCAATCTAGATAATTTATAAGTGCATAGCTCCATTGGCTTCCTAATATCGGAAGGAAGAGCGTTCCAGACGGCCGCAGAAGTGCATTTGAACGCACGCGATGTGTTGACCGTCTCCGTTCGATGGGTGGCAAAAAAGTGCAGTGATACCAACAACTGTTGGGGCGAGCACTGTTATTGAGCGTCTATAAACGTTGTCACAGCACACAAGGAGGCGGTGTGGCCAGAGCCACACATTCCCAGCGCTGATATTTTACACACCGCACCGGATGCTCGTTTAAGGCCGAGCCAACCTAGGGGAGGCCCCAGACCGGTTCCGATATCCGATATCGCTCTCCTCTAACGTTTGACATAGCCAGGAATTCAACTTACAATGCCGGGTTCATAGAGCGGTGGCCACGGCCATGAATTTGACTCGGGAACGCCAGGTTCAAAGCAGCGATTCATAATTTACTTTGACAAGTGAAACATAAAAAAAACAATATATCCGCAACAATAACAGCAAAATAACGACACTGCTGCATGTCGTGACGCGGCGAGGCGACAGCATGACGACACCTGCGTGGGGTTCGCTGTGCTGCATCGCGTGGTTGAACTTCTTTTGCTCCGTACGTAGCCAACCGCGATAATCGGACTGCGGGGCAAGGACAGTTGTTCCCTCCACATTTAGAAACGTGCGTTTAAACAGATTATTTGATGTTCGGTTGGGGGCGAGGGAGCGGGGGGGACGACAATGCCGGCATGGCTCTCTCACCCAGCAGCACGTGGCCTCCTTCGTGCGAGAAGCACACGCCGGGCGTCGTGGGCGCGGAGGTGCAGGGCGTCACGGCGAAGCGGCGTGCTGGCTCCCCCAGGGACGCTCCGTTGAGCCGGGCCCCGCGCACGCAGCCCGGCCCTCCAGCGGCCCTGGGGTGGGGGGGGCGGTGACGGCACACCCGGGGCGCGCGACGCCTCCCGATAGAACGGCGCTCCTCCTTCTCGGCCCGCATGGCTACCGTCAGCGCCACGTAGCGCGCTAATGCAAGACAGGAAACAAATGCATTACGAGCGCAAAACAGAGCTACATACAAACAACACCAAACACCGGCATAGACTCGGCCTTGAACATGTGATCTCTCTCTCTCCACTGTTAATAACACAAAATAACTTTGCGCGCCATTGTGGAGAACATAACAAAGATAAATAAGCAGACAATTCGTTCTCCTTAACGTATTTGATTAACGTAAAAAATAAATGTATGGATTTGTACAGATCTCATCAGCCGCATCGTGGCCTTATGGAAGTGAATATAATTCTCACGTGGAAGGGCGGGTGGAAAAGTGCTGCCCCTTATTCTTTGGACAAAAGTATCTCAGAACTAGTTCAGCATTATCCGCTTCCGCGGGCTATTCTCTAGCAGGGGGCGGCACACTGCTTTGCGAGAGACACCAATAAGTCTGTCAACGAGCGTGAGCGCTCGCGATCGTGTGCTCTTACGAGTCCGTGCCATCGGAAATGCGCGCCGCTCACACGGAGTAGCAGCGCCACTTTAAGTGTCGAACAAAACTGGTCTGAGACTCAAGCATGGATGAGGAACGTCTCCCACAGGTGACCGCCTCCAGTTCCTCAGGTTTGGAGACTCCCGGCGAAACTGCGCTGGCCGCATCGCCGCACAAGGCTTGCGGGCGGGAACGGGAACAGGAGCAACAGCAGGAGTAGCAGCAGCAGGAGTAGCAGCAGCAGGAGCAGGAGCAGCAGGAGTAGCAGCAGCAGCTGGAGTAGCTGGAGTAGCTGGAGCAGCAGGAGTAGCTGCAGCAGCAGCAGGAGCAGCAGGAGTAGCAGCAGGAGCAGCAAGAGCAGCAGCAGGAGTAGCAGCAGGAGTAGCAGCAGGAGCAGCAGCAGGAGCAGCAGCAGCAGGAATAGCAGCAGCAGCAGCAAGAGCAGCAGCAGCAGGAGCAGCAGCAGGAGTAGCAGCAGCAGCAAGAGCAGCAGCAGGAGCAGCAGGAGTAGCAGCAGCAGGAGTAGCAGCAGCAGCAAGAGCAGCAGGAGCAGTAGCAGCAGAGCAGCAGGGTAACCGTGGGATGCGGATCATTGACGGCGTCGATTTGGGGTCCTGTTGAGGCCGGCGCTGTGCACTGCTCAGCAAGATAGGATGGGGCAGATTGGTACAGACCCTTGTAGATCAGACGCAGAATCTTTATTTAGACTGCAGGAGGAATGTGATGAGTTATGAGGCTCTTTTTCATAGATGTCCAGTATGGGTGGGCCAACAAGAAGAGCAGGCATGGTTTGTAAATAATCCTATGGTTTGATGGGTCACCAATGTAACCCATCTCGTATTGGGAACGTTATCGGATAAGATTTCCGCTTTGGAACTCTCAGGCGAGCCGCGCCATTTGACACAGCCCCGGGGGGGGAAGGTGGATGTCCGGTGCTGGCACAGCCGGAGGCGCCATCGCGACAGTCCACCGTTTCACGGAGTGACGCTGACGGCACAAATCGCAACAAAACTCAGAATAAAACCCTCGAATCGGGCAAAACGCCCCGACACAGCACGACGAACGTGGGCGGCTTTCTACCTGCAGGTGTCGCCGGCCCGTGCCGCTCGCGACGCCACCCAGGTAGAGCGGGGAGCGCAGGCCGAACTCCGGGCCCCTGCGGCGTGTCGGGGCGGCCTTCGCCGCCGAGCCGTCCACGTTCAGCTCCCCGTGAGCCTCAGGGCCCACCACCACCTCCACCTGCGCGACACGAAGCGGCGGACCGGCGGGCAACGTCACGCTGGGGGGTTGCCACCTCTGGGGTGCAAACACAACCGGGGCGCATCACGATGTCACATCTAAAGTGATGTACAGATCACTATGAGCATCGAGGCCCACAGGGCTCCCCCACTACGCTGCTTTCTCTGTCTATACGGCTAGAAGGGAGATGTTTCGACTGTTGTAAGTAATGAGCTCCAATGTGTAACATCTGCAAATAACGGACTGCATTCACCATCAGCAGCTGCTGGGACAAGGGCTGCGCCTCCAGGTGCATGTCCAGGTGCCGCCTGTCGTCGTCCCCGCCGGTGGACGCGTACGCGAGCAACCCGTTGGCGTCGGTCTTCAGCTCCAGCGAGGTGCCTGTGAGAGGCACAGAGAGGGCACCGCCAACGTTGCTCACACATTAAAACTACACTATTTTTATTTGACCAGGTAAGGTGTCCTGAGCTATATAGCTCTTTTTCAGAAGTGACCCGCTTAAACACTCACAAATACGCCCACACACACACACACACTCTCCCACGTACACAAACTCCCACATAAACATTCACCCACGTAGATCTAAAACTCATTCCTTTAGAACTGCTTTTTGTGTACAGTTTGTTGGTCTTTTTCCCTGCACCTCGGACAAGCACGGTTGGCTACATACGGTGCCAAAGAAGTTCAACACACGTACGTACATTTCCACACTTCGTCAGCTGCGGTGGATCGCGCTGCGCATGCGTTTCCCCCACAAGAGGCGGTCGTGCGTGGCTCCGGCACCGGCACTGTTGCCCCCCTGCCCCCGCACGCCCCCTGCGTGTCCCCCCCACGGCCCCGCACAGCCACCCTCGCCGGGCCACGCCGGCACACCATCCTGCACGGGCCTCAGGTGCCGCGCTGATGAACCCTGGCCACACGGTCACCATCGGTCACCACCAGTCACCACCACAACCAGCCATGGTCACCACCGGTCACACAGTCACCTGTCTCTGTTTATTGTATTACCGTACTAAATTACCAGCATAAGTCTGGCCCAAGTGTGAACAATGGAGGAGGTGGATCATTTCTGTGGATGGATCCAAGACAGTCGTGGATATTCCAGACTTTTATAGCCAGGACCCATGTCTGATGACTAAGTGTTGAAGATGACAATATTGACGACGACAATGACAATGCTATCGACGATGATGTTGAGGATGATGGTGACGATGACTTTGTACGACGCGCGAGTGTGATAGCCACGTGTCCCCGCGGCGCTGCAGAGACACAGATGCACATGCACATACGCGTAGACACAGACACACGCAGAGACACAGACGCACATGCGCATACGTGTAGGCACAGACACACGCAGAGACACAGATGCACATGCACATACGCGTAGACACAGACACACGCAGAGACAGACGCACATGCACATACGTGCAGGCAGACAGACGCAGAGACACAGACGCATATGAGCATACGTGCAGGCAGACACACGCAGAGACACAGACGCACATGCGCATACGCAAAGACACAGACACACGCAGAGACACAGAAGCACATGTGCATACGCGTAGGTACAGACACACACAGAGAGACACAGATGCACACACACGCAGGCAAAGACGCACACGCGCAAGAAAGAACGACAAAGTGACACGAACACATGCACGCACGCGCTAGGGGGGGTGCACACGCATCGAGCTCGTCTCTTCTAACAAACCAGAGCCTGCGGTGGCAATACGGAAATTCCACGTTCCTATGGCCAAAACAGGGGAGACCGAGGCGGCATCTGGAGGAGTTGCACAGAGCGAAGAGGTAAATGGTTGGAGCCTTCGTTGTATCCGTCGCTCATGGTCCGCAGGGTGTCCTCTTTGTCTTCAGGACCACCGCCCCCTCTTGAGGGCGACGGACAGAATCTCACCCTGCCCACACACACAGACTGTTGGGATGAGTGCTGTTCGCGAGCACCTGTGAAGGTCAGCACGGCACACAAGAGGGTGAGTTACCAACACCATGCCCGACCACCTTTGTCTTCCTAGTGGCGATGTTTACACACTGCAAAAAATACTCATTTTTGGCCAAGTCAACCTAGGAGAGGCCCAGGACCAAATCAGATAATCGTCACTGCTGTTGGCCGTGAGTGGCAATCGAACTCAGGTTGCCGGATTCGTAGCGCATTGCGCTAACCGTTGCACCACCACTCCCCACGATGTACCACTCCCCGCAGTCACCTCTCGATTAGCCTGGGTAAGAGTGTTAAAGGCTGTATGGGGGACCTTTTGTCTTTGTTTTTATTATTGTTTGCAGTGATCAAGAAGGGCAACGTGCTTCACTTAGACATGGATGGGGGATGTGAGCTGCGTCAAGGGCCCGGTGCCCGGGCTGCTCACACACACACACAGCAGGAGCTGCACGTTGGAGGGCTGCCCCGTGAGTCTCTCCCCACCGCACCACTACCACCACAACCACCGCCACCGCGCGTCACACGTGACAGGAGTCACCGACCGTTGATACTGGGGTGGGTGGTGTGGCCGGCTTCAGGCCGGGCCGGTACTTGCAGGGAGTAGTAGAAGAGCAGGCCGCTTGGCTGCATGGTGCGGAACGTGAGCCTCGTCTCAGCACGGGGAAGGGCTCCTTGACGGCCAGCGACATGAACCCGTCGCCCGCCAGGTAGGCCTTGCGCGACACCTGCACGCCGAGGTCAGAGGGGGTGCGAGCGCTTGAGAGGCCGCGGGGCCAGCGGCGGGACCTCGGGGAGCACGGTTGCAAGTCGAGCGTCTCGGCTGCACGCGAGGGATGCGTGACAGACGCATCGTAAAGGTTTTTGGGTTAGATCTGGCAAATCGCCCGATGACCTGGTGAAAACGTCACAGTACTCGAATTGTAAACGTTGCGGATTTACACACAAACAACAAAACCAAGTCTGCTGAAGTAGTCACTATTTGGCACGTTTTGTTCACGTGACAAACCTTACTAATTGGCCATGTCGGGTGGTGGTGGGTTAATGAAACATTTATATTCACACGGTCTATCCCAAAAATCCTTTACTATGATTAATATTGGTCACGAAAGCCTTCTACGTGTTAGACTGCGTAACACTTTCTTTCTAAACATTGTGTGACGTTACTCTTCTAACGAGACGTTTCTTTCTCGGAGGTTTTGCGAGCATGTGAGCTCTACGCACATTTTAGCGGGTTCAAAGCGTGATTCACATCTCATTGGGCGGCTACAAACCGACAAGTTGAGAGACTTCCAGTGACAATCACCCGGGTTCAGTTACGCAAACATTTGATCCTTCTAAAAACGAAATAACTTTTTTTTAACTAAGCTATTTTTATTTCACCTGGCCACAAGCCACAACTCAACAAAAGTGGCTTACAAAGTGGACATTTATAGCTGCCAAATACTTTAAACGCACGTTGATTGTAAATGTGGGAGGGAAATAAACTGGAGGACCCGGAGAACGAACGGCAAGGTGCGGTGCGCGTACCAGCACGTCGTCTGATCAGCTGGCGCTCACTCCGATCATGTTCCTTCTGCAGGTCCAGGTTGGTGTCCTGCACCTTGAGGCTCAGGAAGCAGCACTTGAGCCCCGTCTCCATCGTCACGTGGGTACGGCTCCTGCGAGACGCGACGACGCCAACCCCTTGGGGGTCAAATCTGTGCCATCGATCACCGATTCTGACACACTTCCAGGACAGTTGTATGTAGTCTCAGTAGCACTATCAGTGATTTAAACTCTAACAATGGCTGCTGCACCCCTTTCACTAAGAATGCAATGCAACCTGACAGATTCACCACCAACCACTGGGCAGACACCGGGAGTGCGCTACGATAGAGACCCATTGCTGGTAACAGACTACGAGTGCCACACACCCCTTCCCCCTAACTCTCTGTAAAATATGAAAAAAAACTTTTTTTATTTTACCAGGTGAGCCCCACTGAGCTATAGATCTCTTTTTTAGAAGCGACCTGGCCACAAATGTTAGCCCAACAAAGTGGGTTATCATGTGGAAATGTATCGCAACCAAATACTCTAAACGCATATTTCTAAATGTAGAGGGAAAAGTCGGAGGACCCGGAGAAAAATCCACATGATCACGGGAAGAACATGCAGTCTCCAAATATACAGCAGGCGTTGGGGTCAAAATCGAACCCACGACCTCCTGTATACCAGGCGAATGCATTAACCTGACTGTCCTCAAAGATTCCTTGAGGAAGTAACCTTCTAATGTAAGTATGTATGCATGTTGAACTTCTTTCGCACCGTACCTTGGCCAACCGTGCTGTTATAATCATGATAAGTTTATATCTATGACTACAGGACTGCCAACAACACAGTCCCGTATATTTCATAAAAATGGTTGTATATTAAGTCAACACGTGTAAAAGATCGATTGAAATGAATTGGAAGGAGATAATATTTAAACTACCCCTACAGGTGGCAGTGCTACAGTATTGCATTTCAACCAATACTAAGAATTATATAATGTTAGTGCTCCTGTTAAATCAGGCTGCGCTCCTGACCTGAAGGATGGTTTGAGGATACAGCCTTCCAACATATCTGGTATAGATCATACTACTTCATGTAAAACTACAGTACAGCACTGATAGCAATACAGTCCATTACATGTTGTATTAAGGGTTGTTCATGCGTTAGAAGTAGACAGTAATTGAAATTACGCCTGCAGGTGGCAGAGAACCACGCCACGCTGGTGCGCTACACGGCGCTGCTGCAGAACCTAACGGTGCGCGTGGAGCGAATGGAGCAGGGCCATGACTGCTACACAGAGCTGGACTATAAGCTGCTGCGGGTGGAGATCAGGAAGATGGAGCAGCTGGTACAGCAGCTGAAGCTGGACGTCTCCAGCGCCACGCACGATCATCTCCACCCCTGGTTCAGTCACGATTGTCTCAAAGGCACGCAATTGTTTCCATCAGGGGTGCTGCAATGCCCACGGTTCCTTTTGGGCAGATATGCAGACTCAGCTTTTGCAGCTGAAGGTGGCACGTAAAAAGGGGAGTACCTTGGATCACTGGAATGCGGAGGCAGCAGTTCTTGCAGTCGCTGGACTGTGTTGGATGGCTTCTCATAGAGAGCTGAATTGAACTTCACGAGCAAATTTGTGAGGAAAATGTTAAAGCCACTGCTTCAGAATTTTCATAAATTTTGTGAAATCTGTACACAGTATCTGAACATGGAAAAGCTGTACTGTACTTTCTACTGCATGTACAAAATGGTGTTAAAGCTCGTGAAAAAATACACAAACTGACAAAAAATTACAGCCCTTTATCATTGCACTCTGGTCATGGCGGAGCATTTGGGGGGGGGTTGGGTGGCACTTCATGTAAAATTAGGGATTTCGATCGGATCATTGGGGTTTATCTATATATAAAAAGGAAATTTGTAAATGTGTCTGTTCAAAATGTTTAGCATACTTCCTGACATGCAACTTGAAATGTGCCATGTGGGTACTTTCCAGACTGTACACAATGCAAAAATTAGAAAAATAGACTTTTGTTTTTTTTTGGGGGGAGGGGGGGGGGCGTAATAATGGATATATTTTGCACGGCAAGTGAGCTGTGACTTCACATCTGTGATGTCACCCGCGCATGCGGAAGCGTCACGCAGTGTGCCTGTTTTTAATTGTATCACTTAAAGAACCAGGCTCCAGTCTACATTATAGACTGCCAGTACACTCACCCAGCTTAATAACCAGGCTCCAGTCTACATTATAGATTGCCAGTACACTCACTCCGATGAAGAACCAGGCTACAATCTACATTAGTGTTTTAATTATTATTTATTTTTAATTTTTTATTCACTTTATTATTTTTCTATCTACGTGACTTTACCAAAAGAACCAAGGAATAGTATGAACTATTCACATATTTTGAAAAAAAAGTGAATATCACTTTTACTGTATGATGATATACAAGAAACTGGTAGGTTATAAAAACCAAATAAGAATTGAAAGTAAAATACTTTGTTAGAGCTGCCTGAGGTTGTAATTTTAAGCATTTTTTTCCTCCGAATGAAGTGAAACACTTAATTATTGATTTCCAAATGTAATGACGCCATATTATTTATGAAAAAAATTCAGAGAAAGAACATAACACTGATTACTAGTCATTGTTGTAAATGTTCAGTGCAGTAACTCATAACATAACTTGCTTCCTCTGGTTTTCCCCTCCACATTTAGAAACATGCATTTAGAATATTTGGCTGCTATAAATGTCCACGTGATAAGCCACTTCGTTGAGCTAACATTTGTAGCCAGGTCGCTTACGAAAACGAGCTGTACAGCTCAGTGGGCCTAACCTGGTAAAATAAAAAAGGTTGCATTCTCAGGCACGTTCTTTGGCTGCTGTTCCATCATCCGCCTTGTCCAAATGCCATCATCTCTTCAAGAAATTATTCTCCTCGTGCGTTTATGACTAAAATAAAACAAATTAGGTTACCCTGTGTGTATGTATCACACGCTCGTCTTATAGACACACACAAAGACAAAAGACCCCCGCTTTAGCCTTAACATATTTTTTGTAAAATATATGGTTCAAAGAAGGCCGTATCGGGCATAGGCGGGTGTTGTCTGACCATACTTCACCAGTGCGTGCCGGTAACGCTGGGAGAGCGGGAGGTAGCGGGGCTTGACCAGGACCGGTTCAGATATCAGTCGCCTCTGATGTTCGCCGTGGTCGGGAACCGAACTCGGCTTGGATTTGAAGCGCCGTGTGCCAACCACTGTGCCACCGCTCCATCCCCACTGTACAGCACCGTACTCAACAACAACAAAAGCTTCAAAATACAATTCTGCAATAACGTATCATGCAGATAAATAACTCGTGCGTACAAAGTATGTGTGGGTGACGATCGTCCAGTAAATCAATGATCGCTCACGGAATAATTCTTCAAACAGTCGTGAAGATTAAAGCTGCAGGCATTGGCCACGCGGCACACAACACATGAGCCTCATAAACACCAATCTTGAGACTCGGTGAAGATTTGCTCAGTAAATAATTGACATTATTATGTCATTGTTATTATAGGACCAAACTTAGTACACGTAATGCTCTCGTGTGCGTGTTCGTGTAGCGGTTAGCGCGTTGCGTTGCTGTGAACCTGGCGACCCGGGTTCGATTCCCGCTCACGGCCAACACCGGTGACGATTTTATCTGAACCGGTCCTGGGCCTCCCCTAGGTCCACTCAGCCTCAAATGAGTACCTGGTGCGGTGTGTAAACATCGCCACTGGGGAGACAAAGACGGTCGGGCGTGGTGCTGGCCACCCACCCCCTCGTGTACCGTTCCGGCCTTCATAGGTGCTCGCTAACAGCACTTGCCCCTACAGTCTGTTAAGGCTACACGGGAGATATTTGTCTTTGTTGTGTCTATAAATGATGAGTAGCGATGGTAGTCTGTACTCGAGAGAGATGTTTGTACTGTACACGTGTCTGGAGCGTTATACACGAGGGGGTGGGTGGCCAGAAGCACGCCCGGCCGCCTTTGTCTCCCTTGTGGCGATGTTTACGCACGGCACTCGGCACTCATTTGAGGCTGAGTCGACTTAGAGGAGGGCGTAGAAGCGGACCGGTGTTGGCCCCGAGTGGGAATCGAACTCGGCTCGCCGGGTTTATAGCGCAGACACATCAACACACAGACATCAACACACAGACATCAACACACAGACACATCAACACACAAACACATCAACACACAGACACATCAACACACAGACACATCAACACAGACACATCAACACAGACACATCAACACACAGACACATCAACACAAACACATCAACACAAACACACCAACACACAGACACATCAACACACAAACACATCAACACACAGACACATCAACACACAAACACAGACACATCAACACACTGACACATCAACACACAAACACATCAACACACAAACACATCAACACAAACACATCAACACACAGACACATCAACACACAGACACATCAACACAGACACATCAACACACACATCAACACACAAGGCACATCAACACACAGACACATCAACACACAAACACATCAACACACAACCACACACCCCTCACCCTCCCCTATAAAATATCCCAATTACTTAAATACTTCAACTAACTTTACTTTATTAAAACACGTCACGCGAGTCTAAGTCCAATCGTGTGTTCTGATTATTTTTAATTTATAAGTCAAATGGCTGTGCGCCTCGAGGCGCCGACATCAACAGCCGCTCTGGTCAATGGCCATCAAAATCAACAGCCGCGCAAACGAACCAGATCACATTTGATACACTTACAGAACGCCATCGCACGGCGTTTATATGACATGCTACGTAACGATGTTGTCGTGGATTGTAACGCGTTCACCATTGTTGTTGTTGTTGTTTTTGTTGTGGTTCTCGTGAAGGGCGCGGTTCTCGCGAGATCTCGTGACGGGCGCGGCTCTCGCGAGATCTCGGTAACCCGGAAGGGGCGGGGTCTCAGAGACGGCAGGGCGGAAGCACGCATCAGACGGCGGAGGGAGGCGGAGAAGTTGGCTGTGACAGTGGCGCGGAACACGAAGACGGCCAAGCAACGCGAATCACAGCCCAGCAGTGCCGTGGAGTCCACGACGGCGACAACAGCTATGGCGAACGAAGCCGACATCCTCTCGCTCTGCGTGGCCAGAGCGAGAGGATGTCGTGCGATAGTGCGCGTCACTATCGCACAACACAGCAGCAATAACACACAACACAAACCTATAACATACAAAACACACATCAGCATTAATGTACAACATACAGCACTGTCGCGCATGTATTATAATGTAAGTTCACAAATTAATATTCTCCACTGACTCAGATTTTAGTCCCCCCACCACCGTGTCCACAGAGCATGAAGTGTGCATGGAGACCCAGGCTACAGCCAGGAGTCCTCATAGAGGCCCCAGACCCCACATGTTTGAGGAGTTGTCTGGGTTCCCCGCACGTGGTGGAAAGAGAGGCGAACATGCACACCATATGGGCACCTGGAAAACAAGGAATGGTGCAGGATGGACACGAGGTGATGGCGGAGGCTCTTGTAGTAGCGGAGGACGAGATGCTAGAGATGGCCGAATCCCCCGCTCCCATCGTATGAGTGGACGTGGAAATGTGGACAAGGGGGATAGGTCGGGTTCCTGCCAGCGCCGGTAAGTTTAACTGAGCGCACACCGTGCATGTGTGTGCAGAGGGGACGCGGTGATTAGGCCACTGCACTATGTACCTGGGGACCTTAGTTTGATTTCCAGCCATGGCTACATCAGTGGAGATTGATATATGAACCGGTCCCCGGGCCTGCCCAAAGTCGATTTGTACCTGCTGCATTGTGAAAACTTTAGCAGCAATGGGGCAGTGAAGGCGGCCGGGTGCGGCTGACCAAACCACCCACCCCTTTACATGCCATTTAGGCCTTAATAGGCGCTCACTGACATCACTTGCTCTTACAACCTAGGTAGGCTACAAGAGGGTTATTTACTCTATATGATCCGGAAGGCCACCACAATACTCTTTTCCCATAGCGGTGAATGAGGCTCTCACCTCAATCCTCGGAGCCCACATCTGATTCTCCATGGTGCGCACGCCCTGGTTTTCATACAGCATCTAGAGATGTGTTCGAGTTAGACGCTATATACATCCATCAGTGTTTAGCTATTGCGTTATTTTTAGAGTCGGGGCATAATTTCAGCTGGGTCTGTCTGGGTCAGTAACATTTTGACTAATAACCTCAACCCGGCGCACCACATCCAGTATACATCTTGCTCTGCCTGTGGCTATTAGTCACGTTCCTATTATAGTCGACTAGCGACCTAGAATATAATGCAAACCTCGAGTAGAGCCTGGACACTGCCTCTGTCTGGGCAAAGCGCAGGTTTTTCTCATGTGCCTAATTCTTGCCCTCATCGCTGATGTTCTGTGCTGTTGTGTTTTGTTTGTGGTGCACCTGCGTTGCCACCACCAGCGGACCCTATACGATGTCCATCTGCAAGGCGCAGCGGCAGCAGCTGCTGATGGCCAAGCGGCGCATCTTCAAAGCCGATTCTGCGGTGCCAAGCCAATTGTGCTGGTTCGAGATCTCGGTAAATGTACTGGGGGGTGTGCAAACGTGGAGATGGAGTATCCTAGGTATCAGGTTTTGAGAAAGAAATGCCAATTATAAAAGGTTAACAGTTGCACCAAAATAATTATAGAATATAGAGACTTGTCATTTTGGTGACCCAGGTCACTCTCGGAAATGTATGCATTTAAACTTATTTCACACCATACATAGCCAACCATGCTGACCGGAGGTGCGGGAGGACAACTAAACACAACAAGTAGTTATAGGGAAATGAGTTGTCAATTTATATTTAAGAGTGCATAGCTCCAGTAGCTTCCTGATATTGGAAGAGCGTTCCAGAAGGCCGCAGAAGTGCATTTGAATGCGCTCGATGCAGTGACTATCTTTTTTCGATGAGTGGCCAAAAGCCACTACGAGGATGACTGGAGCTCATGTGATGGTTTATGCTCCTTGACAAAAAGTGAACACATCCTGGTCTCTTGAATTCTCAACTGGTTAAACAAACTAAACTTTGACGTTGTAAAGTATCTAGTTTAAATCGACATGCAACATTGATATATACGAATAGATGTTAGCCTTTCTGGCAATAAAAATAGTGTTAAGATGTTATAACACCATTTTGAAACCTTTTGCAAGGAATCATGTCTGCATTAACCATATATGCTCGTGGTGAACATGCAAACAAAAAACATGCTCTGGTAGTATATGCATTGTCTTTTAAACTGATTGGTCCACACCATAGACAGCTTTCTTTAGAGCCATGCCCTCTTAAACTTGTGATGCTATGACACTTTTCCTATATGGACGCAACCATATATTTATACCTGGTTCAGTTTGTTAACATCACCAATGGGGAGACAAACACAGCTTGGTGTGGTGCTCACCACATCACCGTCTGGTGTACCTTTCCGGCCTTAATTAGTGTTCACGAAGAGCACTCGCTGCCCCCAATACTCTGTAAGCCTAAACAGGGAGTATTTTCTGTGGTTGGTTGAGCAAACCCACTGCACTCTGGTCCCGTCTCCAGTAATCACCCTGCTGTTAGAGTGGGTATCTGAGCTTGGTCAATTTGACCTAAAATAAACGTACAGGGCCATTACGTAGACAATGTTAGCAGTGACAAAGACAGCCAGGTCTGTGTGTTACTATGCCCACTGCTGTGCCAAGTCAACTCAGCGCGGCTCAGGCAGCGACAGGTTGTTTTTCTACTGCAAAAGCCGTGTCACTGAGTGACACGCAATGCGTGTAGATGACATGGTGATGCTGTGTCCTCACATTGTGCTTAAAATTGGTGCACCCCAACAGACCCTGTCATAGCAGCCAGTTTATGCTAATGGGGGATGCGACATGTGCGTGTTCTTTTTACAGAAATGTTTGAGCCAAAAATATGACCCTACCAACAAAGCTCTGGACTTGAAGGCGGTCAGAATTAATGAAGGTAATTGAAACAAACATTTGTGTTTTTTTAAGTTTACTTTGCACTCCTGCACATTGACAACTTGTCACAACTCAGCTTTATTATTTGAGCCGAGAATCGTTCATACTGTTTCTTTAGTCTCATTTGTTCTAGTTTATTCATCCTGTTAGCCTAAAGATATCATTGTCATGTCATTTTAACTAATATTTAATTAATTCATCCTTATACGCATCACTCACTGTATGCATCGCGAGGGTAGGAGTTGAGTTGAACGCAACGCGTAATGAATGCACGATCACCCTCCCCCACTCCCCAGAGCTGGAGGCACGTGGTGTCGACCTGGTTTTGAACCGGAAGGACCACATGGATGGTCTGAACAAGATCATCCGAGAGAATATTCCAATGGTACGGCCTTCTCCTCTCCCCACGTGTTTTAATGCTTTGCACCTAAGGTATAGTGTTGCTGCGTTAGCTCTCTTGGTCCATTCGTCTGTAGGGCATTATTACTCTTAAAACACATTCCTGCAGAGGGAGCTGGTAGGAACGTTGCTTGCCTCGAATGATGGCTCAACGAATTGGCGGCTTATAATTTAGAGATTGTGAGCATCCGCATACTCCAAACGCATGTTGTTGATTCTCCACGTGGAGGGAAAAATGTCGTGAAGATGGCCGGACGTGGTTGGTGGCCACCCACCCCCTCGTGTGTGCCGTGGCCGCCTTCCCCACCCCGCCCCTCCCTCCCCACCCAGCCCCTCCCCACCCTCCCCTCTCCACCCAGCCCCACCCCTCCCATTTTTGGATGGACGACAGACGGACACAATAATCCCTTGTGGGCTGGGTGGAACCAGGAGGTTCCTACCAGTACAAAATACGTACCAAACTGCAGTATAATGTGGCATTGGTATTAGCGACTAGATTAATTAGTGCTGGATTAGAGGCGCGTCGCCACACGTGGATGTTGGTGCGTGCTTCATGGTTGCGTAGCCCCCATTTTACCTCGCGGTCATCGCCGACCATCGACTTGAGATAAAACCAAAACGAGGCACGGCACGACATTTACATTGCTGCTATTGCTGCTAAACCGTAGGTGGTGGCACTGCACTGCGCTACGAACCTAGCGGCCCAAGTGTCTATTCCCGCTCACGGCCAAAATCAGTGACAATTATTCTGAACCGGTCCTGGGCTTCCACTAGGTCGACTCAGCCTCAAATGAGTACCTAGTGCGGTGAGTAAACATCGCCACTGGGGAGACAAAGGCGGTCGGCGTGGTGCTGGCCACCCACCCCCTCGTGTGCCATCCTGGCCTTCATAGGTTCTCGCTAACAGCACTTGCTCCTAGTCTGTTAAGGCTATACTGGGGATCTTTGTCTTTTGCCTCCCTTAGAGGGGAGCGGTAGTGCAGTTGTTCGCACGCTGCGCTATGAATCGAGCGACCAGAGTTCGATTTCCGCTCACGGCCAACACCAGTGACGATTATCTGAACCGGTCCTGGGCCTCCTCTCGGTCGACTTAGCCTCAAATGAGTACCTAGTGCAGTGTGTAAACATCACCACTAGGGAGACAGAGGCGGTCGGCGTGGTGCTGACCACCCTTGTGTACCGTGCTGGCTTTCATAGGTGCTCGCTCACAGCACTTTCTGCAAAAGACTGTTAAGGCTATAAGAGGGACCTTTTTCTTTTCTGTGCCTCCCTTGCTTTCCACTCCCACAGATCACATCCCTGAATCTAACGTGCAATGACCTGCACCGGTTGGATGACCTGGCAAAACTTGCCCAGCACACTCCATCTCTCAAGAAGCTGAACCTCTCCAAAAACAATGTGGGTGTGAGCGCCGTTCAATAAATCGCGACGTGACGCTCGCATGCCTGGTGCACCTCTGGTGCGAGCGTCGCGTTGGTTCAGATTCCTCGCCACAGCGAGTCGACCGTTCGTTACGCGATTCAATCCAAGTATCGATATACCTACTATTATATCTTATATCGTCTCCTTTTGTTTTGGTACTTGTTCATTTCCGATTCGCTTGATATTATTTTAAGCATGTATTGGGTATCAGATATGCCTTTAATTAGTGGAAACGTAATTAATTATTTAAATGCAATGAATACACAAATGTGAAACGTACTATTGCAGTTTAGTACATCAACATGTATCACCTATGGGTGGTACCTGTTGATGTACTTTGTACAGTAGGCCCGCAACTCCGCATCAATACGTCAATTAACTTCAGTCATTGCACTCACAACGCATGCACCAAATGGTGTGTCGGAACCAGTTCTTTATTATTCATGCAAATTATATGCACGTTAAATTAGGCTAATGACACATAAGAGACAGACAAGGCAGACAACTAATTATATGGACAAAACATATTGGGCTGCATGAACAAGATAGGCAACAAGACAGTGCAGACAAGAGAGTACAGTGAGACATACGATGAGACGGTCAGTACAAATGGGACACAGTACATACTGGACAGGACAGACCACACAAACAAAATACAATTAATACAAACAAAAGACGAAACATAGCATGGACTCTTGAATTTGACCATTATGCTGAAATGGGCTAATTAATCAATTAAGTTGAGAGCTGATACATTCACTTAGAATATGTGATTGCAGTATTTGGCCTCCTTTGTTAACCCTTTTCAACGAATATTAAAGGAATTTCTGCATTGACTCTGCCCATTCGTAATGGAGGGCAATGTAACGTTCATAAAATGTGATCCAATATAAACGAAATGTTTGTATAATGTGTTGTTACTATCAAGGACACCCAACTGAATACCGCACACCAATGATGAAAGGGTTAACCAAAAGAGATGCAAACTATAGCACAAGGGACTGTTTACAAATATGCATACACATTTTGCCGTGACAGCTGCGCGTCAGCTTTTGCACGCTAAGGCAAATGCATTCTGCAAAGCGTTACAATCCATGCGTGGGCATGGATTGTAATGCATAACTTGTGGTAAGTTGCCCAGAAGCATGGCCCTTATGCCCCTAATTGTATGGAAATATCTCCCCTGCCATGCAGCTCAAAGATGTGAGGGAACTTTACCCACTGAAGGCCTTCAATTTGAAAGAGCTATGGCTGAACGGGAATCCGCTGTGCGACTCCTTCCACGACCCAAATGCCTACATGAGGTACCGCTCCTTCGTCATGAACGCGACATTGCCCGCTTACCCATTCGCCTGTCCGTCCACGCAGCTCCCCACTCACCCAGGCACTCACTCGTCCTCATGCTTATCCACCCACTCATCTACATGGTTTATCTTTGTGGTTGCCTGTTCAACCAATGGCTCGCCCGCACGCCTACTCCCCCACCCTCCAGCTTCACCCATGCACTCAACACCCCGCTCGCTCATGCGTTCATCCACCCGGTCACTCACACACACTCCCTTGGCCTTGTGTCCCATCTCTAACTGCATGTGTGTGTGTCAACAGCTTCGTGCGAAACCACTTTCCACAGCTCGTGATCCTGGTGAGTGACCCTCCACAGATGCCGGCCCTCAAGCTATCCCCACTCTCTGTGATATTTGTGTCTCCGTGCATTCCAGTTTCCCCACACATGCAAAAGTGCTTGTGATCAGAGGATTTTGCCAAATGCACCAAGTAAAACACTTCTGAAGAAGGTCATCATTTCCTGCCTTGGTCAAACTACTGCTGGATGAATACCTCCCCTAAGCCATTGAAATTTCTCATGATTGCGAAATTGTAATAACCCACCTAGCACCTGCCCATGAACAACTGTTAGATGGGTTCCATCTCATTGCTGCATTCTTGATCATCAGCCATTAACCCTTATAAAGACGTGTCCTGCCCGAGCCCACTTAAGTTTCTTAATTGTTTGTATAAGAGTTCACTTAAGAAAAGGTTACGTGCAGTTTACAGATGACACAGAGGAACATGAGCAGCTGTTGAATGTCATCTGTTTTTTGTTTTTGTCCTGCTGGCGGTTATCAACATCATCACTTATTGCTTCAATCATCTATCTCTAACACCATCTTTGACTATCTTCGTCACACATCTACCATCGTTACCACAATCATCACTATCATCATCATTGCCACAAACACCACCACTATTGCCGTCATCTTCATCCTGACCGCCAACATCATAATGTAATTCCATCATCACCATGATCCCTTTCACCATAACTACTACTTCCACAACAATCATTACCATCTTTACCATTATCTTCATCACCACGACTACTGTTTCCATAATCATGCTCACCACTATAATCAATCACAATCATTATCGCCATGATCTATACCACTTTTTACAACCACTACCTTCACCATTGTCACCATCAGGATGGGCAGATGCTTTCGCAGCTGCGAAGTTCTACGCCTGTGGTGCCCTCCACGCCTGCGGTGGTGCACAGAATTGCGGTACGCTTCGCTGCAACAATGAGAAATATTTATTCTCCCAACTTTTCGAGGGCCATGCGGCTCTTTGGCCACAACCCTGGCATTACTCCTACCACTTCCCATCCTCCATTTTGTCCACAGCCAGATGAAAGGAACAATATTTATTTTAAAATAATTATTATTAGAGGTTTAACGTATGCTTGAAATGGCTTAAGCATATACCAAGCTCTAATCAATCACTTGTTTACATATCCACCATTTTATTTTACAAAACATTGGAAAAAACTTAAACTTAATCAGCAGCAGCTTAACAGTTGCACCTCTTGTGCACTGACTTTGTGACATTATGACTGTTTCCGAAGTCGGCCAACATCAAAGCGTGCAGCTCCCATAGGAAAGCGAGCAAAGCGGCACAATGTAAGGGGTTTACATGACCCACTTGGAGTGGCGTCGCCCATTCAGGCTGCCATGGGATCCAGGCCAGGCCTAGTTATCTGGTTGGCAAACTGGGTAGTCATGTTGACGTCTCTCCTGTGTGCGTGCGCGCCCACTCTCGGGTGGCTGCAGGAGAACAGCTGGCAGTTCCAGCAGTGTGCGAACACCCTCATGGAACTGAACGTGAGTGCCGTCCCATCCGCACCGTTTATGGACACGACTGATAGCAAACGGTCGGGCGCATTCGCGTTTGACGAGCATCACTAACGATACCGCCCATCTCCCCTTCTATTCCACCCCTCTCTCTCCCCCCTTCCCTCATCACTGTCGCCGTCCGCCTCGGATCTCCGAAAACCGCGGTCGCCTACCTTCATCGTTCCTTTTCGTCCGACTACCGGACGGATTCCACGGGAGGCGTTCGTACAGTGAGCAGGCGTCCGCCGCAGATTGCTGGCGATCTCGGCACACATTCTCCTACCAACCCTTTCCTCCACAACCCTTATACATTGCAATTTATTTGTTTTTACCCCATTTGGGGGGAGAGGAAAAAAATAAAAAAATAACTATATTTGAAACTGTGTCCTCAAACTCACGACACACTAACACCTTGTACCCTGGTTGTTATTTCCCCCCACCTATAACCATGACATCACAAGACGCTGGCATGACGCAATGGTTGGTACACAATCCAGAAGTCGCTAGTTTGATCTGTTATCGTGGTAATCAATGGAAACGTTTCTTAAATCCATCCGGCTTATGTCCACACAACCGATATGCTTGAGTGGATAAACAATTGGAAGAACGCAAACATCCCAAAGAAGCGCCTCATTGTGGATCAAACCATCAGGAAGCTCACTGGCCCCTCACCACCGCAAGCAGTGGGACTCCATACATCAGATCCAACCTGGCCATGGCAGGAGAAATTTCCTCCACAAATTGAAAAAAAAAAGTGTCACCAAAATGCCACTGCAGGGCACCGCAACAGTGGAACACGTGCACACACCAGGAAGCTCTCTTGACCTGGTGAAGACCTCCAATACCAATAAGAGGCCACGGTCTTGGGTTATTCTTTGTGCTTTTGGGGTCCCTGACTCTGTTCACAATCATTAAGGACCATTATGGTGGGAAGGCCCGTGTAAACATACGGACCCGAGTGTCAGAGCCATTTCCTCCTGTTTACCGTGGGGTGCGACGGGGATGTCATCTGGCTCCGATACTATTTCACATAATTCCCGGTCGTGGCCAATAGCAGTGGTAAATTATATTTGAACCGGCCCTACTCCTCCCCTAAGTCGACTCAATCTTAATTGAATACCAGGTGTGGTTGGTAAAAATCAGCGCTGGGGAAACAAAGGCGTTTCTGGCAATAACACCCCAGCATGACAAGTTTGCGTCTGACTGGCAGTTTCTTAGCACAAGCCACTGTATAAAGTACAGACGATATGCATCTGACATTATATTCTCAGCATTTATGCGTTTATGTTTATAAGCAGTGTTTAGTAATAATTTTTAAAGAACCTCAAAATATTCAACTTAATTTTCGTTCACACGGTGAAAAACAAATGCAGTGCTGCTCAGCGGATTCAGGGTGAGACAACTGCAGCCAAACTGGAGTTGGTTAGAAGCACACTGCCCAGGTACGGAAACTTGTCTACTTTCTGTACTATTGCCCCATCACTCACACGATGACAAACATCCCCCCTATAGCCTTAACAGACTGTTGGGGCAGGTGGTGTTAGCGAGCACCTATTAAGGCTGGCATGGTATGCGATGGGGTAGATGGCCAGCACCATGCCCAACTGCCTTTGTCTCCCAAATGGTGTTGTTTACACACTGCACTAGGTACTCATTTGAGGCTGAGTCGACCTAGGGGAGGCCCAGGACCGTTTCACATAATCCTGACTGGTGTTGACCTTGAGCAGGAATCAAACTCAGGTCACCGGGTCTGTCGCGCTGCGCGCTAAATACGTATCATCATCATCATCACTGATATGGATAGGTGAGTTGATAGAAATTACATTTAATTCAACAGTTAATGGGCCAATTAACCAGTAGTTAATTAAATATGGGAGCAGTGGTTTACACACTGAAATATTAATTTGGAGACCCGAGTTTGAATCCAGCAATGTGACGGAGACATCGAGCGACGGAGACGAGACTGAGACGGCGAGCGACGGAGAGAGACAGAGACATCGAGCGACGGAGAGAGACAGAGACATTGAGCGACGGACAGAGACGGAGACAGCGAGCGACGGAGACATCGAGAGACGGAGACATCGAGCGACGGAGACATCGAGAGACGGCGACATCGAGAGACGGAGAGAGACGGAGACAGCGAGCGACGGAGACAGCGAGCGACGGAGACATCGAGCGATGGAGACATCGAGCGACGGAGAGAGACGGAGACATCGAGCGACGGAGAGAGACGGAGACATCGAGCGACGGAGAGAGACGGAGACAGCGAGCGACGGAGAGAGACGGAGACAGCGAGCGACGGAGAGAGACGGAGACAGCGAGCGACAGAGACGAAGACAGCGAGCGACGGAGAGAGACGGAGACAGCGAGCGACGGAGAGAGACGGAGACAGCGAGTGACGGAGAGAGACGGAGACAGCGAGCGACGGAGACGAAGACAGCGAGCGACGGAGAGAGACGGAGACAGCGAGCGACGGAGAGAGACGGAGACAGCGAGCGACGGAGAGAGACGGAGACAGCGAGCGACGGAGAGAGACGGAGACAGCGAGCGACGGAGAGAGACGGAGACAGCGAGCGACGGAGAGAGACGGAGACAGCGAGCGACGGAGAGAGACGGAGACAGCGAGCGACGGACAGAGATGGAGACAGCGAGCGACGGAGAGAGACGGAGACAGCGAGCGACGGAGACAGACGGAGACAGCGAGCGACGGAGAGAGACAGAGACAGCGAGCGATGAAGAGAGACAGGGACGACACAAAGGGACAGTGAGGGATAGGGGAAGGAAGCGGAGTGAGCGAGACGGGCAGAGCGCGGCGAGCGAGCTGCGGCTAAGCGGAATGACGGAGTCACAGACGTACTGTGAAGAGTTGTAATACAAGATGTGTCGGAGAAAACAAGAAAGTTGTTCGCGTCAAGTCGACCACTACAAATATAACCAACACTACCAAGACTTGGCCCACCCTGTTGGAGGCGACGGCCCATTATCACCATTAACATCACTACCATCATCAACATCACCATCACCAACATAATTAACTATCATCACTGCCATTACCGTCATTAACATCACCAACGTATTTATCACCATCAGTAACAGACATAGCATCACCATCATCACCAGCACCATCACTCAGCTCACTATACAGGGGGGGATGTACCGGTTCCAACATCATGTGGAGGTGTGAGGTGGTGCGAGGTGGTGTGATGAGGTGTGACAAGGCGTGTGGATGTGTGAGGTGTGTGGATGAGCGAGGGGGTGAGCGAAGATGGAATCAGGGTATATGGAGGGGCGTGAAGGTCTGGAGATGAGGGGCGTGAAAGTGTGAAGAGCGGTGTGGTGGCGGTGGTGTGTGGTGGTTTGTCGTGGTGGTGATGGTGCGTGGTGGTGTGTGGTGGTGTGTGGTGGTGTGTGGTGGTGCGTCGTGGTGATGGTGGTGCGTGGTGTTGTGTAGTGGTGGTGGTGTGTGGTGGTGCGTGGTGGTGTGTGATGGTGCGTGGTGGTGCGTGGTGGTGTGTCGTGGTGCGTGGTGGTGTGTGGTGGTGTGTGGTGGCGTGTGGTGGTGCGTGGTGGTGTGTGGTGGTGCGTTGTGCTGCGTGGTGGTGTGTGGTGTTGGTGGTGCGTGGTGGTGCGTGGTGGTGTGTGGTGCGTGGTGGTGCGTGGTGGTGCGTAGTGGTGTGTAGTGGTGTGTGGTGGCGTATGGTGGTGCGTGGTGGTGCGTGGTGGTGTGTGGTGCGTGGTGGTGGTGTGTGGTGGTGCGTGGTGGTGCGTGGTGGTGTGTCGTGGTGCGTGGTGGTGCGTAGTGGTGTGTAGTGGTGTGTGGTGGCGTGTGGTGGTGCGTGGTGGTGGTGGTGTGTGGTGGGGCGTGGTGTGTGGTGGTGCGTGGTGGTGCGTGGTGGTGTGTGGTGGTGCGTGGTGCTTGGTGGTGTGTGGTGGTGCGTGGTGGTGTGTGGTTGTGTGTGGTTGTGTGTGGTTGTGTGTCGTGGTGTGTGGTTGTGTGTCGTGGTGTGTGGTGGTGAGGTGCGTGGTGGTGGTGTGAGGTGTGTGGTGGTGTGTAGTGGTGGTGGTGCGTGGTGGTGCGTGGTGGTGCGTGGTGGTGTGTGGTGGTGTGAGGTGTGTGGTGGTGTGTAGTGGTGGTGGTGTGTGGTGGTGCGTGGTGGTGCGTGGTGGTGCGTGGTGGTGTGTGGTGGTGTGAGGTGTGTGGTGGTGTGTAGTGGTGGTGGTGTGTGGTGGTGCGTGGTGGTGCGTGGTGGTGTGAGGTGTGTGGTGGTGTGTAGTGGTGGTGGTGTGTGGTGGTGCGTGGTGGTGCGTGGTGGTGTGTGGTGGTGTGAGGTGTGTGGTGGTGTGTAGTGGTGGTGGTGTGTGGTGGTGCGTGGTGGTGCGTGGTGGTGTGTGGTGGTGCGTGGTGGTGTGAGGAGGTATGAGGAGTAGTCCACGTCACGCTGCTCGTTGATGACGTCGAGCGTTGCCGTCTGGCTGTGCCGCTGGTTGCAGAGCGAGCAGCTGGGCGTGCGGCACCAGGAGGAGGAGGATCAGTCCACGTGTCTCCTCCTCCTGCTCCTCCTCCTCACCGTGCTCCAAGCAGCGCGGCTCCGCGTCCTTGCGGCCGCCGGGGCCCCTGGGGGCACCGCCACCACCACAACAACGACGACGACGACGACGAAACTAGGACAACAACAATAACACTGGCACAACAACAACACTTGGAGGATGACAACACAGAGATAACAATAAACAACAATACTGGGACAACAGCGATTCCAACAACGACGACGACGCTGCGTGGAGAATCACAACAGTGATGATGACGGTGACAGCGATGACAGAGACAACAATGAACACAACAACACTGATCACAACCACTACAATAACAACGTGGCCATTAGCACCACCACCAACAACACGGGTTGCCATAGTACTACAACCACACCCCACAACAACAACCACCACCATCACCAACAACGCAACTACCAGACAGAGCAACAAGGTGACTATGACCAGCCTTGCCCTCTCCTGCTGTGCTGCCTTGCCCACCATGCCCTGAGACTGCCCTACCCCTGCCCATCCCCAGTTTTGCCCTCCTCTACACTACCCCACCCAGCCATACGCCTCTACCCCAATACTCTACCCTACACAGCCTTGCCCTCCCTGCCTCCTACCCTACTCTAAACCCTGCCCTTCCCTCCTCTCCTTCACTGCCCCCTACACCTGCGTCCTGTCCCCCTGGCCCAGTCGTGTCCTGCCCTTTGTCACTGCCCTGCTCCGTGCCCCCTGCCCTCATGCTGCTGCTGCTGCTGCGTGTAGATGTGGATGATGTTGTAGAGGAGGAGGCTGTGTTGGAGGTGTACACGCCGTGGCGGTGCAGCACCACCTCCTGGCGGCACCACGGCCCCCCCCCCCCGTACCCCCAAGGAGGGTGGGAGGGGGGTGACAATGAACAGGTGAGCGTGCAGGCTAGTCACTGCACAGGTGAGTACTGTACAGGCAAGTGCACAGGCGAATGAGTATACAGGTGAGTGTGCAAGAGAATGTACAGGTGAGTGAGCGTTCATGTCAGTGTACAGGTGAACGTGCAGGTGAGTGTCACAGGCGAGCGTTCGGGCGAGCAACTGCAACGCGTCGTTGCCGCACTTGTGGCCCAGGTTGTGCTGGCAGGGCACGATGACCACGGGCTTGGAGAACATCTCCAGGCAGAGGGGCCACAGCTGCTGACGTGCTCCAGGTGGTCGTAGCGCGCCTGGGATTCGCGATCAGCAACGACGTCCGGCCCCGCACAGCGCCTCTGCACGCTCATCGCTACAGCTGTCACGCACAGGCAGAAAGCCTCGTCCCTACAGCTGTAACGCACAGGCGGACAGCCTCGTCCCTACAGCTGTCACGCACAGGTGGACAGCCTCGTCCCTACAGCTGTAACGCACAGGCGGACAGCCTCGTGCCTACAGCTGTAACGAACAGGCGGACAGCCTCGTCCCTACAGTTGTCACGCACAGGTGGACAGCCTCATCCCCAAAGCTGTCACGCACAGGCGGACAGCCTCGTCCCTACAGCTGTCACGCACAGGCGGACAGCCTCGTCCCTACAGCTGTCACGCACAGGCAGACAGCCTCATCCCTAAAACTCACGCACAGGCAGACAGCCTCGTCCCTAAAACTGTAACGCACGTGCATTGGAAGCGCTACCAACTCACGGAATTTGAAACATTCCACTGTTACATGGACTTCCTGAGAAAGAGGTATGGTGTAGGTCTAACAATGGGCTTGTCAAATCAGAAGCTATCAGTGGGTAAGAGGTGAGTGTGCGGTTGGCAGTGACATGCAGTGGGAAATTCTAAAATGTGAGGTTTTTTTACTAAATCGGGGTAGGTTCCCAATGAATGTGTAGATTTAAGGATCAAACATAGCCTCTGGCAAGGAAACGGGTATACAAGTGAGCTGCTGGGAGATGGAACTGTTGTAAGGTTATGGCATGGTGCTTTTGTGAATGGTATACAGCTCCATTTTGTAAGAGTGCTTCTATGCAAAGACCGTGGTGCTGAAGAGACATTTCAACATCGCACATGTTATAAATAACCATTTTAATTGCATAACTCAGCCCCCAACTCACGGCGTTATAACTGCGGGCAACGAGTTTCAACCACAAATGCCTGCTAGGATGTCCCTGCCGTGTTGCCTGGCAAATGGCCCTCTGACCCGGTTAACGCGAAGACGCAATTCACCAAAAGTAAAAAATGAGTGTTGACCCAGACTCAGCGCTTGGGCGCCGCGGTGGCGAGATGTTCACTACCTCGCCTGCTGTAATATTTGGAATTTGTTTGCGTCTCTCCCCTCGGTCGCGTGTTTTTTTTTTTCTCCAGGCCCTCTGGGTTTCTTCCTCCACATTTAGTATCAATCAGGATCACGCGTTTAAGAGTATTTGGCTGCTAACATTTCCACACGATGATAAGCCACTTCGTTGGACTATAATGTGTGGCCAGGTCTCTTCTGAAAAAAAGGCTACAATGGCTCAGTGGGCCCCACCTGCTAAAATAAACAAATAGTTTAGTGGCGTCCAGCGTTCAGCTCTCACGAGCCCCCTCCCCTCGCCCCACAGTTGGCCTCGGGGTTGGGCCAACCCCCCCCCCCCCCCAGGCCAATCGGGACTCAGCCCCCCTGGTCGAGGCACTGCGTCCCCACATTGAATCTACGCAGCTCAGCGACGGTAGCGAGGACCTCGGGTCGACCTTTTATCTTTCGACGTGTGTTTACAGAAACGAGTATAGCGAGTCATTCACGTTTGATGATTTTACCACGAGTCGAATAAATGTGTTCATTTTACATCGGTAAAAACACTTTTGTATGACTTAATAAACATTGCAATACTGTTTGCAATTTACTCAGGGCCCTCGTAGCCTGAATCCGGCCCTGTCTGGTCGGCGTCTCTCGCCCCTGAGGAGTCGAGCGCGCCCGGCGAGGGAAGCATGGCCTCCACCTCGTCGCGCTCGTGTCACTACGAGGAGGAGGAGGGCGAGGAGGTGGCGAGGCGGACGGAGGCCCCGAGGCAGCTGCTCGGGGCCTCTGCTGCGCGCCGGGGACGACGCGGGGCTGGCGAGCCTCGCGGCCTCCGTGCTGGTGAGCGTGCCTAGCAGTTGCACCATTCAATTCCGCTCGTCCAGACGGGGAGAATTCAATCACATTTATTCGATGCGACGTTTCTTATGGGATTTAATAAGCGACAACATTTTGACCCCAAACCGAGAGGATTCTGGGATGTTTGTGGTTTATTGGTAATAACTCTGGAAGGAAACGTCGCTGACCCATCAAGGTGGTACTCCTACTGCTCGCCTCGTCGAGAGGAATCCAAATATATGAGTCGTTAAGCTATGGGATATGAAATGGACGATCGACCAATAAAACAACATGTATTATGGGGTTGAATGCTTTTTGCTATTCACAAACTAGAACAAAAGCAGTCATGCAAATATCTGATTTAACACCGCACAGCAAAACCAGTTGCACCATTCAATTCCGCTCGTCCAGACGGGGAGAATTCAATCACATTTATTCGATGCGACGTTTCACATGGGATTTAATAAGCGACAACATTTTGACCCCAATCCGAGAGGATTCTGGGATGTTTGTGGTTTATTGGTAATAACTCTGGAAGGAGACGTCGCAGACCCATCAAGGTGGAACTCCTACTGCTCGCCTCATCGAGAGGAATCCAAAGATATGAGTAGTTCAGCTATGGGATATGAAATGGACGAGCGACCAATAAAACAACATGTATTATGGGGTTGAATGCTTTTTGCTATTCACAAAATAAAACAAAAGCAGTCATGCAAATATCTTATTTAACACAGCACAGCAAAATCAGTTGCACCATTCAATCCCGCTCGTCCAGACGGGGAGAATTCAATCACATTTATTCTTTGCGACGTTTCATATGGGATTTATTGAGCGACAACATTTTGACCCCAAATCGAGAGGATTCTGGGATGTTTGTGGTTTTTTTGTAATAACTCTGGAAGGAAACGTCGCAGACCAATCAAAGTAGTAATCGTACTGCTCGCCTCATCGAGAGGAATCCAAAGATATGAGTGGTTAAGCTATGGGATATGAAATGGATGAGCGACCAATAAATCAACATGTATTATTGGGTTGAATGCTTTTTGCTATTCACAAAATAAAACAAAAGCAGTCATGCAAATATCTTATTTAACACAGCACAGCAAAATCAGTTGCACCATTCAATCCCGCTCGTCCAGACGGGGAGAATTCAATCACATTTATTCGATGCGACGTTTCTTATGGGATTTATTGAGCGACAACATTTTGACCCCAAATCGAGAGGATTCTGGGATGTTTGTGGTTTTTTTGTAATAACTCTGGAAGGAAACGTCCCAGACCCATCAAGGTGGTACTCGTACTGCTCGCCTCATCGAGAGGAATGCAAAGATATGAGGGGTTAAGCTATGGGATATAAAATGGACGCTCGACCAATAAAAAACATGTATTATGGGGTTGAATGCTTTTTGCTATTCACAAAATAAAACAAAAGCAGTAAAGCAAATATCGTATTTAACACAGCACAGCAAAATCAGTTGCACCATTCAATCCCGCTCGTCCAGACGGGGAGAATTCAATCACATTTATTCGATGCGACGTTTCTTATGGGATTTAATGAGCGACAACATTTTGACCCCAAACCGAGAGGATTCTGGGATGTTTGTGGTTTTTTTGTAATAACTCTGGAAGGTAACGTCGCAGACCAATCAAGGTGGTACTCCTGCTGCTCCCCTCATCGAGAGGAATCCAAAGATATGAGTGGTTAAGCTATGGGATATGAAATGGACGAGCGACCAATAAAACAACATGTATTATGGGGTTGAATGCTTTTTGCTATTCACAAAATAAAACAAAAGCAGTCATGCAAATATCTTATTTAACAAAGCACAGCAAAATCAGTTGCACCATTCAATCCCGCTCGTCCAGACGGGGAGAATTCAATCACATTTATTCTTTGCGACGTTTCATATGGGATTTAATGAGCGACAACATTTTGACCCCAAACCGAGAGGATTCTGGGATGTTTGTGGTTTTTTTTGTAATAACTCTGGAAGGAAACGTCGCAGACCAATCAAGGTGGTACTCCTGCTGCTCCCCTCATCGAGAGGAATCCAAAGATATGAGTGCTTAAGCTATGGGATATGAAATGGACGAGCGACCAATAAAACAACATGTATTATGGGGTTGAATGCTTTTTGCTATTCACAAAATAAAACAAAAGCAGTCATGCAAATATCTTATTTAACACAGCACAGCAAAATCAGTTGCACCATTCAATCCCGCTCGTCCAGACGGGGAGAATTCAATCACATTTATTCTTTGCGACGTTTCATATGGGATTTATTGAGCGACAACATTTTGACCCCAAATCGAGAGGATTCTGGGATGTTTGTGGTTTTTTTTGTAATAACTCTGGAAGGAAACGTCGCAGACCCATCAAGGTAGTAATCGTACTGCTCGCCTCATCGAGAGGAATCCAAAGATATGAGTGGTTAAGCTATGGGATATGAAATGGATGAGCGACCAATAAAACAACATGTATTATTGGGTTGAATGCTTTTTGCTATTCACAAAATAAAACAAAAGCAGTCATGCAAATATCTTATTTAACACAGCACAGCAAAATCAGTTGCACCATTCAATCCCGCTCGTCCAGACGGGGAGAATTCAATCACATTTATTCAATGCGACGTTTCTTATGGGGTTTATTGAGCGACAACATTTTGACCCCAAATCGAGAGGATTCTGGGATGTTTGTGGTTTTTTTGTAATAACTCTGGAAGGAAACGTCGCAGACCCATCAAGGTGGTACTCATACTGCTCCCCTCATCGAGAGGAATCCAAAGATATGAGTGGTTAAGCTATGGGATATGAAATGGACGAGCGACCAATAAAACAACATGTATTATGGGGTTGAATGCTTTTTGCTATTCACAAAATAAAACAAAAGCAGTCATGCAAATATCTTATTTAACACAGCACAGCAAAATCAGTTGCACCATTCAATCCCGCTCGTCCATACGGGGAGAATTCAATCACATTTATTCAATGCGACGTTTCTTATGGGGTTTATTGAGCGACAACATTTTGACCCCAAATCGAGAGGATTCTGGGATGTTTGTGGTTTTTTTGTAATAACTCTGGAAGGAAACGTCGCAGACCCATCAAATTGGTACTCCTACTGCTCGCCTCAACGAGAGGAATGCAAAGATATGAGTGGTTAAGCTATGGGATATGAAATGGACGCTCGACCAATTAAACAACATGTATTATTGGGTTGAATGCTTTTTGCTATTCACAAAATAAAACAAAAGCAGTCATGCAAATATCGTATTTAACACAGCACAGCAAAATCAGTTGCACCATTCAATCCCGCTCGTCCAGACGGGGAGAATTCAATCACATTTATTAGATGAGGCGTTTCTTATGGGATTTAATGAGCGACAACATTTTGACCCCAAACCGAGAGGATTCTGGAATGTTTGTGGTTTTTTTGTAATAACTCTGGAAGGAAACGTCGCAGACCCATCAAGGTGGTACTCGTACTGCTCGCCTCATCGAGAGGAATCCAAAGATATGAGTGATTAAGCTATGGGATATGAAATGGACGAGCGACCAATAAAACAACATGTATTATGAGGTTGAATGCTTTTTGCTATTCACAAAATAAAACAAAAGCAGTCATGCAAATATCTGATTTAACACAGCACAGCAAAATCAGTTGCACCATTCAATCCCGCTCGTCCAGACGGGGAGAATTCAATCACATTTATTCGATGCGACGTTTCTTATGGGATTTATTGAGCGACAACATTTTGACCCCAAATCGAGAGGATTCTGGGATGTTTGTGGTTTTTTTGTAATAACTCTGGAAGGAAACGTCGCAGTCCCATCAAGGTGGTACTCCTACTGCTCCCCTCATCGAGAGGAATCCAATGATATGAGTGGTTAAGCTATGGGATATGAAATGGACGAGCGACCAATAAAACAACATGTATTATTGGGTTGAATGCTTTTTGCTATTCACAAAATAAAACAAAAGCAGTCATGCAAATATCTTATTTAACACAGCACAGCAAAATCAGTTGCACCATTCAATCCCGCTCGTCCAGACGGGGAGAAGTCAATCACATTTATTAGATGAGGCGTTTCTTATGGGATTTAATGAGCGACAACATTTTGACCCCAAATCGAGAGGATTCTGGGATGTTTGTGGTTTTTTTGTAATAACTCTGGAAGGAAACGTCGCAGACCCATCAAAGTGGTACTCGTACTGCTCGCCTCATCGAGAGGAATCGAAAGATATGAGTGGTTAAGCTATGGGATATAAAATGGACGCTCGACCAATTAAACAACATGTATTATGGGGTTGAATGCTTTTTGCTATTCACAAAATAAAACAAAAGCAGGAAAGCAAATATCGTATTTAACACAGCACAGCAAAATCAGTTGCACCATTCAATCCCGCTCGTCCAGACAGGGAGAATTCAATCACATTTATTCGATGCGACGTTTCTTATGGGATTTAATGAGCGACAACATTTTGACCCCAAACCGAGAGGATTCTGGGATGTTTGTGGTTTTTTTGTAATAACTCTGTAAGGAAACGTCGGAGACCCATCAAGGTGGTACTCGTACTGCTCGACTCATCGAGCGGAATCCAAAGATATGAGTGGTTAAGCTATGGGATATGAAATGGACGAGCGACCAATAAAACAACATGTATTATGAGGTTGAATGCTTTTTGCTATTCACAAACTAGAACAAAAGCAGTCATGCAAATATCTGATTTAACACAGCACAGCAAAATCAGTTGCACCATTCAATTCCTCTCGTCAAGACGGGGAGAATTCAATCACATTTATTCGATGCGACGTTTCTTATGGGATTTAATGAGCGACAACATTTTGACCCCAAACTGAGAGGATTCTGGGATGTTTGTGGTTTTTTTGTGATAACTCTGGAAGGAAACGTCGCAGACCCATCAAGGTGGTACTCGTACTGCTCGCCTCATCGAGCGGAATCCAAAGATATGAGTGGTTAAGCTATGGGATATGAAATGGACGAGCGACCAATAAAACAACATGTATTATTGGGTTGAATGCTTTTTGCTATTCACAAAATAAAACAAAAGCAGTCATGCAAATATCTGTTTTAACACAGCACAGCAAAATCAGTTGCAATATTCAATCCCGCTCGTCCAGACGGGGAGAATTCAATCACATTTATTAGATGAGGCGTTTCTTATGGGATTTAATGAGCGACAACATTTTGACCCCAAACCGAGAGGATTCTGGGATGTTTGTGTTTTTTTTGTAATAACTCTGGAAGGAAACCTCGCAGACCCATCAAGGTGGTACTCCTACTGCTCGCCTCAACGAGAGGAATCGAAAGATATGAGTGGTTAAGCTATGGGATATGAAATGGACGAGCGACCAATAAAACAACATGTATTATGGGGTTGAATGCTTTTTGCTATTCACAAAATAAAACAAAAGCAGTCATGCAAATATCTTATTTAACACAGCACAGCAAAATCAGTTGCACCATTCAATCCCGCTCGTCCAGACGGGGAGAATTCAATCACATTTATTCGATGCGACGTTTCTTATGGGATTTATTGAGCGACAACATTTTGACCCCAAATCGAGAGGATTCTGGGATGTTTGTGGTTTTTTTGTAATAACTCTGGAAGGAAACGTCCCAGACCCATCAAGGTGGTACTCGTACTGCTCGCCTCATCGAGAGGAATGCAAAGATATGAGGGGTTAAGCTATGGGATATAAAATGGACGCTCGACCAATAAAAAAACATGTATTATGGGGTTGAATGCTTTTTGCTATTCACAAAATAAAACAAAAGCAGTAAAGCAAATATCGTATTTAACACAGCACAGCAAAATCAGTTGCACCATTCAATCCCGCTCGTCCAGACGGGGAGAATTCAATCACATTTATTCGATGCGACGTTTCTTATGGGATTTAATGAGCGACAACATTTTGACCCCAAACCGAGAGGATTCTGGGATGTTTGTGGTTTTTTTGTAATAACTCTGGAAGGTAACGTCGCAGACCAATCAAGGTGGTACTCCTGCTGCTCCCCTCATCGAGAGGAATCCAAAGATATGAGTGGTTAAGCTATGGGATATGAAATGGACGAGCGACCAATAAAACAACATGTATTATGGGGTTGAATGCTTTTTGCTATTCACAAAATAAAACAAAAGCAGTCATGCAAATATCTTATTTAACACAGCACAGCAAAATCAGTTGCACCATTCAATCCCGCTCGTCCAGACGGGGAGAATTCAATCACATTTATTCTTTGCGACGTTTCATATGGGATTTATTGAGCGACAACATTTTGACCCCAAATCGAGAGGATTCTGGGATGTTTGTGGTTTTTTTGTAATAACTCTGGAAGGAAACGTCGCAGACCCATCAAGGTAGTAATCGTACTGCTCGCCTCATCGAGAGGAATCCAATATTATGAGTGGTTAAGCTATGGGATATGAAATGGATGAGCGACCAATAAATCAACATGTATTATTGGGTTGAATGCTTTTTGCTATTCACAAAATAAAACAAAAGCAGTCATGCAAATATCTTATTTAACACAGCACAGCAAAATCAGTTGCACCATTCAATCCCGCTCGTCCAGACGGGGAGAATTCAATCACATTTATTCGATGCGACGTTTCTTATGGGATTTAATGAGCGACAACATTTTGACCCCAAACCGAGAGGATTCTGGGATGTTTGTGGTTTTTTTGTAATAACTCTGGAAGGTGACGTCGCAGACCAATCAAGGTGGTACTCCTACTGCTCCCCTCATCGAGAGGAATCCAAAGATATGAGTGGTTAAGCTATGGGATATGAAATGGACGAGCGACCAATAAAATAACATGTATTATGGGGTTGAATGCTTTTTGCTATTCACAAAATAAAACAAAAGCAGTCATGCAAATATCTTATTTAACACAGCACAGCAAAATCAGTTGCACCATTCAATCCCGCTCGTCCAGACGGGGAGAAGTCAATCACATTTATTCAATGCGACGTTTCTTATGGGGTTTATTGAGCGAAAACATTTTGACCCCAAATCGAGAGGATTCTGGGATGTTTGTGGTTTTTTTGTAATAACTCTGGAAGGAAACGTCGCAGACCCATCAAGGTGGTACTCGTACTGCTCGCCTCATCGAGAGGAATGCAAAGATATGAGGGGTTAAGCTATGGGATATAAAATGGACGCTCGACCAATTAAACAACATGTATTATGGGGTTGAATGCTTTTTGCTATTCACAAAATAAAACAAAAGCAGTAAAGCAAATATCGTATTTAACACAGCACAGCAAAATCAGTTGCACCATTCAATCCCGCTCGTCCAGACGGGGAGAATTCAATCACATTTATTCGATGCGACGTTTCTTATGGGATTTAATGAGCGACAACATTTTGACCCCAAACCGAGAGGATTCTGGGATGTTTGTGGTTTTTTTGTGATAACTCTGGAAGGAAACGTCGCAGACCCATCAAGGTGGTACTCGTACTGCTCGCCTCATCGAGAGGAATCAAAAGATATGAGTGGTTAAGCTATGGGATATGAAATGGACGAGCGACCAATAAAACAACATGTATTATGGGGTTGAATGCTTTTTGCTATTCACAAAATAAAACAAAAGCAGTCATGCAAATATCTTATTTAACACAGCACAGCAAAATCAGTTGCACCATTCAATCCCGCTCGTCCAGACGGGGAGAAGTCAATCACATTTATTCAATGCGACGTTTCTTATGGGGTTTATTGAGCGAAAACATTTTGACCCCAAATCGAGAGGATTCTGGGATGTTTGTGGTTTTTTTGTAATAACTCTGGAAGGAAACGTCGCAGACCCATCAAGGTGGTACTCGTACTGCTCGCCTCATCGAGAGGAATGCAAAGATATGAGGGGTTAAGCTATGGGATATAAAATGGACGCTCGACCAATTAAACAACATGTATTATGGGGTTGAATGCTTTTTGCTATTCACAAAATAAAACAAAAGCAGTAAAGCAAATATCGTATTTAACACAGCACAGCAAAATCAGTTGCACCATTCAATCCCGCTCGTCCAGACGGGGAGAATTCAATCACATTTATTCGATGCGACGTTTCTTATGGGATTTAATGAGCGACAACATTTTGACCCCAAACCGAGAGGATTCTGGGATGTTTGTGGTTTTTTTGTAATAACTCTGGAAGGAAACGTCGGAGACCCATCAAGGTGGTACTCGTACTGCTCGACTCATCGAGCGGAATCCAAAGATATGAGTGGTTAAGCTATGGGATATGAAATGGACGAGCGACCAATAAAACAACATGTATTATGAGGTTGAATGCTTTTTGCTATTCACAAACTAGAACAAAAGCAGTCATGCAAATATCTTATTTAACACAGCACAGCAAAATCAGTTGCACCATTCAATTCCTCTCGTCAAGACGGGGAGAATTCAATCACATTTATTCTATGCGACGTTTCTTATGGGATTTATTGAGCGACAACATTTTGACCCCAAATCGAGAGGATTCTGGGATGTTTGTGGTTTTTTTGTGATAACTCTGGAAGGAAACGTCGCAGACCCATCAAGGTGGTACTCGTACTGCTCGCCTCATCGAGAGGAATCAAAAGATATGAGTGGTTAAGCTATGGGATATGAAATGGACGAGCGACCAATAAAACAACATGTATTATTGGGTTGAATGCTTTCTGCTATTCACAAAATAAAACAAAAGCAGTCATGCAAATATCTTATTTAATACAGCACTGCAAAATCAGTTGCACCATTCAATCCCGCTCGTCCAGACGGGGAGAATTCAATCACATTTATTAGATGAGGCGTTTCTTATGGGATTTAATGAGCGACAACATTTTGACCCCAAACCGAGAGGATTCTGGGATGTTTGTGGTTTTTTTGTAATAACTCTGGAAGGAAACGTCCCAGACCCATCAAGGTGGTACTCGTACTGCTCGCCTCATCGAGAGGAATGCAAAGATATGAGGGGTTAAGCTATGGGATATAAAATGGACGCTCGACCAATAAAACAACATGTATTATGGGGTTGAATGCTTTTTGCTATTCACAAAATAAAACAAAAGCAGTCATGCAAATATCTTATTTAACACAGCACAGCAAAATCAGTGGCACCATTCAATCCCGCTCGTCCAGACGGGGAGAAGTCAATCACATTTATTCAATGCGACGTTTCTTATGGGATTTATTGAGCGAAAACATTTTGACCCCAAATCGAGAGGATTCTGGGATGTTTGTGGTTTTTTTGTAATAACTCTGGAAGGAAACGTCGCAGACCCATCAAGGTGGTACTCGTACTGCTCGCCTCATCGAGAGGAATGCAAAGATATGAGGGGTTAAGCTATTGGATATAAAATGGACGCTCGACCAATTAAACAACATGTATTATGGGGTTGAATGCTTTTTGCTATTCACAAAATAAAACAAAAGCAGTAAAGCAAATATCGTATTTAACACAGCACAGCAAAATCAGTTGCACCATTCAATTCCTCTCGTCCAGACGGGGAGAATTCAATCACATTTATTCTATGCGACGTTTCTTATGGGATTTATTGAGCGACAACATTTTGACCCCAAACCGAGAGGATTCTGGGATGTTTGTGGTTTTTTTTGTAATAACTCTGGAAGGAAACGTCGCAGACCCATCAAAGTGGTACTCCTACTGCTCGCCTCATCGAGAGGAATCGAAAGATATGAGTGGTTAAGCTATGGGATATGAAATGGACGAGCGACCAATAAAACAACATGTATTATGGGGTTGAATGCTTTTTGCTATTCACAAACTAGAACAAAAGCAGTCATGCAAATATCTGATTTAACACAGCACAGCAAAATCAGTTGCACCATTCAATTCCTCTCGTCAAGACGGGGAGAATTCAATCACATTTATTCGATGCGACGTTTCTTATGGGATTTAATGAGCGACAACATTTTGACCCCAAACCGAGAGGATTCTGGGATGTTTGTTGTTTTTTTGTGATAACTCTGGAAGGAAACGTCGCAGACCCATCAAGGTGGTACTCGTACTGCTCGCCTCATCGAGCGGAATCCAAAGATATGAGTGGTTAAGCTATGGGATATGAAATGGACGAGCGACCAATAAAACAACATGTATTATTGGGTTGAATGATTTTTGCTATTCACAAAATAAAACAAAAGCAGTCATGCAAATATCTGTTTTAACACAGCACAGCAAAATCAGTTGCACCATTCAATCCCGCTCGTCCAGACGGGGAGAATTCAATCACATTTATTCGATGCGACGTTTCTTATGGGATTTATTGAGCGACAACATTTTGACCCCAAATCGAGAGGATTCTGGGATGTTTGTGGTTTTTTTGTAATAACTCTGGAAGGAAACGTCCCAGACCCATCAAGGTGGTACTCGTACTGCTCGCCTCATCGAGAGGAATGCCAAGATATGAGTGGTTAAGCTATGGGATATAAAATGGACGCTCGACCAATAAAAAAACATGTATTATGGGGTTGAATGCTTTTTGCTATTCACAAAATAAAACAAAAGCAGTAAAGCAAATATCGTATTTAACACAGCACAGCAAAATCAGTTGCACCATTCAATCCCGCTCGTCCAGACGGGGAGAATTCAATCACATTTATTCGATGCGACGTTTCTTATGGGATTTAATGAGCGACAACATTTTGACCCCAAACCGAGAGGATTCTGGGATGTTAGTGGTTTTTTTGTAATAACTCTGGAAGGTAACGTCGCAGACCAATCAAGGTGGTACTCCTGCTGCTCCCCTCATCGAGAGGAATCCAAAGATATGAGTGGTTAAGCTATGGGATATGAAATGGACGAGCGACCAATAAAACAACATGTATTATGGGGTTGAATGCTTTTTGCTATTCATAAAATAAAACAAAAGCAGTCATGCAAATATCTTATTTAACACAGCACAGCAAAATCAGTTGCACCATTCAATCCCGCTCGTCCAGACGGGGAGAATTCAATCACATTTTTTCTTTGCGACGTTTCATATGGGATTTATTGAGCGACAACATTTTGACCCCAAATCGAGAGGATTCTGGGATGTTTGTGGTTTTTTTGTAATAACTCTGGAAGGAAACGTCGCAGACCCATCAAGGTAGTAATCGTACTGCTCGCCTCATCGAGAGGAATCCAAAGATATGAGTGGTTAAGCTATGGGATATGAAATGGATGAGCGACCAATAAATCAACATGTATTATTGGGTTGAATGCTTTTTGCTATTCACAAAATAAAACAAAAGCAGTCATGCAAATATCTTATTTAACACAGCACAGCAAAATCAATTGCACCATTCAATCCCGCTCGTCCAGACGGGGAGAATTCAATCACATTTATTTGATGCGACGTTTCTTATGGGATTTAATGAGCGACAACATTTTGACCCCAAACCGAGAGGATTCTGGGATGTTTGTGGTTTTTTTGTAATAACTCTGGAAGGTAACGTCGCAGACCAATCAAGGTGGTACTCCTACTGCTCCCCTCATCGAGAGGAATCCAAAGATATGAGTGGTTAAGCTATGGGATATGAAATGGACGAGCGACCAATAAAACAACATGTATTATGGGGTTGAATGCTTTTTGCTATTCACAAAATAAAACAAAAGCAGTCATGCAAATATCTTATTTAACACAGCACAGCAAAATCAGTTGCACCATTCAATCCCGCTCGTCCAGACGGGGAGAATTCAATCACATTTATTCGATGCGACGTTTCTTATGGGATTTATTGAGCGACAACATTTTGACCCCAAATCGAGAGGATTCTGGGATGTTTGTGGTTTTTTTGTAATAACTCTGGAAGGAAACGTCCCAGACCCATCAAGGTGGTACTCGTACTGCTCGCCTCATCGAGAGGAATGCCAAGATATGAGGGGTTAAGCTATGGGATATAAAATGGACGCTCGACCAATAAAAAAACATGTATTATGGGGTTGAATGCTTTTTGCTATTCACAAAATAAAACAAAAGCAGTAAAGCAAATATCGTATTTAACACAGCACAGCAAAATCAGTTGCACCATTCAATCCCGCTCGTCCAGACGGGGAGAATTCAATCACATTTATTCGATGCGACGTTTCTTATGGGATTTAATGAGCGACAACATTTTGACCCCAAACCGAGAGGATTCTGGGATGTTAGTGGTTTTTTTGTAATAACTCTGGAAGGTAACGTCGCAGACCAATCAAGGTGGTACTCCTGCTGCTCCCCTCATCGAGAGGAATCCAAAGATATGAGTGGTTAAGCTATGGGATATGAAATGGACGAGCGACCAATAAAACAACATGTATTATGGGGTTGAATGCTTTTTGCTATTCATAAAATAAAACAAAAGCAGTCATGCAAATATCTTATTTAACACAGCACAGCAAAATCAGTTGCACCATTCAATCCCGCTCGTCCAGACGGGGAGAATTCAATCACATTTATTCTTTGCGACGTTTCATATGGGATTTATTGAGCGACAACATTTTGACCCCAAATCGAGAGGATTCTGGGATGTTTGTGGTTTTTTTGTAATAACTCTGGAAGGAAACGTCGCAGACCCATCAAGGTAGTAATCGTACTGCTCGCCTCATCGAGAGGAATCCAAAGATATGAGTGGTTAAGCTATGGGATATGAAATGGATGAGCGACCAATAAATCAACATGTATTATTGGGTTGAATGCTTTTTGCTATTCACAAAATAAAACAAAAGCAGTCATGCAAATATCTTATTTAACACAGCACAGCAAAATCAGTTGCACCATTCAATCCCGCTCGTCCAGACGGGGAGAATTCAATCACATTTATTCGATGCGACGTTTCTTATGGGATTTAATGAGCGACAACATTTTGACCCCAAACCGAGAGGATTCTGGGATGTTTGTGGTTTTTTTGTAATAACTCTGGAAGGTAACGTCGCAGACCAATCAAGGTGGTACTCCTACTGCTCCCCTCATCGAGAGGAATCCAAAGATATGAGTGGTTAAGCTATGGGATATGAAATGGACGAGCGACCAATAAAACAACATGTATTATGGGGTTGAATGCTTTTTGCTATTCACAAAATAAAACAAAAGCAGTCATGCAAATATCTTATTTAACACAGCACAGCAAAATCAGTTGCACCATTCAATCCCGCTCGTCCAGACGGGGAGAAGTCAATCACATTTATTCAATGCGACGTTTCTTATGGGGTTTATTGAGCGAAAACATTTTGACCCCAAATCGAGAGGATTCTGGGATGTTTGTGGTTTTTTTGTAATAACTCTGGAAGGAAACGTCGCAGACCCATCAAGGTGGTACTCGTACTGCTCGCCTCATCGAGAGGAATGCAAAGATATGAGGGGTTAAGCTATGGGATATAAAATGGACGCTCGACCAATTAAACAACATGTATTATGGGGTTGAATGCTTTTTGCTATTCACAAAATAAAGCAAAAGCAGTAAAGCAAATATCGTATTTAACACAGCACAGCAAAATCAGTTGCACCATTCAATCCCGCTCGTCCAGACGGGGAGAATTCAATCACATTTATTCGATGCGACGTTTCTTATGGGATTTAATGAGCGACAACATTTTGACCCCAAACCGAGAGGATTCTGGGATGTTTGTGGTTTTTTGTAATAACTCTGGAAGGAAACGTCGGAGACCCATCAAGGGGGTACTCGTACTGCTCGACTCATCGAGCAGAATCCAAAGATATGAGTGGTTAAGCTATGGGATATGAAATGGACGAGCGACCAATAAAACAACATGTATTATGAGGTTGAATGCTTTTTGCTATTCACAAACTAGAACAAAAGCAGTCCTGCAAATATCTTATTTAACACAGCACAGCAAAATCAGTTGCACCATTCAATTCCTCTCGTCAAGACGGGGAGAATTCAATCACATTTATTCTATGCGACGTTTCTTATGGGATTTATTGAGCGACAACATTTTGACCCCAAATCGAGAGGATTCTGGGATGTTTGTGGTTTTTTTGTGATAACTCTGGAAGGAAACGTCGCAGACCCATCAAGGTGGTACTCGTACTGATCGCCTCATCGAGAGGAATCCAAAGATATGAGTGGTTAAGCTATGGGATATGAAATGGACGAGCGACCAATAAAACAACATGTATTATTGGGTTGAATGCTTTCTGCTATTCACAAAATAAAACAAAAGCAGTCATGCAAATATCTTATTTAATACAGCACTGCAAAATCAGTTGCACCATTCAATCCCGCTCGTCCAGACGGGGAGAATTCAATCACATTTATTAGATGAGGCGTTTCTTATGGGATTTAATGAGCGACAACATTTTGACCCCAAACCGAGAGGATTCTGGGATGTTTGTGGTTTTTTTGTAATAACTCTGGAAGGAAACGTCCCAGACCCATCAAGGTGGTACTCGTACTGCTCGCCTCATCGAGAGGAATGCAAAGATATGAGGGGTTAAGCTATGGGATATAAAATGGACGCTCGACCAATAAAACAACATGTATTATGGGGTTGAATGCTTTTTGCTATTCACAAAATAAAACAAAAGCAGTAAAGCAAATATCGTATTTAACACAGCACAGCAAAATCAGTTGCACCATTCAATCCCGCTCGTCCAGACGGGGAGAATTCAATCACATTTATTCGATGCGACGTTTCTTATGGGATTTAATGAGCGACAACATTTTGACCCCAAATCGAGAGGATTCTGGGATGTTTGTGGTTTTTTTTGTAATAACTCTGGAAGGAAACGTCCCAGACCCATCAAGGTGGTACTCGTACTGCTCGCCTCATCGAGAGGAATGCAAAGATATGAGGGGTTAAGCTATGGGATATAAAATGGACGCTCGACCAATAAAACAACATGTATTATGGGTTGAATGCTTTTTGCTATTCACAAAATAAAACAAAAGCAGTCATGCAAATATCTTATTTAAGACAGCACAGCAAAATCAGTGGCACCATTCAATCCCGCTCGTCCAGACGGGGAGAAGTCAATCACATTTATTCAATGCGACGTTTCTTATGGGATTTATTGAGCGAAAACATTTTGACCCCAAATCGAGAGGATTCTGGGATGTTTGTGGTTTTTTTGTAATAACTCTGGAAGGAAACGTCGCAGACCAATCAAGGTGGTACTCCTACTGCTCCCCTCATCGAGAGGAATCCAAAGATATGAGTGGTTAAGCTATGGGATATGAAATGGACGAGCGACCAATAAAACAACATGTATTTTGGGGTTGAATGCTTTTTGCTATTCACAAAATAAAACAAAAGCAGTCATGCAAATATCTTATTTAACACAGCACAGCAAAATCAGTTGCACCATTCAATCCCGCTCGTCCAGACGGGGAGAAGTCAATCACATTTATTCAATGCGACGTTTCTTATGGGGTTTATTGAGCGAAAACATTTTGACCCCAAATCGAGAGGATTCTGGGATGTTTGTGGTTTTTTTGTAATAACTCTGGAAGGAAACGTCGCAGACCCATCAAGGTGGTACTCGTACTGCTCGCCTCATCGAGAGGAATGCAAAGATATGAGGGGTTAAGCTATTGGATATAAAATGGACGCTCGACCAATTAAACAACATGTATTATGGGGTTGAATGCATTTTGCTATTCACAAAATAAAACAAAAGCAGTAAAGCAAATATCGTATTTAACACAGCACAGCAAAATCAGTTGCACCATTCAATTCCTCTCGTCCAGACGGGGAGAATTCAATCACATTTATTCTATGCGACGTTTCTTATGGGATTTATTGAGCGACAACATTTTGACCCCAAACCGAGAGGATTCTGGGATGTTTGTGGTTTTTTTTGTAATAACTCTGGAAGGAAACGTCGCAGACCCATCAAAGTGGTACTCCTACTGCTCGCCTCATCGAGAGGAATCGAAAGATATGAGTGGTTAAGCTATGGGATATGAAATGGACGAGCGACCAATAAAACAACATGTATTATGGGGTTGAATGCTTTTTGCTATTCACAAAATAAAACAAAAGCAGTCATGCAAATATCTTATTTAACACAGCACAGCAAAATCAGTTGCACCATTCAATCCCGCTCGTCCAGACGGGGAGAAGTCAATCACATTTATTCAATGCGACGTTTCTTATGGGGTTTATTGAGCGAAAACATTTTGACCCCAAATCGAGAGGATTCTGGGATGTTTGTGGTTTTTTTGTAATAACTCTGGAAGGAAACGTCGCAGACCCATCAAGGTGGTACTCGTACTGCTCGCCTCATCGAGAGGAATGCAAAGATATGAGGGGTTAAGCTATGCGATATAAAATGGACGCTCGACCAATTAAACAACATGTATTATGGGGTTGAATGCTTTTTGCTATTCACAAAATAAAGCAAAAGTAGTAAAGCAAATATCGTATTTAACACAGCACAGCAAAATCAGTTGCACCATTCAATCCCGCTCGTCCAGACGGGGAGAATTCAATCACATTTATTCGATGCGACGTTTCTTATGGGATTTAATGAGCGACAACATTTTGACCCCAAACCGAGAGGATTCTGGGATGTTTGTGGTTTTTTGTAATAACTCTGGAAGGAAACGTCGGAGACCCATCAAGGTGGTACTCGTACTGCTCGACTCATCGAGCGGAATCCAACGATATGAGTGGTTAAGCTATGGGATATGAAATGGACGAGCGACGAATAAAACAACATGTATTATGAGGTTGAATGCTTTTTGCTATTCACAAACTAGAACAAAAGCAGTCCTGCAAATATCTTATTTAACACAGCACAGCAAAATCAGTTGCACCATTCAATTCCTCTCGTCAAGACGGGGAGAATTCAATCACATTTATTCTATGCGACGTTTCTTATGGGATTTATTGAGCGACAACATTTTGACCCCAAATCGAGAGGATTCTGGGATGTTTGTGGTTTTTTTGTGATAACTCTGGAAGGAAACGTCGCAGACCCATCAAGGTGGTACTCGTACTGCTCGCCTCATCGAGAGGAATCCAAAGATATGAGTAGTTAAGCTATGGGATATGAAATGGACGAGCGACCAATAAAACAACATGTATTATTGGGTTGAATGCTTTCTGCTATTCACAAAATAAAACAAAAGCAGTCATGCAAATATCTTATTTAATACAGCACTGCAAAATCAGTTGCACCATTCAATCCCGCTCGTCCAGACGGGGAGAATTCAATCACATTTATTAGATGAGGCGTTTCTTATGGGATTTAATGAGCGACAACATTTTGACCCCAAACCGAGAGGATTCTGGGATGTTTGTGGTTTTTTTGTAATAACTCTGGAAGGAAACGTCCCAGACCCATCAAGGTGGTACTCGTACTGCTCGCCTCATCGAGAGGAATGCAAAGATATGAGGGGTTAAGCTATGGGATATAAAATGGACGCTCGACCAATAAAACAACATGTATTATGGGGTTGAATGCTTTTTGCTATTCACAAAATAAAACAAAAGCAGTAAAGCAAATATCGTTTTTAACACAGCACAGCAAAATCAGTTGCACCATTCAATCCCGCTCGTCCAGACGGGGAGAATTCAATCACATTTATTCGATGCGACGTTTCTTATGGGATTTAATGAGCGACAACATTTTGACCCCAAATCGAGAGGATTCTGGGATGTTTGTGGTTTTTTTGTAATAACTCTGGAAGGAAACGTCCCAGACCCATCAAGGTGGTACTCGTACTGCTCGCCTCATCGAGAGGAATGCAAAGATATGAGGGGTTAAGCTATGGGATATAAAATGGACGCTCGACCAATAAATCAACATGTATTATTGGGTTGAATGCTTTTTGCTATTCACAAAATAAAACAAAAGCAGTCATGCAAATATCTTATTTCACACAGCACAGCAAAATCAGTTGCACCATTCAATCCCGCTCGTCCAGACGGGGAGAATTCAATCACATTTATTCGATGCGACGTTTCTTATGGGATTTAATGAGCGACAACATTTTGACCCCAAACCGAGAGGATTCTGGGATGTTTGTGGTTTTTTTGTAATAACTCTGGAAGGTAACGTCGCAGACCAATCAAGGTGGTACTCCTACTGCTCCCCTCATCGAGAGGAATCCAAAGATATGAGTGGTTAAGCTATGGGATATGAAATGGACGAGCGACCAATAAAACAACATGTATTATGGGGTTGAATGCTTTTTGCTATTCACAAAATAAAGCAAAAGCAGTAAAGCAAATATCGTATTTAACACAGCACAGCAAAATCAGTTGCACCATTCAATCCCGCTCGTCCAGACGGGGAGAATTCAATCACATTTATTCGATGCGACGTTTCTTATGGGATTTAATGAGCGACAACATTTTGACCCCAAACCGAGAGGATTCTGGGATGTTTGTGGTTTTTTGTAATAACTCTGGAAGGAAACGTCGGAGACCCATCAAGGGGGTACTCGTACTGCTCGACTCATCGAGCGGAATCCAAAGATATGAGTGGTTAAGCTATGGGATATGAAATGGACGAGCGACCAATAAAACAACATGTATTATGAGGTTGAATGCTTTTTGCTATTCACAAACTAGAACAAAAGCAGTCCTGCAAATATCTTATTTAACACAGCACAGCAAAATCAGTTGCACCATTCAATTCCTCTCGTCAAGACGGGGAGAATTCAATCACATTTATTCTATGCGACGTTTCTTATGGGATTTATTGAGCGACAACATTTTGACCCCAAATCGAGAGGATTCTGGGATGTTTGTGGTTTTTTTGTGATAACTCTGGAAGGAAACGTCGCAGACCCATCAAGGTGGTACTCGTACTGCTCGCCTCATCGAGAGGAATCCAAAGATATGAGTGGTTAAGCTATGGGATATGAAATGGACGAGCGACCAATAAAACAACATGTATTATTGGGTTGAATGCTTTCTGCTATTCACAAAATAAAACAAAAGCAGTCATGCAAATATCTTATTTAATACAGCACTGCAAAATCAGTTGCACCATTCAATCCCGCTCGTCCAGACGGGGAGAATTCAATCACATTTATTAGATGAGGCGTTTCTTATGGGATTTAATGAGCGACAACATTTTGACCCCAAACCGAGAGGATTCTGGGATGTTTGTGGTTTTTTTGTAATAACTCTGGAAGGAAACGTCGGAGACCCATCAAGGGGGTACTCGTACTGCTCGACTCATCGAGCGGAATCCAAAGATATGAGTGGTTAAGCTATGGGATATGAAATGGACGAGCGACCAATAAAACAACATGTATTATGAGGTTGAATGCTTTTTGCTATTCACAAACTAGAACAAAAGCAGTCCTGCAAATATCTTATTTAACACAGCACAGCAAAATCAGTTGCACCATTCAATTCCTCTCGTCAAGACGGGGAGAATTCAATCACATTTATTCTATGCGACGTTTCTTATGGGATTTATTGAGCGACAACATTTTGACCCCAAATCGAGAGGATTCTGGGATGTTTGTGGTTTTTTTGTGATAACTCTGGAAGGAAACGTCGCAGACCCATCAAGGTGGTACTCGTACTGCTCGCCTCATCGAGAGGAATCCAAAGATATGAGTGGTTAAGCTATGGGATATGAAATGGACGAGCGACCAATAAAACAACATGTATTATTGGGTTGAATGCTTTCTGCTATTCACAAAATAAAACAAAAGCAGTCATGCAAATATCTTATTTAATACAGCACTGCAAAATCAGTTGCACCATTCAATCCCGCTCGTCCAGACGGGGAGAATTCAATCACATTTATTAGATGAGGCGTTTCTTATGGGATTTAATGAGCGACAACATTTTGACCCCAAACCGAGAGGATTCTGGGATGTTTGTGGTTTTTTTGTAATAACTCTGGAAGGAAACGTCCCAGACCCATCAAGGTGGTACTCGTACTGCTCGCCTCATCGAGAGGAATGCAAAGATATGAGGGGTTAAGCTATGGGATATAAAATGGACGCTCGACCAATAAAACAACATGTATTATGGGGTTGAATGCTTTTTGCTATTCACAAAATAAAACAAAAGCAGTAAAGCAAATATCGTATTTAACACAGCACAGCAAAATCAGTTGCACCATTCAATCCCGCTCGTCCAGACGGGGAGAATTCAATCACATTTATTCGATGCGACGTTTCTTATGGGATTTAATGAGCGACAACATTTTGACCCCAAACCGAGAGGATTCTGGGATGTTTGTGGTTTTTTGTAATAACTCTGGAAGGAAACGTCGGAGACCCATCAAGGTGGTACTCGTACTGCTCGACTCATCGAGCAGAATCCAAAGATATGAGTGGTTAAGCTATGGGATATGAAATGGACGCTCGACCAATAAACAACATGTATTATGGGGTTGAATGCTTTTTGCTATTCACAAAATAAAACAAAAGCAGTAAAGCAAATATCGTATTTAACACAGCACAGCAAAATCAGTTGCACCATTCAATCCCGCTCGTCCAGACGGGAAGAATTCAATCACATTTATTCGATGCGACGTTTCTTATGGGATTTAATGAGCGACAACATTTTGACCCCAAATCGAGAGGATTCTGGGATGTTTGTGTTTTTTTTGTAATAACTCTGGAAGGAAACGTCCCAGACCCATCAAGGTGGTACTCGTACTGCTCGCCTCATCGAGAGGAATGCAAAGATATGAGGGGTTAAGCTATGGGATATAAAATGGACGCTCGACCAATAAAACAACATGTATTATGGGGTTGAATGCTTTTTGCTATTCACAAAATAAAACAAAAGCAGTCATGCAAATATCTTATTTAAGACAGCACAGCAAAATCAGTGGCACCATTCAATCCCGCTCGTCCAGACGGGGAGAAGTCAATCACATTTATTCTATGCGACGTTTCTTATGGGATTTATTGAGCGAAAACATTTTGACCCCAAATCGAGAGGATTCTGGGATGTTTGTGGTTTTTTTGTAATAACTCTGGAAGGAAACGTCGCAGACCAATCAAGGTGGTACTCCTACTGCTCCCCTCATCGAGAGGAATCCAAAGATATGAGTGGTTAAGCTATGGGATATGAAATGGACGAGCGACCAATAAAACAACATGTATTATTGGGTTGAATGCTTTTTGCTATTCACAAAATAAAACAAAAGCAGTCATGCAAATATCTTATTTAACACAGCACAGCAAAATCAGTTGCACCATTCAATCCCGCTCGTCCAGACGGGGAGAAGTCAATCACATTTATTCAATGCGACGTTTCTTATGGGGTTTATTGAGCGAAAACATTTTGACCCCAAATCGAGAGGATTCTGGGATGTTTGTGGTTTTTTTGTAATAACTCTGGAAGGAAACGTCGCAGACCCATCAAGGTGGTACTCGTACTGCTCGCCTCATCGAGAGGAATGCAAAGATATGAGGGGTTAAGCTATGGGATATAAAATGGACGCTCGACCAATTAAACAACATGTATTATGGGGTTGAATGCTTTTTGCTATTCACAAAATAAAACAAAAGCAGTAAAGCAAATATCGTATTTAACACAGCACAGCAAAATCAGTTGCACCATTCAATCCCGCTCGTCCAGACGGGGAGAATTCAATCACATTTATTCGATGCGACGTTTCTTATGGGATTTAATGAGCGACAACATTTTGACCCCAAACCGAGAGGATTCTGGGATGTTTGTGGTTTTTTGTAATAACTCTGGAAGGAAACGTCGGAGACCCATCAAGGTGGTACTCGTACTGCTCGACTCATCGAGCGGAATCCAAAGATATGAGTGGTTAAGCTATGGGATATGAAATGGACGAGCGACCAATAAAACAACATGTATTATGAGGTTGAATGCTTTTTGCTATTCACAAACTAGAACAAAAGCAGTCATGCAAATATCTTATTTAACACAGCACAGCAAAATCAGTTGCACCATTCAATTCCTCTCGTCAAGACGGGGAGAATTCAATCACATTTATTCTATGCGACGTTTCTTATGGGATTTATTGAGCGACAACATTTTGACCCCAAATCGAGAGGATTCTGGGATGTTTGTGGTTTTTTTGTGATAACTCTGGAAGGAAACGTCGCAGACCCATCAAGGTGGTACTCGTACTGCTCGCCTCATCGAGAGGAATCCAAAGATATGAGTGGTTAAGCTATGGGATATGAAATGGACGAGCGACCAATAAAACAACATGTATTATTGGGTTGAATGCTTTCTGCTATTCACAAAATAAAACAAAAGCAGTCATGCAAATATCTTATTTAATACAGCACTGCAAAATCAGTTGCACCATTCAATCCCGCTCGGCCAGACGGGGAGAATTCAATCACATTTATTAGATGAGGCGTTTCTTATGGGATTTAATGAGCGACAACATTTTGACCCCAAACCGAGAGGATTCTGGGATGTTTGTGGTTTTTTTGTAATAACTCTGGAAGGAAACGTCCCAGACCCATCAAGGTGGTACTCGTACTGCTCGCCTCATCGAGAGGAATGCAAAGATATGAGGGGTTAAGCCATGGGATATGAAATGGACGAGCGACCAATAAAACAACATGTATTATGAGGTTGAATGCTTTTTGCTATTCACAAACTAGAATAAAAGCAGTCATGCAAATATCTTATTTAACACAGCACAGCAAAATCAGTTGCACCATTCAATCCCGCTCGTCCAGACGGGGAGAATTCAATCACATTTATTCGATGCGACGTTTCTTATGGGATTTATTGAGCGACAACATTTTGACCCCAAATCGAGAGGATTCTGGGATGTTTGTGGTTTTTTTTGTGATAACTCTGGAAGTAAACGTCGCAGACCCATAAAGGTGGTACTCGTACTGCTCGCCTCATCGAGAGGAATCCAAAGATATGAGTGGTTAAGCTATGGGATATGAAATGGACGAGCGACCAATAAAACAACATGTATTATTGGGTTGAATGCTTTCTGCTATTCACAAAATAAAACAAAAGCAGTCATGCAAATATCTTATTTAATACAGCACTGCAAAATCAGTTGCACCATTCAATCCCGCTCGGCCAGACGGGGAGAATTCAATCACATTTATTAGATGAGGCGTTTCTTATGGGATTTAATGAGCGACAACATTTTGACCCCAAACCGAGAGGATTCTGGGATGTTTGTGGTTTTTTTGTAATAACTCTGGAAGGAAACGTCCCAGACCCATCAAGGTGGTACTCGTACTGCTCGCCTCATCGAGAGGAATGCAAAGATATGAGGGGTTAAGCTATGGGATATAAAATGGACGCTCGACCAATAAAACAACATGTATTATGGGGTTGAATGCTTTTTGCTATTCACAAAATAAAACAAAAGCAGTAAAGCAAATATCGTATTTAACACAGCACAGCAAAATCAGTTGCACCATTCAATCCCGCTCGTCCAGACGGGGAGAATTCAATCACATTTATTCGATGCGACGTTTCTTATGGGATTTAATGAGCGACAACATTTTGACCCCAAATCGAGAGGATTCTGGGATGTTTGTGGTTTTTTTGTAATAACTCTGGAAGGAAACGTCCCAGACCCATCAAGGTGGTACTCGTACTGCTCGCCTCATCGAGAGGAATGCAAAGATATGAGGGGTTAAGCTATGGGATATAAAATGGACGCTCGACCAATAAAACAACATGTATTATGGGGTTGAATGCTTTTTGCTATTCACAAAATAAAACAAAAGCAGTCATGCAAATATCTTATTTAAGACAGCACAGCAAAATCAGTGGCACCATTCAATCCCGCTCGTCCAGACGGGGAGAAGTCAATCACATTTATTCAATGCGACGTTTCTTATGGGATTTATTGAGCGAAAACATTTTGACCCCAAATCGAGAGGATTCTGGGATGTTTGTGGTTTTTTTGTAATAATTCTGGAAGGAAACGTCGCAGACCCATCAAAGTGGTACTCCTACTGCTCGCCTCATCGAGGGGAATCGAAAGATATGAGTGGTTAAGCTATGGGATATGAAATGGACGAGCGACCAATAAAACAACATGTATTATGGGGTTGAATGCTTTTTGCTATTCACAAAATAAAACAAAAGCAGTCATGCAAATATCTTATTTAACACAGCACAGCAAAATCAGTTGCACCATTCAATCCCGCTCGTCCAGACGGGGAGAATTCAATCACATTTATTCGATGCGACGTTTCTTATGGGATTTATTGAGCGACAACATTTTGACCCCAAATCGAGAGGATTCTGGGATGTTTGTGGTTTTTTTGTAATAACTCTGGAAGGAAACGTCCCAGACCCATCAAGGTGGTACTCGTACTGCTCGCCTCATCGAGAGGAATGCAAAGATATGAGGGCTTAAGCTATGGGATATAAAATGGACGCTCGACCAATAAAACAACATGTATTATGGGGTTGAATGCTTTTTGCTATTCACAAAATAAAACAAAAGCAGTAAAGCAAATATCGTATTTAACACAGCACAGCAAAATCAGTTGCACCATTCAATCCCGCTCGTCCAGACGGGGAGAATTCAATCACATTTATTCGATGCGACGTTTCTTATGGGATTTAATGAGCGACAACATTTTGACCCCAAACCGAGAGGATTCTGGGATGTTTGTGGTTTTTTTGTAATAACTCTGGAAGGTAACGTCGCAGACCAATCAAGGTGGTACTCGTGCTGCTCCCCTCATCGAGAGGAATCCAAAGATATGAGTGGTTAAGCTATGGGATATGAAATGGACGAGCGACCAATAAAACAACATGTATTATGGGGTTGAATGCTTTTTGCTATTCACAAAATAAAACAAAAGCAGTCATGCAAATATCTTATTTAACACAGCACAGCAAAATCAGTGGCACCATTCAATCCCGCTCGTCCAGACGGGGAGAAGTCAATCACATTTATTCAATGCGACGTTTCTTATGGGATTTATTGAGCGACAACATTTTGACCCCAAACCGAGAGGATTCTGGGATGTTTGTGGTTTTTTTTGTAATAACTCTGGAAGGAAACGTCGCAGACCCATCAAAGTGGTACTCCTACTGCTCGCCTCATCGAGAGAAATCGAAAGATATGAGTGGTTAAGCTATGGGATATGAAATGGACGAGCGACCAATAAAACAACATGTATTATGGGGTTGAATGCTTTTTGCTATTCACAAAATAAAACAAAAGCAGTAAAGCAAATATCGTATTTAACACAGCACAGCAAAATCAGTTGCACCATTCAATCCCGCTCGTCCAGACGGGGAGAATTCAATCACATTTATTCGATGCGACGTTTCTTATGGGATTTAATGAGCGACAACATTTTGACCCCAAACCGAGAGGATTCTGGGATGTTTGTGGTTTTTTTGTAATAACTCTGGAAGGTAACGTCGCAGACCAATCAAGGTGGTACTCGTGCTGCTCCCCTCATCGAGAGGAATCCAACGATATGAGTGGTTAAGCTATGGGATATGAAATGGACGAGCGACCAATAAAACAACATGTATTATGGGGTTGAATGCTTTTTGCAATTCACAAAATAAAACAAAAGCAGTCATGCAAATATCTTATTTAACACAGCACAGCAAAATCAGTGGCACCATTCAATCCCGCTCGTCCAGACGGGGAGAAGTCAATCACATTTATTCAATGCGACGTTTCTTATGGGATTTATTGAGCGAAAACATTTTGAACCCAAATCGAGAGGATTCTGGGATGTTTGTGGTTTTTTTGTAAAAACTCTGGAAGGAAACGTCGCAGACCCATCAAGGTGGTACTCGTACTGCTCGCCTCATCGAGAGGAATGCAAAGATATGAGGGGTTAAGCTATTGGATATAAAATGGACGCTCGACCAATTAAACAACATGTATTATGGGGTTGAATGCTTTTTGCTATTCACAAAATAAAACAAAAGCAGTAAAGCAAATATCGTATTTAACACAGCACAGCAAAATCAGTTGCACCATTCAATTCCTCTCGTCCAGACGGGGAGAATTCAATCACATTTATTCTATGCGACGTTTCTTATGGGATTTATTGAGCGACAACATTTTGACTCCAAACCGAGAGGATTCTGGGATGTTTGTGGTTTTTTTTGTAATAACTCTGGAAGTAAACGTCGCAGACCCATCAAAGTGGTACTCGTACTGCTCGCCTCATCGAGAGGAATCGAAAGATATGAGTGGTTAAGCTATGGGATATGAAATGGACGAGCGACCAATAAAACAACATGTATTATGGGGTTGAATGCTTTTTGCTATTCACAAAATAAAACAAAAGCAGTCATGCAAATATCTTATTTAAGACAGCACAGCAAAATCAGTGGCACCATTCAATCCCGCTCGTCCAGACGGGGAGAAGTCAATCACATTTATTCAATGCGACGTTTCTTATGGGATTTATTGAGCGAAAACATTTTGACCCCAAATCGAGAGGATTCTGGGATGTTTGTGGTTTTTTTGTAATCATTCTGGAAGGAAACGTCGCAGACCCATCAAAGTGGTACTCCTACTGCTCACCTCATCGAGAGGAATCGAAAGATATGAGTGGTTAAGCTATGGGATATGAAATGGACGAGCGACCAATAAAACAACATGTATTATGGGGTTGAATGCTTTTTGCTATTCACAAAATAAAACAAAAGCAGTCATGCAAATATCTTATTTAACACAGCACAGCAAAATCAGTTGCACCATTCAATCCCGCTCGTCCAGACGGGGAGAATTCAATCACATTTATTCGATGCGACGTTTCTTATGGGATTTATTGAGCGACAACATTTTGACCCCAAATCGAGAGGATTCTGGGATGTTTGTGGTTTTTTTGTAATAACTCTGGAAGGAAACGTCCCAGACCCATCAAGGTGGTACTCGTACTGCTCGCCTCATCGAGAGGAATGCAAAGATATGAGGGGTTAAGCTATGGGATATAAAATGGACGCTCGACCAATAAAACAACATGTATTATGGGGTTGAATGCTTTTTGCTATTCACAAAATAAAACAAAAGCAGTAAAGCAAATATCGTATTTAACACAGCACAGCAAAATCAGTTGCACCATTCAATCCCGCTCGTCCAGACGGGGAGAATTCAATCACATTTATTCGATGCGACGTTTCTTATGGGATTTAATGAGCGACAACATTTTGACCCCAAACCGAGAGGATTCTGGGATGTTTGTGGTTTTTTTGTAATAACTCTGGAAGGTAACGTCGCAGACCAATCAAGGTGGTACTCGTGCTGCTCCCCTCATCGAGAGGAATCCAAAGATATGAGTGGTTAAGCTATGGGATATGAAATGGACGAGCGACCAATAAAACAACATGTATTATGGGGTTGAATGCTTTTTGCTATTCACAAAATAAAACAAAAGCAGTCATGCAAATATCTTATTTAACACAGCACAGCAAAATCAGTGGCACCATTCAATCCCGCTCGTCCAGACGGGGAGAATTCAATCACATTTATTCGATGCGACGTTTCTTATGGGATTTATTGAGCGACAACATTTTGACCCCAAATCGAGAGGATTCTGGGATGTTTGTGGTTTTTTTGTAATAACTCTGGAAGGAAACGTCCCAGACCCATCAAGGTGGTACTCGTACTGCTCGCCTCATCGAGAGGAATGCAAAGATATGAGGGGTTAAGCTATGGGATATAAAATGGACGCTCGACCAATAAAACAACATGTATTATGGGGTTGAATGCTTTTTGCTATTCACAAAATAAAACAAAAGCAGTAAAGCAAATATCGTATTTAACACAGCACAGCAAAATCAGTTGCACCATTCAATCCCGCTCGTCCAGACGGGGAGAATTCAATCACATTTATTCGATGCGACGTTTCTTATGGGATTTAATGAGCGACAACATTTTGACCCCAAACCGAGAGGATTCTGGGATGTTTGTGGTTTTTTTGTAATAACTCTGGAAGGTAACGTCGCAGACCAATCAAGGTGGTACTCGTGCTGCTCCCCTCATCGAGAGGAATACAAAGATATGAGTGGTTAAGCTATGGGATATGAAATGGACGAGCGACCAATAAAACAACATGTATTATGGGGTTGAATGCTTTTTGCTATTCACAAAATAAAACAAAAGCAGTCATGCAAATATCTTATTTAACACAGCACAGCAAAATCAGTGGCACCATTCAATCCCGCTCGTCCAGACGGGGAGAAGTCAATCACATTTATTCAATGCGACGTTTCTTATGGGATTTATTGAGCGACAACATTTTGACCCCAAACCGAGAGGATTCTGGGATGTTTGTGGTTTTTTTTGTAATAACTCTGGAAGGAAACGTCGCAGACCCATCAAAGTGGTACTCCTACTGCTCGCCTCATCGAGAGAAATCGAAAGATATGAGTGGTTAAGCTATGGGATATGAAATGGACGAGCGACCAATAAAACAACATGTATTATGGGGTTGAATGCTTTTTGCTATTCACAAAATAAAACAAAAGCAGTAAAGCAAATATCGTATTTAACACAGCACAGCAAAATCAGTTGCACCATTCAATCCCGCTCGTCCAGACAGGGAGAATTCAATCACATTTATTCGATGCGACGTTTCTTATGGGATTTAATGAGCGACAACATTTTGACGCCAAACCGAGAGGATTCTGGGATGTTTGTGGTTTTTTTGTAATAACTCTGGAAGGTAACGTCGCAGACCAATCAAGGTGGTACTCGTGCTGCTCCGCTCATCGAGAGGAATCCAAAGATATGAGTGGTTAAGCTATGGGATATGAAATGGACGAGCGACCAATAAAACAACATGTATTATGGGGTTGAATGCTTTTTGCAATTCACAAAATAAAAAAAAAGCAGTCATGCAAATATCTTATTTAACACAGCACAGCAAAATCAGTGGCACCATTCAATCCCGCTCGTCCAGACGGGGAGAAGTCAATCACATTTATTCAATGCGACGTTTCTTATGGGATTTATTGAGCGAAAACATTTTGACCCCAAATCGAGAGGATTCTGGGATGTTTGTGGTTTTTTTGTAATAACTCTGGAAGGAAACGTCGCAGACCCATCAAGGTGGTACTCGTACTGCTCGCCTCATCGAGAGGAATGCAAAGATATGAGGGGTTAAGCTATTGGATATAAAATGGACGCTCGACCAATTAAACAACATGTATTATGGGGTTGAATGCTTTTTGCTATTCACAAAATAAAACAAAAGCAGTAAAGCAAATATCGTATTTAACACAGCACAGCAAAATCAGTTGCACCATTCAATTCCTCTCGTCCAGACGGGGAGAATTCAATCACATTTATTCTATGCGACGTTTCTTATGGGATTTATTGAGCGACAACTTTTTGACCCCAAATCGAGAGGATTCTGGGATGTTTGTGTTTTTTTTGTGATAACTCTGGAAGGAAACGTCGCAGACCCATCAAGGTGGTACTCGTACTGCTCGCCTCATCGAGAGGAATCCAAAGATATGAGTGGTTAAGCTATGGGATATGAAATGGACGAGCGACCAATAAAACAACATGTATTATGGGGTTGAATGCTTTTTGCTATTCACAAAATAAAACAAAAGCAGTCATGCAAATATCTTATTTAACACAGCACAGCAAAATCAGTTGCACCATTCAATCCCGCTCGTCCAGACGGGGAGAATTCAATCACATTTATTAGATGAGGCGTTTCTTATGGGATTTAATGAGCGACAACATTTTGACCCCAAACCGAGAGGATTCTGGGATGTTTGTGGTTTTTTTCGTAATAACTCTGGAAGGAAACGTCGCAGACCCATCAAAGTGGTACTCCTACTGCTCGCCTCATCGAGAGGAATCGAAAGATATGAGTGGTTAAGCTATGGGATATGAAATGGACGAGCGACCAATAAAACAACATGTATTATGGGGTTGAATGCTTTTTGCTATTCACAAAATAAAACAAAAGCAGTCATGCAAATATCTTATTTAACACAGCACAGCAAAATCAGTTGCACCATTCAATCCCGCTCGTCCAGACGGGGAGAATTCAATCACATTTATTAGATGAGGCGTTTCTTATGGGATTTAATGAGCGACAACATTTTGACCCCAAACCGAGAGGATTCTGGGATGTTTGTGGTTTTTTTCGTAATAACTCTGGAAGGAAACGTCGCAGACCCATCAAAGTGGTACTCCTACTGCTCGCCTCATCGAGAGGAATCGAAAGATATGAGTGGTTAAGCTATGGGATATGAAATGGACGAGCGACCAATAAAACAACATGTATTATGGGGTTGAATGCTTTTTGCTATTCACAAAATAAAACAAAAGCAGTCATGCAAATATCTTATTTAACACAGCACAGCAAAATCAGTTGCACCATTCAATCCCGCTCGTCCAGACGGGGAGAAGTCAATCACATTTATTCAATGCGACGTTTCTTATGGGATTTATTGAGCGAAAATTTTTTTACCCCAAATCGAGAGGATTCTGGCATGTTTGTGGTTTTTTTGTGATAACTCTGGAAGGAAACGTCGCAGACCCATCAAGGTGGTACTCGTACTGCTCGCCTCATCGAGAGGAATCCAAAGATATGAGTGGTTAAGCTATGGGATATGAAATGGACGAGCGACCACTAAAACAACATGTATTATGGGGTTGAATGCTTTTTGCTATTCACAAACTAGAACAAAAGCAGTCATGCAAATATCTGATTTAACACAGCACAGCAAAATCAGTTGCACCATTCAATCCCGCTCGTCCAGACGGGGAGAATTCAATCACATTTATTTGATGCGACGTTTCTTTAATGGGATTTAATGAGCGACAACATTTTGACCCCAAACCGAGAGGATTCTGGGATGTTTGCGGTTTTTTGGTAACAATTCTGGAAGGAAACGTCGCAGACCCATCAAGGTGGTACTCGTACTGCTCGCCTCATCGAGTGGAATCCAAAGATATGAGTGGTTAAGCTATGGGATATGAAATGGACGAGCGACCAATAAAACAACATGTATTATGGGGTTGAATGCTTTTTGCTATTCACAAAATAAAACAAAAGCAGTCATGCAAATATCTTATTTAACACAGCACAGCAAAATCAGTGGCACCATTCAATCCCGCTCGTCCAGACGGGGAGAAGTCAATCACATTTATTCAATGCGACGTTTCTTATGGGATTTATTGAGCGAAAACATTTTGACCCCAAATCGAGAGGATTCTGGGATGTTTGTGGTTTTTTTGTAATAACTCTGGAAGGAAACGTCGCAGACCCATCAAGGTGGTACTCGTACTGCTCGCCTCATCGAGAGGAATGCAAAGATATGAGGGGTTAAGCTATTGGATATAAAATGGACGCTCGACCAATTAAACAACATGTATTATGGGGTTGAATGCTTTTTGCTATTCACAAAATAAAACAAAAGCAGTAAAGCAAATATCGTATTTAACACAGCACAGCAAAATCAGTTGCACCATTCAATTCCTCTCGTCCAGACGGGGAGAATTCAATCACATTTATTCTATGCGACGTTTCTTATGGGATTTATTGAGCGACAACATTTTGACCCCAAACCGAGAGGATTCTGGGATGTTTGTGGTTTTTTTTGTAATAACTCTGGAAGGAAACGTCGCAGACCCATCAAAGTGGTACTCCTACTGCTCGCCTCATCGAGAGGAATCGAAAGATATGAGTGGTTAAGCTATGGGATATGAAATGGACGAGCGACCAATAAAACAACATGTATTATGGGGTTGAATGCTTTTTGCTATTCACAAAATAAAACAAAAGCAGTCATGCAAATATCTTATTTAACACAGCACAGCAAAATCAGTTGCACCATTCAATCCCGCTCGTCCAGACGGGGAGAATTCAATCACATTTATTCGATGCGACGTTTCTTATGGGATTTATTGAGCGACAACATTTTGACCCCAAATCGAGAGGATTCTGGGATGTTTGTGGTTTTTTTGTAATAACTCTGGAAGGAAACGTCCCAGACCCATCAAGGTGGTACTCGTACTGCTCGCCTCATCGAGAGGAATGCAAAGATATGAGGGCTTAAGCTATGGGATATAAAATGGACGCTCGACCAATAAAACAACATGTATTATGGGGTTGAATGCTTTTTGCTATTCACAAAATAAAACAAAAGCAGTAAAGCAAATATCGTATTTAACACAGCACAGCAAAATCAGTTGCACCATTCAATCCCGCTCGTCCAGACGGGGAAAATTCAATCACATTTATTCGATGCGACGTTTCTTATGGGATTTAATGAGCGACAACATTTTGACCCCAAACCGAGAGGATTCTGGGATATTTGTGGTTTTTTTGTAATAACTCTGGAAGGTAACGTCGCAGACCAATCAAGGTGGTACTCCTGCTGCTCCCCTCATCGAGAGGAATCCAAAGATATGAGTGGTTAAGCTATGGGATATGAAATGGACGAGCGACCAATAAAACAACATGTATTATGGGGTTGAATGCTTTTTGCTATTCACAAAATAAAACAAAAGCAGTCATGCAAATATCTTATTTAACACAGCACAGCAAAATCAGTGGCACCATTCAATCCCGCTCGTCCAGACGGGGAGAAGTCAATCACATTTATTCAATGCGACGTTTCTTATGGGATTTATTGAGCGAGAACATTTTGACCCCAAATCGAGAGGATTCTGGGATGTTTGTGGTTTTTTTGTAATAACTCTGGAAGGAAACGTCGCAGACCCATCAAGGTGGTACTCGTACTGCTCGCCTCATCGAGAGGAATGCAAAGATATGAGGGGTTAAGCTATGGGATATAAAATGGACGCTCGACCAATAAAACAACATGTATTATGGGGTTGAATGCTTTTTGCTATTCACAAAATAAAACAAAAGCAGTAAAGCAAATATCGTATTTAACACAGCACAGCAAAATCAGTTGCACCATTCAATCCCGCTCGTCCAGACGGGGAGAATTCAATCACATTTATTCGATGCGACGTTTCTTATGGGATTTAATGAGCGACAACATTTTGACCCCAAACCGAGAGGATTCTGGGATATTTGTGGTTTTTTTGTAATAACTCTGGAAGGTAACGTCGCAGACCAATCAAGGTGGTACTCCTGCTGCTCCCCTCATCGAGAGGAATCCAAAGATATGAGTGGTTAAGCTATGGGATATGAAATGGACGAGCGACCAATAAAACAACATGTATTATGGGGTTGAATGCTTTTTGCTATTCACAAAATAAAACAAAAGCAGTCATGCAATAATCTTATTTAACACAGCACAGCAAAATCAGTTGCACCATTCAATCCCGCTCGTCCAGACGGGGAGAATTCAATCACATTTATTCGATGCGACGTTTCTTATGGGATTTAATGAGCGACAACATTTTGACCCCAAACCGAGAGGATTCTGGGATGTTTGTGGTTTTTTTGTAATAACTCTGGAAGGTAACGTCGCAGACCAATCAAGGTGGTACTCGTGCTGCTCCGCTCATCGAGAGGAATCCAAAGATATGAGTGGTTAAGCTATGGGATATGAAATGGACGAGCGACCAATAAAACAACATGTATTATGGGGTTGAATGCTTTTTGCAATTCACAAAATAAAAAAAAAGCAGTCATGCAAATATCTTATTTAACACAGCACAGCAAAATCAGTGGCACCATTCAATCCCGCTCGTCCAGACGGGGAGAAGTCAATCACATTTATTCAATGCGACGCTTCTTATGGGATTTATTGAGCGAAAACATTTTGACCCCAAATCGAGAGGATTCTGGGATGTTTGTGGTTTTTTTGTAATAACTCTGGAAGGAAACGTCGCAGACCCATCAAGGTGGTACTCGTACTGCTCGCCTCATCGAGAGGAATGCAAAGATATGAGGGGTTAAGCTATTGGATATAAAATGGACGCTCGACCAATTAAACAACATGTATTATGGGGTTGAATGCTTTTTGCTATTCACAAAATAAAACAAAAGCAGTAAAGCAAATATCGTATTTAACACAGCACAGCAAAATCAGTTGCACCATTCAATTCCTCTCGTCCAGACGGGGAGAATTCAATCACATTTATTCTATGCGACGTTTCTTATGGGATTTATTGAGCGACAACATTTTGACCCCAAATCGAGAGGATTCTGGGATGTTTGTGGTTTTTTTGTGATAACTCTGGAAGGAAACGTCGCAGACCCATCAAGGTGGTACTCGTACTGCTCGCCTCATCGAGAGGAATCCAAAGATATGAGTGGTTAAGCTATGGGATATGAAATGGACGAGCGACCAATAAAACAACATGTATTATGGGGTTGAATGCTTTTTGCTATTCACAAAATAAAACAAAAGCAGTCATGCAAATATCTTATTTAACACAGCACAGCAAAATCAGTTGCACCATTCAATCCCGCTCGTCCAGCCGGGGAGAATTCAATCACATTTATTAGATGAGGCGTTTCTTATGGGATTTAATGAGCGACAACATTTTGACCCCAAACCGAGAGGATTCTGGGATGTTTGTGGTTTTTTTCGTAATAACTCTGGAAGGAAACGTCGCAGACCCATCAAAGTGGTACTCCTACTGCTCGCCTCATCGAGAGGAATCGAAAGATATGAGTGGTTAAGCTATGGGATATGAAATGGACGAGCGACCAATAAAACAACATGTATTATGGGGTTGAATGCTTTTTGCTATTCACAAAATAAAACAAAAGCAGTCATGCAAATATCTTATTTAACACAGCACAGCAAAATCAGTTGCACCATTCAATCCCGCTCGTCCAGACGGGGAGAAGTCAATCACATTTATTCAATGCGACGTTTCTTATGGGATTTATTGAGCGAAAACATTTTTACCCCAAATCGAGAGGATTCTGGCATGTTTGTGGTTTTTTTGTGATAACTCTGGAAGGAAACGTCGCAGACCCATCAAGGTGGTACTCGTACTGCTCGCCTCATCGAGAGGAATCCAAAGATATGAGTGGTTAAGCTATGGGATATGAAATGGACGAGCGACCACTAAAACAACATGTATTATGGGGTTGAATGCTTTTTGCTATTCACAAACTAGAACAAAAGCAGTCATGCAAATATCTGATTTAACACAGCACAGCAAAATCAGTTGCACCATTCAATCCCGCTCGTCCAGACGGGGAGAATTCAATCACATTTATTTGATGCGACGTTTCTTTAATGGGATTTAATGAGCGACAACATTTTGACCCCAAACCGAGAGGATTCTGGGATGTTTGCGGTTTTTTGGTAACAATTCTGGAAGGAAACGTCGCAGACCCATCAAGGTGGTACTCGTACTGCTCGCCTCATCGAGTGGAATCCAAAGATATGAGTGGTTAAGCTATGGGATATGAAATGGACGAGCGACCAATAAAACAACATGTATTATGGGGTTGAATGCTTTTTGCTATTCACAAAATAAAACAAAAGCAGTCATGCAAATATCTTATTTAACACAGCACAGCAAAATCAGTGGCACCATTCAATCCCGCTCGTCCAGACGGGGAGAAGTCAATCACATTTATTCAATGCGACGTTTCTTATGGGATTTATTGAGCGAAAACATTTTGACCCCAAATCGAGAGGATTCTGGGATGTTTGTGGTTTTTTTGTAATAACTCTGGAAGGAAACGTCGCAGACCCATCAAGGTGGTACTCGTACTGCTCGCCTCATCGAGAGGAATGCAAAGATATGAGGGGTTAAGCTATTGGATATAAAATGGACGCTCGACCAATTAAACAACATGTATTATGGGGTTGAATGCTTTTTGCTATTCACAAAATAAAACAAAAGCAGTAAAGCAAATATCGTATTTAACACAGCACAGCAAAATCAGTTGCACCATTCAATTCCTCTCGTCCAGACGGGGAGAATTCAATCACATTTATTCTATGCGACGTTTCTTATGGGATTTATTGAGCGACAACATTTTGACCCCAAACCGAGAGGATTCTGGGATGTTTGTGGTTTTTTTTGTAATAACTCTGGAAGGAAACGTCGCAGACCCATCAAAGTGGTACTCCTACTGCTCGCCTCATCGAGAGGAATCGAAAGATATGAGTGGTTAAGCTATGGGATATGAAATGGACGAGCGACCAATAAAACAACATGTATTATGGGGTTGAATGCTTTTTGCTATTCACAAAATAAAACAAAAGCAGTCATGCAAATATCTTATTTAACACAGCACAGCAAAATCAGTTGCACCATTCAATCCCGCTCGTCCAGACGGGGAGAATTCAATCACATTTATTCGATGCGACGTTTCTTATGGGATTTATTGAGCGACAACATTTTGACCCCAAATCGAGAGGATTCTGGGATGTTTGTGGTTTTTTTGTAATAACTCTGGAAGGAAACGTCCCAGACCCATCAAGGTGGTACTCGTACTGCTCGCCTCATCGAGAGGAATGCAAAGATATGAGGGCTTAAGCTATGGGATATAAAATGGACGCTCGACCAATAAAACAACATGTATTATGGGGTTGAATGCTTTTTGCTATTCACAAAATAAAACAAAAGCAGTAAAGCAAATATCGTATTTAACACAGCACAGCAAAATCAGTTGCACCATTCAATCCCGCTCGTCCAGACGGGGAGAATTCAATCACATTTATTCGATGCGACGTTTCTTATGGGATTTAATGAGCGACAACATTTTGACCCCAAACCGAGAGGATTCTGGGATATTTGTGGTTTTTTTGTAATAACTCTGGAAGGTAACGTCGCAGACCAATCAAGGTGGTACTCCTGCTGCTCCCCTCATCGAGAGGAATCCAAAGATATGAGTGGTTAAGCTATGGGATATGAAATGGACGAGCGACCAATAAAACAACATGTATTATGGGGTTGAATGCTTTTTGCTATTCACAAAATAAAACAAAAGCAGTCATGCAATAATCTTATTTAACACAGCACAGCAAAATCAGTTGCACCATTCAATCCCGCTCGTCCAGACGGGGAGAATTCAATCACATTTATTTGATGCGACGTTTCTTTAATGGGATTTAATGAGCGACAACATTTTGACCCCAAACCGAGAGGATTCTGGGATGTTTGCGGTTTTTTGGTAACAATTCTGGAAGGAAACGTCGCAGACCCATCAAGGTGGTACTCGTACTGCTCGCCTCATCGAGTGGAATCCAAAGATATGAGTGGTTAAGCTATGGGATATGAAATGGACGAGCGACCAATAAAACAACATGTATTATGGGGTTGAATGCTTTTTGCTATTCACAAAATAAAACAAAAGCAGTCATGCAAATATCTTATTTAACACAGCACAGCAAAATCAGTGGCACCATTCAATCCCGCTCGTCCAGACGGGGAGAAGTCAATCACATTTATTCAATGCGACGTTTCTTATGGGATTTATTGAGCGAAAACATTTTGACCCCAAATCGAGAGGATTCTGGGATGTTTGTGGTTTTTTTGTAATAACTCTGGAAGGAAACGTCGCAGACCCATCAAGGTGGTACTCGTACTGCTCGCCTCATCGAGAGGAATTCAAAGATATGAGGGGTTAAGCTATTGGATATAAAATGGACGCTCGACCAATTAAAGAACATGTATTATGGGGTTGAATGCTTTTTGCTATTCACAAAATAAAACAAAAGCAGTAAAGCAAATATCGTATTTAACACAGCACAGCAAAATCAGTTGCACCATTCAATTCCTCTCGTCCAGACGGGGAGAATTCAATCACATTTATTCTATGCGACGTTTCTTATGGGATTTATTGAGCGACAACATTTTGAACCCAAACCGAGAGGATTCTGGGATGTTTGTGGTTTTTTTTGTAATAACTCTGGAAGGAAACGTCGCAGACCCATAAAGGTGGTACTCGTACTGCTCGCCTCATCAAGAGGAATGCAAAGATATGAGGGGTTAAGCTATGGGATATAAAATGGACGCTCGACCAATAAAACAACATGTATTATGGGGTTGAATGCTTTTTGCTATTCACAAAATAAAACAAAAGCAGTAAAGCAAATATCGTATTTAACACAGCACAGCAAAATCAGTTGCACCATTCAATCCCGCTCGTCCAGACGGGGAGAATTCAATCACATTTATTCGATGCGACGTTTCTTATGGGATTTAATGAGCGACAACATTTTGACCCCAAACCGAGAGGATTCTGGGATATTTGTGGTTTTTTTGTAATAACTCTGGAAGGTAACGTCGCAGACCAATCAAGGTGGTACTCCTGCTGCTCCCCTCATCGAGAGGAATCCAAAGATATGAGTGGTTAAGCTATGGGATATGAAATGGACGAGCGACCAATCAAACAACATGTATTATGGGGTTGAATGCTTTTTGCTATTCACAAAATAAAACAAAAGCAGTCATGCAAATATCTTATTTAACACAGCACAGCAAAATCAGTGGCACCATTCAATCCCGCTCGTCCAGACGGGGAGAAGTCAATCACATTTATTCAATGCGACGTTTCTTATGGGATTTATTGAGCGAGAACATTTTGACCCCAAATCGAGAGGATTCTGGGATGTTTGTGGTTTTTTTGTAATAACTCTGGAAGGAAACGTCGCAGACCCATCAAGGTGGTACTCGTACTGCTTGCCTCATCGAGAGGAATGCAAAGATATGAGGGTTAAGCTATGGGATATAAAATGGACGCTCGACCAATAAAACAACATGTATTATGGGGTTGAATGCTTTTTGCTATTCACAAAATAAAACAAAAGCAGTAAAGCAAATATCGTATTTAACACAGCACAGCAAAATCAGTTGCACCATTCAATCCCGCTCGTCCAGACGGGGAGAATTCAATCACATTTATTCGATGCGACGTTTCTTATGGGATTTAATGAGCGACAACATTTTGACCCCAAACCGAGAGGATTCTGGGATATTTGTGGTTTTTTTGTAATAACTCTGGAAGGTAATGTCGCAGACCAATCAAGGTGGTACTCCTGCTGCTCCCCTCATCGAGAGGAATCCAAAGATATGAGTGGTTAAGCTATGGGATATGAAATGGACGAGCGACCAATAAAACAACATGTATTATGGGGTTGAATGCTTTTTGCTATTCACAAAATAAAACAAAAGCAGTCATGCAAATATCTTATTTAACACAGCACAGCAAAATCAGTGGCACCATTCAATCCCGCTCGTCCAGACGGGGAGAAATCAATCACATTTATTCAATGCGACGTTTCTTTTGGGATTTATTGAGCGAAAACATTTTGACCCCAAATCGAGAGGATTCTGGGATGTTTGTGGTTTTTTTGTAATAACTCTGGAAGGAAACGTCGCAGACCCATCAAGGTGGTACTCGTACTGCTCGCCTCATCGAGAGGAATGCAAAGATATGAGGGGTTAAGCTATTGGATATAAAATGGACGCTCGACCAATTAAACAACATGTATTATGGGGTTGAATGCTTTTTGCTATTCACAAAATAAAACAAAAGCAGTAAAGCAAATATCGTATTTAACACAGCACAGCAAAATCAGTTGCACCATTCAATTCCTCTCGTCCAGACGGGGAGAATTCAATCACATTTATTCTATGCGACGTTTCTTATGGGATTTATTGAGCGACAACATTTTGACCCCAAATCGAGAGGATTCTGGGATGTTTGTGGTTTTTTTGTGATAACTCTGGAAGGAAACGTCGCAGACCCATCAAGGTGGTACTCGTACTGCTCGCCTCATCGAGAGGAATCCAAAGATATGAGTGTTTAAGCTATGGGATATGAAATGGACGAGCGACCAATAAAACAACATGTATTATTGGGTTGAATGCTTTTTGCTATTCACAAAATAAAACAAAAGCAGTCATGCAAATATCTTATTTAACACAGCACAGCAAAATCAGTTGCACCATTCAATCCCGCTCGTCCAGACGGGGAGAATTCAATCACATTTATTAGATGAGGCGTTTCTTATGGGATTTAATGAGCGACAACATTTTGACCCCAAACCGAGAGGATTCTGGGATGTTTGTGGTTTTTTTCGTAATAACTCTGGAAGGAAACGTCCCAGACCCATCAAGGTGGTACTCGTACTGCTCGCCTCATCGAGAGGAATGCAAAGATATGAGGGGTTAAGTTATGGGATATGAAATGGACGCTCGACCAATAAAACAACATGTATTATGGGGTTGAATGCTTTTTGCTATTCACAAAATAAAAAAAAGCAGTAAAGCAAATATCGTATTTAACACAGCACAGCAAAATCAGTTGCACCATTCAATCCCGCTCGTCCAGACGGGGAGAAGTCAATCACATTTATTCAATGCGACGTTTCTTATGGGATTTATTGAGCGAAAACATTTTGACCCCAAATCGAGAGGATTCTGGGATGTTTGTGGTTTTTTTGTGATAACTCTGGAAGGAAACGTCGCAGACCCATCAAGGTGGTACTCGTACTGCTCGCCTCATCGAGAGGAATCCAAAGATTTGAGTGGTTACGCTATGGGATATGAAATGGACGAGCGACCAATAAAACAACATGTATTATGGGGTTGAATGCTTTTTGCTATTCACAAACTAGAACAAAAGCAGTCATGCAAATATCTGATTTAACACAGCACAGCAAAATCAGTTGCACCATTCAATCCCGCTCGTCCAGACGGGGAGAATTCAATCACATTTATTTGATGCGACGTTTCTTTAATGGGATTTAATGAGCGACAACATTTTGACCCCAAACCGAGAGGATTCTGGGATGTTTGCGGTTTTTTGGTAACAATTCTGGAAGGAAACGTCGCAGACCCATCAAGGTGGTACTCGTACTGCTCGCCTCATCGAGTGGAATCCAAAGATATGAGTGGTTAAGCTATGGGATATGAAATGGACGAGCGACCAATAAAACAACATGTATTATGGGGTTGAATGCTTTTTGCTATTCACAAAATAAAACAAAAGCAGTCATGCAAATATCTTATTTAACACAGCACAGCAAAATCAGTGGCACCATTCAATCCCGCTCGTCCAGACGGGGAGAAGTCAATCACATTTATTCAATGCGACGTTTCTTATGGGATTTATTGAGCGAAAACATTTTGACCCCAAATCGAGAGGATTCTGGGATGTTTGTGGTTTTTTTGTAATAACTCTGGAAGGAAACGTCGCAGACCCATCAAGGTGGTACTCGTACTGCTCGCCTCATCGAGAGGAATCCAAAGATATGAGTGGTTAAGCTATGGGATATGAAATGGACGAGCGACCAATAAAACAACATGTATTATGGGGTTGAATGCTTTTTGCTATTCACAAACTAGAACAAAAGCAGTCATGCAAATATCTGATTTAACACAGCACAGCAAAATCAGTTGCACCATTCAATCCCGCTCGTCCAGACGGGGAGAATTCAATCACATTTATTTGATGCGACGTTTCTTTAATGGGATTTAATGAGCGACAACATTTTGACCCCAAACCGAGAGGATTCTGGGATGTTTGCGGTTTTTTGGTAACAATTCTGGAAGGAAACGTCGCAGACCCATCAAGGTGGTACTCGTACTGCTCGCCTCATCGAGAGGAATGCAAAGATATGAGGGGTTAAGTTATGGGATATAAAATGGACGCTCGACCAATAAAACAACATGTATTATGGGGTTGAATGCTTTTTGCTATTCACAAAATAAAAAAAAGCAGTAAAGCAAATATCGTATTTAACACAGCACAGCAAAATCAGTTGCACCATTCAATCCCGCTCGTCCAGACGGGGAGAAGTCAATCACATTTATTCAATGCGACGTTTCTTATGGGATTTATTGAGCGAAAACATTTTGACCCCAAATCGAGATGATTCTGGGATGTTTGTGTTTTTTTTGTGATAACTCTGGAAGGAAACGTCGCAGACCCATCAAGGTGGTACTCGTACTGCTCGCCTCATCGAGAGGAATCCAAAGATATGAGTGGTTAAGCTATGGGATATGAAATGGACGAGCGACCAATAAAACAACATGTATTATGGGGTTGAATGCTTTTTGCTATTCACAAACTAGAACAAAAGCAGTCATGCAAATATCTGATTTAACACAGCACAGCAAAATCAGTTGCACCATTCAATCCCGCTCGTCCAGACGGGGAGAATTCAATCACATTTATTTGATGCGACGTTTCTTTAATGGGATTTAATGAGCGACAACATTTTGACCCCAAACCGAGAGGATTCTGGGATGTTTGCGGTTTTTTGGTAACAATTCTGGAAGGAAACGTCGCAGACCCATCAAGGTGGTACTCGTACTGCTCGCCTCATCGAGTGGAATCCAAAGATATGAGTGGTTAAGCTATGGGATATGAAATGGACGAGCGACCAATAAAACAACATGTATTATGGGGTTGAATGCTTTTTGCTATTCACAAAATAAAACAAAAGCAGTCATGCAAATATCTTATTTAACACAGCACAGCAAAATCAGTGGCACCATTCAATCCCGCTCGTCCAGACGGGGAGAAGTCAATCACATTTATTCAATGCGACGTTTCTTATGGGATTTATTGAGCGAAAACATTTTGACCCCAAATCGAGAGGATTCTGGGATGTTTGTGGTTTTTTTGTAATAACTCTGGAAGGAAACGTCGCAGACCCATCAAGGTGGTACTCGTACTGCTCGCCTCATCGAGAGGAATCCAAAGATATGAGTGGTTAAGCTATGGGATATGAAATGGACGAGCGACCAATAAAACAACATGTATTATGGGGTTGAATGCTTTTTGCTATTCACAAACTAGAACAAAAGCAGTCATGCAAATATCTGATTTAACACAGCACAGCAAAATCAGTTGCACCATTCAATCCCGCTCGTCCAGACGGGGAGAATTCAATCACATTTATTTGATGCGACGTTTCTTTAATGGGATTTAATGAGCGACAACATTTTGACCCCAAACCGAGAGGATTCTGGGATGTTTGCGGTTTTTTGGTAACAATTCTGGAAGGAAACGTCGCAGACCCATCAAGGTGGTACTCGTACTGCTCGCCTCATCGAGTGGAATCCAAAGATATGAGTGGTTAAGCTATGGGATATGAAATGGACGAGCGACCAATAAAACAACATGTATTATGGGGTTGAATGCTTTTTGCTATTCACAAAATAAAACAAAAGCAGTCATGCAAATATCTTATTTAACACAGCACAGCAAAATCAGTGGCACCATTCAATCCCGCTCGTCCAGACGGGGAGAAGTCAATCACATTTATTCAATGCGACGTTTCTTATGGGATTTATTGAGCGAAAACATTTTGACCCCAAATCGAGAGGATTCTGGGATGTTTGTGGTTTTTTTGTAATAACTCTGGAAGGAAACGTCGCAGACCCATCAAGGTGGTACTCGTACTGCTCGCCTCATCGAGAGGAATGCAAAGATATGAGGGGTTAAGCTATTGGATATAAAATGGACGCTCGACCAATTAAACAACATGTATTATGGGGTTGAATGCTTTTTGCTATTCACAAAATAAAACAAAAGCAGTAAAGCAAATATCGTATTTAACACAGCACAGCAAAATCAGTTGCACCATTCAATTCCTCTCGTCCAGACGGGGAGAATTCAATCACATTTATTCTATGCGACGTTTCTTATGGGATTTATTGAGCGACAACATTTTGACCCCAAACCGAGAGGATTCTGGGATGTTTGTGGGTTTTTTTGTAATAACTCTGGAAGAAAACGTCGCAGACCCATCAAAGTGGTACTCCTACTGCTCGCCTCATCGAGAGGAATCGAAAGATATGAGTGGTTAAGCTATGGGATATGAAATGGACGAGCGACCAATAAAACAACATGTATTATGGGGTTGAATGCTTTTTGCTATTCACAAAATAAAACAAAAGCAGTCATGCAAATATCTTATTTAACACAGCACAGCAAAATCAGTTGCACCATTCAATCCCGCTCGTCCAGACGGGGAGAATTCAATCACATTTATTCGATGCAACGTTTCTTATGGGATTTATTGAGCGACAACATTTTGACCCCAAATCGAGAGGATTCTGGGATGTTTGTGGTTTTTTTGTAATAACTCTGGAAGGAAACGTCCCAGACCCATCAAGGTGGTACTCGTACTGCTCGCCTCATAGAGAGGAATGCAAAGATATGAGGGGTTAAGCTATGGGATATAAAATGGACGCTCGACCAATAAAACAACATGTATTATGGGGTTGAATGCTTTTTGCTATTCACAAAATAAAACAAAAGCAGTAAAGCAAATATCGTATTTAACACAGCACAGCAAAATCAGTTGCACCATTCAATCCCGCTCGTCCAGAGGGGGAGAATTCAATCACATTTATTCGATGCGACGTTTCTTATGGGATTTAATGAGCGACAACATTTTGACCCCAAACCGAGAGGATTCTGGGATATTTGTGGATTTTTTGTAATAACTCTGGAAGGTAACGTCGCAGACCAATCAAGGTGGTACTCCTGCTGCTCCCCTCATCGAGAGGAATCCAAAGATATGAGTGGTTAAGCTATGGGATATGAAATGGACGAGCGACCAATAAAACAACATGTATTATGGGGTTGAATGCTTTTTGCTATTCACAAAATAAAACAAAAGCAGTCATGCAAATATCTTATTTAACACAGCACAGCAAAATCAGTGGCACCATTCAATCCCGCTCGTCCAGACGGGGAGAAGTCAATCACATTTATTCAATGCGACGTTTCTTATGGGATTTATTGAGCGACAACATTTTGACCCCAAACCGAGAGGATTCTGGGATGTTTGTGGGTTTTTTTGTAATAACTCTGGAAGAAAACGTCGCAGACCCATCAAAGTGGTACTCCTACTGCTCGCCTCATCGAGAGGAATCGAAAGATATGAGTGGTTAAGCTATGGGATATGAAATGGACGAGCGACCAATAAAACAACATGTATTATGGGGTTGAATGCTTTTTGCTATTCACAAAATAAAACAAAAGCAGTCATGCAAATATCTTATTTAACACAGCACAGCAAAATCAGTTGCACCATTCAATCCCGCTCGTCCAGACGGGGAGAATTCAATCACATTTATTCGATGCAACGTTTCTTATGGGATTTATTGAGCGACAACATTTTGACCCCAAATCGAGAGGATTCTGGGATGTTTGTGGTTTTTTTGTAATAACTCTGGAAGGAAACGTCCCAGACCCATCAAGGTGGTACTCGTACTGCTCGCCTCATAGAGAGGAATGCAAAGATATGAGGGGTTAAGCTATGGGATATAAAATGGACGCTCGACCAATAAAACAACATGTATTATGGGGTTGAATGCTTTTTGCTATTCACAAAATAAAACAAAAGCAGTAAAGCAAATATCGTATTTAACACAGCACAGCAAAATCAGTTGCACCATTCAATCCCGCTCGTCCAGACGGGGAGAATTCAATCACATTTATTCGATGCGACGTTTCTTATGGGATTTAATGAGCGACAACATTTTGACCCCAAACCGAGAGGATTCTGGGATATTTGTGGATTTTTTGTAATAACTCTGGAAGGTAACGTCGCAGACCAATCAAGGTGGTACTCCTGCTGCTCCCCTCATCGAGAGGAATCCAAAGATATGAGTGGTTAAGCTATGGGATATGAAATGGACGAGCGACCAATAAAACAACATGTATTATGGGGTTGAATGCTTTTTGCTATTCACAAAATAAAACAAAAGCAGTCATGCAAATATCTTATTTAACACAGCACAGCAAAATCAGTGGCACCATTCAATCCCGCTCGTCCAGACGGGGAGAAGTCAATCACATTTATTCAATGCGACGTTTCTTATGGGATTTATTGAGCGAAAACATTTTGACCCCAAATCGAGAGGATTCTGGGATGTTTGTGGTTTTTTTGTAATAACTCTGGAAGGAAACGTCGCAGACCCATCAAGGTGGTACTCGTACTGCTCGCCTCATCGAGAGGAATGCAAAGATATGAGGGGTTAAGCCATTGGATATAAAATGGACGCTCGACCAATTAAACAACATGTATTATTGGGTTGAATGCTTTTTGCTATTCACAAAATAAAACAAAAGCAGTAAAGCAAATATCGTATTTAACACAGCACAGCAAAATCAGTTGCACCATTCAATTCCTCTCGTCCAGACGGGGAGAATTCAATCACATTTGTTCTATGCGACGTTTCTTATGGGATTTATTGAGCGACAACATTTTGACCCCAAATCGAGAGGATTCTGGGATGTTTGTGGTTTTTTTGTGATAACTCTGGAAGGAAACGTCGCAGACCCATCAAGGTGGTACTCGTACTGCTCGCCTCATCGAGAGGAATCCAAAGATATGAGTGTTTAAGCTATGGGATATGAAATGGACGAGCGACCAATAAAACAACATGTATTATTGGGTTGAATGCTTTTTGCTATTCACAAAATAAAACAAAAGCAGTCATGCAAATATCTTATTTAACACAGCACAGCAAAATCAGTTGCACCATTCAATCCCGCTCGTCCAGACGGGGAGAATTCAATCACATTCATTAGATGAGGCGTTTCTTATGGGATTTAATGAGCGACAACATTTTGACCCCAAACCGAGAGGATTCTGGGATGTTTGTGGTTTTTTTCGTAATAACTCTGGAAGGAAACGTCGCAGACCCATCAAAGTGGTACTCCTACTGCTCGCCTCATCGAGAGGAATCGAAAGATATGAGTGGTTAAGCTATGGGATATGAAATGGACGAGCGACCAATAAAACAACATGTATTATGGGGTTGAATGCTTTTTGCTATTCACAAAATAAAACAAAAGCAGTCATGCAAATATCTTATTTAACACAGCACAGCAAAATCAGTTGCACCATTCAATCCCGCTCGTCCAGACGGGGAGAATTCAATCACATTTATTCGATGCGACGTTTCTTATGGGATTTATTGAGCGACAACATTTTGACCCCAAATCGAGAGGATTCTGGGATGTTTGTGGTTTTTTTGTAATAACTCTGGAAGGAAACGTCGCTGAACCATCAAGGTGGTACTCGTACTGCTCGCCTCATCGAGAGGAATCCAAAGATATGAGTGGTTAAGCTATGGGATATGAAATGGACGAGCGACCAATAAAACAACATGTATTATGGGGTTGAATGCTTTTTGCTATTCACAAAATAAAACAAAAGCAGTAAGGCAAATATCGTATTTAACACAGCACAGCAAAATCAGTTGCACCATTCAATCCCGCTCGTCCAGACGGGGAGAAGTCAATCACATTTATTTAATGCGACGTTTCTTATGGGATTTATTGAGCGAAAACATTTTGACCCCAAATCGAGAGGATTCTGGGATGTTTGTGTTTTTTTTGTGATAACTCTGGAAGGAAACGTCGCAGACCCATCAAGGTGGTACTCGTACTGCTCGCCTCATCGAGAGGAATCCAAAGATATGAGTGGTTAAGCTATGGGATATGAAATGGAAGAGCGACCAATAAAACAACATGTATTATGGGGTTGAATGCTTTTTGCTATTCACAAACTAGAACAAAAGCAGTCATGCAAATATCTGATTTAACACAGCACAGCAAAATCAGTTGCACCATTCAATCCCGCTCGTCCAGACGGGGAGAATTCAATCACATTTATTTGATGCGACGTTTCTTTAATGGGATTTAATGAGCGACAACATTTTGACCCCAAACCGAGAGGATTCTGGGATGTTTGCGGTTTTTTGGTAACAATTCTGGAAGGAAACGTAGCAGACCCATCAAGGTGGTACTCGTACTGCTCGCCTCATCGAGTGGCATCCAAAGATATGAGTGGTTAAGCTATGGGATATGAAATGGACGAGCGACCAATAAAACAACATGTATTATGGGGTTGAATGCTTTTTGCTATTCACAAAATAAAACAAAAGCAGTAAAGCAAATATCTTATTTAACACAGCACAGCAAAATCAGTTGCACCATTCAATCCCGCTCGTCCAGACGGGGAGAATTCAATCACATTTATTCGATGCGACGTTTCTTTAATGGGATTTAATGAGCGACAACATTTTGACCCCAAACCGAGAGGATTCTGGGATGTTTGCGGTTTTTTGGTAACAATTCTGGAAGGAAACGTAGCAGACCCATCAAGGTGGTACTCGTACTGCTCGCCTCATCGAGTGGAATCCAAAGATATGAGTGGTTAAGCTATGGGATATGAAATGGACGAGCGACCAATAAAACAACATGTATTATGGGGTTGAATGCTTTTTGCTATTCACAAAAGTAAACAAAAGCAGTCATGCAAATATCTGTTTTAACACAGCACAGCAAAATCAGTTACACCATTCAATCTCCCTCGTCCAGACGGGGAGAATTCAATCACATTTATTCGATGCGACGTTTCTTATGGGATTTAATGAGCGACAACATTTTGACCCCAAACCGAGAGGATTCTGGGATGTTTGTGTTTTTTTTGTAATAACTCTGGAAGGAAACCTCGCAGACCCATCAAGGTGGTACTCCTACTGCTCGCCTCATCGAGTGGCATCCAAAGATATGAGTGGTTAAGCTATGGGATATGAAATGGACGAGCGACCAATAAAACAACATGTATTATGGGGTTGAATGCTTTTTGCTATTCACAAAATAAAACAAAAGCAGTCATGCAAATATCTTATTTAACACAGCACAGCAAAATCAGTTGCACCATTCAATCCCGCTCGTCCAGACGGGGAGAATTCAATCACATTTATTCGATGCGACGTTTCTTATGGTATTTATTGAGCGACAACATTTTGACCCCAAATCGAGAGGATTCTGGGATGTTTGTGGGTTTTTTGTAATAACTCTGGAAGGAAACGTCGCTGAACCATCAAGGTGGTACTCGTACTGCTCGCTCATCGAGAGGAATCCAAAGATATGAGTGGTTAAGCTATGGGATATGAAATGGACGAGCGACCAATAAAACAACATGTATTATGGGGTTGAATGATTTTTGCTATTCACAAAATAAAACAAAAGCAGTAAAGCAAATATCTTATTTAACACAGCACAGCAAAATCAGTTGCACCATTCAATCCCGCTCGTCCAGACGGGGAGAATTCAATCACATTTATTCGATGCGACGTTTCTTTAATGGGATTTTATGAGCGACAACATTTTGACCCCAAACCGAGAGAATTCTGGGATGTTTGCGGTTTTTTGGTAACAATTCTGGAAGGAAACGTAGCAGACCCATCAAGGTGGTACTCCTACTGCTCGCCTCATCGAGTGGAATCCAAAGATATGAGTGGTTAAGCTATGGGATATGAAATGGACGAGCGACCAATAAAACAACATGTATTATGGGGTTGAATGCTTTTTGCTATTCACAAAATAAAACAAAAGCAGTCATGCAAATATCTTATTTAACACAGCACAGCAAAATCAGTTGCACCATTCAATCCCGCTCGTCCAGACGGGGAGAATTCAATCACATTTATTCGATGCGACGTTTCTTATGGGATTTATTGAGCGACAACATTTTGACCCCAAATCGAGAGGATTCTGGGATGTTTGTGGTTTTTTTGTAATAACTCTGGAAGGAAACGTCCCAGACCCATCAAGGTGGTACTCGTACTGCTCGCCTCATCGAGAGGAATGCAAAGATATGAGGGGTTAAGCTATGGGATATAAAATGGACGCTCGACCAATAAAACAACATGTATTATGGGGTTGAATGCTTTTTGCTATTCACAAAATAAAACAAAAGCAGTAAAGCAAATATCGTATTTAACACAGCACAGCAAAATCAGTTGCACCATTCAATCCCGCTCGTCCAGACGGGGAGAAGTCAATCACATTTATTCAATGGGACGTTTCTTATGGGATTTATTGAGCGAAAACATTTTGACCCCAAATCGAGAGGATTCTGGGATGTTTGTGGTTTTTTTGTGATAACTCTGGAAGGAAACGTCGCAGACCCATCAAGGTGGTACTCGTACTGCTCGCCTCATCGAGAGGAATCCAAAGATATGAGTGGTTAAGCTATGGGATATGAAATGGACGAGCGACCAATAAAACAACATGTATTATGGGGTTGAATGCTTTTTGCTATTCACAAAATAAAACAAAAGCAGTCATGCAAATATCTTATTTAACACAGCACAGCAAAATCAGTTGCACCATTCAATCCCGCTCGTCCAGACGGGGAGAATTCAATCACATTTATTCGATGCGACGTTTCTTATGGGATTTATTGAGCGACAACATTTTGACCCCAAATCGAGAGGATTCTGGGATGTTTGTGGGTTTTTTGTAATAACTCTGGAAGGAAACGTCGCTGAACCATCAAGGTGGTACTCGTACTGCTCGCCTCATCGAGAGGAATCCAAAGATATGAGTGGTTAAGCTATGGGATATGAAATGGACGAGCGACCAATAAAACAACATGTATTATGGGGTTGAATGATTTTTGCTATTCACAAAATAAAACAAAAGCAGTAAAGCAAATATCTTATTTAACACAGCACAGCAAAATCAGTTGCACCATTCAATCCCGCTCGTCCAGACGGGGAGAATTCAATCACATTTATTCGATGCGACGTTTCTTTAATGGGATTTAATGAGCGACAACATTTTGACCCCAAACCGAGAGGATTCTGGGATGTTTGCGGTTTTTTGGTAACAATTCTGGAAGGAAACGTAGCAGACCCATCAAGGTGGTACTCGTACTGCTCGCCTCATCGAGTGGAATCCAAAGATATGAGTGGTTAAGCTATAGGATATGAAATTGACGAGCGACCAATAAAACAACATGTATTATGGGGTTGAATGCTTTTTGCTATTCACAAAAGTAAACAAAAGCAGTCATGCAAATATCTGTTTTAACACAGCACAGCAAAATCAGTTACACCATTCAATCCCCCTCGTCCAGACGGGGAGAATTCAATCACATTTATTCGATGCGACGTTTCTTATGGGATTTAATGAGCGACAACATTTTGACCCCAAACCGAGAGGATTCTGGGATGTTTGTGTTTTTTTTGTAATAACTCTGGAAGGAAACCTCGCAGACCCATCAAGGTGGTACTCGTACTGCTCGCCTCATCGAGTGGCATCCAAAGATATGAGTGGTTAAGCTATGGGATATGAAATGGACGAGCGACCAATAAAACAACATGTATTATGGGGTTGAATGCTTTTTGCTATTCACAAAATAAAACAAAAGCAGTCATGCAAATATCTTATTTAACACAGCACAGCAAAATCAGTTGCACCATTCAATCCCGCTCGTCCAGACGGGGAGAATTCAATCACATTTATTCGATGCGACGTTTCTTATGGGATTTATTGAGCGACAACATTTTGACCCCAAATCGAGAGGATTCTGGGATGTTTGTGGGTTTTTTGTAATAACTCTGGAAGGAAACGTCGCTGAACCATCAAGGTGGTACTCGTACTGCTCGCCTCATCGAGAGGAATCCAAAGATATGAGTGGTTAAGCTATGGGATATGAAATGGACGAGCGACCAATAAAACAACATGTATTATGGGGTTGAATGATTTTTGCTATTCACAAAATAAAACAAAAGCAGTAAAGCAAATATCTTATTTAACACAGCACAGCAAAATCAGTTGCACCATTCAATCCCGCTCGTCCAGACGGGGAGAATTCAATCACATTTATTCGATGCGACGTTTCTTATGGGATTTATTGAGCGACAACATTTTGACCCCAAATCGAGAGGATTCTGGGATGTTTGTGGTTTTTTTGTAATAACTCTGGAAGGAAACGTCCCAGACCCATCAAGGTGGTACTCGTACTGCTCGCCTCATCGAGAGGAATCCAAAGATATGAGTGGTTAAGCTATGGGATATGAAATGGACGAGCGACCAATAAAACAACATGTATTATGGGGTTGAATGCTTTTTGCTATTCACAAAATAAAACAAAAGCAGTAAAGCAAATATCTTATTTAACACAGCACAGCAAAATCAGTTGCACCATTCAATCCCGCTCGTCCAGACGGGGAGAATTCAATCACATTTATTCGATGCGACGTTTCTTTAATGGGATTTAATGAGCGACAACATTTTGACCCCAAACCGAGAGGATTCTGGGATGTTTGCGGTTTTTTGGTAACAATTCTGGAAGGAAACGTAGCAGACCCATCAAGGTGGTACTCGTACTGCTCGCCTCATCGAGTGGAATCCAAAGATATGAGTGGTTAAGCTATGGGATATGAAATGGACGAGCGACCAATAAAACAACATGTATTATGGGGTTGAATGCTTTTTGCTATTCACAAAAGTAAACAAAAGCAGTCATGCAAATATCTGTTTTAACACAGCACAGCAAAATCAGTTACACCATTCAATCCCCCTCGTCCAGACGGGGAGAATTCAATCACATTTATTCAATGCGACGTTTCTTATGGGATTTAATGAGCGACAACATTTTGACCCCAAACCGAGAGGATTCTGGGATGTTTGTGTTTTTTTTGTAATAACTCTGGAAGGAAACCTCGCAGACCCATCAAGGTGGTACTCGTACTGCTCGCCTCATCGAGTGGCATCCAAAGATATGAGTGGTTAAGCTATGGGATATGAAATGGACGAGCGACCAATAAAACAACATGTATTATGGGGTTGAATGCTTTTTGCTATTCACAAAATAAAACAAAAGCAGTCATGCAAATATCTTATTTAACACAGCACAGCAAAATCAGTTGCACCATTCAATCCCGCTCGTCCAGACGGGGAGAATTCAATCACATTTATTCGATGCGACGTTTCTTATGGGATTTATTGAGCGACAACATTTTGACCCCAAATCGAGAGGATTCTGGGATGTTTGTGGGTTTTTTGTAATAACTCTGGAAGGAAACGTCGCTGAACCATCACGGTGGTACTCGTACTGCTCGCCTCATCGAGAGGAATCCAAAGATATGAGTGGTTAAGCTATGGGATATGAAATGGACGAGCGACCAATAAAACAACATGTATTATGGGGTTGAATGATTTTTGCTATTCACAAAATAAAACAAAAGCAGTAAAGCAAATATCTTATTTAACACAGCACAGCAAAATCAGTTGCACCATTCAATCCCGCTCGTCCAGACGGGGAGAATTCAATCACATTTATTCGATGCGACGTTTCTTTAATGGGATTTTATGAGCGACAACATTTTGACCCCAAACCGAGAGAATTCTGGGATGTTTGCGGTTTTTTGGTAACAATTCTGGAAGGAAACGTAGCAGACCCATCAAGGTGGTACTCCTACTGCTCGCCTCATCGAGTGGAATCCAAAGATATGAGTGGTTAAGCTATGGGATATGAAATGGACGAGCGACCAATAAAACAACATGTATTATGGGGTTGAATGCTTTTTGCTATTCACAAAATAAAACAAAAGCAGTCATGCAAATATCTTATTTAACACAGCACAGCAAAATCAGTTGCACCATTCAATCCCGCTCGTCCAGACGGGGAGAATTCAATCACATTTATTCGATGCGACGTTTCTTATGGGATTTATTGAGCGACAACATTTTGACCCCAAACCGAGAGGATTCTGGGATGTTTGCGGTTTTTTGGTAACAATTCTGGAAGGAAACGTAGCAGACCCATCAAGGTGGTACTCCTACTGCTCGCCTCATCGAGTGGAATCCAAAGATATGAGTGGTTAAGCTATGGGATATGAAATGGACGAGCGACCAATAAAACAACATGTATTATGGGGTTGAATGCTTTTTGCTATTCACAAAATAAAACAAAAGCAGTCATGCAAATATCTTATTTAACACAGCACAGCAAAATCAGTTGCACCATTCAATCCCGCTCGTCCAGACGGGGAGAATTCAATCACATTTATTCGATGCGACGTTTCTTATGGGATTTATTGAGCGACAACATTTTGACCCCAAATCGAGAGGATTCTGGGATGTTTGTGGTTTTTTTGTAATAACTCTGGAAGGAAACGTCCCAGTCCCATCAAGGTGGTACTCGTACTGCTCGCCTCATCGAGAGGAATCCAAAGATATGAGTGGTTAAGCTATGGGATATGAAATGGACGAGCGACCAATAAAACAACATGTATTATGGGGTTGAATGCTTTTTGCTATTCACAAAATAAAACAAAAGCAGTAAAGCAAATATCTTATTTAACACAGCACAGCAAAATCAGTTGCACCATTCAATCCCGCTCGTCCAGACGGGGAGAATTCAATCACATTTATTCGATGCGACGTTTCTTTAATGGGATTTAATGAGCGACAACATTTTGACCCCAAACCGAGAGGATTCTGGGATGTTTGCGGTTTTTTGGTAACAATTCTGGAAGGAAACGTAGCAGACCCATCAAGGTGGTACTCGTACTGCTCGCCTCATCGAGTGGAATCCAAAGATATGAGTGGTTAAGCTATGGGATATGAAATGGACGAGCGACCAATAAAACAACATGTATTATGGGGTTGAATGCTTTTTGCTATTCACAAAAGTAAACAAAAGCAGTCATGCAAATATCTGTTTTAACACAGCACAGCAAAATCAGTTACACCATTCAATCCCCCTCGTCCAGACGGGGAGAATTCAATCACATTTATTCAATGCGACGTTTCTTATGGGATTTAATGAGCGACAACATTTTGACCCCAAACCGAGAGGATTCTGGGATGTTTGTGTTTTTTTTGTAATAACTCTGGAAGGAAACCTCGCAGACCCATCAAGGTGGTACTCGTACTGCTCGACTCATCGAGTGGCATCCAAAGATATGAGTGGTTAAGCTATGGGATATGAAATGGACGAGCGACCAATAAAACAACATGTATTATGGGGTTGAATGCTTTTTGCTATTCACAAAATAAAACAAAAGCAGTCATGCAAATATCTTATTTAACACAGCACAGCAAAATCAGTTGCACCATTCAATCCCGCTCGTCCAGACGGGGAGAATTCAATCACATTTATTCGATGCGACGTTTCTTATGGGATTTATTGAGCGACAACATTTTGACCCCAAATCGAGAGGATTCTGGGATGTTTGTGGGTTTTTTGTAATAACTCTGGAAGGAAACGTCGCTGAACCATCACGGTGGTACTCGTACTGCTCGCCTCATCGAGAGGAATCCAAAGATATGAGTGGTTAAGCTATGGGATATGAAATGGACGAGCGACCAATAAAACAACATGTATTATGGGGTTGAATGATTTTTGCTATTCACAAAATAAAACAAAAGCAGTAAAGCAAATATCTTATTTAACACAGCACAGCAAAATCAGTTGCACCATTCAATCCCGCTCGTCCAGACGGGGAGAATTCAATCACATTTATTCGATGCGACGTTTCTTTAATGGGATTTTATGAGCGACAACATTTTGACCCCAAACCGAGAGAATTCTGGGATGTTTGCGGTTTTTTGGTAACAATTCTGGAAGGAAACGTAGCAGACCCATCAAGGTGGTACTCCTACTGCTCGCCTCATCGAGTGGAATCCAAAGATATGAGTGGTTAAGCTATGGGATATGAAATGGACGAGCGACCAATAAAACAACATGTATTATGGGGTTGAATGCTTTTTGCTATTCACAAAATAAAACAAAAGCAGTCATGCAAATATCTTATTTAACACAGCACAGCAAAATCAGTTGCACCATTCAATCCCGCTCGTCCAGACGGGGAGAATTCAATCACATTTATTCGATGCGACGTTTCTTATGGGATTTATTGAGCGACAACATTTTGACCCCAAATCGAGAGGATTCTGGGATGTTTGTGGTTTTTTTGTAATAACTCTGGAAGGAAACGTCCCAGACCCATCAAGGTGGTACTCGTACTGCTCGCCTCATCGAGAGGAATCCAAAGATATGAGTGGTTAAGCTATGGGATATGAAATGGACGAGCGACCAATAAAACAACATGTATTATGGGGTTGAATGATTTTTGCTATTCACAAAATAAAACAAAAGCAGTAAAGCAAATATCTTATTTAACACAGCACAGCAAAATCAGTTGCACCATTCAATCCCGCTCGTCCAGACGGGGAGAATTCAATCACATTTATTCGATGCGACGTTTCTTTAATGGGATTTAATGAGCGACAACATTTTGACCCCAAACCGAGAGGATTCTGGGATGTTTGCGGTTTTTTGGTAACAATTCTGGAAGGAAACGTAGCAGACCCATCAAGGTGGTACTCGTACTGCTCGCCTCATCGAGTGGAATCCAAAGATATGAGTGGTTAAGCTATGGGATATGAAATGGACGAGCGACCAATAAAACAACATGTATTATGGGGTTGAATGCTTTTTGCTATTCACAAAAGTAAACAAAAGCAGTCATGCAAATATCTGTTTTAACACAGCACAGCAAAATCAGTTACACCATTCAATCCCCCTCGTCCAGACGGGGAGAATTCAATCACATTTATTCGATGCGACGTTTCTTATGGGATTTAATGAGCGACAACATTTTGACCCCAAACCGAGAGGATTCTGGGATGTTTGTGTTTTTTTTGTAATAACTCTGGAAGGAAACCTCGCAGACCCATCAAGGTGGTACTCGTACTGCTCGCCTCATCGAGTGGCATCCAAAGATATGAGTGGTTAAGCTATGGGATATGAAATGGACGAGCGACCAATAAAACAACATGTATTATGGGGTTGAATGCTTTTTGCTATTCACAAAATAAAACAAAAGCAGTCATGCAAATATCTTATTTAACACAGCACAGCAAAATCAGTTGCACCATTCAATCCCGCTCGTCCAGCCGGGGAGAATTCAATCACATTTATTCGATGCGACGTTTCTTATGGGATTTATTGAGCGACAACATTTTGACCCCAAATCGAGAGGATTCTGGGATGTTTGTGGGTTTTTTGTAATAACTCTGGAAGGAAACGTCGCTGAACCATCAAGGTGGTACTCGTACTGCTCGCCTCATCGAGAGGAATCCAAAGATATGAGTGGTTAAGCTATGGGATATGAAATGGACGAGCGACCAATAAAACAACATGTATTATGGGGTTGAATGCTTTTTGCTATTCACAAAATAAAACAAAAGCAGTCATGCAAATATCTTATTTAACACAGCACAGCAAAATCAGTTGCACCATTCAATCCCGCTCGTCCAGCCGGGGAGAATTCAATCACATTTATTCGATGCGACGTTTCTTATGGGATTTATTGAGCGACAACATTTTGACCCCAAACCGAGAGAATTCTGGGATGTTTGCGGTTTTTTGGTAACAATTCTGGAAGGAAACGTAGCAGACCCATCAAGGTGGTACTCCTACTGCTCGCCTCATCGAGTGGAATCCAAAGATATGAGTGGTTAAGCTATGGGATATGAAATGGACGAGCGACCAATAAAACAACATGTATTATGGGGTTGAATGCTTTTTGCTATTCACAAAATAAAACAAAAGCAGTCATGCAAATATCTTATTTAACACAGCACAGCAAAATCAGTTGCACCATTCAATCCTGCTCGTCCAGATGCGGAGAATTCAATCACATTTATTCGATGCGACGTTTCTTATGGGATTTATTGAGCGACAACATTTTGACCCCAAATCGAGAGGAATCTGGGATGTTTGTGGTTTTTTTTGTAATAACTCTGGAAGTAAACGTCGCAGACCCATCAAGGTGGTACTCGTACTGCTCGCCTCATCGAGAGGAATCCAAAGATATGAGTGGTTAAGCTATGGGATATGAAATGGACGAGCGACCAATAAAACAACATGTATTATGGGGTTGAATGCTTTTTGCTATTCACAAAATAAAACAAAAGCAGTAAAGCAAATATCTTATTTAACACAGCACAGCAAAATCAGTTGCACCATTCAATCCCGCTCGTCCAGACGGGGAGAATTCAATCACATTTATTCGATGCGACGTTTCTTTAATGGGATTTAATGAGCGACAACATTTTGACCCCAAACCGAGAGGATTCTGGGATGTTTGCTGTTTTTTGGTAACAATTCTGGAAGGAAACGTAGCAGACCCATCAAGGTGGTACTCGTACTGCTCGCCTTATCGAGTGGAATCCAAAGATATGAGTGGTTAAGCTATGGGATATGAAATGGACGAGCGACCAATAAAACAACATGTATTATGGGGTTGAATGCTTTTTGCTATTCACAAAAGTAAACAAAAGCAGTCATGCAAATATCTGTTTTAACACAGCACAGCAAAATCAGTTACACCATTCAATCCCCCTCGTCCAGACGGGGAGAATTCAATCACATTTATTCGATGCGACGTTTCTTATGGGATTTAATGAGCGACAACATTTTGACCCCAAACCGAGAGGATTCTGGGATGTTTGTGTTTTTTTTGTAATAACTCTGGAAGGAAACCTCGCAGACCCATCAAGGTGGTACTCGTACTGCTCGCCTCATCGAGTGGCATCCAAAGATATGAGTGGTTAAGCTATGGGATATGAAATGGACGAGCGACCAATAAAACAACATGTATTATGGGGTTGAATGCTTTTTGCTATTCACAAAATAAAACAAAAGCAGTCATGCAAATATCTTATTTAACACAGCACAGCAAAATCAGTTGCACCATTCAATCCCGCTCGTCCAGACGGGGAGAATTCAATCACATTTATTCGATGCGAAGTTTCTTATGGGATTTATTGAGCGACAACATTTTGACCCCAAATCGAGAGGATTCTGGGATGTTTGTGGGTTTTTTGTAATAACTCTGGAAGGAAACGTCGCTGAACCATCAAGGTGGTACTCGTACTGCTCGCCTCATCGAGAGGAATCCAAAGATATGAGTGGTTAAGCTATGGGATATGAAATGGACGAGCGACCAATAAAACAACATGTATTATGGGGTTGAATGATTTTTGCTATTCACAAAATAAAACAAAAGCAGTAAAGCAAATATCTTATTTAACACAGCACAGCAAAATCAGTTGCACCATTCAATCCCGCTCGTCCAGACGGGGAGAATTCAATCACATTTATTCGATGCGACGTTTCTTTAATGGGATTTTATGAGCGACAACATTTTGACCCCAAACCGAGAATATTTTGGGATGTTTGCGGTTTTTTGGTAACAATTCTGGAAGGAAACGTAGCAGACCCATCAAGGTGGTACTCCTACTGCTCGCCTCATCGAGTGGAATCCAAAGATATGAGTGGTTAAGCTATGGGATATGAAATGGACGAGCGACCAATAAAACAACATGTATTATGGGGTTGAATGCTTTTTGCTATTCACAAAATAAAACAAAAGCAGTCATGCAAATATCTTATTTAACACAGCACAGCAAAATCAGTTGCACCATTCAATCCCGCTCGTCCAGACGGGGAGAATTCAATCACATTTATTCGATGCGACGTTTCTTATGGGATTTATTGAGCGACAACATTTTGACCCCAAATCGAGAGGATTCTGGGATGTTTGTGGGTTTTTTGTAATAACTCTGGAAGGAAACGTCGCTGAACCATCAAGGTGGTACTCGTACTGCTCGCCTCATCGAGAGGAATCCAAAGATATGAGTGGTTAAGCTATGGGATATGAAATGGACGAGCGACCAATAAAACAACATGTATTATGGGGTTGAATGATTTTTGCTATTCACAAAATAAAACAAAAGCAGTAAAGCAAATATCTTATTTAACACAGCACAGCAAAATCAGTTGCACCATTCAATCCCGCTCGTCCAGACGGGGAGAATTCAATCACATTTATTCGATGCGACGTTTCTTTAATGGGATTTTATGAGCGACAACATTTTGACCCCAAACCGAGAGAATTCTGGGATGTTTGCGGTTTTTTGGTAACAATTCTGGAAGGAAACGTAGCAGACCCATCAAGGTGGTACTCCTACTGCTCGCCTCATCGAGTGGAATCCAAAGATATGAGTGGTTAAGCTATGGGATATGAAATGGACGAGCGACCAATAAAACAACATGTATTATGGGGTTGAATGCTTTTTGCTATTCACAAAATAAAACAAAAGCAGTCATGCAAATATCTTATTTAACACAGCACAGCAAAATCAGTTGCACCATTCAATCCTGCTCGTCCAGATGCGGAGAATTCAATCACATTTATTCGATGCGACGTTTCTTATGGGATTTATTGAGCGACAACATTTTGACCCCAAATCGAGAGGAATCTGGGATGTTTGTGGTTTTTTTTGTAATAACTCTGGAAGTAAACGTCGCAGACCCATCAAGGTGGTACTCGTACTGCTCGCCTCATCGAGAGGAATCCAAAGATATGAGTGGTTAAGCTATGGGATATGAAATGAACGAGCGACCAATAAAACAACATGTATTATGGGGTTGAATGCTTTTTGCTATTCACAAAATAAAACAAAAGCAGTAAAGCAAATATCTTATTTAACACAGCACAGCAAAATCAGTTGCACCATTCAATCCCGCTCGTCCAGACGGGGAGAATTCAATCACATTTATTCGATGCGACGTTTCTTTAATGGGATTTAATGAGCGACAACATTTTGACCCCAAACCGAGAGGATTCTGGGATGTTTGCTGTTTTTTGGTAACAATTCTGGAAGGAAACGTAGCAGACCCATCAAGGTGGTACTCGTACTGCTCGCCTTATCGAGTGGAATCCAAAGATATGAGTGGTTAAGCTATGGGATATGAAATGGACGAGCGACCAATAAAACAACATGTATTATGGGGTTGAATGCTTTTTGCTATTCACAAAAGTAAACAAAAGCAGTCATGCAAATATCTGTTTTAACACAGCACAGCAAAATCAGTTACACCATTCAATCCCCCTCGTCCAGACGGGGAGAATTCAATCACATTTATTCGATGCGACGTTTCTTATGGGATTTAATGAGCGACAACATTTTGACCCCAAACCGAGAGGATTCTGGGATGTTTGTGTTTTTTTTGTAATAACTCTGGAAGGAAACCTCGCAGACCCATCAAGGTGGTACTCGTACTGCTCGCCTCATCGAGTGGCATCCAAAGATATGAGTGGTTAAGCTATGGGATATGAAATGGACGAGCGACCAATAAAACAACATGTATTATGGGGTTGAATGCTTTTTGCTATTCACAAAATAAAACAAAAGCAGTCATGCAAATATCTTATTTAACACAGCACAGCAAAATCAGTTGCACCATTCAATCCCGCTCGTCCAGACGGGGAGAATTCAATCACATTTATTCGATGCGAAGTTTCTTATGGGATTTATTGAGCGACAACATTTTGACCCCAAATCGAGAGGATTCTGGGATGTTTGTGGGTTTTTTGTAATAACTCTGGAAGGAAACGTCGCTGAACCATCAAGGTGGTACTCGTACTGCTCGCCTCATCGAGAGGAATCCAAAGATATGAGTGGTTAAGCTATGGGATATGAAATGGACGAGCGACCAATAAAACAACATGTATTATGGGGTTGAATGATTTTTGCTATTCACAAAATAAAACAAAAGCAGTAAAGCAAATATCTTATTTAACACAGCACAGCAAAATCAGTTGCACCATTCAATCCCGCTCGTCCAGACGGGGAGAATTCAATCACATTTATTCGATGCGACGTTTCTTTAATGGGATTTTATGAGCGACAACATTTTGACCCCAAACCGAGAGAATTTTGGGATGTTTGCGGTTTTTTGGTAACAATTCTGGAAGGAAACGTAGCAGACCCATCAAGGTGGTACTCCTACTGCTCGCCTCATCGAGTGGAATCCAAAGATATGAGTGGTTAAGCTATGGGATATGAAATGGACGAGCGACCAATAAAACAACATGTATTATGGGGTTGAATGCTTTTTGCTATTCACAAAATAAAACAAAAGCAGTCATGCAAATATCTTATTTAACACAGCACAGCAAAATCAGTTGCACCATTCAATCCCGCTCGTCCAGACGGGGAGAATTCAATCACATTTATTCGATGCGACGTTTCTTATGGGATTTATTGAGCGACAACATTTTGACCCCAAATCGAGAGGATTCTGGGATGTTTGTGGGTTTTTTGTAATAACTCTGGAAGGAAACGTCGCTGAACCATCAAGGTGGTACTCGTACTGCTCGCCTCATCGAGAGGAATCCAAAGATATGAGTGGTTAAGCTATGGGATATGAAATGGACGAGCGACCAATAAAACAACATGTATTATGGGGTTGAATGATTTTTGCTATTCACAAAATAAAACAAAAGCAGTAAAGCAAATATCTTATTTAACACAGCACAGCAAAATCAGTTGCACCATTCAATCCCGCTCGTCCAGACGGGGAGAATTCAATCACATTTATTCGATGCGACGTTTCTTTAATGGGATTTTATGAGCGACAACATTTTGACCCCAAACCGAGAGAATTCTGGGATGTTTGCGGTTTTTTGGTAACAATTCTGGAAGGAAACGTAGCAGATCCATCAAGGTGGTACTCCTACTGCTCGCCTCATCGAGTGGAATCCAAAGATATGAGTGGTTAAGCTATGGGATATGAAATGGACGAGCGACCAATAAAACAACATGTATTATGGGGTTGAATGCGTTTTGCTATTCACAAAATAAAACAAAAGCAGTCATGCAAATATCTGTTTTAACACAGCACAGCAAAATCAGTTACACCATTCAATCCCCCTCGTCCAGACGGGGAGAATTCAATCACATTTATTCGATGCGACGTTTCTTATGGGATTTAATGAGCGACAACAATTTGACCACAAACCGAGAGGATTCTGGGATGTTTGTGTTTTTTTTTGTAATAACTCTGGAAGGAAACCTCGCAGACCCATCAAGGTGGTAATCGTACTGCTCGCCTCATCGAGTGCCATCCAAAGATATGAGTGGTTAAGCTATGGGATATGAAATGGACGAGCGACCAATAAAACAACATGTATTATGGGGTTGAATGCTTTTTGCTATTCACAAAATAAAACAAAAGCAGTCATGCAAATATCTTATTTAACACAGCACAGCAAAATCAGTTGCACCATTCAATCCCGCTCGTCCAGACGGGGAGAATTCAATCACATTTATTCGATGCGACGTTTCTTATGGGATTTATTGAGCGACAACATTTTGACCCCAAATCGAGAGGATTCTGGAATGTTTGTGGTTTTTTTGTAATAACTCTGGAAGGAAACGTCGCTGAACCATCAAGGTGGTACTCGTACTGCTCGCCTCATCGAGAGGAATCCAAAGATATGAGTGGTTAAGCTATGGGATATGAAATGGACGAGCGACCAATAAAACAACATGTATTATGGGGTTGAATGCTTTTTGCTATTCAAAAAATAAAACAAAAGCAGTCATGCAAATATCTTATTTAACACAGCACAGCAAAATCAGTTGGACCATTCAATCCCGCTCGTCCAGATGGGGAGAATTCAATCACATTTATTCGATGCGACATTTCTTATGGGATTTATTGAGCGACAACATTTTGACCCCAAATCGAGAGGATTCTGGGATGTTTGTGGTTTTTTTGTAATAACTCTGGAAGTAAACGTCGCAGACCCATCAAGGTGGTACTCGTACTGCTCGCCTCATCGAGAGGAATCCAAAGATATGAGTGGTTAAGCTATGGGATATGAAATGGACGAGCGACCAATAAAACAACATGTATTATGGGGTTGAATGCTTTTTGCTATTCACAAAATAAAACAAAAGCAGTAAAGCAAATATCTTATTTAGCACAGCACAGCAAAATCAGTTGCACCATTCAATCCCGCTCGTCCAGACGGGGAGAATTCAATCACATTTATTCGATGCGACGTTTCTTTAATGGGATTTTATGAGCGACAACATTTTGACCCCAAACCGAGAGGATTCTGGGATGTTTGCGGTTTTTTGGTAACAATTCTGGAAGGAAACGTAGCAGACCCATCAAGGTGGTACTCGTACTGCTCGCCTCATCGAGTGGAATCCAAAGATATGAGTGGTTAAGCTATGGGATATGAAATGGACGAGCGACCAATAAAACAACATGTATTATGGGGTTGAATGCTTTTTGCTATTCACAAAATAAAACAAAAGCAGTAAAGCAAATATCTTATTTAACACAGCACAGCAAAATCAGTTGCACCATTCAATCCCGCTCGTCCAGACGGGGAGAATTCAATCACATTTATTCGATGCGACGTTTCGTTAATGGGATTTAATGAGCGACAACATTTTGACCCCAAACCGAGAGGATTCTGGGATGTTTGCGGTTTTTTGGTAACAATTCTGGAAGGAAACGTAGCAGACCCATCAAGGTGGTACTCGTACTGCTCGCCTCATCGAGTGGAATCCAAAGATATGAGTGGTTAAGCTATGGGATATGAAATGGACGAGCGACCAATAAAACAACATGTATTATGGGGTTGAATGCTTTTTGCTATTCACAAAATAAAACAAAAGCAGTCATGCAAATATCTGTTTTAACACAGCACAGCAAAATCAGTTACACCATTCAATCCCCCTCGTCCAGACAGGGAGAATTCAATCACATTTATTCGATGCGACGTTTCTTATGGGATTTAATGAGCGACAACATTTTGACCCCAAACCGAGAGGATTCTGGGATGTTTGTGGTTTTTTTGTAATAACTCTGGAAGGAAACCTCGCAGACCCATCAAGGTGGTACTTGTACTGCTCGCCTCATCGAGTGGCATCCAAAGATATGAGTGGTTAAGCTATGGGATATGAAATGGACGAGCGACCAATAAAACAACATGTATTATGGGGTTGAATGCTTTTTGCTATTCACAAAATAAAACAAAAGCAGTCATGCAAATATCTTATTTAACACAGCACAGCAAAATCAGTTGCACCATTCAATCCCGCTCGTCCAGACGGGGAGAATTCAATCACATTTATTCGATGCGACGTTTCTTATGGGATTTATTTAGCGACAACATTTTGACCCCAAATCGAGAGGATTCTGGGATGTTTGTGGTTTTTTTGTAATAACTCTGGAAGGAAACGTCGCTGAACCATCAAGGTGGTACTCGTACTGCTCGCCTTATCGAGAGGAATCCAAAGATATGAGTGGTTAAGCTATGGGATATGAAATGGACGAGCGACCAATAAAACAACATGTATTATGGGGTTGAATGCTTTTTGCTATTCACAAAATAAAACAAAAGCAGTAAAGCAAATATCTTATTTAACACAGCACAGCAAAATCAGTTGCACCATTCAATCCCGCTCGTCCAGACGGGGAGAATTCAATCACATTTATTCGATGCGACGTTTCTTTAATGGGATTTTATGAGCGACAACATTTTGACCCCAAACCGAGAGAATTCTGGGATGTTTGCGGTTTTTTGGTAACAATTCTGGAAGGAAACGTAGCAGACCCATCAAGGTGGTACTCGTACTGCTCGCCTCATCGAGTGGAATCCAAAGATATGAGTAGTTAAGCTATGGGATATGAAATGGACGAGCGACCAATAAAACAACATGTATTATGGGGTTGAATGCTTTTTGCTATTCACAAAATAAAACAAAAGCAGTCATGCAAATATCTGTTTTAACACAGCACAGCAAAATCAGTTACACCATTCAATCCCCCTCGTCCAGACGGGGAGAATTCAATCACATTTATTCGATGCGACGTTTCTTATGGGATTTAATGAGCGACAACATTTTGACCACAAACCGAGAGGATTCTGGGATGTTTGTGGTTTTTTTGTAATAACTCTGGAAGGAAACCTCGCAGACCCATCAAGGTGGGACTCGTACTGCTCGCCTCATCGAGAGGAATCCAAAGATATGAGTGGTTAAGCTATGGGATATGAAATGGACGAGCGACCAATAAAACAACATGTATTATGGGGTTGAATGCTTTTTGCTATTCACAAAATAAAACAAAAGCAGTAAAGCAAATATCTTATTTAACACAGCACAGCAAAATCAGTTGCACCATTCAATCCCGATCGTCCAGACGGGGAGAATTCAATCACATTTATTCGATGCGACGTTTCTTTAATGGGATTTAATGAGCGACAACATTTTGACCCCAAACCGAGAGGATTCTGGAATGTTTGCGGTTTTTTGGTAACAATTCTGGAAGGAAACGTAGCAGACCCATCAAGGTGGTACTCCTACTGCTCGCCTCATCGAGTGGAATCCAAAGATATGAGTGGTTAAGCTATGGGATATGAAATGGACGAGCGACCAATAAAACAACATGTATTATGGGGTTGAATGCTTTTTGCTATTCACAAAATAAAACAAAAGCAGTCATGCAAATATCTTATTTAACACAGCACAGCAAAATCAGTTGCACCATTCAATCCCGCTCGTCCAGACGGGGAGAATTCAATCACATTTATTCGATGCGACGTTTCTTATGGGATTTATTGAGCGACAACATTTTGACCCCAAATCGAGAGGATTCTGGAATGTTTGTGGGTTTTTTGTAATAACTCTGGAAGGAAACGTCGCTGAACCATCAAGGTGGTACTCGTACTGCTCGCCTCATCGAGAGGAATCCAAAGATATGAGTGGTTAAGCTATGGGATATGAAATGGACGAGCGACCAATAAAACAACATGTATTATGGGGTTGAATGATTTTTGCTATTCACAAAATAAAACAAAAGCAGTAAAGCAAATATCTTATTTAACACAGCACAGCAAATTCAGTTGCACCATTCAATCCCGCTCGTCCAGACGGGGAGAATTCAATCACATTTATTCGATGCGACGTTTCTTTAATGGGATTTTATGAGCGACAACATTTTGACCCCAAACCGAGAGAATTCTGGGATGTTTGCGGTTTTTTGGTAACAATTCTGGAAGGAAACGTAGCAGACCCATCAAGGTGGTACTCCTACTGCTCGCCTCATCGAGTGGAATCCAAAGATATGAGTGGTTAAGCTATGGGATATGAAATGGACGAGCGACCAATAAAACAACATGTATTATGGGGTTGAATGCGTTTTGCTATTCACAAAATAAAACAAAAGCAGTCATGCAAATATCTGTTTTAACACAGCACAGCAAAATCAGTTACACCATTCAATCCCCCTCGTCCAGACGGGGAGAATTCAATCACATTTATTCGATGCGACGTTTCTTATGGGATTTAATGAGCGACAACAATTTGACCACAAACCGAGAGGATTCTGGGATGTTTGTGTTTTTTTTGTAATAACTCTGGAAGGAAACCTCGCAGACCCATCAAGGTGGTAATCGTACTGCTCGCCTCATCGAGTGCCATCCAAAGATATGAGTGGTTAAGCTATGGGATATGAAATGGACGAGCGACCAATAAAACAACATGTATTATGGGGTTGAATGCTTTTTGCTATTCACAAAATAAAACAAAAGCAGTCATGCAAATATCTTATTTAACACAGCACAGCAAAATCAGTTGCACCATTCAATCCCGCTCGTCCAGACGGGGAGAATTCAATCACATTTATTCGATGCGACGTTTCTTATGGGATTTATTGAGCGACAACATTTTGACCCCAAATCGAGAGGATTCTGGAATGTTTGTGGTTTTTTTGTAATAACTCTGGAAGGAAACGTCGCTGAACCATCAAGGTGGTACTCGTACTGCTCGCCTCATCGAGAGGAATCCAAAGATATGAGTGGTTAAGCTATGGGATATGAAATGGACGAGCGACCAATAAAACAACATGTATTATGGGGTTGAATGCTTTTTGCTATTCAAAAAATAAAACAAAAGCAGTCATGCAAATATCTTATTTAACACAGCACAGCAAAATCAGTTGCACCATTCAATCCCGCTCGTCCAGATGGGGAGAATTCAATCACATTTATTCGATGCGACATTTCTTATGGGATTTATTGAGCGACAACATTTTGACCCCAAATCGAGAGGATTCTGGGATGTTTGTGGTTTTTTTGTAATAACTCTGGAAGTAAACGTCGCAGACCCATCAAGGTGGTTCTCGTACTGCTCGCCTCATCGAGAGGAATCCAAAGATATGAGTGGTTAAGCTATGGGATATGAAATGGACGAGCGACCAATAAAACAACATGTATTATGGGGTTGAATGCTTTTTGCTATTCACAAAATAAAACAAAAGCAGTAAAGCAAATATCTTATTTAGCACAGCACAGCAAAATCAGTTGCACCATTCAATCCCGCTCGTCCAGACGGGGAGAATTCAATCACATTTATTCGATGCGACGTTTCTTTAATGGGATTTTATGAGCGACAACATTTTGACCCCAAACCGAGAGGATTCTGGGATGTTTGCGGTTTTTTGGTAACAATTCTGGAAGGAAACGTAGCAGACCCATCAAGGTGGTACTCGTACTGCTCGCCTCATCGAGTGGAATCCAAAGATATGAGTGGTTAAGCTATGGGATATGAAATGGACGAGCGACCAATAAAACAACATGTATTATGGGGTTGAATGCTTTTTGCTATTCACAAAATAAAACAAAAGCAGCAAAGCAAATATCTTATTTAACACAGCACAGCAAAATCAGTTGCACCATTCAATCCCGCTCGTCCAGACGGGGAGAATTCAATCACATTTATTCGATGCGACGTTTCGTTAATGGGATTTAATGAGCGACAACATTTTGACCCCAAACCGAGAGGATTCTGGGATGTTTGCGGTTTTTTGGTAACAATTCTGGAAGGAAACGTAGCAGACCCATCAAGGTGGTACTCGTACTGCTCGCCTCATCGAGTGGAATCCAAAGATATGAGTGGTTAAGCTATGGGATATGAAATGGACGAGCGACCAATAAAACAACATGTATTATGGGGTTGAATGCTTTTTGCTATTCACAAAATAAAACAAAAGCAGTCATGCAAATATCTGTTTTAACACAGCACAGCAAAATCAGTTACACCATTCAATCCCCCTCGTCCAGACAGGGAGAATTCAATCACATTTATTCGATGCGACGTTTCTTATGGGATTTAATGAGCGACAACATTTTGACCCCAAACCGAGAGGATTCTGGGATGTTTGTGGTTTTTTTGTAATAACTCTGGAAGGAAACCTCGCAGACCCATCAAGGTGGTACTTGTACTGCTCGCCTCATCGAGTGGCATCCAAAGATATGAGTGGTTAAGCTATGGGATATGAAATGGACGAGCGACCAATAAAACAACATGTATTATGGGGTTGAATGCTTTTTGCTATTCACAAAATAAAACAAAAGCAGTCATGCAAATATCTTATTTAACACAGCACAGCAAAATCAGTTGCACCATTCAATCCCGCTCGTCCAGACGGGGAGAATTCAATCACATTTATTCGATGCGACGTTTCTTATGGGATTTATTTAGCGACAACATTTTGACCCCAAATCGAGAGGATTCTGGGATGTTTGTGGTTTTTTTGTAATAACTCTGGAAGGAAACGTCGCTGAACCATCAAGGTGGTACTCGTACTGCTCGCCTTATCGAGAGGAATCCAAAGATATGAGTGGTTAAGCTATGGGATATGAAATGGACGAGCGACCAATAAAACAACATGTATTATGGGGTTGAATGCTTTTTGCTATTCACAAAATAAAACAAAAGCAGTAAAGCAAATATCTTATTTAACACAGCACAGCAAAATCAGTTGCACCATTCAATCCCGCTCGTCCAGACGGGGAGAATTCAATCACATTTATTCGATGCGACGTTTCTTTAATGGGATTTTATGAGCGACAACATTTTGACCCCAAACCGAGAGAATTCTGGGATGTTTGCGGTTTTTTGGTAACAATTCTGGAAGGAAACGTAGCAGACCCATCAAGGTGGTACTCGTACTGCTCGCCTCATCGAGTGGAATCCAAAGATATGAGTAGTTAAGCTATGGGATATGAAATGGACGAGCGACCAATAAAACAACATGTATTATGGGGTTGAATGCTTTTTGCTATTCACAAAATAAAACAAAAGCAGTCATGCAAATATCTGTTTTAACACAGCACAGCAAAATCAGTTACACCATTCAATCCCCCTCGTCCAGACGGGGAGAATTCAATCACATTTATTCGATGCGACGTTTCTTATGGGATTTAATGAGCGACAACATTTTGACCACAAACCGAGAGGATTCTGGGATGTTTGTGGTTTTTTTGTAATAACTCTGGAAGGAAACCTCGCAGATCCATCAAGGTGGGACTCGTACTGCTCGCCTCATCGAGAGGAATCCAAAGATATGAGTGGTTAAGCTATGGGATCTGAAATGGACGAGCGACCAATAAAACAACATGTATTATGGGGTTGAATGCTTTTTGCTATTCACAAAATAAAACAAAAGCAGTAAAGCAAATATCTTATTTAACACAGCACAGCAAAATCAGTTGCACCATTCAATCCCGATCGTCCAGACGGGGAGAATTCAATCACATTTATTCGATGCGACGTTTCTTTAATGGGATTTAATGAGCGACAACATTTTGACCCCAAACCGAGAGGATTCTGGGATGTTTGTGGTTTTTTTGTAATAACTCTGGAAGGAAACCTCGCAGACCCATCAAGGTGGTACTCGTACTGCTCGCCTCATCGAGTGGCATCCAAAGATATGAGTGGTTAAGCTATGGGATATGAAATGGACGAGCGACCAATAAAACAACATGTATTATGGGGTTGAATGCTTTTTGCTATTCACAAAATAAAACAAAAGCAGTCATGCAAATATCTTATTTAACGCAGCACAGCAAAATCAGTTGCACCATTCAATCCCGCTCGTCCAGACGGGGAGAATTCAATCACATTTATTCGATGCGACGTTTCTTATGGGATTTATTGAGCGACAACATTTTGACCCCAAATCGAAAGGATTCTGGGATGTTTGTGGTTTTTTTGTAATAACTCTGGAAGGAAACGTCGCTGAACCATCAAGGTGGTACTCGTACTGCTCGCCTCATCGAGAGGAATCCAAAGATATGAGTGGTTAAGCTATGGGATATGAAATGGACGAGCGACCAATAAAACAACATGTATTATGGGGTTGAATGCTTTTTGCTATTCAAAAAATAAAACAAAAGCAGTCATGCAAATATCTTATTTAACACAGCACAGCAAAATCAGTTGCACCATTCAATACCGCTCGTCCAGATGGGGAGAATTCAATCACATTTATTCGATGCGACGTTTCTTATGGGATTTATTGAGCGACAACATTTTGACCCCAAATCGAGAGGATTCTGGGATCTTTGTGGTTTTTTTGTAATAACTCTGGAAGTAAACGTCGCATACCCATCAAGGTGGTACTCGTACTGCTCGCCTCATCGAGAGGAATCCAAAGATATGAGTGGTTAAGCTATGGGATATGAAATGGACGAGCGACCAATAAAACAACATGTATTATGGGGTTGAATGCTTTTTGCTATTCACAAAATAAAACAAAAGCAGTAAAGCAAATATCTTATTTAGCACAGCACAGCAAAATCAGTTGCACCATTCAATCCCGCTCGTCCAGACGGGGAGAATTCAATTACATTTATTCGATGCGACGTTTCTTTAATGGGATTTTATGAGCGACAACATTTTGACCCCAAACCGAGAGGATTCTGGGATGTTTGCGTTTTTTTGGTAACAATTCTGGAAGGAAACGTAGCAGACCCATCAACGTGGTACTCGTACTGCTCGCCTCATCGAGAGGAATCCAAAGATATGAGTGGTTAAGCTATGGGATATGAAATGGACGAGCGACCAATAAAACAACATGTATTATGGGGTTGAATGCTTTTTGCTATTCAAAAAATAAAACAAAAGCAGTCATGCAAATATCTTATTTAACACAGCACAGCAAAATCAGTTGCACCATTCAATCCCGCTCGTCCAGATGGGGAGAATTCAATCACATTTATTCGATGCGACGTTTCTTATGGGATTTATTGAGCGACAACATTTTGACCCCAAATCGAGAGGATTCTGGGATGTTTGTGGTTTTTTTTGTAATAACTCTGGAAGTAAACGTCGCAGACCCATCAAGGTGGTACTCGTACTGCTCGCCTCATCGAGAGGAATCCAAAGATATGAGTGGTTAAGCTATGGGATATGAAATGGACGAGCGAACAATAAAACAACATGTATTATGGGGTTGAATGCTTTTTGCTATTCACAAAATAAAACAAAAGCAGTAAAGCAAATATCTTATTTAGCACAGCACAGCAAAATCAGTTGCACCATTCAATCCCGCTCGTCCAGACGGGGAGAATTCAATTACATTTATTCGATGCGACGTTTCTTTAATGGGATTTTATGAGCGAAAACATTTTGACCCCAAACCGAGAGGATTCTGGGATGTTTGCGGTTTTTTGGTAACAATTCTGGAAGGAAACGTAGCAGACCCATCAAGGTGGTACTCGTACTGCTCGCCTCATCGAGTGGAATCCAAATATATGAGTGGTTAAGCTATGGGATATGAAATGGACGAGCGACCAATAAAACAACATGTATTATGGGGTTGAATGCTTTTTGCTATTCACAAAATAAAATAAAAGCAGTCATGCAAATATCTGTTTTAACACAGCACATCAAAATCAGTTACACCATTCAATCCCCCTCGTCCAGACGGGGAGAATTCAATCAAATTTATTCGATGCGACGTTTCTTATGGGATTTAATGACCGACAACATTTTGACCCCAAACCGAGAGGATTCTGGGATGTTTGTGGTTTTTTTGTAATAACTCTGGAAGGAAACCTCGCAGACCCATCAAGGTGGTACTCGTACTGCTCGCCTCATCGAGTGGCATCCAAAGATATGAGTGGTTAAGCTATGGGATATGAAATGGACGAGCGACCAATAAAACAACATGTATTATGGGGTTGAATGCTTTTTGCTATTCACAAAATAAAACAAAAGCAGTCATGCAAATATCTTATTTAACACAGCACAGCAAAATCAGTTGCACCATTCATTCCCGCTCGTCCAGACGGGGAGAATTCAATCACATTTATTCGATGCGACGTTTCTTATGGGATTTATTGAGCGACAACATTTTGACCCCAAATCGAGAGGATTCTGGGATGTTTGTGGTTTTTTTGTAATAACTCTGGAAGGAAACGTCGCTGAACCATCAAGGTGGTACTCGTACTGCTCGCCTCATCGAGAGGAATCCAAAGATATGAGTGGTTAAGCTATGGGATATGAAATGGACGAGCGACCAATAAAACAACATGTATTATGGGGTTGAATGCTTTTTGCTATTCAAAAAATAAAACAAAAGCAGTCATGCAAATATCTTATTTAACACAGCACAGCAAAATCAGTTGCACCATTCAATCCCGCTCGTCCAGATGGGGAGAATTCAATCACATTTATTCGATGCGACGTTTCTTATGGGATTTATTGAGCGACAACATTTTGACCCCAAATCGAGAGGATTCTGGGATGTTTGTGTTTTTTTTTGTAATAACTCTGGAAGTAAACGTCGCAGACCCATCAAGGTGGTACTCGTACTGCTCGCCTCATCGAGAGGAATCCAAAGATATGAGTGGTTAAGCTATGGGATATGAAATGGACGAGCGAACAATAAAACAACATGTATTATGGGGTTGAATGCTTTTTGCTATTCACAAAATAAAACAAAAGCAGTAAAGCAAATATCTTATTTAGCACAGCACAGCAAAATCAGTTGCACCATTCAATCCCGCTCGTCCAGACGGGGAGAATTCAATTACATTTATTCGATGCGACGTTTCTTTAATGGGATTTTATGAGCGACAACATTTTGACCCCAAACCGAGAGGATTCTGGGATGTTTGCGGTTTTTTGGTAACAATTCTGGAAGGAAACGTAGCAGACCCATCAAGGTGGTACTCGTACTGCTCGCCTCATCGAGTGGAATCAAAATATATGAGTGGTTAAGCTATGGGATATGAAATGGACGAGCGACCAATAAAACAACATGTATTATGGGGTTGAATGCTTTTTGCTATTCACAAAATAAAACAAAAGCAGTCATGCAAATATCTGTTTTAACACAGCACATCAAAATCAGTTACACCATTCAATCCCCCTCGTCCAGACGGGGAGAATTCAATCACATTTATTCGATGCGACGTTTCTTATGGGATTTAATGAGCGACAACATTTTGACCCCAAACCGAGAGGATTCTGGGATGTTTGTGGTTTTTTTGTAATAACTCTGGAAGTAAACGTCGCACACCCATCAAGGTGGTACTCGTACTGCTCGCCTCATCGAGTGGCATCCAAAGATATGAGTGGTTAAGCTATGGGATATGAAATGGACGAGCGACCAATAAAACAACATGTATTATGGGGTTGAATGCTTTTTGCTATTCACAAAATAAAACAAAAGCAGCCATGCAAATATCTTATTTAACACAGCACAGCAAAATCAGTTGCACCATTCAATCCCGCTCGTCCAGACGGGGAGAATTCAATCACATTTATTCGATGCGACGTTTCTTATGGGATTTATTGAGCGACAACATTTTGACCCCAAATCGAGAGGATTCTGGGATGTTTGTGGTTTTTTTGTAATAACTCTGGAAGGAAACGTCGCTGAACCATCAAGGTGGTACTCGTACTGCTCGCCTCATCGAGAGGAATCCAAAGATATGAGTGGTTAAGCTATGGGATATGAAATGGACGAGCGACCAATAAAACAACATGTATTATGGGGTTGAATGCTTTTTGCTATTCACAAAATAAAACAAAAGCAGTCATGCAAATATCTTATTTAACACAGCACAGCAAAATCAGTTGCACCATTCAATCCCGCTCGTCCAGATGGGGAGAATTCAATCACATTTATTCGATGCGACGTTTCTTATGGGATTTATTGAGCGACAACATTTTGACCCCAAATCGAGAGGATTCTGGGATGTTTGTGGTTTTTTTGTAATAACTCTGGAAGTAAACGTCGCAGACCCATCAAGGTGGTACTCGTACTGCTCGCCTCATCGAGAGGAATCCAACGATATGAGTGGTTAAGCTATGGGATATGAAATGGACGAGCGACCAATAAAACAACATGTTTTATGGGGTTGAATGCTTTTTGCTATTCACAAAATAAAACAAAAGCAGTAAAGCAAATATCTTATTTAGCACAGCACAGCAAAATCAGTTGCACCATTCAATCCCACTCGTCCAGACGGGGAGAATTCAATTACATTTATTCGATGCGACGTTTCTTTAATGGGATTTTATGAGCGACAACATTTTGACCCCAAACCGAGAGGATTCTGGGATGTTTGCGTTTTTTTGGTAACAATTCTGGAAGGAAACGTAGCAGACCCATCAACGTGGTACTCCTACTGCTCGCCTCATCGAGTGGAATCCAAAGATATGAGTGGTTAAGCTATGGGATATGAAATGGACGAGCGACCAATAAAACAACATGTATTATGGGGTTGAATGCTTTTTGCTATTCACAAAATAAAACAAAAGCAGTCATGCAAATATCTGTTTTAACACAGCACATCAAAATCAGTTACACCATTCAATCCCCCTCGTCCAGACGGGGAGAATTCAATCAAATTTATTCGATGCGACGTTTCTTATGGGATTTAATGACCGACAACATTTTGACCCCAAACCGAGAGGATTCTGGGATGTTTGTGGTTTTTTTGTAATAACTCTGGAAGGAAACCTCGCAGACCCATCAAGGTGGTACTCGTACTGCTCGCCTCATCGAGTGGCATCCAAAGATATGAGTGGTTAAGCTATGGGATATGAAATGGACGAGCGACCAATAAAACAACATGTATTATGGGGTTGAATGCTTTTTGCTATTCACAAAATAAAACAAAAGCAGTCATGCAAATATCTTATTTAACACAGCACAGCAAAATCAGTTGCACCATTCATTCCCGCTCGTCCAGTCGGGGAGAATTCAATCACATTTATTCGATGCGACGTTTCTTATGGGATTTATTGAGCGACAACATTTTGACCCCAAATCGAGAGGATTCTGGGATGTTTGTGGTTTTTTTGTAATAACTCTGGAAGGAAACGTCGCTGAACCATCAAGGTGGTACTCGTACTGCTCGCCTCATCGAGAGGAATCCAAAGATATGAGTGGTTAAGCTATGGGATATGAAATGGACGAGCGACCAATAAAACAACATGTATTATGGGGTTGAATGCTTTTTGCTATTCAAAAAATAAAACAAAAGCAGTCATGCAAATATCTTATTTAACACAGCACAGCAAAATCAGTTGCACCATTCAATCCCGCTCGTCCAGATGGGGAGAATTCAATCACATTTATTCGATGCGACGTTTCTTATGGGATTTATTGAGCGACAACATTTTGACCCCAAATCGAGAGGATTCTGGGATGTTTGTGTTTTTTTTTGTAATAACTCTGGAAGTAAACGTCGCAGACCCATCAAGGTGGTACTCGTACTGCTCGCCTCATCGAGAGGAATCCAAAGATATGAGTGGTTAAGCTATGGGATATGAAATGGACGAGCGAACAATAAAACAACATGTATTATGGGGTTGAATGCTTTTTGCTATTCACAAAATAAAACAAAAGCAGTAAAGCAAATATCTTATTTAGCACAGCACAGCAAAATCAGTTGCACCATTCAATCCCGCTCGTCCAGACGGGGAGAATTCAATTACATTTATTCGATGCGACGTTTCTTTAATGGGATTTTATGAGCGACAACATTTTGACCCCAAACCGAGAGGATTCTGGGATGTTTGCGGTTTTTTGGTAACAATTCTGGAAGGAAACGTAGCAGACCCATCAAGGTGGTACTCGTACTGCTCGCCTCATCGAGTGGAATCCAAATATATGAGTGGTTAAGCTATGGGATATGAAATGGACGAGCGACCAATAAAACAACATGTATTATGGGGTTGAATGCTTTTTGCTATTCACAAAATAAAACAAAAGCAGTCATGCAAATATCTGTTTTAACACAGCACATCAAAATCAGTTACACCATTCAATCCCCCTCGTCCAGACGGGGAGAATTCAATCACATTTATTCGATGCGACGTTTCTTATGGGATTTAATGAGCGACAACATTTTGACCCCAAACCGAGAGGATTCTGGGATGTTTGTGGTTTTTTTGTAATAACTCTGGAAGTAAACGTCGCACACCCATCAAGGTGGTACTCGTACTGCTCGCCTCATCGAGTGGCATCCAAAGATATGAGTGGTTAAGCTATGGGATATGAAATGGACGAGCGACCAATAAAACAACATGTATTATGGGGTTGAATGCTTTTTGCTATTCACAAAATAAAACAAAAGCAGCCATGCAAATATCTTATTTAACACAGCACAGCAAAATCAGTTGCACCATTCAATCCCGCTCGTCCAGACGGGGAGAATTCAATCACATTTATTCGATGCGACGTTTCTTATGGGATTTATTGAGCGACAACATTTTGACCCCAAATCGAGAGGATTCTGGGATGTTTGTGGTTTTTTTGTAATAACTCTGGAAGGAAACGTCGCTGAACCATCAAGGTGGTACTCGTACTGCTCGCCTCATCGAGAGGAATCCAAATATATGAGTGGTTAAGCTATGGGATATGAAATGGACGAGCGACCAATAAAACAACATGTATTATGGGGTTGAATGCTTTTTGCTATTCAAAAAATAAAACAAAAGCAGTCATGCAAATATCTTATTTAACACAGCACAGCAAAATCAGTTGCACCATTCAATCCCGCTCGTCCAGATGGGGAGAATTCAATCACATTTATTCGATGCGACGTTTCTTATGGGATTTATTGAGCGACAACATTTTGACCCCAAATCGAGAGGATTCTGGGATGTTTGTGGTTTTTTTGTAATAACTCTGGAAGTAAACGTCGCAGACCCATCAAGGTGGAACTCCTACTGCTCGCCTCATCGAGAGGAATCCAACGATATGAGTGGTTAAGCTATGGGATATGAAATGGACGAGCGACCAATAAAACAACATGTATTATGGGGTTGAATGCTTTTTGCTATTCACAAAATAAAACAAAAGCAGTAAAGCAAATATCTTATTTAGCACAGCACAGCAAAATCAGTTGCACCATTCAATCCCACTCGTCCAGACGGGGAGAATTCAATTACATTTATTCGATGCGACGTTTCTTTAATGGGATTTTATGAGCGACAACATTTTGACCCCAAACCGAGAGGATTCTGGGATGTTTGCGTTTTTTTGGTAACAATTCTGGAAGGAAACGTAGCAGACCCATCAACGTGGTACTCCTACTGCTCGCCTCATCGAGAGGAATCCAAAGATATGAGTGGTTAAGCTATGGGATATGAAATGGACGAGCGAACAATAAAACAACATGTATTATGGGGTTGAATGCTTTTTGCTATTCACAAAATAAAACAAAAGCAGTAAAGCAAATATCTTATTTAGCACAGCACAGCAAAATCAGTTGCACCATTCAATCCCGCTCGTCCAGACGGGGAGAATTCAATTACATTTATTCGATGCGACGTTTCTTTAATGGGATTTTATGAGCGACAACATTTTGACCCCAAACCGAGAGGATTCTGGGATGTTTGCGGTTTTTTGGTAACAATTCTGGAAGGAAACGTAGCAGACCCATCAAGGTGGTACTCGTACTGCTCGCCTCATCGAGTGGAATCCAAATATATGAGTGGTTAAGCTATGGGATATGAAATGGACGAGCGACCAATAAAACAACATGTATTATGGGGTTGAATGCTTTTTGCTATTCACAAAATAAAACAAAAGCAGTCATGCAAATATCTGTTTTAACACAGCACATCAAAATCAGTTACACCATTCAATCCCCCTCGTCCAGACGGGGAGAATTCAATCACATTTATTCGATGCGACGTTTCTTATGGGATTTAATGAGCGACAACATTTTGACCCCAAACCGAGAGGATTCTGGGATGTTTGTGGTTTTTTTGTAATAACTCTGGAAGTAAACGTCGCACACCCATCAAGGTGGTACTCGTACTGCTCGCCTCATCGAGTGGCATCCAAAGATATGAGTGGTTAAGCTATGGGATATGAAATGGACGAGCGACCAATAAAACAACATGTATTATGGGGTTGAATGCTTTTTGCTATTCACAAAATAAAACAAAAGCAGCCATGCAAATATCTTATTTAACACAGCACAGCAAAATCAGTTGCACCATTCAATCCCGCTCGTCCAGACGGGGAGAATTCAATCACATTTATTCGATGCGACGTTTCTTATGGGATTTATTGAGCGACAACATTTTGACCCCAAATCGAGAGGATTCTGGGATGTTTGTGGTTTTTTTGTAATAACTCTGGAAGGAAACGTCGCTGAACCATCAAGGTGGTACTCGTACTGCTCGCCTCATCGAGAGGAATCCAAATATATGAGTGGTTAAGCTATGGGATATGAAATGGACGAGCGACCAATAAAACAACATGTATTATGGGGTTGAATGCTTTTTGCTATTCAAAAAATAAAACAAAAGCAGTCATGCAAATATCTTATTTAACACAGCACAGCAAAATCAGTTGCACCATTCAATCCCGCTCGTCCAGATGGGGAGAATTCAATCACATTTATTCGATGCGACGTTTCTTATGGGATTTATTGAGCGACAACATTTTGACCCCAAATCGAGAGGATTCTGGGATGTTTGTGGTTTTTTTGTAATAACTCTGGAAGTAAACGTCGCAGACCCATCAAGGTGGAACTCCTACTGCTCGCCTCATCGAGAGGAATCCAACGATATGAGTGGTTAAGCTATGGGATATGAAATGGACGAGCGACCAATAAAACAACATGTATTATGGGGTTGAATGCTTTTTGCTATTCACAAAATAAAACAAAAGCAGTAAAGCAAATATCTTATTTAGCACAGCACAGCAAAATCAGTTGCACCATTCAATCCCACTCGTCCAGACGGGGAGAATTCAATTACATTTATTCGATGCGACGTTTCTTTAATGGGATTTTATGAGCGACAACATTTTGACCCCAAACCGAGAGGATTCTGGGATGTTTGCGTTTTTTTGGTAACAATTCTGGAAGGAAACGTAGCAGACCCATCAACGTGGTACTCCTACTGCTCGCCTCATCGAGTGGAATCCAAAGATATGAGTGGTTAAGCTATGGGATATGAAATGGACGAGCGACCAATAAAACAACATGTATTATGGGGTTGAATGCTTTTTGCTATTCACAAAATAAAACAAAAGCAGCAAAGCAAATATCTTATTTAACACAGCACAGCAAAATCAGTTGCACCATTCAATCCCGCTCGTCCAGACGGGGAGAATTCAATCACATTTATTCGATGCGACGTTTCGTTAATGGGATTTAATGAGCGACAACATTTTGACCCCAAACCGAGAGGATTCTGGGATGTTTGCGGTTTTTTGGTAACAATTCTGGAAGGAAACGTAGCAGACCCATCAAGGTGGTACTCGTACTGCTCGCCTCATCGAGTGGAATCCAAAGATATGAGTGGTTAAGCTATGGGATATGAAATGGACGAGCGACCAATAAAACAACATGTATTATGGGGTTGAATGCTTTTTGCTATTCACAAAATAAAACAAAAGCAGTCATGCAAATATCTGTTTTAACACAGCACAGCAAAATCAGTTACACCATTCAATCCCCCTCGTCCAGACAGGGAGAATTCAATCACATTTATTCGATGCGACGTTTCTTATGGGATTTAATGAGCGACAACATTTTGACCCCAAACCGAGAGGATTCTGGGATGTTTGTGGTTTTTTTGTAATAACTCTGGAAGGAAACCTCGCAGACCCATCAAGGTGGTACTTGTACTGCTCGCCTCATCGAGTGGCATCCAAAGATATGAGTGGTTAAGCTATGGGATATGAAATGGACGAGCGACCAATAAAACAACATGTATTATGGGGTTGAATGCTTTTTGCTATTCACAAAATAAAACAAAAGCAGTCATGCAAATATCTTATTTAACACAGCACAGCAAAATCAGTTGCACCATTCAATCCCGCTCGTCCAGACGGGGAGAATTCAATCCCATTTATTCGATGCGACGTTTCTTATGGGATTTATTTAGCGACAACATTTTGACCCCAAATCGAGAGGATTCTGGGATGTTTGTGGTTTTTTTGTAATAACTCTGGAAGGAAACGTCGCTGAACCATCAAGGTGGTACTCGTACTGCTCGCCTTATCGAGAGGAATCCAAAGATATGAGTGGTTAAGCTATGGGATATGAAATGGACGAGCGACCAATAAAACAACATGTATTATGGGGTTGAATGCTTTTTGCTATTCACAAAATAAAACAAAAGCAGTAAAGCAAATATCTTATTTAACACAGCACAGCAAAATCAGTTGCACCATTCAATCCCGCTCGTCCAGACGGGGAGAATTCAATCACATTTATTCGATGCGACGTTTCTTTAATGGGATTTTATGAGCGACAACATTTTGACCCCAAACCGAGAGAATTCTGGGATGTTTGCGGTTTTTTGGTAACAATTCTGGAAGGAAACGTAGCAGACCCATCAAGGTGGTACTCGTACTGCTCGCCTCATCGAGTGGAATCCAAAGATATGAGTAGTTAAGCTATGGGATATGAAATGGACGAGCGACCAATAAAACAACATGTATTATGGGGTTGAATGCTTTTTGCTATTCACAAAATAAAACAAAAGCAGTCATGCAAATATCTGTTTTAACACAGCACAGCAAAATCAGTTACACCATTCAATCCCCCTCGTCCAGACGGGGAGAATTCAATCACATTTATTCGATGCGACGTTTCTTATGGGATTTAATGAGCGACAACATTTTGACCACAAACCGAGAGGATTCTGGGATGTTTGTGGTTTTTTTGTAATAACTCTGGAAGGAAACCTCGCAGATCCATCAAGGTGGGACTCGTACTGCTCGCCTCATCGAGAGGAATCCAAAGATATGAGTGGTTAAGCTATGGGATCTGAAATGGACGAGCGACCAATAAAACAACATGTATTATGGGGTTGAATGCTTTTTGCTATTCACAAAATAAAACAAAAGCAGTAAAGCAAATATCTTATTTAACACAGCACAGCAAAATCAGTTGCACCATTCAATCCCGCTCGTCCAGACGGGGAGAATTCAATCACATTTATTCGATGCGACGTTTCTTATGGGATTTATTGAGCGACAACATTTTGACCCCAAATCGAAAGGATTCTGGGATGTTTGTGGTTTTTTTGTAATAACTCTGGAAGGAAACGTCGCTGAACCATCAAGGTGGTACTCGTACTGCTCGCCTCATCGAGAGGAATCCAAAGATATGAGTGGTTAAGCTATGGGATATGAAATGGACGAGCGACCAATAAAACAACATGTATTATGGGGTTGAATGCTTTTTGCTATTCAAAAAATAAAACAAAAGCAGTCATGCAAATATCTTATTTAACACAGCACAGCAAAATCAGTTGCACCATTCAATACCGCTCGTCCAGATGGGGAGAATTCAATCACATTTATTCGATGCGACGTTTCTTATGGGATTTATTGAGCGACAACATTTTGACCCCAAATCGAGAGGATTCTGGGATCTTTGTGGTTTTTTTGTAATAACTCTGGAAGTAAACGTCGCATACCCATCAAGGTGGTACTCGTACTGCTCGCCTCATCGAGAGGAATCCAAAGATATGAGTGGTTAAGCTATGGGATATGAAATGGACGAGCGACCAATAAAACAACATGTATTATGGGGTTGAATGCTTTTTGCTATTCACAAAATAAAACAAAAGCAGTAAAGCAAATATCTTATTTAGCACAGCACAGCAAAATCAGTTGCACCATTCAATCCCGCTCGTCCAGACGGGGAGAATTCAATTACATTTATTCGATGCGACGTTTCTTTAATGGGATTTTATGAGCGACAACATTTTGACCCCAAACCGAGAGGATTCTGGGATGTTTGCGTTTTTTTGGTAACAATTCTGGAAGGAAACGTAGCAGACCCATCAACGTGGTACTCCTACTGCTCGCCTCATCGAGTGGAATCCAAAGATATGAGTGGTTAAGCTATGGGATATGAAATGGACGAGCGACCAATAAAACAACATGTATTATGGGGTTGAATGCTTTTTGCTATTCACAAAATAAAATAAAAGCAGTCATGCAAATATCTGTTTTAACACAGCACATCAAAATCAGTTACACCATTCAATCCCCCTCGTCCAGACGGGGAGAATTCAATCAAATTTATTCGATGCGACGTTTCTTATGGGATTTAATGACCGACAACATTTTGACCCCAAACCGAGAGGATTCTGGGATGTTTGTGTTTTTTTTGTAATAACTCTGGAACGAAACCTCGCAGACCCATCAAGGTGGTACTCGTACTGCTCGCCTCATCGAGTGGCATCCAACGATATGAGTGGTTAAGCTATGGGATATGAAATGGACGAGCGACCAATAAAAGAACATGTATTATGGGGTTGAATGCTTTTTGCTATTCACAAAATAAAACAAAAGCAGTCATGCAAATATCTTATTTAACACAGCACAGCAAAATCAGTTGCACCATTCAATCCCGCTCGTCCAGACGGGGAGAATTCAATCACATTTATTCGATGCGACGTTTCTTATGGGATTTATTGAGCGACAACATTTTGACCCCAAATCGAGAGGATTCTGGGATGTTTGTGGTTTTTTTGTAATAACTCTGGAAGGAAACGTCGCTGAACCATCAAGGTGGTACTCGTACTGCTCGCCTCATCGAGAGGAATCCAAAGATATGAGTGGTTAAGCTATGGGATATGAAATGGACGAGCGAACAATAAAACAACATGTATTATGGGGTTGAATGCTTTTTGCTATTCACAAAATAAAACAAAAGCAGTAAAGCAAATATCTTATTTAGCACAGCACAGCAAAATCAGTTGCACCATTCAATCCCGCTCGTCCAGACGGGGAGAATTCAATTACATTTATTCGATGCGACGTTTCTTTAATGGGATTTTATGAGCGACAACATTTTGACCCCAAACCGAGAGGATTCTGGGATGTTTGCGGTTTTTTGGTAACAATTCTGGAAGGAAACGTAGCAGACCCATCAAGGTGGTACTCGTACTGCTCGCCTCATCGAGTGGAATCCAAATATATGAGTGGTTAAGCTATGGGATATGAAATGGACGAGCGACCAATAAAACAACATGTATTATGGGGTTGAATGCTTTTTGCTATTCACAAAATAAAACAAAAGCAGTCATGCAAATATCTGTTTTAACACAGCACATCAAAATCAGTTACACCATTCAATCCCCCTCGTCCAGACGGGGAGAATTCAATCAAATTTATTCGATGCGACGTTTCTTATGGGATTTAATGACCGACAACATTTTGACCCCAAACCGAGAGGATTCTGGGATGTTTGTGGTTTTTTTGTAATAACTCTGGAAGGAAACCTCGCAGACCCATCAAGGTGGTACTCGTACTGCTCGCCTCATCGAGTGGCATCCAAAGATATGAGTGGTTAAGCTATGGGATATGAAATGGACGAGCGACCAATAAAACAACATGTATTATGGGGTTGAATGCTTTTTGCTATTCACAAAATAAAACAAAAGCAGTCATGCAAATATCTTATTTAACACAGCACAGCAAAATCAGTTGCACCATTCATTCCCGCTCGTCCAGACGGGGAGAATTCAATCACATTTATTCGATGCGACGTTTCTTATGGGATTTATTGAGCGACAACATTTTGACCCCAAATCGAGAGGATTCTGGGATGTTTGTGGTTTTTTTGTAATAACTCTGGAAGGAAACGTCGCTGAACCATCAAGGTGGTACTCGTACTGCTCGCCTCATCGAGAGGAATCCAAAGATATGAGTGGTTAAGCTATGGGATATGAAATGGACGAGCGACCAATAAAACAACATGTATTATGGGGTTGAATGCTTTTTGCTATTCAAAAAATAAAACAAAAGCAGTCATGCAAATATCTTATTTAACACAGCACAGCAAAATCAGTTGCACCATTCAATCCCGCTCGTCCAGATGGGGAGAATTCAATCACATTTATTCGATGCGACGTTTCTTATGGGATTTATTGAGCGACAACATTTTGACCCCAAATCGAGAGGATTCTGGGATGTTTGTGTTTTTTTTTGTAATAACTCTGGAAGTAAACGTCGCAGACCCATCAAGGTGGTACTCGTACTGCTCGCCTCATCGAGAGGAATCCAAAGATATGAGTGGTTAAGCTATGGGATATGAAATGGACGAGCGAACAATAAAACAACATGTATTATGGGGTTGAATGCTTTTTGCTATTCACAAAATAAAACAAAAGCAGTAAAGCAAATATCTTATTTAGCACAGCACAGCAAAATCAGTTGCACCATTCAATCCCGCTCGTCCAGACGGGGAGAATTCAATTACATTTATTCGATGCGACGTTTCTTTAATGGGATTTTATGAGCGACAACATTTTGACCCCAAACCGAGAGGATTCTGGGATGTTTGCGGTTTTTTGGTAACAATTCTGGAAGGAAACGTAGCAGACCCATCAAGGTGGTACTCGTACTGCTCGCCTCATCGAGTGGAATCCAAATATATGAGTGGTTAAGCTATGGGATATGAAATGGACGAGCGACCAATAAAACAACATGTATTATGGGGTTGAATGCTTTTTGCTATTCACAAAATAAAACAAAAGCAGTCATGCAAATATCTGTTTTAACACAGCACATCAAAATCAGTTACACCATTCAATCCCCCTCGTCCAGACGGGGAGAATTCAATCACATTTATTCGATGCGACGTTTCTTATGGGATTTAATGAGCGACAACATTTTGACCCCAAACCGAGAGGATTCTGGGATGTTTGTGGTTTTTTTGTAATAACTCTGGAAGTAAACGTCGCACACCCATCAAGGTGGTACTCGTACTGCTCGCCTCATCGAGTGGCATCCAAAGATATGAGTGGTTAAGCTATGGGATATGAAATGGACGAGCGACCAATAAAACAACATGTATTATGGGGTTGAATGCTTTTTGCTATTCACAAAATAAAACAAAAGCAGCCATGCAAATATCTTATTTAACACAGCACAGCAAAATCAGTTGCACCATTCAATCCCGCTCGTCCAGACGGGGAGAATTCAATCACATTTATTCGATGCGACGTTTCTTATGGGATTTATTGAGCGACAACATTTTGACCCCAAATCGAGAGGATTCTGGGATGTTTGTGGTTTTTTTGTAATAACTCTGGAAGGAAACGTCGCTGAACCATCAAGGTGGTACTCGTACTGCTCGCCTCATCGAGAGGAATCCAAAGATATGAGTGGTTAAGCTATGGGATATGAAATGGACGAGCGACCAATAAAACAACATGTATTATGGGGTTGAATGCTTTTTGCTATTCAAAAAATAAAACAAAAGCAGTAAAGCAAATATCTTATTTAGCACAGCACAGCAAAATCAGTTGCACCATTCAATCCCGCTCGTCCAGACGGGGAGAATTCAATTACATTTATTCGATGCGACGTTTCTTTAATGGGATTTTATGAGCGACAACATTTTGACCCCAAACCGAGAGGATTCTGGGATGTTTGCGGTTTTTTGGTAACAATTCTGGAAGGAAACGTAGCAGACCCATCAAGGTGGTACTCGTACTGCTCGCCTCATCGAGTGGAATCCAAATATATGAGTGGTTAAGCTATGGGATATGAAATGGACGAGCGACCAATAAAACAACATGTATTATGGGGTTGAATGCTTTTTGCTATTCACAAAATAAAACAAAAGCAGTCATGCAAATATCTGTTTTAACACAGCACATCAAAATCAGTTACACCATTCAATCCCCCTCGTCCAGACGGGGAGAATTCAATCACATTTATTCGATGCGACGTTTCTTATGGGATTTAATGAGCGACAACATTTTGACCCCAAACCGAGAGGATTCTGGGATGTTTGTGGTTTTTTTGTAATAACTCTGGAAGTAAACGTCGCACACCCATCAAGGTGGTACTCGTACTGCTCGCCTCATCGAGTGGCATCCAAAGATATGAGTGGTTAAGCTATGGGATATGAAATGGACGAGCGACCAATAAAACAACATGTATTATGGGGTTGAATGCTTTTTGCTATTCACAAAATAAAACAAAAGCAGCCATGCAAATATCTTATTTAACACAGCACAGCAAAATCAGTTGCACCATTCAATCCCGCTCGTCCAGACGGGGAGAATTCAATCACATTTATTCGATGCGACGTTTCTTATGGGATTTATTGAGCGACAACATTTTGACCCCAAATCGAGAGGATTCTGGGATGTTTGTGGTTTTTTTGTAATAACTCTGGAAGGAAACGTCGCTGAACCATCAAGGTGGTACTCGTACTGCTCGCCTCATCGAGAGGAATCCAAAGATATGAGTGGTTAAGCTATGGGATATGAAATGGACGAGCGACCAATAAAACAACATGTATTATGGGGTTGAATGCTTTTTGCTATTCAAAAAATAAAACAAAAGCAGTCATGCAAATATCTTATTTAACACAGCACAGCAAAATCAGTTGCACCATTCAATCCCGCTCGTCCAGATGGGGAGAATTCAATCACATTTATTCGATGCGACGTTTCTTATGGGATTTATTGAGCGACAACATTTTGACCCCAAATCGAGAGGATTCTGGGATGTTTGTGGTTTTTTTGTAATAACTCTGGAAGTAAACGTCGCAGACCCATCAAGGTGGTACTCGTACTGCTCGCCTCATCGAGAGGAATCCAACGATATGAGTGGTTAAGCTATGGGATATGAAATGGACGAGCGACCAATAAAACAACATGTATTATGGGGTTGAATGCTTTTTGCTATTCACAAAATAAAACAAAAGCAGTAAAGCAAATATCTTATTTAGCACAGCACAGCAAAATCAGTTGCACCATTCAATCCCACTCGTCCAGACGGGGAGAATTCAATTACATTTATTCGATGCGACGTTTCTTTAATGGGATTTTATGAGCGACAACATTTTGACCCCAAACCGAGAGGATTCTGGGATGTTTGCGTTTTTTTGGTAACAATTCTGGAAGGAAACGTAGCAGACCCATCAACGTGGTACTCCTACTGCTCGCCTCATCGAGTGGAATCCAAAGATATGAGTGGTTAAGCTATGGGATATGAAATGGACGAGCGACCAATAAAACAACATGTATTATGGGGTTGAATGCTTTTTGCTATTCACAAAATAAAACAAAAGCAGTCATGCAAATATCTGTTTTAACACAGAACATCAAAATCAGTTACACCATTCAATCCCCCTCGTCCAGACGGGGAGAATTCAATCAAATTTATTCGATGCGACGTTTCTTATGGGATTTAATGACCGACAACATTTTGACCCCAAACCGAGAGGATTCTGGGATGTTTGTGGTTTTTTTGTAATAACTCTGGAAGGAAACCTCGCAGACCCATCAAGGTGGTACTCGTACTGCTCGCCTCATCGAGTGGCATCCAAAGATATGAGTGGTTAAGCTATGGGATATGAAATGGACGAGCGACCAATAAAACAACATGTATTATGGGGTTGAATGCTTTTTGCTATTCACAAAATAAAACAAAAGCAGTCATGCAAATATCTTATTTAACACAGCACAGCAAAATCAGTTGCACCATTCATTCCCGCTCGTCCAGTCGGGGAGAATTCAATCACATTTATTCGATGCGACGTTTCTTATGGGATTTATTGAGCGACAACATTTTGACCCCAAATCGAGAGGATTCTGGGATGTTTGTGGTTTTTTTGTAATAACTCTGGAAGGAAACGTCGCTGAACCATCAAGGTGGTACTCGTACTGCTCGCCTCATCGAGAGGAATCCAAAGATATGAGTGGTTAAGCTATGGGATATGAAATGGACGAGCGACCAATAAAACAACATGTATTATGGGGTTGAATGCTTTTTGCTATTCAAAAAATAAAACAAAAGCAGTCATGCAAATATCTTATTTAACACAGCACAGCAAAATCAGTTGCACCATTCAATCCCGCTCGTCCAGATGGGGAGAATTCAATCACATTTATTCGATGCGACGTTTCTTATGGGATTTATTGAGCGACAACATTTTGACCCCAAATCGAGAGGATTCTGGGATGTTTGTGTTTTTTTTTGTAATAACTCTGGAAGTAAACGTCGCAGACCCATCAAGGTGGTACTCGTACTGCTCGCCTCATCGAGAGGAATCCAAAGATATGAGTGGTTAAGCTATGGGATATGAAATGGACGAGCGAACAATAAAACAACATGTATTATGGGGTTGAATGCTTTTTGCTATTCACAAAATAAAACAAAAGCAGTAAAGCAAATATCTTATTTAGCACAGCACAGCAAAATCAGTTGCACCATTCAATCCCGCTCGTCCAGACGGGGAGAATTCAATTACATTTATTCGATGCGACGTTTCTTTAATGGGATTTTATGAGCGACAACATTTTGACCCCAAACCGAGAGGATTCTGGGATGTTTGCGGTTTTTTGGTAACAATTCTGGAAGGAAACGTAGCAGACCCATCAAGGTGGTACTCGTACTGCTCGCCTCATCGAGTGGAATCCAAATATATGAGTGGTTAAGCTATGGGATATGAAATGGACGAGCGACCAATAAAACAACATGTATTATGGGGTTGAATGCTTTTTGCTATTCACAAAATAAAACAAAAGCAGTCATGCAAATATCTGTTTTAACACAGCACATCAAAATCAGTTACACCATTCAATCCCCCTCGTCCAGACGGGGAGAATTCAATCACATTTATTCGATGCGACGTTTCTTATGGGATTTAATGAGCGACAACATTTTGACCCCAAACCGAGAGGATTCTGGGATGTTTGTGGTTTTTTTGTAATAACTCTGGAAGTAAACGTCGCACACCCATCAAGGTGGTACTCGTACTGCTCGCCTCATCGAGTGGCATCCAAAGATATGAGTGGTTAAGCTATGGGATATGAAATGGACGAGCGACCAATAAAACAACATGTATTATGGGGTTGAATGCTTTTTGCTATTCACAAAATAAAACAAAAGCAGCCATGCAAATATCTTATTTAACACAGCACAGCAAAATCAGTTGCACCATTCAATCCCGCTCGTCCAGACGGGGAGAATTCAATCACATTTATTCGATGCGACGTTTCTTATGGGATTTATTGAGCGACAACATTTTGACCCCAAATCGAGAGGATTCTGGGATGTTTGTGGTTTTTTTGTAATAACTCTGGAAGGAAACGTCGCTGAACCATCAAGGTGGTACTCGTACTGCTCGCCTCATCGAGAGGAATCCAAATATATGAGTGGTTAAGCTATGGGATATGAAATGGACGAGCGACCAATAAAACAACATGTATTATGGGGTTGAATGCTTTTTGCTATTCAAAAAATAAAACAAAAGCAGTCATGCAAATATCTTATTTAACACAGCACAGCAAAATCAGTTGCACCATTCAATCCCGCTCGTCCAGATGGGGAGAATTCAATCACATTTATTCGATGCGACGTTTCTTATGGGATTTATTGAGCGACAACATTTTGACCCCAAATCGAGAGGATTCTGGGATGTTTGTGGTTTTTTTGTAATAACTCTGGAAGTAAACGTCGCAGACCCATCAAGGTGGTACTCGTACTGCTCGCCTCATCGAGAGGAATCCAACGATATGAGTGGTTAAGCTATGGGATATGAAATGGACGAGCGACCAATAAAACAACATGTATTATGGGGTTGAATGCTTTTTGCTATTCACAAAATAAAACAAAAGCAGTAAAGCAAATATCTTATTTAGCACAGCACAGCAAAATCAGTTGCACCATTCAATCCCACTCGTCCAGACGGGGAGAATTCAATTACATTTATTCGATGCGACGTTTCTTTAATGGGATTTTATGAGCGACAACATTTTGACCCCAAACCGAGAGGATTCTGGGATGTTTGTGTTTTTTTTGTAATAACTCTGTGAAGGAAACGTAGCAGACCCATCAACGTGGTACTCCTACTGCTCGCCTCATCGAGTGGAATCCAAAGATATGAGTGGTTAAGCTATGGGATATGAAATGAACGAGCGACCAATAAAACAACATGTATTATGGGGTTGAATGCTTTTTGCTATTCACAAAATAAAACAAAAGCAGTCATGCAAATATCTGTTTTAACACAGCACATCAAAATCAGTTACACCATTCAATCCCCCTCGTCCAGATGGGGAGAATTCAATCACATTTATTCGATGCGACGTTTCTTATGGGATTTATTGAGCGACAACATTTTGACCCCAAATCGAGAGGATTCTGGAATGTTTGTGTTTTTTTTTGTAATAACTCTGGAAGTAAACGTCGCAGACCCATCAAGGTGGTACTCGTACTGCTCGCCTCATCGAGAGGAATCCAAAGATATGAGTGGTTAAGCTATGGGATATGAAATGGACGAGCGAACAATAAAACAACATGTATTATGGGGTTGAATGCTTTTTGCTATTCACAAAATAAAACAAAAGCAGTAAAGCAAATATCTTATTTAGCACAGCACAGCAAAATCAGTTGCACCATTCAATCCCACTCGTCCAGACGGGGAGAATTCAATTACATTTATTCGATGCGACGTTTCTTTAATGGGATTTTATGAGCGACAACATTTTGACCCCAAACCGAGAGGATTCTGGGATGTTTGTGTTTTTTTGGTAATAACTCTGGAAGGAAACGTAGCAGACCCATCAACGTGGTACTCCTACTGCTCGCCTCATCGAGTGGAATCCAAAGATATGAGTGGTTAAGCTATGGGATATGAAATGAACGAGCGACCAATAAAACAACATGTATTATGGGGTTGAATGCTTTTTGCTATTCACAAAATAAAACAAAAGCAGTCATGCAAATATCTGTTTTAACACAGCACATCAAAATCAGTTACACCATTCAATCCCCCTCGTCCAGATGGGGAGAATTCAATCACATTTATTCGATGCGACGTTTCTTATGGGATTTATTGAGCGACAACATTTTGACCCCAAATCGAGAGGATTCTGGGATGTTTGTGTTTTTTTTTGTAATAACTCTGGAAGTAAACGTCGCAGACCCATCAAGGTGGTACTCGTACTGCTCGCCTCATCGAGAGGAATCCAAAGATATGAGTGGTTAAGCTATGGGATATGAAATGGACGAGCGAACAATAAAACAACATGTATTATGGGGTTGAATGCTTTTTGCTATTCACAAAATAAAACAAAAGCAGTAAAGCAAATATCTTATTTAGCACAGCACAGCAAAATCAGTTGCACCATTCAATCCCACTCGTCCAGACGGGGAGAATTCAATTACATTTATTCGATGCGACGTTTCTTTAATGGGATTTTATGAGCGACAACATTTTGACCCCAAACCGAGAGGATTCTGGGATGTTTGTGTTTTTTTTGTAATAACTCTGGAAGGAAACGTAGCAGACCCATCAACGTGGTACTCCTACTGCTCGCCTCATCGAGTGGAATCCAAAGATATGAGTGGTTAAGCTATGGGATATGAAATGAACGAGCGACCAATAAAACAACATGTATTATGGGGTTGAATGCTTTTTGCTATTCACAAAATAAAACAAAAGCAGTCATGCAAATATCTGTTTTAACACAGCACATCAAAATCAGTTACACCATTCAATCCCCCTCGTCCAGACGGGGAGAATTCAATCAAATTTATTCGATGCGACGTTTCTTATGGGATTTAATGACCGACAACATTTTGACCCCAAACCGAGAGGATTCTGGGATGTTTGTGGTTTTTTTGTAATAACTCTGGAAGGAAACCTCGCAGACCCATCAAGGTGGTACTCGTACTGCTCGCCTCATCGAGTGGCATCCAAAGATATGAGTGGTTAAGCTATGGGATATGAAATGGACGAGCGACCAATAAAACAACATGTATTATGGGGTTGAATGCTTTTTGCTATTCACAAAATAAAACAAAAGCAGTCATGCAAATATCTTATTTAACACAGCACAGCAAAATCAGTTGCACCATTCATTCCCGCTCGTCCAGTCGGGGAGAATTCAATCACATTTATTCGATGCGACGTTTCTTATGGGATTTATTGAGCGACAACATTTTGACCCCAAATCGAGAGGATTCTGGGATGTTTGTGGTTTTTTTGTAATAACTCTGGAAGGAAACGTCGCTGAACCATCAAGGTGGTACTCGTACTGCTCGCCTCATCGAGAGGAATCCAAAGATATGAGTGGTTAAGCTATGGGATATGAAATGGACGAGCGACCAATAAAACAACATGTATTATGGGGTTGAATGCTTTTTGCTATTCAAAAAATAAAACAAAAGCAGTCATGCAAATATCTTATCTAACACAGCACAGCAAAATCAGTTGCACCATTCAATCCCGCTCGTCCAGATGGGGAGAATTCAATCACATTTATTCGATGCGACGTTTCTTATGGGATTTATTGAGCGACAACATTTTGACCCCAAATCGAGAGGATTCTGGGATGTTTGTGTTTTTTTTTGTAATAACTCTGGAAGTAAACGTCGCAGACCCATCAAGGTGGTACTCGTACTGCTCGCCTCATCGAGAGGAATCCAAAGATATGAGTGGTTAAGCTATGGGATATGAAATGGACGAGCGAACAATAAAACAACATGTATTATGGGGTTGAATGCTTTTTGCTATTCACAAAATAAAACAAAAGCAGTAAAGCAAATATCTTATTTAGCACAGCACAGCAAAATCAGTTGCACCATTCAATCCCGCTCGTCCAGACGGGGAGAATTCAATTACATTTATTCGATGCGACGTTTCTTTAATGGAATTTTATGAGCGACAACATTTTGACCCCAAACCGAGAGGATTCTGGGATGTTTGCGGTTTTTTGGTAACAATTCTGGAAGGAAACGTAGCAGACCCATCAAGGTGGTACTCGTACTGCTCGCCTCATCGAGTGGAATCCAAAGATATGAGTGGTTAAGCTATGGGATATGAAATGGACGAGCGACCAATAAAACAACATGTATTATGGGGTTGAATGCTTTTTGCTATTCACAAAATAAAACAAAAGCAGTCATGCAAATATCTGTTTTAACACAGCACATCAAAATCAGTTACACCATTCAATCCCCCTCGTCCAGACGGGGAGAATTCAATCAAATTTATTCGATGCGACGTTTCTTATGGGATTTAATGACCGACAACATTTTGACCCCAAACCGAGAGGATTCTGGGATGTTTGTGGTTTTTTTGTAATAACTCTGGAAGGAAACCTCGCAGACCCATCAAGGTGGTACTCGTACTGCTCGCCTCATCGAGTGGCATCCAAAGATATGAGTGGTTAAGCTATGGGATATGAAATGGACGAGCGACCAATAAAACAACATGTATTATGGGGTTGAATGCTTTTTGCTATTCACAAAATAAAACAAAAGCAGTCATGCAAATATCTTATTTAACACAGCACAGCAAAATCAGTTGCACCATTCATTCCCGCTCGTCCAGTCGGGGAGAATTCATTCACATTTATTCGATGCGACGTTTCTTATGGGATTTATTGAGCGACAACATTTTGACCCCAAATCGAGAGGATTCTGGGATGTTTGTGGTTTTTTTGTAATAACTCTGGAAGGAAACGTCGCTGAACCATCAAGGTGGTACTCGTACTGCTCGCCTCATCGAGAGGAATCCAAAGATATGAGTGGTTAAGCTATGGGATATGAAATGGACGAGCGACCAATAAAACAACATGTATTATGGGGTTGAATGCTGTTTGCTATTCAAAAAATAAAACAAAAGCAGTCATGCAAATATCTTATTTAACACAGCACAGCAAAATCAGTTGCACCATTCAATCCCGCTCGTCCAGATGGGGAGAATTCAATCACATTTATTCGATGCGACGTTTCTTATGGGATTTATTGAGCGACAACATTTTGACCCCAAATCGAGAGGATTCTGGGATGTTTGTGTTTTTTTTTGTAATAACTCTGGAAGTAAACGTCGCAGACCCATCAAGGTGGTACTCGTACTGCTCGCCTCATCGAGAGGAATCCAAAGATATGAGTGGTTAAGCTATGGGATATGAAATGGACGAGCGAACAATAAAACAACATGTATTATGGGGTTGAATGCTTTTTGCTATTCACAAAATAAAACAAAAGCAGTAAAGCAAATATCTTATTTAGCACAGCACAGCAAAATCAGTTGCACCATTCAATCCCACTCGTCCAGACGGGGAGAATTCAATTACATTTATTCGATGCGACGTTTCTTTAATGGGATTTTATGAGCGACAACATTTTGACCCCAAACCGAGAGGATTCTGGGATGTTTGTGTTTTTTTTGTAATAACTCTGGAAGGAAACGTAGCAGACCCATCAACGTGGTACTCCTACTGCTCGCCTCATCGAGTGGAATCCAAAGATATGAGTGGTTAAGCTATGGGATATGAAATGAACGAGCGACCAATAAAACAACATGTATTATGGGGTTGAATGATTTTTGCTATTCACAAAATAAAACAAAAGCAGTCATGCAAATATCTGTTTTAACACAGCACATCAAAATCAGTTACACCATTCAATCCCCCTCGTCCAGATGGGGAGAATTCAATCACATTTATTCGATGCGACGTTTCTTATGGGATTTATTGAGCGACAACATTTTGACCCCAAATCGAGAGGATTCTGGGATGTTTGTGTTTTTTTTTGTAATAACTCTGGAAGTAAACGTCGCAGACCCATCAAGGTGGTACTCGTACTGCTCGCCTCATCGAGAGGAATCCAAAGATATGAGTGGTTAAGCTATGGGATATGAAATGGACGAGCGAACAATAAAACAACATGTATTATGGGGTTGAATGCTTTTTGCTATTCACAAAATAAAACAAAAGCAGTAAAGCAAATATCTTATTTAGCACAGCACAGCAAAATCAGTTGCACCATTCAATCCCACTCGTCCAGACGGGGAGAATTCAATCACATTTATTCGATGCGACGTTTCTTATGGGATTTATTGAGCGACAACATTTTGACCCCAAATCGAGAGGATTCTGGGATGTTTGTGTTTTTTTTTGTAATAACTCTGGAAGTAAACGTCGCAGACCCATCAAGGTGGTACTCGTACTGCTCGCCTCATCGAGAGGAATCCAAAGATATGAGTGGTTAAGCTATGGGATATGAAATGGACGAGCGAACAATAAAACAACATGTATTATGGGGTTGAATGCTTTTTGCTATTCACAAAATAAAACAAAAGCAGTAAAGCAAATATCTTATTTAGCACAGCACAGCAAAATCAGTTGCACCATTCAATCCCACTCGTCCAGACGGGGAGAATTCAATTACATTTATTCGATGCGACGTTTCTTTAATGGGATTTTATGAGCGACAACATTTTGACCCCAAACCGAGAGGATTCTGGGATGTTTGTGTTTTTTTTGTAATAACTCTGGAAGGAAACGTAGCAGACCCATCAACGTGGTACTCCTACTGCTCGCCTCATCGAGTGGAATCCAAAGATATGAGTGGTTAAGCTATGGGATATGAAATGAACGAGCGACCAATAAAACAACATGTATTATGGGGTTGAATGCTTTTTGCTATTCACAAAATAAAACAAAAGCAGTCATGCAAATATCTGTTTTAACACAGCACATCAAAATCAGTTACACCATTCAATCCCCCTCGTCCAGATGGGGAGAATTCAATCACATTTATTCGATGCGACGTTTCTTATGGGATTTATTGAGCGACAACATTTTGACCCCAAATCGAGAGGATTCTGGGATGTTTGTGTTTTTTTTGTAATAACTCTGGAAGTAAACGTCGCAGACCCATCAAGTTGGTACTCGTACTGCTCGCCTCATCGAGAGGAATCCAAAGATATGAGTGGTTAAGTTATGGGATATGAAATGGACGAGCGAACAATAAAACAACATGTATTATGGGGTTGAATGCTTTTTGCTATTCACAAAATAAAACAAAAGCAGTAAAGCAAATATCTTATTTAGCACAGCACAGCAAAATCAGTTGCACCATTCAATCCCACTCGTCCAGACGGGGAGAATTCAATTACATTTATTCGATGCGACGTTTCTTTAATGGGATTTTATGAGCGACAACATTTTGACCCCAAACCGAGAGGATTCTGGGATGTTTGTGTTTTTTTTGTAATAACTCTGGAAGGAAACGTAGCAGACCCATCAACGTGGTACTCCTACTGCTCGCCTCATCGAGTGGAATCCAAAGATATGAGTGGTTAAGCTATGGGATATGAAATGAACGAGCGACCAATAAAACAACATGTATTATGGGGTTGAATGCTTTTTGCTATTCACAAAATAAAACAAAAGCAGTCATGCAAATATCTGTTTTAACACAGCACATCAAAATCAGTTACACCATTCAATCCCCCTCGTCCAGACGGGGAGAATTCAATCAAATTTATTCGATGCGACGTTTCTTATGGGATTTAATGACCGACAACATTTTGACCCCAAACCGAGAGGATTCTGGGATGTTTGTGGTTTTTTTGTAATAACTCTGGAAGGAAACCTCGCAGACCCATCAAGGTGGTACTCGTACTGCTCGCCTCATCGAGTGGCATCCAAAGATATGAGTGGTTAAGCTATGGGATATGAAATGGACGAGCGACCAATAAAACAACATGTATTATGGGGTTGAATGCTTTTTGCTATTCACAAAATAAAACAAAAGCAGTCATGCAAATATCTTATTTAACACAGCACAGCAAAATCAGTTGCACCATTCATTCCCGCTCGTCCAGTCGGGGAGAATTCAATCACATTTATTCGATGCGACGTTTCTTATGGGATTTATTGAGCGACAACATTTTGACCCCAAATCGAGAGGATTCTGGGATGTTTGTGGTTTTTTTGTAATAACTCTGGAAGGAAACGTCGCTGAACCATCAAGGTGGTACTCGTACTGCTCGCCTCATCGAGAGGAATCCAAAGATATGAGTGGTTAAGCTATGGGATATGAAATGGACGAGCGACCAATAAAACAACATGTATTATGGGGTTGAATGCTTTTTGCTATTCAAAAAATAAAACAAAAGCAGTCATGCAAATATCTTATTTAACACAGCACAGCAAAATCAGTTGCACCATTCAATCCCGCTCGTCCAGATGGGGAGAATTCAATCACATTTATTCGATGCGACGTTTCTTATGGGATTTATTGAGCGACAACATTTTGACCCCAAATCGAGAGGATTCTGGGATGTTTGTGTTTTTTTTTGTAATAACTCTGGAAGTAAACGTCGCAGACCCATCAAGGTGGTACTCGTACTGCTCGCCTCATCGAGAGGAATCCAAAGATATGAGTGGTTAAGCTATGGGATATGAAATGGACGAGCGAACAATAAAACAACATGTATTATGGGGTTGAATGCTTTTTGCTATTCACAAAATAAAACAAAAGCAGTAAAGCAAATATCTTATTTAGCACAGCACAGCAAAATCAGTTGCACCATTCAATCCCGCTCGTCCAGACGGGGAGAATTCAATTACATTTATTCGATGCGACGTTTCTTTAATGGGATTTTATGAGCGACAACATTTTGACCCCAAACCGAGAGGATTCTGGGATGTTTGCGGTTTTTTGGTAACAATTCTGGAAGGAAACGTAGCAGACCCATCAAGGTGGTACTCGTACTGCTCGCCTCATCGAGTGGAATCCAAAGATATGAGTGGTTAAGCTATGGGATATGAAATGGACGAGCGACCAATAAAACAACATGTATTATGGGGTTGAATGCTTTTTGCTATTCACAAAATAAAACAAAAGCAGTCATGCAAATATCTGTTTTAACACAGCACATCAAAATCAGTTACACCATTCAATCCCCCTCGTCCAGACGGGGAGAATTCAATCAAATTTATTCGATGCGACGTTTCTTATGGGATTTAATGACCGACAACATTTTGACCCCAAACCGAGAGGATTCTGGGATGTTTGTGGTTTTTTTGTAATAACTCTGGAAGTAAACGTCGCACACCCATCAAGGTGGTACTCGTACTGCTCGCCTCATCGAGTGGCATCCAAAGATATGAGTGGTTAAGCTATGGGATATGAAATGGACGAGCGACCAATAAAACAACATGTATTATGGGGTTGAATGCTTTTTGCTATTCACAAAATAAAACAAAAGCAGTCATGCAAATATCTTATTTAACACAGCACAGCAAAATCAGTTGCACCATTCATTCCCGCTCGTCCAGTCGGGGAGAATTCAATCACATTTATTCGATGCGACGTTTCTTATGGGATTTATTGAGCGACAACATTTTGACCCCAAATCGAGAGGATTCTGGGATGTTTGTGGTTTTTTTGTAATAACTCTGGAAGGAAACGTCGCTGAACCATCAAGGTGGTACTCGTACTGCTCGCCTCATCGAGAGGAATCCAAAGATATGAGTGGTTAAGCTATGGGATATGAAATGGACGAGCGACCAATAAAACAACATGTATTATGGGGTTGAATGCTTTTTGCTATTCAAAAAATAAAACAAAAGCAGTCATGCAAATATCTTATTTAACACAGCACAGCAAAATCAGTTGCACCATTCAATCCCGCTCGTCCAGATGGGGAGAATTCAATCACATTTATTCGATGCGACGTTTCTTATGGGATTTATTGAGCGACAACATTTTGACCCCAAATCGAGAGGATTCTGGGATGTTTGTGGTTTTTTTTGTAATAACTCTGGAAGTAAACGTCGCAGACCCATCAAGGTGGTACTCGTACTGCTCGCCTCATCGAGAGGAATCCAAAGATATGAGTGGTTAAGCTATGGGATATGAAATGGACGAGCGAACAATAAAACAACATGTATTATGGGGTTGAATGCTTTTTGCTATTCACAAAATAAAACAAAAGCAGTAAAGCAAATATCTTATTTAGCACAGCACAGCAAAATCAGTTGCACCATTCAATCCCGCTCGTCCAGACGGGGAGAATTCAATTACATTTATTCGATGCGACGTTTCTTTAATGGGATTTTATGAGCGACAACATTTTGACCCCAAACCGAGAGGATTCTGGGATGTTTGCGGTTTTTTGGTAACAATTCTGGAAGGAAACGTAGCAGACCCATCAAGGTGGTACTCGTACTGCTCGCCTCATCGAGTGGAATCCAAAGATATGAGTGGTTAAGCTATGGGATATGAAATGGACGAGCGACCAATAAAACAACATGTATTATGGGGTTGAATGCTTTTTGCTATTCACAAAATAAAACAAAAGCAGTCATGCAAATATCTGTTTTAAAACAGCACATCAAAATCAGTTACACCATTCAATCCCCCTCGTCCAGACGGGGAGAATTCAATCACATTTATTCGATGCGACGTTTCTTATGGGATTTAATGAGCGACAACATTTTGACCCCAAACCGAGAGGATTCTGGGATGTTTGTGGTTTTTTTGTAATAACTCTGGAAGTAAACGTCGCACACCCATCAAGGTGGTACTCGTACTGCTCGCCTCATCGAGTGGCATCCAAAGATATGAGTGGTTAAGCTATGGGATATGAAATGGACGAGCGACCAATGAAACAACATGTATTATGGGGTTGAATGCTTTTTGCTATTCACAAAATAAAACAAAAGCAGTCATGCAAATATCTTATTTAACACAGCACAGCAAAATCAGTTGCACCATTCATTCCCGCTCGTCCAGTCGGGGAGAATTCAATCACATTTATTCGATGCGACGTTTCTTATGGGATTTATTGAGCGACAACATTTTGACCCCAAATCGAGAGGATTCTGGGATGTTTGTGGTTTTTTTGTAATAACTCTGGAAGGAAACGTCGCTGAACCATCAAGGTGGTACTCGTACTGCTCGCCTCATCGAGAGGAATCCAAAGATATGAGTGGTTAAGCTATGGGATATGAAATGGACGAGCGACCAATAAAACAACATGTATTATGGGGTTGAATGCTTTTTGCTATTCAAAAAATAAAACAAAAGCAGTCATGCAAATATCTTATTTAACACAGCACAGCAAAATCAGTTGCACCATTCAATCCCGCTCGTCCAGATGGGGAGAATTCAATCACATTTATTCGATGCGACGTTTCTTATGGGATTTATTGAGCGACAACATTTTGACCCCAAATCGAGAGGATTCTGGGATGTTTGTGTTTTTTTTTGTAATAACTCTGGAAGTAAACGTCGCAGACCCATCAAGGTGGTACTCGTACTGCTCGCCTCATCGAGAGGAATCCAAAGATATGAGTGGTTAAGCTATGGGATATGAAATGGACGAGCGAACAATAAAACAACATGTATTATGGGGTTGAATGCTTTTTGCTATTCACAAAATAAAACAAAAGCAGTAAAGCAAATATCTTATTTAGCACAGCACAGCAAAATCAGTTGCACCATTCAATCCCGCTCGTCCAGACGGGGAGAATTCAATTACATTTATTCGATGCGACGTTTCTTTAATGGGATTTTATGAGCGACAACATTTTGACCCCAAACCGAGAGGATTCTGGGATGTTTGCGGTTTTTTGGTAACAATTCTGGAAGGAAACGTAGCAGACCCATCAAGGTGGTACTCGTACTGCTCGCCTCATCGAGTGGAATCCAAAGATATGAGTGGTTAAGCTATGGGATATGAAATGGACGAGCGACCAATAAAACAACATGTATTATGGGGTTGAATGCTTTTTGCTATTCACAAAATAAAACAAAAGCAGTCATGCAAATATCTGTTTTAAAACAGCACATCAAAATCAGTTACACCATTCAATCCCCCTCGTCCAGACGGGGAGAATTCAATCACATTTATTCGATGCGACGTTTCTTATGGGATTTAATGAGCGACAACATTTTGACCCCAAATCGAGAGGATTCTGGGATGTTTGTGGTTTTTTTGTAATAACTCTGGAAGTAAACGTCGCACACCCATCAAGGTGGTACTCGTACTGCTCGCCTCATCGAGTGGCATCCAAAGATATGAGTGGTTAAGCTATGGGATATGAAATGGACGAGCGACCAATGAAACAACATGTATTATGGGGTTGAATGCTTTTTGCTATTCACAAAATAAAACAAAAGCAGCCATGCAAATATCTTATTTAACACAGCACAGCAAAATCAGTTGCACCATTCAATCCCGCTCGTCCAGACGGGGAGAATTCAATCACATTTATTCGATGCGACGTTTCTTATGGGATTTATTGAGCGACAACATTTTGACCCCAAATCGAGAGGATTCTGGGATGTTTGTGGTTTTTTTGTAATAACTCTGGAAGGAAACGTCGCTGAACCATCAAGGTGGTACTCGTACTGCTCGCCTCATCGAGAGGAATCCAAAGATATGAGTGGTTAAGCTATGGGATATGAAATGGACGAGCGACCAATAAAACAACATGTATTATGGGGTTGAATGCTTTTTGCTATTCAAAAAATAAAACAAAAGCAGTCATGCAAATATCTTATTTAACACAGCACAGCAAAATCAGTTGCACCATTCAATCCCGCTCGTCCAGATGGGGAGAATTCAATCACATTTATTCGATGCGACGTTTCTTATGGGATTTATTGAGCGACAACATTTTGACCCCAAATCGAGAGGATTCTGGGATGTTTGTGGTTTTTTTGTAATAACTCTGGAAGTAAACGTCGCAGACCCATCAAGGTGGTACTCGTACTGCTCGCCTCATCGAGAGGAATCCAAAGATATGAGTGGTTAAGCTATGGGATATGAAATGGACGAGCGAACAATAAAACAACATGTATTATGGGGTTGAATGCTTTTTGCTATTCACAAAATAAAACAAAAGCAGTAAAGCAAATATCTTATTTAGCACAGCACAGCAAAATCAGTTGCACCATTCAATCCCGCTCGTCCAGACGGGGAGAATTCAATTACATTTATTCGATGCGACGTTTCTTTAATGGGATTTTATGAGCGACAACATTTTGACCCCAAACCGAGAGGATTCTGGGATGTTTGCGGTTTTTTGGTAACAATTCTGGAAGGAAACGTAGCAGACCCATCAAGGTGGTACTCGTACTGCTCGCCTCATCGAGTGGAATCCAAATATATGAGTGGTTAAGCTATGGGATATGAAATGGACGAGCGACCAATAAAACAACATGTATTATGGGGTTGAATGCTTTTTGCTATTCACAAAATAAAACAAAAGCAGTCATGCAAATATCTGTTTTAACACAGCACATCAAAATCAGTTACACCATTCAATCCCCCTCGTCCAGACGGGGAGAATTCAATCACATTTATTCGATGCGACGTTTCTTTAATGGGATTTTATGAGCGACAACATTTTGACCCCAAACCGAGAGGATTCTGGGATGTTTGTGTTTTTTTTGTAATAACTCTGGAAGGAAACGTAGCAGACCCATCAACGTGGTACTCCTACTGCTCGCCTCATCGAGTGGAATCCAAAGATATGAGTGGTTAAGCTATGGGATATGAAATGAACGAGCGACCAATAAAACAACATGTATTATGGGGTTGAATGCTTTTTGCTATTCACAAAATAAAACAAAAGCAGTCATGCAAATATCTGTTTTAACACAGCACATCAAAATCAGTTACACCATTCAATCCCCCTCGTCCAGATGGGGAGAATTCAATCACATTTATTCGATGCGACGTTTCTTATGGGATTTATTGAGCGACAACATTTTGACCCCAAATCGAGAGGATTCTGGGATGTTTGTGTTTTTTTTTGTAATAACTCTGGAAGTAAACGTCGCAGACCCATCAAGGTGGTACTCGTACTGCTCGCCTCATCGAGAGGAATCCAAAGATATGAGTGGTTAAGCTATGGGATATGAAATGGACGAGCGAACAATAAAACAACATGTATTATGGGGTTGAATGCTTTTTGCTATTCACAAAATAAAACAAAAGCAGTAAAGCAAATATCTTATTTAGCACAGCACAGCAAAATCAGTTGCACCATTCAATCCCACTCGTCCAGACGGGGAGAATTCAATTACATTTATTCGATGCGACGTTTCTTTAATGGGATTTTATGAGCGACAACATTTTGACCCCAAACCGAGAGGATTCTGGGATGTTTGTGTTTTTTTTGTAATAACTCTGGAAGGAAACGTAGCAGACCCATCAACGTGGTACTCCTACTGCTCGCCTCATCGAGTGGAATCCAAAGATATGAGTGGTTAAGCTATGGGATATGAAATGAACGAGCGACCAATAAAACAACATGTATTATGGGGTTGAATGCTTTTTGCTATTCACAAAATAAAACAAAAGCAGTCATGCAAATATCTGTTTTAACACAGCACATCAAAATCAGTTACACCATTCAATCCCCCTCGTCCAGATGGGGAGAATTCAATCACATTTATTCGATGCGACGTTTCTTATGGGATTTATTGAGCGACAACATTTTGACCCCAAATCGAGAGGATTCTGGGATGTTTGTGTTTTTTTTTGTAATAACTCTGGAAGTAAACGTCGCAGACCCATCAAGTTGGTACTCGTACTGCTCGCCTCATCGAGAGGAATCCAAAGATATGAGTGGTTAAGCTATGGGATATGAAATGGACGAGCGAACAATAAAACAACATGTATTATGGGGTTGAATGCTTTTTGCTATTCACAAAATAAAACAAAAGCAGTAAAGCAAATATCTTATTTAGCACAGCACAGCAAAATCAGTTGCACCATTCAATCCCACTCGTCCAGACGGGGAGAATTCAATTACATTTATTCGATGCGACGTTTCTTTAATGGGATTTTATGAGCGACAACATTTTGACCCCAAACCGAGAGGATTCTGGGATGTTTGTGTTTTTTTTGTAATAACTCTGGAAGGAAACGTAGCAGACCCATCAACGTGGTACTCCTACTGCTCGCCTCATCGAGTGGAATCCAAAGATATGAGTGGTTAAGCTATGGGATATGAAATGAACGAGCGACCAATAAAACAACATGTATTATGGGGTTGAATGCTTTTTGCTATTCACAAAATAAAACAAAAGCAGTCATGCAAATATCTGTTTTAACACAGCACATCAAAATCAGTTACACCATTCAATCCCCCTCGTCCAGACGGGGATAATTCAATCAAATTTATTCGATGCGACGTTTCTTATGGGATTTAATGACCGACAACATTTTGACCCCAAACCGAGAGGATTCTGGGATGTTTGTGGTTTTTTTGTAATAACTCTGGAAGGAAACCTCGCAGACCCATCAAGGTGGTACTCGTACTGCTCGCCTCATCGAGTGGCATCCAAAGATATGAGTGGTTAAGCTATGGGATATGAAATGGACGAGCGACCAATAAAACAACATGTATTATGGGGTTGAATGCTTTTTGCTATTCACAAAATAAAACAAAAGCAGTCATGCAAATATCTTATTTAACACAGCACAGCAAAATCAGTTGCACCATTCATTCCCGCTCGTCCAGTCGGGGAGAATTCAATCACATTTATTCGATGCGACGTTTCTTATGGGATTTATTGAGCGACAACATTTTGACCCCAAATCGAGAGGATTCTGGGATGTTTGTGGTTTTTTTGTAATAACTCTGGAAGGAAACGTCGCTGAACCATCAAGGTGGTACTCGTACTGCTCGCCTCATCGAGAGGAATCCAAAGATATGAGTGGTTAAGCTATGGGATATGAAATGGACGAGCGACCAATAAAACAACATGTATTATGGGGTTGAATGCTTTTTGCTATTCAAAAAATAAAACAAAAGCAGTCATGCAAATATCTTATTTAACACAGCACAGCAAAATCAGTTGCACCATTCAATCCCGCTCGTCCAGATGGGGAGAATTCAATCACATTTATTCGATGCGACGTTTCTTATGGGATTTATTGAGCGACAACATTTTGACCCCAAATCGAGAGGATTCTGGGATGTTTGTGTTTTTTTTTGTAATAACTCTGGAAGTAAACGTCGCAGACCCATCAAGGTGGTACTCGTACTGCTCGCCTCATCGAGAGGAATCCAAAGATATGAGTGGTTAAGCTATGGGATATGAAATGGACGAGCGAACAATAAAACAACATGTATTATGGGGTTGAATGCTTTTTGCTATTCACAAAATAAAACAAAAGCAGTAAAGCAAATATCTTATTTAGCACAGCACAGCAAAATCAGTTGCACCATTCAATCCCGCTCGTCCAGACGGGGAGAATTCAATTACATTTATTCGATGCGACGTTTCTTTAATGGGATTTTATGAGCGACAACATTTTGACCCCAAACCGAGAGGATTCTGGGATGTTTGCGGTTTTTTGGTAACAATTCTGGAAGGAAACGTAGCAGACCCATCAAGGTGGTACTCGTACTGCTCGCCTCATCGAGTGGAATCCAAAGATATGAGTGGTTAAGCTATGGGATATGAAATGGACGAGCGACCAATAAAACAACATGTATTATGGGGTTGAATGCTTTTTGCTATTCACAAAATAAAACAAAAGCAGTCATGCAAATATCTGTTTTAAAACAGCACATCAAAATCAGTTACACCATTCAATCCCCCTCGTCCAGACGGGGAGAATTCAATCACATTTATTCGATGCGACGTTTCTTATGGGATTTAATGAGCGACAACATTTTGACCCCAAACCGAGAGGATTCTGGGATGTTTGTGGTTTTTTTGTAATAACTCTGGAAGTAAACGTCGCACACCCATCAAGGTGGTACTCGTACTGCTCGCCTCATCGAGTGGCATCCAAAGATATGAGTGGTTAAGCTATGGGATATGAAATGGACGAGCGACCAATGAAACAACATGTATTATGGGGTTGAATGCTTTTTGCTATTCACAAAATAAAACAAAAGCAGCCATGCAAATATCTTATTTAACACAGCACAGCAAAATCAGTTGCACCATTCAATCCCGCTCGTCCAGACGGGGAGAATTCAATCACATTTATTCGATGCGACGTTTCTTATGGGATTTATTGAGCGACAACATTTTGACCCCAAATCGAGAGGATTCTGGGATATTTGTGGTTTTTTTGTAATAACTCTGGAAGGAAACGTCGCTGAACCATCAAGGTGGTACTCGTACTGCTCGCCTCATCGAGAGGAATCCAAAGATATGAGTGGTTAAGCTATGGGATATGAAATGGACGAGCGACCAATAAAACAACATGTATTATGGGGTTGAATGCTTTTTGCTATTCAAAAAATAAAACAAAAGCAGTCATGCAAATATCTTATTTAACACAGCACAGCAAAATCAGTTGCACCATTCAATCCCGCTCGTCCAGATGGGGAGAATTCAATCACATTTATTCGATGCGACGTTTCTTATGGGATTTATTGAGCGACAACATTTTGACCCCAAATCGAGAGGATTCTGGGATGTTTGTGGTTTTTTTGTAATAACTCTGGAAGTAAACGTCGCAGACCCATCAAGGTGGTACTCGTACTGCTCGCCTCATCGAGAGGAATCCAAAGATATGAGTGGTTAAGCTATGGGATATGAAATGGACGAGCGACCAATAAAACAACATGTATTATGGGGTTGAATGCTTTTTGCTATTCACAAAATAAAACAAAAGCAGTAAAGCAAATATCTTATTTAGCACAGCACAGCAAAATCAGTTGCACCATTCAATCCCACTCGTCCAGACGGGGAGAATTCAATTACATGTATTCGATGCGACGTTTCTTTAATGGGATTTTATGAGCGACAACATTTTGACCCCAAACCGAGAGGATTCTGGGATGTTTGCGTTTTTTTGGTAACAATTCTGGAAGGAAACGTAGCAGACCCATCAACGTGGTACTCCTACTGCTCGCCTCATCGAGTGGAATCCAAAGATATGAGTGGTTAAGCTATGGGATATGAAATGGACGAGCGACCAATAAAACAACATGTATTATGGGGTTGAATGCTTTTTGCTATTCACAAAATAAAACAAAAGCAGTAATGCAAATATCTGTTTTAACACAGCACATCAAAATCAGTTACACCATTCAATCCCCCTCGTCCAGACGGGGAGAATTCAATCAAATTTATTCGATGCGACGTTTCTTATGGGATTTAATGACCGACAACATTTTGACCCCAAACCGAGAGGATTCTGGGATGTTTGTGGTTTTTTTGTAATAACTCTGGAAGGAAACCTCGCAGACCCATCAAGGTGGTACTCGTACTGCTCGCCTCATCGAGTGGCATCCAAAGATATGAGTGGTTAAGCTATGGGATATGAAATGGACGAGCGACCAATAAAACAACATGTATTATGGGGTTGAATGCTTTTTGCTATTCACAAAATAAAACAAAAGCAGTCATGCAAATATCTTATTTAACACAGCACAGCAAAATCAGTTGCACCATTCAATCCCGCTCGTCCAGACGGGGAGAATTCAATCACATTTATTCGATGCGACGTTTCTTATGGGATTTATTGAGCGACAACATTTTGACCCCAAATCGAGAGGATTCTGGGATGTTTGTGGTTTTTTTGTAATAACTCTGGAAGGAAACGTCGATGAACCATCAAGGTGGTACTCGTACTGCTCGCCTCATCGAGAGGAATCCAAAGATATGAGTGGTTAAGCTATGGGATATGAAATGGACGAGCGACCAATAAAACAACATGTATTATGGGGTTGAATGCTTTTTGCTATTCAAAAAATAAAACAAAAGCAGTCATGCAAATATCTTATTTAACACAGCACAGCAAAATCAGTTGCACCATTCAATCCCGCTCGTCCAGATGGGGAGAATTCAATCACATTTATTCGATGCGACGTTTCTTATGGGATTTATTGAGCGACAACATTTTGACCCCAAATCGAGAGGATTCTGGGATGTTTGTGGTTTTTTTTGTAATAACTCTGGAAGTAAACGTCGCAGACCCATCAAGGTGGTACTCGTACTGCTCGCCTCATCGAGTGGAATCCAAATATATGAGTGGTTAAGCTATGGGATATGAAATGGACGAGCGACCAATAAAACAACATGTTTTATGGGGTTGAATGCTTTTTGCTATTCACAAAATAAAACAAAAGCAGTCATGCAAATATCTGTTTTAACACAGCACATCAAAATCAGTTACACCATTCAATCCCCCTCGTCCAGACGGGGAGAATTCAATCACATTTATTCGATGCGACGTTTCTTATGGGATTTAATGAGCGACAACATTTTGACCCCAAACCGAGAGGATTCTGGGATGTTTGTGGTTTTTTTGTAATAACTCTGGAAGTAAACGTCGCACACCCATCAAGGTGGTACTCGTACTGCTCGCCTCATCGAGAGGAATCCAAAGATATGAGTGGTTAAGCTATGGGATATGAAATGGACGAGCGACCAATAAAACAACATGTATTATGGGGTTGAATGCTTTTTGCTATTCACAAAATAAAACAAAAGCAGTCATGCAAATATCTTATTTAACACAGCACAGCAAAATCAGTTGCACCATTCAATCCCGCTCGTCAAGACGGGGAGAATTCAATCACATTTATTCGATGCGACGTTTCTTTAATGGGATTTAATGAGCTACAACATTTTGACCCCAAATCGAGAGGATTCTGGGATGTTTGTGGTTTTTTTTTGTAATAGCTCTGGAAGGAAACGTCGCAGACCCATCAAGGTGGTACTCGTACTGCTCGCCTCATCGAGAGGAATCCAAAGATATGAGTGGTTAAGCTATGGGATATGAAATGGACGAGCGACCAATAAAAGAACATGTATTATGGGGTTGAATGCTTTTTGCTATTCACAAAATAAAACAAAAGCAGTAAAGCAAATATCTTATTTAACACAGCACATCAAAATCAGTTACACCATTCAATCCCCCTCGTCCAGACGGGGAGAATTCAATCAAATTTATTCGATGCGACGTTTCTTATGGGATTTAATGACCGACAACATTTTGACCCCAAACCGAGAGGATTCTGGGATGTTTGTGTTTTTTTTGTAATAACTCTGGAAGGAAACCTCGCAGACCCATCAAGGTGGTACTCGTACTGCTCGCCTCATCGAGTGGAATCCAAAGATATGAGTGGTTAAGCTATGGGATATGAAATGGACGAGCGACCAATAAAACAACATGTATTATGGGGTTGAATGCTTTTTGCTATTCACAAAATAAAACAAAAGCAGTCATGCAAATATCTGTTTTAACACAGCACATCAAAATCAGTTACACCATTCAATCCCCCTCGTCCAGACGGGGAGAATTCAATCACATTTATTCGATGCGACGTTTCTTATGGGATTTAATGAGCGACGACATTTTGACCCCAAACCGAGAGGATTCTGGGATGTTTGTGGTTTTTTTGTAATAACTCTGGAAGTAAACGTCGCAGACCCATCAAGGTGGTACTCGTACTGCTCGCCTCATCGAGAGGAATCCAAAGATATGAGTGGTTAAGCTATGGGATATGAAATGGACGAGCGACCAATAAAACAACATGTATTATGGGGTTGAATGCTTTTTGCTATTCACAAAATAAAACAAAAGCAGTCATGCAAATATCTTATTTAACAAAGCACAGCAAAATCAGTTGCACCATTCAATCCCGCTCGTCCAGACGGGGAGAATTCAATCACATTTATTCGATGCGACGTTTCTTATGGGATTTATTGAGCGACAACATTTTGACCCCAAATCGAGAGGATTCTGGGATGTTTGTGGTTTTTTTTTGTAATAACTCTGTAAGGAAACGTCGCAGACCCATCAAGGTGGTACTCGTACTGCTCGCCTCATCGAGAGAAATCCAAAGATATGAGTGGTTAAGCTATGGGATATGAAATGGACGAGCGACCAATAAAAGAACATGTATTATGGGGTTGAATGCTTTTTGCTATTCACAAAATAAAACAAAAGCAGTCATGCAAATATCTTATTTAACACAGCACAGCAAAATCAGTTGCACCATTCAATCCCGCTCGTCCAGACGGGGAGAATTCAATCACATTTATTCGATGCGACGTTTCTTTAATGGGATTTAATGAGCTACAACATTTTGACCCCAAACCGAGAGGATTCTGGGATGTTTGCGGTTTTTTGGTAACAATTCTGGAAGGAAACGTAGCAGACCCATCAAGGTGGTACTCGTACTGCTCGCCTCATCGAGTGGAATCCAAAGATATGAGTGGTTAAGCTATGGGATATGAAATGGACGAGCGACCAATAAAACAACATGTATTATGGGGTTGAATGCTTTTTGCTATTCACAAAATAAAACAAAAGCAGTCATGCAAATATCTGTTTTAACACAGCACATCAAAATCAGTTACACCATTCAATCCCCCTCGTCCAGACGGGGAGAATTCAATCAAATTTATTCGATGCGACGTTTCTTATGGGATTTAATGACCGACAACATTTTGACCCCAAACCGAGAGGATTCTGGGATGTTTGTGTTTTTTTTGTAATAACTCTGGAAGGAAACCTCGCAGACCCATCAAGGTGGTACTCGTACTGCTCGCCTCATCGAGTGGAATCCAAAGATATGAGTGGTTAAGCTATGGGATATGAAATGGACGAGCGACCAATAAAACAACATGTATTATGGGGTTGAATGCTTTTTGCTATTCACAAAATAAAACAAAAGCAGTCATGCAAATATCTGTTTTAACACAGCACATCAAAATCAGTTACACCATTCAATTCCCCTCGTCCAGACGGGGAGAATTCAATCACATTTATTCGATGCGACGTTTCTTATGGGATTTAATGAGCGACAACATTTTGACCCCAAATCGAGAGGATTCTGGGATGTTTGTGGTTTTTTTGTAATAACTCTGGAAGGAAACGTCGCAGACCCATCAAGGTGGTACTCGTACTGCTCGCCTCATCGAGTGGAATCCAAAGATATGAGTGGTTAAGCTATGGGATATGAAATGGACGAGCGACCAATAAAACAACATGTATTATGGGGTTGAATGCTTTTTGCTATTCACAAAATAAAACAAAAGCATTCATGCAAATATCTTATTTAACACAGCACAGCAAAATCAGTTGCACCATTCAATCCCCCTCGTCCAGACGGGGAGAATTCAATCACATTTATTCGATGCGACGTTTCTTATGGGATTTAATGAGCGACAACATTTTGACCCCAAACCGAGAGGATTCTGGGATGTTTGTGGTTTTTTTGTAATAACTCTGGAAGTAAACGTCGCAGACCCATCAAGGTGGTACTCGTACTGCTCGCCTCATCGAGAGGAATCCAAAGATATGAGTGGTTAAGCTATGGGATATGAAATGGACGAGCGACCAATAAAACAACATGTATTATGGGGTTGAATGCTTTTTGCTATTCACAAAATAAAACAAAAGCAGTCATGCAAATATCTTATTTAACACAGCACAGCAAAATCAGTTGCACCATTCAATCCCGCTCGTCCAGACGGGGAGAATTCAATCACATTTATTCGATGCGACGTTTCTTTAATGGGATTTAATGAGCGACAACATTTTGACCCCAAACCGAGAGGATTCTGGGATGTTTGCGGTTTTTTGGTAACAATTCTGGAAGGAAACGTAGCAGACCCATCAAGGTGGTACTCGTACTGCTCGCCTCATCGAGTGGAATCCAAAGATATGAGTGGTTAAGCTATGGGATATTAAATGGACGAGCGACCAATAAAACAACATGTATTATGGGGTTGAATGCTTTTTGCTATTCACAAAATAAAACAAAAGCAGTCATGCAAATATCTTATTTAACACAGCACAGCAAAATCAGTTGCACCATTCAATCCCGCTCGTCCAGACGGGGAGAATTCAATCACATTTATTCGATGCGACGTTTCTTATGGGATTTATTGAGCGACAACATTTTGACCCCAAATCGAGAGGATTCTGGGATGTTTGTGGTTTTTTTTTGTAATAACTCTGTAAGGAAACGTCGCAGACCCATCAAGGTGGTACTCGTACTGCTCGCCTCATCGAGAGAAATCCAAAGATATGAGTGGTTAAGCTATGGGATATGAAATGGACGAGCGACCAATAAAAGAACATGTATTATGGGGTTGAATGCTTTTTGCTATTCACAAAATAAAACAAAAGCAGTCATGCAAATATCTTATTTAACACAGCACAGCAAAATCAGTTGCACCATTCAATCCCGCTCGTCCAGACGGGGAGAATTCAATCACATTTATTCGATGCGACGTTTCTTTAATGGGATTTAATGAGCTACAACATTTTGACCCCAAACCGAGAGGATTCTGGGATGTTTGCGGTTTTTTGGTAACAATTCTGGAAGGAAACGTAGCAGACCCATCAAGGTGGTACTCGTACTGCTCGCCTCATCGAGTGGAATCCAAAGATATGAGTGGTTAAGCTATGGGATATGAAATGGACGAGCGACCAATAAAACAACATGTATTATGGGGTTGAATGCTTTTTGCTATTCACAAAATAAAACAAAAGCAGTCATGCAAATATCTGTTTTAACACAGCACATCAAAATCAGTTACACCATTCAATCCCCCTCGTCCAGACGGGGAGAATTCAATCAAATTTATTCGATGCGACGTTTCTTATGGGATTTAATGACCGACAACATTTTGACCCCAAACCGAGAGGATTCTGGGATGTTTGTGTTTTTTTTGTAATAACTCTGGAAGGAAACCTCGCAGACCCATCAAGGTGGTACTCGTACTGCTCGCCTCATCGAGTGGAATCCAAAGATATGAGTGGTTAAGCTATGGGATATGAAATGGACGAGCGACCAATAAAACAACATGTATTATGGGGTTGAATGCTTTTTGCTATTCACAAAATAAAACAAAAGCAGTCATGCAAATATCTGTTTTAACACAGCACATCAAAATCAGTTACACCATTCAATTCCCCTCGTCCAGACGGGGAGAATTCAATCACATTTATTCGATGCGACGTTTCTTATGGGATTTAATGAGCGACAACATTTTGACCCCAAATCGAGAGGATTCTGGGATGTTTGTGGTTTTTTTGTAATAACTCTGGAAGGAAACGTCGCAGACCCATCAAGGTGGTACTCGTACTGCTCGCCTCATCGAGTGGAATCCAAAGATATGAGTGGTTAAGCTATGGGATATGAAATGGACGAGCGACCAATAAAACAACATGTATTATGGGGTTGAATGCTTTTTGCTATTCACAAAATAAAACAAAAGCATTCATGCAAATATCTTATTTAACACAGCACAGCAAAATCAGTTGCACCATTCAATCCCCCTCGTCCAGACGGGGAGAATTCAATCACATTTATTCGATGCGACGTTTCTTATGGGATTTAATGAGCGACAACATTTTGACCCCAAACCGAGAGGATTCTGGGATGTTTGTGGTTTTTTTGTAATAACTCTGGAAGTAAACGTCGCAGACCCATCAAGGTGGTACTCGTACTGCTCGCCTCATCGAGAGGAATCCAAAGATATGAGTGGTTAAGCTATGGGATATGAAATGGACGAGCGACCAATAAAACAACATGTATTATGGGGTTGAATGCTTTTTGCTATTCACAAAATAAAACAAAAGCAGTCATGCAAATATCTTATTTAACACAGCACAGCAAAATCAGTTGCACCATTCAATCCCGCTCGTCCAGACGGGGAGAATTCAATCACATTTATTCGATGCGACGTTTCTTTAATGGGATTTAATGAGCGACAACATTTTGACCCCAAACCGAGAGGATTCTGGGATGTTTGCGGTTTTTTGGTAACAATTCTGGAAGGAAACGTAGCAGACCCATCAAGGTGGTACTCGTACTGCTCGCCTCATCGAGTGGAATCCAAAGATATGAGTGGTTAAGCTATGGGATATTAAATGGACGAGCGACCAATAAAACAACATGTATTATGGGGTTGAATGCTTTTTGCTATTCACAAAATAAAACAAAAGCAGTCATGCAAATATCTTATTTAACACAGCACAGCAAAATCAGTTGCACCATTCAATCCCCCTCGTCCAGACGGGGAGAATTCAATCACATTTATTCGATGCGACGTTTCTTATGGGATTTAATGAGCGACAACATTTTGACCCCAAACCGAGAGGATTCTGGGATGTTTGTGGTTTTTTTGTAATAACTCTGGAAGTAAACGTCGCAGACCCATCAAGGTGGTACTCGTACTGCTCGCCTCATCGAGAGGAATCCAAAGATATGAGTGGTTAAGCTATGGGATATGAAATGGACGAGCGACCAATTAAACAACATGTATTATGGGGTTGAATGCTTTTTGCTATTCACAAAATAAAACAAAATCAGTCATGCAAATATCTTATTTAACACAGCACAGCAAAATCAGTTGCACCATTCAATCCCGCTCGTCCAGACGGGGAGAATTCAATCACATTTATTCGATGCGACGTTTCTTTAATGGGATTTAATGAGCGACAACATTTTGACCCCAAACCGAGAGGATTCTGGGATGTTTGCGGTTTTTTGGTAACAATTCTGGAAGGAAACGTAGCAGACCCATCAAGGTGGTACTCGTACTGCTCGCCTCATCGAGTGGAATCCAAAGATATTAGTGGTTAAGCTATGGGATATGAAATGGACGAGCGACCAATAAAACAACATGTATTATGGGGTTGAATGCTTTTTGCTATTCATAAAATAAAACAAAAGCAGTCATGCAAATATCTGTTTTAACACAGCACATCAAAATCAGTTACACCATTCAATCCCCCTTGTCCAGACGGGGAGAATTCAATCAAATTTATTCGATGCGACGTTTCTTATGGGATTTAATGACCGACAACATTTTGACCCCAAACCGAGAGGATTCTGGGATGTTTGTGTTTTTTTTGTAATAACTCTGGAAGGAAACCTCGCAGACCCATCAAGGTGGTACTCGTACTGCTCGCCTCATCGAGTGGAATCCAAAGATATGAGTGGTTAAGCTATGGGATATGAAATGGACGAGCGACCAATAAAACAACATGTATTATGGGGTTGAATGCTTTTTGCTATTCACAAAATAAAACAAAAGCAGTCATGCAAATATCTGTTTTAACACAGCACATCAAAATCAGTTACACCATTCAATCCCCCTCGTCCAGACGGGGAGAATTCAATCACATTTATTCGATGCGACGTTTCTTATGGGATTTAATGAGCGACAACATTTTGACCCCAAATCGAGAGGATTCTGGGATGTTTGTGGTTTTTTTGTAATAACTCTGGAAGGAAACGTCGCAGACCCATCAAGGTGGTACTCGTACTGCTCGCCTCATCGAGTGGAATCCAAAGATATGAGTGGTTAAGCTATGGGATATGAAATGGACGAGCGACCAATAAAACAACATGTATTATGGGGTTGAATGCTTTTTGCTATTCACAAAATAAAACAAAAGCAGTCATGCAAATATCTTATTTAACACAGCACAGCAAAATCAGTTGCACCATTCAATCCCGCTCGTCCAGACGGGGAGAATTCAATCACATTTATTCGATGCGACGTTTCTTTAATGGGATTTAATGAGCGACAACATTTTGACCCCAAACCGAGAGGATTCTGGGATGTTTGCGGTTTTTTGGTAACAATTCTGGAAGGAAACGTAGCAGACCCATCAAGGTGGTACTCGTACTGCTCGCCTCATCGAGTGGAATCCAAAGATATGAGTGGTTAAGCTTTGGGATATTAAATGGACGAGCGACCAATAAAACAACATGTATTATGGGGTTGAATGCTTTTTGCTATTCACAAAATAAAACAAAAGCAGTCATGCAAATATCTTATTTAACACAGCACAGCAAAATCAGTTGCACCATTCAATCCCCCTCGTCCAGACGGGGAGAATTCAATCACATTTATTCGATGCGACGTTTCTTATGGGATTTAATGAGCGACAACATTTTGACCCCAAACCGAGAGGATTCTGGGATGTTTGTGGTTTTTTTGTAATAACTCTGGAAGTAAACGTCGCAGACCCATCAAGGTGGTACTCGTACTGCTCGCCTCATCGAGAGGAATCCAAAGATATGAGTGGTTAAGCTATGGGATATGAAATGGACGAGCGACCAATTAAACAACATGTATTATGGGGTTGAATGCTTTTTGCTATTCACAAAATAAAACAAAATCAGTCATGCAAATATCTTATTTAACACAGCACAGCAAAATCAGTTGCACCATTCAATCCCGCTCGTCCAGACGGGGAGAATTCAATCACATTTATTCGATGCGATGTTTCTTTAATGGGATTTAATGAGCGACAACATTTTGACCCCAAACCGAGAGGATTCTGGGATGTTTGCGGTTTTTTGGTAACAATTCTGGAAGGAAACGTAGCAGACCCATCAAGGTGGTACTCGTACTGCTCGCCTCATCGAGTGGAATCCAAAGATATGAGTGGTTAAGCTATGGGATATGAAATGGACGAGCGACCAATAAAACAACATGTATTATGGGGTTGAATGCTTTTTGCTATTCACAAAATAAAACAAAAGCAGTCATGCAAATATCTGTTTTAACACAGCACATCAAAATCAGTTACACCATTCAATCCCCCTCGTCCAGACGGGGAGAATTCAATCAAATTTATTCGATGCGACGTTTCTTATGGGATTTAATGACCGACAACATTTTGACCCCAAACCGAGAGGATTCTGGGATGTTTGTGTTTTTTTTGTAATAACTCTGGAAGGAAACCTCGCAGACCCATCAAGGTGGTACTCGTACTGCTCGCCTCATCGAGTGGAATCCAAAGATATGAGTGGTTAAGCTATGGGATATGAAATGGACGAGCGACCAATAAAACAACATGTATTATGGGGTTGAATGCTTTTTGCTATTCACAAAATAAAACAAAAGCAGTCATGCAAATATCTGTTTTAACACAGCACATCAAAATCAGTTACACCATTCAATCCCCCTCGTCCAGACGGGGAGAATTCAATCACATTTATTCGATGCGACGTTTCTTATGGGATTTAATGAGCGACAACATTTTGACCCCAAATCGAGAGGATTCTGGGATGTTTGTGGTTTTTTTGTAATAACTCTGGAAGGAAACGTCGCAGACCCATCAAGGTGGTACTCGTACTGCTCGCCTCATCGAGTGGAATCCAAAGATATGAGTGGTTAAGCTATGGGATATGAAATGGACGAGCGACCAATAAAACAACATGTATTATGGGGTTGAATGCTTTTTGCTATTCACAAAATAAAACAAAAGCATTCATGCAAATATCTTATTTAACACAGCACAGCAAAATCAGTTGCACCATTCAATCCCCCTCGTCCAGACGGGGAGAATTCAATCACATTTATTCGATGCGACGTTTCTTATGGGATTTAATGAGCGACAACATTTTGACCCCAAACCGAGAGGATTCTGGGATGTTTGTGGTTTTTTTGTAATAACTCTGGAAGTAAACGTCGCAGACCCATCAAGGTGGTACTCTTATTGCTCGCCTCATCGAGAGGAATCCAAAGATATGAGTGGTTAAGCTATGGGATATGAAATGGACGAGCGACCAATAAAACAACATGTATTATGGGGTTGAATGCTTTTTGCTATTCACAAAATAAAACAAAAGCAGTCATGCAAATATCTTATTTAACACAGCACAGCAAAATCAGTTGCACCATTCAATCCCGCTCGTCAAGACGGGGAGAATTCAATCACATTTATTCGATGCGACGTTTCTTTAATGGGATTTAATGAGCTACAACATTTTGACCCCAAATCGAGAGGATTCTGGGATGTTTGTGGTTTTTTTTTGGTAATAACTCTGGAAGGAAACGTCGCAGACCCATCAAGGTGGTACTCGTACTGCTCGCCTCATCGAGAGGAATCCAAAGATGTGAGTGGTTAAGCTATGGGATATGAAATGGACGAGCGACCAATAAAACAACATGTATTATGGGGTTGAATGCTTTTTGCTATTCACAAAATAAAACAAAAGCAGTCATGCAAATATCTTATTTAACACAGCACAGCAAAATCAGTTGCACCATTCAATCCCGCTCGTCCAGACGGGGAGAATTCAATCACATTTATTCGATGCGACGTTTCTTTAATGGGATTTAATGAGCGACAACATTTTGACCCCAAACCGAGAGGATTCTGGGATGTTTGCGGTTTTTTGGTAACAATTCTGGAAGGAAACGTAGCAGACCCATCAAGGTGGTACTCGTACTGCTCGCCTCATCGAGTGGAATCCAAAGATATGAGTGGTTAAGCTATGGGATATTAAATGGACGAGCGACCAATAAAACAACATGTATTATGGGGTTGAATGCTTTTTGCTATTCACAAAATAAAACAAAAGCAGTCATGCAAATATCTTATTTAACACAGCACAGCAAAATCAGTTGCACCATTCAATCCCCCTCGTCCAGACGGGGAGAATTCAATCACATTTATTCGATGCGACGTTTCTTATGGGATTTAATGAGCGACAACATTTTGACCCCAAACCGAGAGGATTCTGGGATGTTTGTGGTTTTTTTGTAATAACTCTGGAAGTAAACGTCGCAGACCCATCAAGGTGGTACTCGTACTGCTCGCCTCATCGAGAGGAATCCAAAGATATGAGTGGTTAAGCTAGGGGATATGAAATGGACGAGCGACCAATAAAAGAACATGTATTATGGGGTTGAATGCTTTTTGCTATTCACAAAATAAAACAAAAGCAGTCATGCAAATATCTTATTTAACATAGCACAGCAAAATCAGTTGCACCATTCAATCCCGCTCGTCAAGACGGGGAGAATTCAATCACATTTATTCGATGCGACGTTTCTTTAATGGGATTTAATGAGCGACAACATTTTGACCCCAAACCGAGAGGATTCTGGGATGTTTGCGGTTTTTTGGTAACAATTCTGGAAGGAAACGTAGCAGACCCATCAAGGTGGTACTCGTACTGCTCGCCTCATCGAGTGGAATCCAGAGATATGAGTGGTTAAGCTATGGGATATTAAATGGACGAGCGACCAATAAAGCAACATGTATTATGGGGTTGAATGCTTTTTGCTATTCACAAAATAAAACAAAAGCAGTCATGCAAATATCTGTTTTAACACAGCACATCAAAATCAGTTACACCATTCAATCCCCCTCGTCCAGACGGGGAGAATTCAATCACATTTATTCGATGCGACGTTTCTTATGGGATTTAATGAGCGACAACATTTTGACCCCAAACCAAGAGGATTCTGGGATGTTTGTGGTTTTTTTTGTAATAACTCTGGAAGTAAACGTCGCAGACCCATCAAGGTGGTACTCGTACTGCTCGCCTCATCGAGTGGAATCCAAAGATATGAGTGGTTAAGCTATGGGATATGAAATGGACGAGCGACCAATAAAACAACATGTATTATGGGGTTGAATGCATTTTTGCTATTCACAAAATAAAACAAAAGCAGTCATGCAAATATCTTATTTAACACAGCACAGCAAAATCAATTGCACCATTCAATCCCGCTCGTCCAGACGGGGAGAATTCAATGACATTTATTCGATGCGACGTTTCTTATGGGATTTAATGAGCGACAACATTTTGACCCCAAACCGAGAGGATTCTGGGATGTTTGTGGTTTTTTTTTTGTAATAACTCTGGAAGGAAACGTCGCAGACCCATCAAGATGTTACTCCTACTGCTCGCCTCATCGAGTGGAATCCAAAGATATGAGTGGTTAAGCTATGGGATATGAAATGGACGAGCGACCAATAAAACAACATGTATTATGGGGTTGAATGCTTTTTGCTATTCACAAAATAAAACAAAAGCATTCATGCAAATATCTTATTTAACACAGCACAGCAAAATCAGTTGCACCATTCAATCCCCCTCGTCCAGACGGGGAGAATTCAATCACATTTATTCGATGCGACGTTTCTTATGGGATTTAATGAGCGACAACATTTTGACCCCAAACCGAGAGGATTCTGGGATGTTTGTGGTTTTTTTGTAATAACTCTGGAAGTAAACGTCGCAGACCCATCAAGGTGGTACTCGTACTGCTCGCCTCATCGAGAGGAATCCAAAGATATGAGTGGTTAAGCTATGGGATATGAAATGGACGAGCGACCAATAAAACAACATGTATTATGGGGTTGAATGCTTTTTGCTATTCACAAAATAAAACAAAAGCAGTCATGCAAATATCTTATTTAACACAGCACAGCAAAATCAGTTGCACCATTCAATCCCGCTCGTCAAGACGGGGAGAATTCAATCACATTTATTCGATGCGACGTTTCTTTAATGGGATTTAATGAGCTACAACATTTTGACCCCAAATCGAGAGGATTCTGGGATGTTTGTGTTTTTTTTTTGGTAATAACTCTGGAAGGAAACGTAGCAGACCCATCAAGGTGGTACTCGTACTGCTCGCCTCATCGAGAGGAATCCAAAGATGTGAGTGGTTAAGCTATGGGATATGAAATGGACGAGCGACCAATAAAACAACATGTATTATGGGGTTGAATGCTTTTTGCTATTCACAAAATAAAACAAAAGCAGTCATGCAAATATCTTATTTAACACAGCACAGCAAAATCAGTTGCACCATTCAATCCCGCTCGTCCAGACGGGGAGAATTCAATCACATTTATTCGATGCGACGTTTCTTTAATGGGATTTAATGAGCGACAACATTTTGACCCCAAACCGAGAGGATTCTGGGATGTTTGCGGTTTTTTGGTAACAATTCTGGAAGGAAACGTAGCAGACCCATCAAGGTGGTACTCGTACTGCTCGCCTCATCGAGTGGAATCCAAAGATATGAGTGGTTAAGCTATGGGATATTAAATGGACGAGCGACCAATAAAACAACATGTATTATGGGGTTGAATGCTTTTTGCTATTCACAAAATAAAACAAAAGCAGTCATGCAAATATCTTATTTAACACAGCACAGCAAAATCAGTTGCACCATTCAATCCCCCTCGTCCAGACGGGGAGAATTCAATCACATTTATTCGATGCGACGTTTCTTATGGGATTTAATGAGCGACAACATTTTGACCCCAAACCGAGAGGATTCTGGGATGTTTGTGGTTTTTTTGTAATAACTCTGGAAGTAAACGTCGCAGACCCATCAAGGTGGTACTCGTACTGCTCGCCTCATCGAGAGGAATCCAAAGATATGAGTGGTTAAGCTAGGGGATATGAAATGGACGAGCGACCAATAAAAGAACATGTATTATGGGGTTGAATGCTTTTTGCTATTCACAAAATAAAACAAAAGCAGTCATGCAAATATCTTATTTAACATAGCACAGCAAAATCAGTTGCACCATTCAATCCCGCTCGTCAAGACGGGGAGAATTCAATCACATTTATTCGATGCGACGTTTCTTTAATGGGATTTAATGAGCGACAACATTTTGACCCCAAACCGAGAGGATTCTGGGATGTTTGCGGTTTTTTGGTAACAATTCTGGAAGGAAACGTAGCAGACCCATCAAGGTGGTACTCGTACTGCTCGCCTCATCGAGTGGAATCCAGAGATATGAGTGGTTAAGCTATGGGATATTAAATGGACGAGCGACCAATAAAGCAACATGTATTATGGGGTTGAATGCTTTTTGCTATTCACAAAATAAAACAAAAGCAGTCATGCAAATATCTGTTTTAACACAGCACATCAAAATCAGTTACACCATTCAATCCCCCTCGTCCAGACGGGGAGAATTCAATCACATTTATTCGATGCGACGTTTCTTATGGGATTTAATGAGCGACAACATTTTGACCCCAAACCAAGAGGATTCTGGGATGTTTGTGGTTTTTTTTGTAATAACTCTGGAAGTAAACGTCGCAGACCCATCAAGGTGGTACTCGTACTGCTCGCCTCATCGAGTGGAATCCAAAGATATGAGTGGTTAAGCTATGGGATATGAAATGGACGAGCGACCAATAAAACAACATGTATTATGGGGTTGAATGCTTTTTGCTATTCACAAAATAAAACAAAATCAGTCATGCAAATATCTTATTTAACACAGCACAGCAAAATCAGTTGCACCATTCAATCCCGCTCGTCAAGACGGGGAGAATTCAATCACATTTATTCGATGCGACGTTTCTTTAATGGGATTTAATGAGCTACAACATTTTGACCCCAAATCGAGAGGATTCTGGGATGTTTGTGGTTTTTTTGTAATAACTCTGGAAGGAAACGTCGCAGAACCATCAAGGTGGTACTCGTACTGCTCGCCTCATCGAGAGGAATCCATAGATATGAGTGGTTAAGCTATGGGATATGAAATGGACGGGCAACCAATTAAACAACATGTATTATGGGGTTGAATGCATTTTTGCTATTCACAAAATAAAACAAAAGCAGTCATGCAAATATCTTATTTAACACAGCACAGCAAAATCAGTTGCACCATTCAATCCCGCTCGTCCAGACGGGGAGAATTCAATGACATTTATTCGATGCGACGTTTCTTATGGGATTTAATGAGCGACAACATTTTGACCCCAAACCGAGAGGATTCTGGGATGTTTGTGGTTTTTTTTGTAATAACTCTGGAAGGAAACGTCGCAGACCCATCAAGATGTTACTCCTACTGCTCGCCTCATCGAGAGGAATCCAAAGATATGAGTGTTTAAGCTATGGGATATGAAATGGACGAGCGACCAATAAAACAACATGTATTATGGGGTTGAATGCTTTTTGCTATTCACAAAATAAATCAAAAGCAGTCATGCAAATATCTTATTTAACACAGCACAGCAAAATCAGTTGCACCATTCAATCCCGCTCGTCCAGACGGGGAGAATTCAATCACATTTATTCGATGCGACGTTTCTTATGGGATTTAATGAGCGACAACATTTTGACCCCAAATCGAGAGGCTTCTGGGATGTTTGTGGTGTTTTTGTAATAACTCTGGAAGGAAACGTCGCAGACCCATCAAGCTGGTACTCGTACTGCTCGCCTCATCGAGACGAATCCAAAGATATGAGTGGTTAAGCTATGGGACATGAAATGGACGAGCGACCAATAAAACAACATGTATTATGGGGTTGAATGCTTTTTGCTATTCACAAAATAAAACAAAAGCAGTAAAGCAAATATCTTATTTAACACAGCACAGCAAAATCAGTTGCACCATTCAATCCCGCTCGTCCAGACGGGGAGAATTCAATCACATTTATTCGATGCGACGTTTCTTTAATGGGATTTAATGAGCGACAACATTTTGACCCCAAACCGAGAGGATTCTGGGATGTTTGTGGTTTTTTGGTAACAACTCTGGAAGGAAACGTCGCAGACCCATCAAGGTGGTACTCGTACTGCTCGCCTCATCGAGTGGAATCCAAAGATATGAGTGGTTAAGCTATGGGATATGAAATGGACGAGTGACCAATAAAACAACATGTATTATGGGGTTGAATGCTTTTTGCTATTCACAAAATAAAACAAAAGCAGTCATGCAAATATCTGTTTTAACACAGCACAGCAAAATCAGTTATACCATTCAATCCCCCTCGTCCAGACGGGGAGAATTCAATCACATTTATTCGATGCGACGTTTCTTTAATGGGATTTAATGAGCTACAACATTTTGACCCCAAATCGAGAGGATTCTGGGATGTTTGTGGTTTTTTTGTAATAACTCTGGAAGGAAACGTCGCAGAACCATCAATATGGTACTCGTACTGCTCGCCTCATCGAGAGGAATCCATAGATATGAGTGGTTAAGCTATGGGATATGAAATGGACGGGCAACCAATTAAACAACATGTATTATGGGGTTGAATGCTTTTTTGCTATTCACAAAATAAAACAAATGCAGTCATGCAAATATCTTATTTAACACAGCACAGCAAAATCAGTTGCACCATTCAATCCCGCTCGTCCAGACGGGGAGAATTCAATGACATTTATTCGATGCGACGTTTCTTATGGGATTTAATGAGCGACAACATTTTGACCCCAAACCGAGAGGATTCTGGGATGTTTGTGTTTTTTTTTTTGTAATAACTCTGGAAGGAAACGTCGCAGACCCATCAAGATGTTACTCCTACTGCTCGCCTCATCGAGAGGAATCCAAAGATATGAGTGTTTAAGCTATGGGATATGAAATGGACGAGCGACCAATAAAACAACATGTATTATGGGGTTGAATGCTTTTTGCTATTCACAAAATAAAACAAAAGCAGTCATGCAAATATCTTATTTAACACAGCACAGCAAAATCAGTTGCACCATTCAATCCCGCTCGTCCAGACGGGGAGAATTCAATCACATTTATTCGATGCGACGTTTCTTATGGGATTTAATGAGCGACAACATTTTGACCCCAAATCGAGAGGCTTCTGGGATGTTTGTGGTTTTTTTGTAATAACTCTGGAAGGAAACGTCGCAGACCCATCAAGATGTTACTCCTACTGCTCGACTCATCGAGAGGAATCCAAAGATATGAGTGTTTAAGCTATGGGATATGAAATGGACGAGCGAGCAATAAAACAACATGTATTATGGGGTTGAATGCTTTTTGCTATTCACAAAATAAAACAAAAGCAGTCATGCAAATATCTTATTTAACACAGCACAGCAAAATCAGTTGCACCATTCAATCCCGCTCGTCCAGACGGGGAGAATTCAATCACATTTATTCGATGCGACGTTTCTTATGGGATTTAATGAGCGACAACATTTTGACCCCAAATCGAGAGGCTTCTGGGATGTTTGTGGTTTTTTTGTAATAACTCTGGAAGGAAACGTCGCAGACCCATCAAGCTGGTACTCGTACTGCTCGCCTCATCGAGAGGAATCCATAGATATGAGTGGTTAAGGTATGGGATATGAAATGGACGGGCAACCAATTAAACAACATGTATTATGGGGTTGAATGCGTTTTTGCTATTCACAAAATAAAAAAAGCAGTCATGCAAATATCTTATTTAACACAGCACAGCAAAATCAGTTGCACCATTCAATCCCGCTCGTCCAGACGGGGAGAATTCAATGACATCTATTCGATGCGACGTTTCTTATGGGATTTAATGAGCGACAACATTTTGACCCCAAACCGAGAGGATTCTGGGATGTTTGTGGTTTTTTTGTAATAACTCTGGAAGGAAACCTCGCAGACCCATCAAGGTGGTACTCGTACTGCTCGCCTCATCGAGTGGAATCCAAAGATATGAGTGGTTAAGCTATGGGATATGAAATGGACGAGCGACCAATAAAACAACATGTATTATGGGGTTGAATGCTTTTTGCTATTCACAAAATAAAACAAAAGCAGTCATGCAAATATCTGTTTTAACACAGCACATCAAAATCAGTTACACCATTCAATCCCCCTCGTCCAGACGGGGAGAATTCAATCACATTTATTCGATGCGACGTTTCTTATGGGATTTAATGAGCGACAACATTTTGACCCCAAATCGAGAGGATTCTGGGATGTTTGTGGTTTTTTTGTAATAACTCTGGAAGAAAACGTCGCAGACCCATCAAGGTGGTACTCGTACTGCTCGCCTCATCGAGTGGAATCCAAAGATATGAGTGGTTAAGCTATGGGATATGAAATGGACGAGCGACCAATAAAACAACATGTATTATGGGGTTGAATGCTTTTTGCTATTCACAAAATAAAACAAAAGCATTCATGCAAATATCTTATTTAACACAGCACAGCAAAATCAGTTGCACCATTCAATCCCCCTCGTCCAGACGGGGAGAATTCAATCACATTTATTCGATGCGACGTTTCTTATGGGATTTAATGAGCGACAACATTTTGACCCCAAACCGAGAGGATTCTGGGATGTTTGTGGTTTTTTTGTAATAACTCTGGAAGTAAACGTCGCAGACCCATCAAGGTGGTACTCGTACTGCTCGCCTCATCGAGAGGAATCCAAAGATATGAGTGGTTAAGCTATGGGATATGAAATGGACGAGCGACCAATAAAACAACATGTATTATGGGGTTGAATGCTTTTTGCTATTCACAAAATAAAACAAAAGCAGTCATGCAAATATCTTATTTAACACAGCACAGCAAAATCAGTTGCACCATTCAATCCCGCTCGTCAAGACGGGGAGAATTCAATCACATTTATTCGATGCGACGTTTCTTTAATGGGATTTAATGAGCTACAACATTTTGACCCCAAATCGAGAGGATTCTGGGATGTTTGTGGTTTTTTTTTGGTAATAACTCTGGAAGGAAACGTCGCAGACCCATCAAGGTGGTACTCGTACTGCTCGCCTCATCGAGAGGAATCCAAAGATGTGAGTGGTTAAGCTATGGGATATGAAATGGACGAGCGACCAATAAAACAACATGTATTATGGGGTTGAATGCTTTTTGCTATTCACAAAATAAAACAAAAGCAGTCATGCAAATATCTTATTTAACACAGCACAGCAAAATCAGTTGCACCATTCAATCCCGCTCGTCCAGACGGGGAGAATTCAATCACATTTATTCGATGCGACGTTTCTTTAATGGGATTTAATGAGCGACAACATTTTGACCCCAAACCGAGAGGATTCTGGGATGTTTGCGGTTTTTTGGTAACAATTCTGGAAGGAAACGTAGCAGACCCATCAAGGTGGTACTCGTACTGCTCGCCTCATCGAGTGGAATCCAAAGATATGAGTGGTTAAGCTATGGGATATTAAATGGACGAGCGACCAATAAAACAACATGTATTATGGGGTTGAATGCTTTTTGCTATTCACAAAATAAAACAAAAGCAGTCATGCAAATATCTTATTTAACACAGCACAGCAAAATCAGTTGCACCATTCAATCCCCCTCGTCCAGACGGGGAGAATTCAATCACAATTATTCGATGCGACGTTTCTTATGGGATTTAATGAGCGACAACATTTTGACCCCAAACCGAGAGGATTCTGGGATGTTTGTGGTTTTTTTGTAATAACTCTGGAAGTAAACGTCGCAGACCCATCAAGGTGGTACTCGTACTGCTCGCCTCATCGAGTGGCATCCAAAGATATGAGTGGTTAAGCTAGGGGATATGAAATGGACGAGCGACCAATAAAAGAACATGTATTATGGGGTTGAATGCTTTTTGCTATTCACAAAATAAAACAAAAGCAGTCATGCAAATATCTTATTTAACATAGCACAGCAAAATCAGTTGCACCATTCAATCCCGCTCGTCAATACGGGGAGAATTCAATCACATTTATTCGATGCGACGTTTCTTTAATGGGATTTAATGAGCGACAACATTTTAACCCCAAACCGAGAGGATTCTGGGATGTTTGCGGTTTTTTGGTAACAATTCTGGAAGGAAACGTAGCAGACCCATCAAGGTGGTACTCGTACTGCTCGCCTCATCGAGTGGAATCCAGAGATATGAGTGGTTAAGCTATGGGATATTAAATGGACGAGCGACCAATAAAGCAACATGTATTATGGGGTTGAATGCTTTTTGCTATTCACAAAATAAAACAAAAGCAGTCATGCAAATATCTGTTTTAACACAGCACATCAAAATCAGTTACACCATTCAATCCCCCTCGTCCAGACGGGGAGAATTCAATCACATTTATTCGATGCGACGTTTCTTATGGGATTTAATGAGCGACAACATTTTGACCCCAAACCAAGAGGATTCTGGGATGTTTGTGGTTTTTTTTGTAATAACTCTGGAAGTAAACGTCGCAGACCCATCAAGGTGATACTCGTACTGCTCGCCTCATCGAGTGGAATCCAAAGATATGAGTGGTTAAGCTATGGGATATGAAATGGACGAGCGACCAATAAAACAACATGTATTATGGGGTTGAATGCTTTTTGCTATTCACAAAATAAAACAAAATCAGTCATGCAAATATCTTATTTAACACAGCACAGCAAAATCAGTTGCACCATTCAATCCCGCTCGTCAAGACGGGGAGAATTCAATCACATTTATTCGATGCGACGTTTCTTTAATGGGATTTAATGAGCTACAACATTTTGACCCCAAATCGAGAGGATTCTGGGATGTTTGTGGTTTTTTTGTAATAACTCTGGAAGGAAACGTCGCAGAACCATCAAGGTGGTACTCGTACTGCTCGCCTCATCGAGAGGAATCCATAGATATGAGTGGTTAAGCTATGGGATATGAAATGGACGGGCAACCAATTAAACAACATGTATTATGGGGTTGAATGCATTTTTGCTATTCACAAAATAAAACAAAAGCAGTCATGCAAATATCTTATTTAACACAGCACAGCAAAATCAGTTGCACCATTCAATCCCGCTCGTCCAGACGGGGAGAATTCAATGACATTTATTCGATGCGACGTTTCTTATGGGATTTAATGAGCGACAACATTTTGACCCCAAACCGAGAGGATTCTGGGATGTTTGTGGTTTTTTTTTTGTAATAACTCTGGAAGGAAACGTCGCAGACCCATCAAGATGTTACTCCTACTGCTCGCCTCATCGAGAGGAATCCAAAGATATGAGTGTTTAAGCTATGGGATATGAAATGGACGAGCGACCAATAAAACAACATGTATTATGGGGTTGAATGCTTTTTGCTATTCACAAAATAAATCAAAAGCAGTCATGCAAATATCTTATTTAACACAGCACAGCAAAATCAGTTGCACCATTCAATCCCGCTCGTCCAGACGGGGAGAATTCAATCACATTTATTCGATGCGACGTTTCTTATGGGATTTAATGAGCGACAACATTTTGACCCCAAATCGAGAGGCTTCTGGGATGTTTGTGGTTTTTTTGTAATAACTCTGGAAGGAAACGTCGCAGACCCATCAAGCTGGTACTCGTACTGCTCGCCTCATCGAGACGAATCCAAAGATATGAGTGGTTAAGCTATGGGACATGAAATGGACGAGCGACCAATAAAACAACATGTATTATGGGGTTGAATGCTTTTTGCTATTCACAAAATAAAACAAAAGCAGTAAAGCAAATATCTTATTTAACACAGCACAGCAAAATCAGTTGCACCATTCAATCCCGCTCGTCCAGACGGGGAGAATTCAATCACATTTATTCGATGCGACGTTTCTTTAATGGGATTTAATGAGCGACAACATTTTGACCCCAAACCGAGAGGATTCTGGGATGTTTGTGGTTTTTTGGTAACAACTCTGGAAGGAAACGTCGCAGACCCATCAAGGTGGTACTCGTACTGCTCGACTCATCGAGTGGAATCCAAAGATATGAGTGGTTAAGCTATGGGATATGAAATGGACGAGTGACCAATAAAACAACATGTATTATGGGGTTGAATGCTTTTTGCTATTCACAAAATAAAACAAAAGCAGTCATGCAAATATCTGTTTTAACACAGCACAGCAAAATCAGTTATACCATTCAATCCCCCTCGTCCAGACGGGGAGAATTCAATCATATTTATTCGATGCGACGTATCTTATGGGATTTAATGAGCGACAACATTTTGACCCCAAACCGAGAGGATTCTGGGATGTTTGTGTTTTTTTTGTAATAACTCTGGAAGGAAACGTCGCAGACCCATCAAGGTGGTACTCGTATTGCTCGCCTCATCGAGTGGAATCCAAAGATATGAGTGGTTAAGCTATGGGATATGAAATGGACGAGCGACCAATAAAACAGCATGTATTATGGGGTTGAATGCTTTTTGCTATTCACAAAATAAAACAAAAGCAGTCATGCAAATATCTTATTTAACACAGCACAGCAAAATCAGTTGCACCATTCAATCCCGCTCGTCAAGACGGGGAGAATTCAATCACATTTATTCGATGCGACGTTTCTTTAATGGGATTTAATGAGCTACAACATTTTGACCCCAAATCGAGAGGCTTCTGGGATGTTTGTGGTTTTTTTGTAATAACTCTGGAAGGAAACGTCGCAGAACCATCAAGATGGTACTCGTACTGCTCGCCTCATCGAGAGGAATCCAAAGATATGAGTGTTTAAGCTATGGGATATGAAATGGACGAGCGACCAATAAAACAACATGTATTATGGGGTTGAATGCTTTTTGCTATTCACAAAATAAAACAAAAGCAGTCATGCAAATATCTTATTTAACACAGCACAGCAAAATCAGTTGCACCATTCAATCCCGCTCGTCCAGACGGGGAGAATTCAATCACATTTATTCGATGCGACGTTTCTTATGGGATTTAATGAGCGACAACATTTTGACCCCAAATCGAGAGGCTTCTGGGATGTTTGTGGTTTTTTTGTAATAACTCTGGAAGGAAACGTCGCAGACCCATCAAGATGTTACTCCTACTGCTCGACTCATCGAGAGGAATCCAAAGATATGAGTGTTTAAGCTATGGGATATGAAATGGACGAGCGACCAATAAAACAACATGTATTATGGGGTTGAATGCTTTTTGCTATTCACAAAATAAAACAAAAGCAGTCATGCAAATATCTTATTTAACACAGCACAGCAAAATCAGTTGCACCATTCAATCCCGCTCGTCCAGACGGGGAGAATTCAATCACATTTATTCGATGCGACGTTTCTTATGGGATTTAATGAGCGACAACATTTTGACCCCAAATCGAGAGGCTTCTGGGATGTTTGTGGTTTTTTTGTAATAACTCTGGAAGGAAACGTCGCAGACCCATCAAGCTGGTACTCGTACTGCTCGCCTCATCGAGAGGAATCCATAGATATGAGTGGTTAAGGTATGGGATATGAAATGGACGGGCAACCAATTAAACAACATGTATTATGGGGTTGAATGCGTTTTTGCTATTCACAAAATAAAAAAAAGCAGTCATGCAAATATCTTATTTAACACAGCACAGCAAAATCAGTTGCACCATTCAATCCCGCTCGTCCAGACGGGGAGAATTCAATCACATTTATTCGATGCGACGTTTCTTTAATGGGATTTAATGAGCGACAACATTTTGACCCCAAACCGAGAGGATTCTGGGATGTTTGTGGTTTTTTGGTAACAACTCTGGAAGGAAACGTCGCAGACCCATCAAGGTGGTACTCGTACTGCTCGACTCATCGAGTGGAATCCAAAGATATGAGTGGTTAAGCTATGGGATATGAAATGGACGAGTGACCAATAAAACAACATGTATTATGGGGTTGAATGCTTTTTGCTATTCACAAAATAAAACAAAAGCAGTCATGCAAATATCTGTTTTAACACAGCACAGCAAAATCAGTTATACCATTCAATCCCCCTCGTCCAGACGGGGAGAATTCAATCATATTTATTCGATGCGACGTATCTTATGGGATTTAATGAGCGACAACATTTTGACCCCAAACCGAGAGGATTCTGGGATGTTTGTGTTTTTTTTGTAATAACTCTGGAAGGAAACGTCGCAGACCCATCAAGGTGGTACTCGTATTGCTCGCCTCATCGAGTGGAATCCAAAGATATGAGTGGTTAAGCTATGGGATATGAAATGGACGAGCGACCAATAAAACAGCATGTATTATGGGGTTGAATGCTTTTTGCTATTCACAAAATAAAACAAAAGCAGTCATGCAAATATCTTATTTAACACAGCACAGCAAAATCAGTTGCACCATTCAATCCCGCTCGTCAAGACGGGGAGAATTCAATCACATTTATTCGATGCGACGTTTCTTTAATGGGATTTAATGAGCTACAACATTTTGACCCCAAATCGAGAGGCTTCTGGGATGTTTGTGGTTTTTTTGTAATAACTCTGGAAGGAAACGTCGCAGAACCATCAAGATGGTACTCGTACTGCTCGCCTCATCGAGAGGAATCCAAAGATATGAGTGTTTAAGCTATGGGATATGAAATGGACGAGCGACCAATAAAACAACATGTATTATGGGGTTGAATGCTTTTTGCTATTCACAAAATAAAACAAAAGCAGTCATGCAAATATCTTATTTAACACAGCACAGCAAAATCAGTTGCACCATTCAATCCCGCTCGTCCAGACGGGGAGAATTCAATCACATTTATTCGATGCGACGTTTCTTATGGGATTTAATGAGCGACAACATTTTGACCCCAAATCGAGAGGCTTCTGGGATGTTTGTGGTTTTTTTGTAATAACTCTGGAAGGAAACGTCGCAGACCCATCAAGATGTTACTCCTACTGCTCGACTCATCGAGAGGAATCCAAAGATATGAGTGTTTAAGCTATGGGATATGAAATGGACGAGCGACCAATAAAACAACATGTATTATGGGGTTGAATGCTTTTTGCTATTCACAAAATAAAACAAAAGCAGTCATGCAAATATCTTATTTAACACAGCACAGCAAAATCAGTTGCACCATTCAATCCCGCTCGTCCAGACGGGGAGAATTCAATCACATTTATTCGATGCGACGTTTCTTATGGGATTTAATGAGCGACAACATTTTGACCCCAAATCGAGAGGCTTCTGGGATGTTTGTGGTTTTTTTGTAATAACTCTGGAAGGAAACGTCGCAGACCCATCAAGCTGGTACTCGTACTGCTCGCCTCATCGAGAGGAATCCATAGATATGAGTGGTTAAGGTATGGGATATGAAATGGACGGGCAACCAATTAAACAACATGTATTATGGGGTTGAATGCGTTTTTGCTATTCACAAAATAAAAAAAAGCAGTCATGCAAATATCTTATTTAACACAGCACAGCAAAATCAGTTGCACCATTCAATCCCGCTCGTCCAGACGGGGAGAATTCAATGACATCTATTCGATGCGACGTTTCTTATGGGATTTAATGAGCGACAACATTTTGACCCCAAACCGAGAGGATTCTGGGATGTTTGTGGTTTTTTTGTAATAACTCTGGAAGTAAACGTCGCAGACCCATCAAGGTGGTACTCGTACTGCTCGCCTCATCGAGAGAAATCCAAAGATATGAGTGGTTAAGCTATGGGATGTGAAATGGACGAGCGACCAATAAAACAACATGTATTATGGGGTTGAATGCTTTTTGCTATTCACAAAATAAAACAAAAGCAGTCATGCAAATATCTTATTTAACACAGCACAGCAAAATCAGTTGCACCATTCAATCCCGCTCGTCAAGACGGGGAGAATTCAATCACATTTATTCGATGCGACGTTTCTTTAATGGGATTTAATGAGCTACAACATTTTGACCCCAAATCGAGAGGATTCTGGGATGTTTGTGGTTTTTTTGTAATAACTCTGGAAGGAAACGTCGCAGAACCATCAAGGTGGTACTCGTACTGCTCGCCTCATCGAGAGGAATCCATAGATATGAGTGGTTAAGCTATGGAATATGAAATGGACGGGCAACCAATTAAACAACATGTATTATGGGGTTGAATGCGTTTTTGCTATTCACTAAATAAAACAAAAGCAGTCATGCAAATATCTTATTTAACACAGCACAGCAAAATCAGTTGCACCATTCAATCCCGCTCGTCCAGACGGGGAGAATTCAATGACATTTATTCGATGCGACGTTTCTTATGGGATTTAATGAGCGACAACATTTTGACCCCAAACCGAGAGGATTCTGGGATGTTTGTGGGTTTTTTTTTGTAATAACTCTGGAAGGAAACGTCGCAGACCCATCAAGATGTTACTCCTACTGCTCGCCTCATCGAGAGGAATCCAAAGATATGAGTGTTTAACCTATGGGATATGAAATGGACGAGCGACCAATAAAACAACATGTATTATGGGGTTGAATGCTTTTTGCTATTCACAAAATAAAACAAAAGCAGTCATGCAAATATCTTATTTAACACAGCACAGCAAAATCAGTTGCACCATTCAATCCCGCTCGTCCAGACGGGGAGAATTCAATCACATTTATTCGATGCGACGTTTCTTATGGGATTTAATGAGCGACAACATTTTGACCCCAAATCGAGAGGCTTCTGGGATGTTTGTGGTTTTTTTGTAATAACTCTGGAAGGAAACGTCGCAGACCCATCAAGATGTTACTCCTACTGCTCGACTCATCGAGAGGAATCCAAAGATATGAGTGTTTAAGCTATGGGATATGAAATGGACGAGCGACCAATAAAACAACATGTATTATGGGGTTGAATGCTTTTTCCTATTCACAAAATAAAACAAAAGCAGTCATGCAAATATCTTATTTAACACAGCACAGCAAAATCAGTTGCACCATTCAATCCCGCTCGTCCAGACGGGGAGAATTCAATCACATTTATTCGATGCGACGTTTCTTATGGGATTTAATGAGCGACAACATTTTGACCCCAAATCGAGAGGCTTCTGGGATGTTTGTGGTTTTTTTGTAATAACTCTGGAAGGAAACGTCGCAGACCCATCAAGCTGGTACTCGTACTGCTCGCCTCATCGAGAGGAATCCATAGATATGAGTGGTTAAGGTATGGGATATGAAATGGACGGGCAACCAATTAAACAACATGTATTATGGGGTTGAATGCGTTTTTGCTATTCACAAAATAAAAAAAAGCAGTCATGCAAATATCTTATTTAACACAGCACAGCAAAATCAGTTGCACCATTCAATCCCGCTCGTCCAGACGGGGAGAATTCAATGACATCTATTCGATGCGACGTTTCTTATGGGATTTAATGAGCGACAACATTTTGACCCCAAACCGAGAGGATTCTGGGATGTTTGTGGTTTTTTTGTAATAACTCTGGAAGTAAACGTCGCAGACCCATCAAGGTGGTACTCGTACTGCTCGCCTCATCGAGAGAAATCCAAAGATATGAGTGGTTAAGCTATGGGATGTGAAATGGACGAGCGACCAATAAAACAACATGTATTATGGGGTTGAATGCTTTTTGCTATTCACAAAATAAAACAAAAGCAGTCATGCAAATATCTTATTTAACACAGCACAGCAAAATCAGTTGCACCATTCAATCCCGCTCGTCAAGACGGGGAGAATTCAATCACATTTATTCGATGCGACGTTTCTTTAATGGGATTTAATGAGCTACAACATTTTGACCCCAAATCGAGAGGATTCTGGGATGTTTGTGGTTTTTTTGTAATAACTCTGGAAGGAAACGTCGCAGAACCATCAAGGTGGTACTCGTACTGCTCGCCTCATCGAGAGGAATCCATAGATATGAGTGGTTAAGCTATGGAATATGAAATGGACGGGCAACCAATTAAACAACATGTATTATGGGGTTGAATGCGTTTTTGCTATTCACTAAATAAAACAAAAGCAGTCATGCAAATATCTTATTTAACACAGCACAGCAAAATCAGTTGCACCATTCAATCCCGCTCGTCCAGACGGGGAGAATTCAATGACATTTATTCGATGCGACGTTTCTTATGGGATTTAATGAGCGACAACATTTTGACCCCAAACCGAGAGGATTCTGGGATGTTTGTGGGTTTTTTTTTGTAATAACTCTGGAAGGAAACGTCGCAGACCCATCAAGATGTTACTCCTACTGCTCGCCTCATCGAGAGGAATCCAAAGATATGAGTGTTTAACCTATGGGATATGAAATGGACGAGCGACCAATAAAACAACATGTATTATGGGGTTGAATGCTTTTTGCTATTCACAAAATAAAACAAAAGCAGTCATGCAAATATCTTATTTAACACAGCACAGCAAAATCAGTTGCACCATTCAATCCCGCTCGTCCAGACGGGGAGAATTCAATCACATTTATTCGATGCGACGTTTCTTATGGGATTTAATGAGCGACAACATTTTGACCCCAAATCGAGAGGCTTCTGGGATGTTTGTGGTTTTTTTGTAATAACTCTGGAAGGAAACGTCGCAGACCCATCAAGATGTTACTCCTACTGCTCGACTCATCGAGAGGAATCCAAAGATATGAGTGTTTAAGCTATGGGATATGAAATGGACGAGCGACCAATAAAACAACATGTATTATGGGGTTGAATGCTTTTTCCTATTCACAAAATAAAACAAAAGCAGTCATGCAAATATCTTATTTAACACAGCACAGCAAAATCAGTTGCACCATTCAATCCCGCTCGTCCAGCCGGGGAGAATTCAATCACATTTATTCGATGCAACGTTTCTTATGGGATTTAATGAGCGACAACATTTTGACCCCAAATCGAGAGGCTTCTGGGATGTTTGTGGTTTTTTTGTAATAACTCTGGAAGGAAACGTCGCAGACCCATCAAGCTGGTACTCGTACTGCTCGCCTCATCGAGAGGAATCCAAAGATATGAGTGGTTAAGGTATGGGAAATGAAATGGACGGGCAACCAATTAAACAACATGTATTATGGGGTTGAATGCTTTTTTGCTATTCACAAAATAAAACAAAAGCAGTCATGCAAATATCTTATTTAACACAGCACAGCAAAATCAGTTGCACCATTCAATCCCGCTCGTCCAGACGGGGAGAATTCAATGACATTTATTCGATGCGACGTTTCTTATGGGATTTAATGAGCGACAACATTTTGACCCCAAACCGAGAGGATTCTGGGATGTTTGCGGTTTTTTGGTAACAATTCTGGAAGGAAACGTAGCAGACCCATCAAGGTGGTACTCGTACTGCTCGCCTCATCGAGTGGAATCCAAAGATATGAGTGGTTAAGCTATGGGATATGAAATGGACGAGCGACCAATAAAACAACATGTATTATGGGGTTGAATGCTTTTTGCTATTCACAAAATAAAACAAAAGCAGTCATGCAAATATCTTATTTAACACAGCACAGCAAAATCAGTTGCACCATTCAATCCCGCTCGTCAAGACGGGGAGAATTCAATCACATTTATTCGATGCGACGTTTCTTTAATGGGATTTAATGAGCTACAACATTTTGACCCCAAATCGAGAGGATTCTGGGATGTTTGTGGTTTTTTTTGTAATAACTCTGGAAGGAAACGTCGCAGACCCATCAAGATGTTACTCCTACTGCTCGCCTCATCGAGAGGAATCCAAAGATATGAGTGTTTAAGCTATGGGATATGAAATGGACGAGCGACCAATAAAACAACATGTATTATGGGGTTGAATGCTTTTTGCTATTCACAAAATAAAACAAAAGCAGTCATGCAAATATCTTATTTAACACAGCACAGCAAAATCAGTTGCACCATTCAATCCCGCTCGTCCAGACGGGGAGAATTCAATCACATTTATTCGATGCGACGTTTCTTATGGGATTTAATGAGCGACAACATTTTGACCCCAAATCGAGAGGCTTCTGGGATGTTTGTTGTTTTTTTGTAATAACTCTGGAAGGAAACGTCGCAGACCCATCAAGCTGGTACTCGTACTGCTCGCCTCATCGAGACGAATCCAAAGATATGAGTGGTTAAGCTATGGGACATGAAATGGACGAGCGACCAATAAAACAACATGTATTATGGGGTTGAATGCTTTTTGCTATTCACAAAATAAAACAAAAGCAGTAAAGCAAATATCTTATTTAACACAGCACAGCAAAATCAGTTGCACCATTCAATCCCGCTCGTCCAGACGGGGAGAATTCAATCACATTTATTCGATGCGACGTTTCTTTAATGGGATTTAATGAGCGACAACATTTTGACCCCAAACCGAGAGGATTCTGGGATGTTTGTGGTGTTTGGTAACAACTCTGGAAGGAAACGTCGCAGACCCATCAAGGTGGTACTCGTACTGCTCGCCTCATCGAGTGGAATCCAAAGATATGAGTGGTTAAGCTATAGGATATGAAATGGACGAGTGACCAATAAAACAACATGTATTATGGGGTTGAATGCTTTTTGCTATTCACAAAATAAAACAAAAGCAGTCATGCAAATATCTGTTTTAACACAGCACAGCAAAATCAGTTATACCATTCAATCCCCCTCGTCCAGACGGGGAGAATTCAATCATATTTATTCGATGCGACGTATCTTATGGGATTTAATGAGCGACAACATTTTGACCCCAAACCGAGAGGATTCTGGGATGTTTGTGTTTTTTTTGTAATAACTCTGGAAGGAAACGTCGCAGACCCATCAAGGTGGTACTCGTACTGCTCGCCTCATCGAGTGGAATCCAAAGAAATGAGTGGTTAAGCTATGGGATATGAAATGGACGAGCGACCAATAAAACAACATGTATTATGGGGTTGAATGCTTTTTGCTATTCACGAAATAAAACAAAAGCAGTCATGCAAATATCTTATTTAACACAGCACAGCAAAATCAGTTGCACCATTCAATCCCGCTCGTCAAGACGGGGATAATTCAATCACATTTATTCGATGCGACGTTTCTTTAATGGGATTTAATGAGCTACAACATTTTGACCCCAAATCGAGAGGATTCTGGGATGTTTGTGGTTTTTTTGTAATAACTCTGGAAGGAAACGTCGCAGAACCATCAAGGTGGTACTCGTACTGCTCGCCTCATCGAGAGGAATCCATAGATATGAGTGGTTAAGCTATGGGATATGAAATGGACGGGCAACCAATTAAACAACATGTATTATGGGGTTGAATGCTTTTTTGCTATTCACAAAATAAAACAAATGCAGTCATGCAAATATCTTATTTAACACAGCACAGCAAAATCAGTTGCACCATTCAATCCCGCTCGTCCAGACGGGGAAAATTCAATGACATTTATTCGATGCGACGTTTCTTATGGGATTTAATGAGCGACAACATTTTGACCCCAAACCGAGAGGATTCTGGGATGTTTGTGGTTTTTTTTTTTGTAATAACTCTGGAAGGAAACGTCGCAGACCCATCAAGATGTTACTCCTACTGCTCGCCTCATCGAGAGGAATCCAAAGATATGAGTGTTTAAGCTATGGGATATGAAATGGACGAGCGACCAATAAAACAACATGTATTATGGGGTTGAATGCTTTTTGCTATTCACAAAATAAAACAAAAGCAGTAAAGCAAATATCTTATTTAACACAGCACAGCAAAATCAGTTGCACCATTCAATCCCGCTCGTCCAAACGGGGAGAATTCAATCACATTTATTCGATGCGACGTTTCTTTAATGGGATTTAATGAGCGACAACATTTTGACCCCAAACCGAGAGGATTCTGGGATGTTTGTGGTTTTTTGGTAACAACTCTGGAAGGAAACGTCGCAGACCCATCAAGGTGGTACTCGTACTGCTCGCCTCATCGAGTGGAATCCAAAGATATGAGTGGTTAAGCTATGGGATATGAAATGGACGAGTGACCAATAAAACAACATGTATTATGGGGTTGAATGCTTTTTGCTATTCACAAAATAAAACAAAAGCAGTCATGCAAATATCTGTTTTAACACAGCACATCAAAATCAGTTACACCATTCAATCCCCCTCGTCCAGACGGGGAGAATTCAATCACATTTATTCGATGCGACGTTTCTTATGGGATTTAATGAGCGACAACATTTTGACCCCAAACCGAGAGGATTCTGGGATGTTTGTGGTTTTTTTGTAATAACTCTGGAAGTAAACGTCGCAGACCCATCAAGGTGGTACTCGTACTGCTCGCCTCATCGAGAGGAATCCAAAGATATGAGTGGTTAAGCTATGGGATATGAAATGGACGAGCGACCAATAAAACAACATGTATTATGGGGTTGAATGCTTTTTGCTATTCACAAAATAAAACAAAAGCAGTCATGCAAATATCTTATTTAACACAGCACAGCAAAATCAGTTGCACCATTCAATCCCGCTCGTCAAGACGGGAAGAATTAAATCACATTTACTCGATGCGACGTTTCTTTAATGGGATTTAATGAGCTACAACATTTTGACCTCAAATCGAGAGGATTCTGGGATGTTTGTGGTTTTTTTGTAATAACTCTGGAAGGAAACGTCGGAGAACCATCAAGGTGGTACTCTTACTGCTCGCCTCATCGAGAGGAATCCATAGATATGAGTGGTTAAGCTATGGGATATGAAATGGACGGGCAACCAATTAAACAACATGTATTATGGGGTTGAATGCTTTTTGCTATTCACAAAATAAAACAAAAGCAGTCATGCAAATATCTTATTTAACACACCACAGCAAAATCAGTTGCACCATTCAATCCCGCTCGTGCAGACGGGGAGAATTCAATGACATGTATTCGATGCGACGTTTCTTATGGGATTTAATGAGCGACAACATTTTGACCCCAAACCGAGAGGATTCTGGGATGTTTGTGGTTTTTTTTTTGTAATAACTCTGGAAGGAAACGTCGCAGACCCATCAAGGTGTTACTCCTACTGCTCGCCTCATCGAGAGGAATCCAAAGATATGAGTGTTTAAGCTATGGGATATGAAATGGACGAGCGACCAATAAAACAACATGTATTATGGGGTTGAATGCTTTTTGCTATTCACAAAATAAAACAAAAGCAGTAAAGCAAATATCTTATTTAACACAGCACAGCAAAATCAGTTGCACCATTCAATCCCGCTCGTCCAGACGGGGAGAATTCAATCACATTTATTCGATGCGACGTTTCTTTAATGGGATTTAATGAGCGACAACATTTTGACCCCAAACCGAGAGGATTCTGGGATGTTTGTGGTGTTTGGTAACAACTCTGGAAGGAAACGTCGCAGACCCATCAAGGTGGTACTCGTACTGCTCGCCTCATCGAGTGGAATCCAAAGATATGAGTGGTTAAGCTATAGGATATGAAATGGACGAGTGACCAATAAAACAACATGTATTATGGGGTTGAATGCTTTTTGCTATTCACAAAATAAAACAAAAGCAGTCATGCAAATATCTGTTTTAACACAGCACAGCAAAATCAGTTATACCATTCAATCCCCCTCGTCCAGACGGGGAGAATTCAATCATATTTATTCGATGCGACGTATCTTATGGGATTTAATGAGCGACAACATTTTGACCCCAAACCGAGAGGATTCTGGGATGTTTGTGTTTTTTTTGTAATAACTCTGGAAGGAAACGTCGCAGACCCATCAAGGTGGTACTCGTACTGCTCGCCTCATCGAGTGGAATCCAAAGAAATGAGTGGTTAAGCTATGGGATATGAAATGGACGAGCGACCAATAAAACAACATGTATTATGGGGTTGAATGCTTTTTGCTATTCACGAAATAAAACAAAAGCAGTCATGCAAATATCTTATTTAACACAGCACAGCAAAATCAGTTGCACCATTCAATCCCGCTCGTCAAGACGGGGATAATTCAATCACATTTATTCGATGCGACGTTTCTTTAATGGGATTTAATGAGCTACAACATTTTGACCCCAAATCGAGAGGATTCTGGGATGTTTGTGGTTTTTTTGTAATAACTCTGGAAGGAAACGTCGCAGAACCATCAAGGTGGTACTCGTACTGCTCGCCTCATCGAGAGGAATCCATATATATGAGTGGTTAAGCTATGGGATATGAAATGGACGGGCAACCAATTAAACAACATGTATTATGGGGTTGAATGCTTTTTTGCTATTCACAAAATAAAACAAATGCAGTCATGCAAATATCTTATTTAACACAGCACAGCAAAATCAGTTGCACCATTCAATCCCGCTCGTCCAGACGGGGAAAATTCAATCACATTTATTCGATGCGACGTTTCTTATGGGATTTAATGAGCGACAACATTTTGACCCCAAATCGAGAGGCTTCTGGGATGTTTGTGGTTTTTTTGTAATAACTCTGGAAGGAAACGTCGCAGACCCATCAAGCTGGTACTCGTACTGCTCGCCTCATCGAGAGGAATCCATAGATATGAGTGGTTAAGGTATGGGATATGAAATGGACGGGCAACCAATTAAACAACATGTATTATGGGGTTGAATGCGTTTTTGCTATTCACAAAATAAAAAAAAGCAGTCATGCAAATATCTTATTTAACACAGCACAGCAAAATCAGTTGCACCATTCAATCCCGCTCGTCCAGACGGGGAGAATTCAATGACATCTATTCGATGCGACGTTTCTTATGGGATTTAATGAGCGACAACATTTTGACCCCAAACCGAGAGGATTCTGGGATGTTTGTGGTTTTTTTGTAATAACTCTGGAAGTAAACGTCGCAGACCCATCAAGGTGGTACTCGTACTGCTCGCCTCATCGAGAGAAATCCAAAGATATGAGTGGTTAAGCTATGGGATGTGAAATGGACGAGCGACCAATAAAACAACATGTATTATGGGGTTGAATGCTTTTTGCTATTCACAAAATAAAACAAAAGCAGTCATGCAAATATCTTATTTAACACAGCACAGCAAAATCAGTTGCACCATTCAATCCCGCTCGTCAAGACGGGGAGAATTCAATCACATTTATTCGATGCGACGTTTCTTTAATGGGATTTAATGAGCTACAACATTTTGACCCCAAATCGAGAGGATTCTGGGATGTTTGTGGTTTTTTTGTAATAACTCTGGAAGGAAACGTCGCAGAACCATCAAGGTGGTACTCGTACTGCTCGCCTCATCGAGAGGAATCCATAGATATGAGTGGTTAAGCTATGGAATATGAAATGGACGGGCAACCAATTAAACAACATGTATTATGGGGTTGAATGCGTTTTTGCTATTCACTAAATAAAACAAAAGCAGTCATGCAAATATCTTATTTAACACAGCACAGCAAAATCAGTTGCACCATTCAATCCCGCTCGTCCAGACGGGGAGAATTCAATGACATTTATTCGATGCGACGTTTCTTATGGGATTTAATGAGCGACAACATTTTGACCCCAAACCGAGAGGATTCTGGGATGTTTGTGGGTTTTTTTTTGTAATAACTCTGGAAGGAAACGTCGCAGACCCATCAAGATGTTACTCGTACTGCTCGCCTCATCGAGAGGAATCCAAAGATATGAGTGTTTAACCTATGGGATATGAAATGGACGAGCGACCAATAAAACAACATGTATTATGGGGTTGAATGCTTTTTGCTATTCACAAAATAAAACAAAAGCAGTCATGCAAATATCTTATTTAACACAGCACAGCAAAATCAGTTGCACCATTCAATCCCGCTCGTCCAGACGGGGAGAATTCAATCACATTTATTCGATGCGACGTTTCTTATGGGATTTAATGAGCGACAACATTTTGACCCCAAATCGAGAGGCTTCTGGGATGTTTGTGGTTTTTTTGTAATAACTCTGGAAGGAAACGTCGCAGACCCATCAAGATGTTACTCCTACTGCTCGACTCATCGAGAGGAATCCAAAGATATGAGTGTTTAAGCTATGGGATATGAAATGGACGAGCGACCAATAAAACAACATGTATTATGGGGTTGAATGCTTTTTCCTATTCACAAAATAAAACAAAAGCAGTCATGCAAATATCTTATTTAACACAGCACAGCAAAATCAGTTGCACCATTCAATCCCGCTCGTCCAGCCGGGGAGAATTCAATCACATTTATTCGATGCAACGTTTCTTATGGGATTTAATGAGCGACAACATTTTGACCCCAAATCGAGAGGCTTCTGGGATGTTTGTGGTTTTTTTGTAATAACTCTGGAAGGAAACGTCGCAGACCCATCAAGCTGGTACTCGTACTGCTCGCCTCATCGAGAGGAATCCAAAGATATGAGTGGTTAAGGTATGGGATATGAAATGGACGGGCAACCAATTAAACAACATGTATTATGGGGTTGAATGCTTTTTTGCTATTCACAAAATAAAACAAAAGCAGTCATGCAAATATCTTATTTAACACAGCACAGCAAAATCAGTTGCACCATTCAATCCCGCTCGTCCAGACGGGGAGAATTCAATGACATTTATTCGATGCGACGTTTCTTATGGGATTTAATGAGCGACAACATTTTGACCCCAAACCGAGAGGATTCTGGGATGTTTGCGGTTTTTTGGTAACAATTCTGGAAGGAAACGTAGCAGACCCATCAAGGTGGTACTCGTACTGCTCGCCTCATCGAGTGGAATCCAAAGATATGAGTGGTTAAGCTATGGGATATGAAATGGACGAGCGACCAATAAAACAACATGTATTATGGGGTTGAATGCTTTTTGCTATTCACAAAATAAAACAAAAGCAGTCATGCAAATATCTTATTTAACACAGCACAGCAAAATCAGTTGCACCATTCAATCCCGCTCGTCAAGACGGGGAGAATTCAATCACATTTATTCGATGCGACGTTTCTTTAATGGGATTTAATGAGCTACAACATTTTGACCCCAAATCGAGAGGATTCTGGGATGTTTGTGGTTTTTTTTTTGTAATAACTCTGGAAGGAAACGTCGCAGACCCATCAAGATGTTACTCCTACTGCTCGCCTCATCGAGAGGAATCCAAAGATATGAGTGTTTAAGCTATGGGATATGAAATGGACGAGCGACCAATAAAACAACATGTATTATGGGGTTGAATGCTTTTTGCTATTCACAAAATAAAACAAAAGCAGTCATGCAAATATCTTATTTAACACAGCACAGCAAAATCAGTTGCACCATTCAATCCCGCTCGTCCAGACGGGGAGAATTCAATCACATTTATTCGATGCGACGTTTCTTATGGGATTTAATGAGCGACAACATTTTGACCCCAAATCGAGAGGCTTCTGGGATGTTTGTTGTTTTTTTGTAATAACTCTGGAAGGAAACGTCGCAGACCCATCAAGCTGGTACTCGTACTGCTCGCCTCATCGAGACGAATCCAAAGATATGAGTGGTTAAGCTATGGGACATGAAATGGACGAGCGACCAATAAAACAACATGTATTATGGGGTTGAATGCTTTTTGCTATTCACAAAATAAAACAAAAGCAGTAAAGCAAATATCTTATTTAACACAGCACAGCAAAATCAGTTGCACCATTCAATCCCGCTCGTCCAGACGGGGAGAATTCAATCACATTTATTCGATGCGACGTTTCTTTAATGGGATTTAATGAGCGACAACATTTTGACCCCAAACCGAGAGGATTCTGGGATGTTTGTGGTGTTTGGTAACAACTCTGGAAGGAAACGTCGCAGACCCATCAAGGTGGTACTCGTACTGCTCGCCTCATCGAGTGGAATCCAAAGATATGAGTGGTTAAGCTATAGGATATGAAATGGACGAGTGACCAATAAAACAACATGTATTATGGGGTTGAATGCTTTTTGCTATTCACAAAATAAAACAAAAGCAGTCATGCAAATATCTGTTTTAACACAGCACAGCAAAATCAGTTATACCATTCAATCCCCCTCGTCCAGACGGGGAGAATTCAATCATATTTATTCGATGCGACGTATCTTATGGGATTTAATGAGCGACAACATTTTGACCCCAAACCGAGAGGATTCTGGGATGTTTGTGTTTTTTTTGTAATAACTCTGGAAGGAAACGTCGCAGACCCATCAAGGTGGTACTCGTACTGCTCGCCTCATCGAGTGGAATCCAAAGAAATGAGTGGTTAAGCTATGGGATATGAAATGGACGAGCGACCAATAAAACAACATGTATTATGGGGTTGAATGCTTTTTGCTATTCACGAAATAAAACAAAAGCAGTCATGCAAATATCTTATTTAACACAGCACAGCAAAATCAGTTGCACCATTCAATCCCGCTCGTCAAGACGGGGATAATTCAATCACATTTATTCGATGCGACGTTTCTTTAATGGGATTTAATGAGCTACAACATTTTGACCCCAAATCGAGAGGATTCTGGGATGTTTGTGGTTTTTTTGTAATAACTCTGGAAGGAAACGTCGCAGAACCATCAAGGTGGTACTCGTACTGCTCGCCTCATCGAGAGGAATCCATAGATATGAGTGGTTAAGCTATGGGATATGAAATGGACGGGCAACCAATTAAACAACATGTATTATGGGGTTGAATGCTTTTTTGCTATTCACAAAATAAAACAAATGCAGTCATGCAAATATCTTATTTAACACAGCACAGCAAAATCAGTTGCACCATTCAATCCCGCTCGTCCAGACGGGGAAAATTCAATGACATTTATTCGATGCGACGTTTCTTATGGGATTTAATGAGCGACAACATTTTGACCCCAAACCGAGAGGATTCTGGGATGTTTGTGGTTTTTTTTTTTTGTAATAACTCTGGAAGGAAACGTCGCAGACCCATCAAGATGTTACTCCTACTGCTCGCCTCATCGAGAGGAATCCAAAGATATGAGTGTTTAAGCTATGGGATATGAAATGGACGAGCGACCAATAAAACAACATGTATTATGGGGTTGAATGCTTTTTGCTATTCACAAAATAAAACAAAAGCAGTAAAGCAAATATCTTATTTAACACAGCACAGCAAAATCAGTTGCACCATTCAATCCCGCTCGTCCAAACGGGGAGAATTCAATCACATTTATTCGATGCGACGTTTCTTTAATGGGATTTAATGAGCGACAACATTTTGACCCCAAACCGAGAGGATTCTGGGATGTTTGTGGTTTTTTGGTAACAACTCTGGAAGGAAACGTCGCAGACCCATCAAGGTGGTACTCGTACTGCTCGCCTCATCGAGTGGAATCCAAAGATATGAGTGGTTAAGCTATGGGATATGAAATGGACGAGTGACCAATAAAACAACATGTATTATGGGGTTGAATGCTTTTTGCTATTCACAAAATAAAACAAAAGCAGTCATGCAAATATCTGTTTTAACACAGCACATCAAAATCAGTTACACCATTCAATCCCCCTCGTCCAGACGGGGAGAATTCAATCACATTTATTCGATGCGACGTTTCTTATGGGATTTAATGAGCGACAACATTTTGACCCCAAACCGAGAGGATTCTGGGATGTTTGTGGTTTTTTTGTAATAACTCTGGAAGTAAACGTCGCAGACCCATCAAGGTGGTACTCGTACTGCTCGCCTCATCGAGAGGAATCCAAAGATATGAGTGGTTAAGCTATGGGATATGAAATGGACGAGCGACCAATAAAACAACATGTATTATGGGGTTGAATGCTTTTTGCTATTCACAAAATAAAACAAAAGCAGTCATGCAAATATCTTATTTAACACAGCACAGCAAAATCAGTTGCACCATTCAATCCCGCTCGTCAAGACGGGAAGAATTAAATCACATTTACTCGATGCGACGTTTCTTTAATGGGATTTAATGAGCTACAACATTTTGACCTCAAATCGAGAGGATTCTGGGATGTTTGTGGTTTTTTTGTAATAACTCTGGAAGGAAACGTCGGAGAACCATCAAGGTGGTACTCTTACTGCTCGCCTCATCGAGAGGAATCCATAGATATGAGTGGTTAAGCTATGGGATATGAAATGGACGGGCAACCAATTAAACAACATGTATTATGGGGTTGAATGCTTTTTGCTATTCACAAAATAAAACAAAAGCAGTCATGCAAATATCTTATTTAACACACCACAGCAAAATCAGTTGCACCATTCAATCCCGCTCGTGCAGACGGGGAGAATTCAATGACATGTATTCGATGCGACGTTTCTTATGGGATTTAATGAGCGACAACATTTTGACCCCAAACCGAGAGGATTCTGGGATGTTTGTGGTTTTTTTTTTGTAATAACTCTGGAAGGAAACGTCGCAGACCCATCAAGGTGTTACTCCTACTGCTCGCCTCATCGAGAGGAATCCAAAGATATGAGTGTTTAAGCTATGGGATATGAAATGGACGAGCGACCAATAAAACAACATGTATTATGGGGTTGAATGCTTTTTGCTATTCACAAAATAAAACAAAAGCAGTAAAGCAAATATCTTATTTAACACAGCACAGCAAAATCAGTTGCACCATTCAATCCCGCTCGTCCAGACGGGGAGAATTCAATCACATTTATTCGATGCGACGTTTCTTTAATGGGATTTAATGAGCGACAACATTTTGACCCCAAACCGAGAGGATTCTGGGATGTTTGTGGTGTTTGGTAACAACTCTGGAAGGAAACGTCGCAGACCCATCAAGGTGGTACTCGTACTGCTCGCCTCATCGAGTGGAATCCAAAGATATGAGTGGTTAAGCTATAGGATATGAAATGGACGAGTGACCAATAAAACAACATGTATTATGGGGTTGAATGCTTTTTGCTATTCACAAAATAAAACAAAAGCAGTCATGCAAATATCTGTTTTAACACAGCACAGCAAAATCAGTTATACCATTCAATCCCCCTCGTCCAGACGGGGAGAATTCAATCATATTTATTCGATGCGACGTATCTTATGGGATTTAATGAGCGACAACATTTTGACCCCAAACCGAGAGGATTCTGGGATGTTTGTGTTTTTTTTGTAATAACTCTGGAAGGAAACGTCGCAGACCCATCAAGGTGGTACTCGTACTGCTCGCCTCATCGAGTGGAATCCAAAGAAATGAGTGGTTAAGCTATGGGATATGAAATGGACGAGCGACCAATAAAACAACATGTATTATGGGGTTGAATGCTTTTTGCTATTCACGAAATAAAACAAAAGCAGTCATGCAAATATCTTATTTAACACAGCACAGCAAAATCAGTTGCACCATTCAATCCCGCTCGTCAAGACGGGGATAATTCAATCACATTTATTCGATGCGACGTTTCTTTAATGGGATTTAATGAGCTACAACATTTTGACCCCAAATCGAGAGGATTCTGGGATGTTTGTGGTTTTTTTGTAATAACTCTGGAAGGAAACGTCGCAGAACCATCAAGGTGGTACTCGTACTGCTCGCCTCATCGAGAGGAATCCATAGATATGAGTGGTTAAGCTATGGGATATGAAATGGACGGGCAACCAATTAAACAACATGTATTATGGGGTTGAATGCTTTTTTGCTATTCACAAAATAAAACAAATGCAGTCATGCAAATATCTTATTTAACACAGCACAGCAAAATCAGTTGCACCATTCAATCCCGCTCGTCCAGACGGGGAAAATTCAATGACATTTATTCGATGCGACGTTTCTTATGGGATTTAATGAGCGACAACATTTTGACCCCAAACCGAGAGGATTCTGGGATGTTTGTGGTTTTTTTTTTTGTAATAACTCTGGAAGGAAACGTCGCAGACCCATCAAGATGTTACTCCTACTGCTCGCCTCATCGAGAGGAATCCAAAGATATGAGTGTTTAAGCTATGGGATATGAAATGGACGAGCGACCAATAAAACAACATGTATTATGGGGTTGAATGCTTTTTGCTATTCACAAAATAAAACAAAAGCAGTAAAGCAAATATCTTATTTAACACAGCACAGCAAAATCAGTTGCACCATTCAATCCCGCTCGTCCAAACGGGGAGAATTCAATCACATTTATTCGATGCGACGTTTCTTTAATGGGATTTAATGAGCGACAACATTTTGACCCCAAACCGAGAGGATTCTGGGATGTTTGTGGTTTTTTGGTAACAACTCTGGAAGGAAACGTCGCAGACCCATCAAGGTGGTACTCGTACTGCTCGCCTCATCGAGTGGAATCCAAAGATATGAGTGGTTAAGCTATGGGATATGAAATGGACGAGTGACCAATAAAACAACATGTATTATGGGGTTGAATGCTTTTTGCTATTCACAAAATAAAACAAAAGCAGTCATGCAAATATCTGTTTTAACACAGCACATCAAAATCAGTTACACCATTCAATCCCCCTCGTCCAGACGGGGAGAATTCAATCACATTTATTCGATGCGACGTTTCTTATGGGATTTAATGAGCGACAACATTTTGACCCCAAACCGAGAGGATTCTGGGATGTTTGTGGTTTTTTTGTAATAACTCTGGAAGTAAACGTCGCAGACCCATCAAGGTGGTACTCGTACTGCTCGCCTCATCGAGAGGAATCCAAAGATATGAGTGGTTAAGCTATGGGATATGAAATGGACGAGCGACCAATAAAACAACATGTATTATGGGGTTGAATGCTTTTTGCTATTCACAAAATAAAACAAAAGCAGTCATGCAAATATCTTATTTAACACAGCACAGCAAAATCAGTTGCACCATTCAATCCCGCTCGTCAAGACGGGAAGAATTAAATCACATTTATTCGATGCGACGTTTCTTTAATGGGATTTAATGAGCTACAACATTTTGACCTCAAATCGAGAGGATTCTGGGATGTTTGTGGTTTTTTTGTAATAACTCTGGAAGGAAACGTCGGAGAACCATCAAGGTGGTACTCTTACTGCTCGCCTCATCGAGAGGAATCCATAGATATGAGTGGTTAAGCTATGGGATATGAAATGGACGGGCAACCAATTAAACAACATGTATTATGGGGTTGAATGCTTTTTGCTATTCACAAAATAAAACAAAAGCAGTCATGCAAATATCTTATTTAACACACCACAGCAAAATCAGTTGCACCATTCAATCCCGCTCGTGCAGACGGGGAGAATTCAATGACATGTATTCGATGCGACGTTTCTTATGGGATTTAATGAGCGACAACATTTTTACCCCAAACCGAGAGGATTCTGGGATGTTTGTGTTTTTTTTTTTGTAATAACTCTGGAAGGAAACGTCGCAGACCCATCAAGGTGTTACTCCTACTGCTCGCCTCATCGAGAGGAATCCAAAGATATGAGTGTTTAAGCTATGGGATATGAAATGGACGAGCGACCAATAAAACAACATGTATTATGGGGTTGAATGCTTTTTGCTATTCACAAAATAAAACAAAAGCAGTCATGCAAATATCTTATTTAACACAGCACAGCAAAATCAGTTGCACCATTCAATCCCGCTCGTCCAGACGGGGAGAATTCAATCACATTTATTCGATGCGACGTTTCTTATGGGATTTAATGAGCGACAACATTTTGACCCCAAATCGAGAGGCTTCTGGGATGTTTGTGGTTTTTTTGCAATAACTCTGGAAGGAAACGTCGCAGACCCATCAAGCTGGTACTCGTACTGCTCGCCTCATCGAGACGAATCCAAAGATATGAGTGGTTAAGCTATGGGACATGAAATGGACGAACGACCAATAAAACAACATGTATTATGGGGTTGAATGCTTTTTGCTATTCACAAAATAAAACAAAAGCAGTAAAGCAAATATCTTATTTAACACAGCACAGCAAAATCAGTTGCACCATTCAATCCCGCTCGTCCAGACGGGGAGAATTCAATCACATTTATTCGATGCGACGTTTATTTAATGGGATTTAATGAGCGACAACATTTTGACCCCAAACCGAGAGGATTCTGGGATGTTTGTGGTTTTTTGGTAACAACTCTGGAAGGAAACGTCGCAGACCCATCAAGGTGGTACTCGTACTGCTCGCCTCATCGAGTGGAATCCAAAGATATGAGTGGTTAAGCTATGGGATATGAAATGGACGAGTGACCAATAAAACCACATGTATTATGGGGTTGAATGCTTTTTGCTATTCACAAAATAAAACAAAAGCAGTCATGCAAATATCTGTTTTAACACAGCACAGCAAAATCAGTTATACCATTCAATCCCCCTCGTCCAGACGGGGAGAATTCAATCATATTTATTCGATGCGACGTATCTTATGGGATTTAATGAGCGACAACATTTTGACCCCAAACCGAGAGGATTCTGGGATGTTTGTGTTTTTTTTGTAATAACTCTGGAAGGCAACGTCGCAGACCCATCAAGGTGGTACTCGTACTGCTCGTCTCATCGAGTGGAATCCAAAGATATGAGTGGTTAAGCTATGCGATATGAAATAGACGAGCGACCAATAAAACAACATGTATTATGGGGTTGAATGCTTTTTGCTATTCACAAAATAAAACAAAAGCAGTCATGCAAATATCTTATTTAACACAGCACAGCAAAATCAGTTGCACCATTCAATCCCGCTCGTCCAGACGGGGAGAATTCAATCACATTTATTCGATGCGACGTTTATTTAATGGGATTTAATGAGCGACAACATTTTGACCCCAAACCGAGAGGATTCTGGGATGTTTGTGGTTTTTTGGTAACAACTCTGGAAGGAAACGTCGCAGACCCATCAAGGTGGTACTCGTACTGCTCGCCTCATCGAGTGGAATCCAAAGATATGAGTGGTTAAGCTATGGGATATGAAATGGACGAGTGACCAATAAAACCACATGTATTATGGGGTTGAATGCTTTTTGCTATTCACAAAATAAAACAAAAGCAGTCATGCAAATATCTGTTTTAACACTGCACAGCAAAATCAGTTATACCATTCAATCCCCCTCGTCCAGACGGGGAGAATTCAATCATATTTATTCGATGCGACGTATCTTATGGGATTTAATGAGCGACAACATTTTGACCCCAAACCGAGAGGATTCTGGGATGTTTGTGTTTTTTTTGTAATAACTCTGGAAGGCAACGTCGCAGACCCATCAAGGTGGTACTCGTACTGCTCGCCTCATCGAGTGGAATCCAAAGATATGAGTGGTTAAGCTATGGGATATGAAATGGACGAGCGACCAATAAAACAACATGTATTATGGGGTTGAATGCTTTTTGCTATTCACAAAATAAAACAAAAGCAGTCATGCAAATATCTTATTTAACACAGCACAGCAAAATCAGTTGCACCATTCAATCCCGCTCGTCCAGACGGGGAGAATTCAATCACATTTATTCGATGCGACGTTTCTTATGGGATTTAATGAGCGACAACATTTTGACCCCAAATCGAGAGGCTTCTGGGATGTTTGTGGTTTTTTTGCAATAACTCTGGAAGGAAACGTCGCAGACCCATCAAGCTGGTACTCGTACTGCTCGCCTCATCGAGACGAATCCAAAGATATGAGTGGTTAAGCTATGGGACATGAAATGGACGAGCGACCAATAAAACAACATGTATTATGGGGTTGAATGCTTTTTGCTATTCACAAAATAAAACAAAAGCAGTAAAGCAAATATCTTATTTAACACAGCACAGCAAAATCAGTTGCACAATTCAATCCCGCTCGTCCAGACGGGGAGAATTCAATCACATTTATTCGATGCGACGTTTCTTTAATGGGATTTAATGAGCGACAACATTTTGACCCCAAACCGAGAGGATTCTGGGATGTTTGCGGTTTTTTGGTAACAATTCTGGAAGCAAACGTAGCAGACCCATCAAGGTGGTACTCGTACTGCTCGCCTCATCGAGTGGAATCCAAAGATATGAGTGGTTAAGCTATGGGACATGAAATGGACGAACGACCAATAAAACAACATGTATTATGGGGTTGAATGCTTTTTGCTATTCACAAAATAAAACAAAAGCAGTAAAGCAAATATCTTATTTAACACAGCACAGCAAAATCAGTTGCACCATTCAATCCCGCTCGTCCAAACGGGGAGAATTCAATCACATTTATTCGATGCGACGTTTCTTTAATGGGATTTAATGAGCGACAACATTTTGACCCCAAACCGAGAGGATTCTGGGATGTTTGTGTTTTTTTTTTGTAATAACTCTGGAAGGCAACGTCGCAGACCCATCAAGGTGGTACTCGTACTGCTCGTCTCATCGAGTGGAATCCAAAGATATGAGTGGTTAAGCTATGGGATATGAAATGGACGAGCGACCAATAAAACAACATGTATTATGGGGTTGAATGCTTTTTGCTATTCACAAAATAAAACAAAAGCAGTCATGCAAATATCTTATTTAACACAGCACAGCAAAATCAGTTGCACCATTCAATCCCGCTCGTCCAGACGGGGAGAATTCAATCACATTTATTCGATGCGACGTTTATTTAATGGGATTTAATGAGCGACAACATTTTGACCCCAAACCGAGAGGATTCTGGGATGTTTGTGGTTTTTTGGTAACAACTCTGGAAGGAAACGTCGCAGACCCATCAAGGTGGTACTCGTACTGCTCGCCTCATCGAGTGGAATCCAAAGATATGAGTGGTTAAGCTATGGGATATGAAATGGACGAGTGACCAATAAAACCACATGTATTATGGGGTTGAATGCTTTTTGCTATTCACAAAATAAAACAAAAGCAGTCATGCAAATATCTGTTTTAACACTGCACAGCAAAATCAGTTATACCATTCAATCCCCCTCGTCCAGACGGGGAGAATTCAATCATATTTATTCGATGCGACGTATCTTATGGGATTTAATGAGCGACAACATTTTGACCCCAAACCGAGAGGATTCTGGGATGTTTGTGTTTTTTTTGTAATAACTCTGGAAGGCAACGTCGCAGACCCATCAAGGTGGTACTCGTACTGCTCGCCTCATCGAGTGGAATCCAAAGATATGAGTGGTTAAGCTATGGGATATGAAATGGACGAGCGACCAATAAAACAACATGTATTATGGGGTTGAATGCTTTTTGCTATTCACAAAATAAAACAAAAGCAGTCATGCAAATATCTTATTTAACACAGCACAGCAAAATCAGTTGCACCATTCAATCCCGCTCGTCCAGACGGGGAGAATTCAATCACATTTATTCGATGCGACGTTTCTTATGGGATTTAATGAGCGACAACATTTTGACCCCAAATCGAGAGGCTTCTGGGATGTTTGTGGTTTTTTTGCAATAACTCTGGAAGGAAACGTCGCAGACCCATCAAGCTGGTACTCGTACTGCTCGCCTCATCGAGACGAATCCAAAGATATGAGTGGTTAAGCTATGGGACATGAAATGGACGAGCGACCAATAAAACAACATGTATTATGGGGTTGAATGCTTTTTGCTATTCACAAAATAAAACAAAAGCAGTAAAGCAAATATCTTATTTAACACAGCACAGCAAAATCAGTTGCACAATTCAATCCCGCTCGTCCAGACGGGGAGAATTCAATCACATTTATTCGATGCGACGTTTCTTTAATGGGATTTAATGAGCGACAACATTTTGACCCCAAACCGAGAGGATTCTGGGATGTTTGCGGTTTTTTGGTAACAATTCTGGAAGCAAACGTAGCAGACCCATCAAGGTGGTACTCGTACTGCTCGCCTCATCGAGTGGAATCCAAAGATATGAGTGGTTAAGCTATGGGACATGAAATGGACGAACGACCAATAAAACAACATGTATTATGGGGTTGAATGCTTTTTGCTATTCACAAAATAAAACAAAAGCAGTAAAGCAAATATCTTATTTAACACAGCACAGCAAAATCAGTTGCACCATTCAATCCCGCTCGTCCAGACGGGGAGAATTCAATCACATTTATTCGATGCGACGTTTATTTAATGGGATTTAATGAGCGACAACATTTTGACCCCAAACCGAGAGGATTCTGGGATGTTTGTGGTTTTTTGGTAACAACTCTGGAAGGAAACGTCGCAGACCCATCAAGGTGGTACTCGTACTGCTCGCCTCATCGAGTGGAATCCAAAGATATGAGTGGTTAAGCTATGGGATATGAAATGGACGAGTGACCAATAAAACCACATGTATTATGGGGTTGAATGCTTTTTGCTATTCACAAAATAAAACAAAAGCAGTCATGCAAATATCTGTTTTAACACAGCACAGCAAAATCAGTTATACCATTCAATCCCCCTCGTCCAGACGGGGAGAATTCAATCATATTTATTCGATGCGACGTATCTTATGGGATTTAATGAGCGACAACATTTTGACCCCAAACCGAGAGGATTCTGGGATGTTTGTGTTTTTTTTGTAATAACTCTGGAAGGCAACGTCGCAGACCCATCAAGGTGGTACTCGTACTGCTCGTCTCATCGAGTGGAATCCAAAGATATGAGTGGTTAAGCTATGGGATATGAAATGGACGAGCGACCAATAAAACAACATGTATTATGGGGTTGAATGCTTTTTGCTATTCACAAAATAAAACAAAAGCAGTCATGCAAATATCTTATTTAACACAGCACAGCAAAATCAGTTGCACCATTCCATCCCGCTCGTCCAGACGGGGAGAATTCAATCACATTTATTCGATGCGACGTTTCTTATGGGATTTAATGAGCGACAACATTTTGACCCCAAATCGAGAGGCTTCTGGGATGTTTGTGGTTTTTTTGCAATAACTCTGGAAGGAAACGTCGCAGACCCATCAAGCTGGTACTCGTACTGCTCGCCTCATCGAGTGGAATCCAAAGATATGAGTGGTTAAGCTATGGGATATGAAATGGACGAGCGACCAATAAAACAACATGTATTATGGGGTTGAATGCTTTTTGCTATTCACAAAATAAAACAAAAGCAGTCATGCAAATATCTGTTTTAACACAGCACATCAAAATCAGTTACACCATTCAATCCCCCTCGTCCAGACGGGGAGAATTCAATCACATTTATTCGATGCGACGTTTCTTATGGGATTTAATGAGCGACAACATTTTGACCCCAAATCGAGAGGCTTCTGGGATGTTTGCAGTTTTTTGGTAACAATTCTGGAAGCAAACGTAGCAGACCCATCAAGGTGGTACTCGTACTGCTGGCCTCATCGAGTGGAATGCAAAGATATGAGTGGTTAAGCTATGGGATATGAAATGGACGAGCGACCAATAAAACAACATGTATTATGGGGTTGAATGCTTTTTGCTATTCACAAAATAAAACAAAAGCAGTCATGCAAATATCTGTTTTAACACAGCACATCAAAATCAGTTACACCATTCAATCCCCCTCGTCCAGACGGGGAGAATTCAATCATATTTATTCGATGCGACGTTTCTTATGGGATTTAATGAGCGACAACATTTTGACCCCAAACCGAGAGGATTCTGGGATGTTTGTGGTTTTTTTGTAATAACTCTGGAAGTAAACGTTGCAGACCCATCAAGGTGGTACTCGTACTGCTCGCCTCATCGAGAGGAATCCAAAGATATGAGTGGTTAAGCTATGGGATATGAAATGGACGAGCGACCAATAAAACAACATGTATTATGGGGTTGAATGCTTTTTGCTATTCACAAAATAAAACAAAAGCAGTCATGCAAATATCTTATTTAACACAGCACAGCAAAATCAGTTGCACCATTCAATCCCGCTCGTCAAGACGGGAAGAATTAAATCACATTTATTCGATGCGACGTTTCTTTAATGGGATTTAATGAGCTACAACATTTTGACCCCAAATCGAGAGGATTCTGGGATGTTTGTGGTTTTTTTGTAATAACTCTGGAAGGAAACGTCGGAGAACCATCAAGGTGGTACTCTTACTGCTCGCCTCATCGAGAGGAATCCATAGATATGAGTGGTTAAGCTATGGGATATGAAATGGACGGGCAACCAATTAAACAACATGTATTATGGGGTTGAATGCTTTTTGCTATTCACAAAATAAAACAAAAGCAGTCATGCAAATATCTTATTTAACACACCACAGCAAAATCAGTTGCACCATTCAATCCTGCTCGTGCAGACGGGGAGAATTCAATGACATGTATTCGATGCGACGTTTCTTATGGGATTTAATGAGCGACAACATTTTGACCCCAAACCGAGAGGATTCTGGGATGTTTGTGGTTTTTTTTTTGTAATAACTCTGGAAGGAAACGTCGCAGACCCATCAAGGTGTTACTCCTACTGCTCGCCTCATCGAGAGGAATCCAAAGATATGAGTGTTTAAGCTATGGGATATGAAATGGACGAGCGACCAATAAAACAACATGTATTATGGGGTTGAATGCTTTTTGCTATTCACAAAACAAAACAAAAGCAGTCATGCAAATATCTTATTTAACACAGCACAGCAAAATCAGTTGCACCATTCAATCCCGCTCGTCCAGACGGGGAGAATTCAATCACATTTATTCGATGCGACGTTTATTTAATGGGATTTAATGAGCGACAACATTTTGACCCCAAACCGAGAGGATTCTGGGATGTTTGTGGTTTTTTGGTAACAACTCTGGAAGGAAACGTCGCAGACCCATCAAGGTGGTACTCGTACTGCTCGCCTCATCGAGTGGAATCCAAAGATATGAGTGGTTAAGCTATGGGATATGAAATGGACGAGTGACCAATAAAAAAACATGTATTATGGGGTTGAATGCTTTTTGCTATTCACAAAATAAAACAAAAGCAGTCATGCAAATATCTGTTTTAACACAGCACAGCAAAATCAGTTATACCATTCAATCCCCCTCGTCCAGACGGGGAGAATTCAATCATATTTATTCGATGCGACGTATCTTATGGGATTTAATGAGCGACAACATTTTGACCCCAAACAGAGAGGATTCTGGGATGTTTGTGTTTTTTTTGTAATAACTCTCGAAGGCAACGTCGCAGACCCATCAAGGTGGTACTCGTACTGCTCGCCTCATCGAGTGGAATCCAAAGATATGAGTGGTTAAGCTATGGGATATGAAATGGACGAGCGACCAATAAAACAACATGTATTATGGGGTTGAATGCTTTTTGCTATTCACAAAATTAAACAAAAGCAGTCATGCAAATATCTTATTTAACACAGCACAGCAAAATCAGTTGCACCATTCAATCCCGCTCGTCCAGACGGGGAGAATTCAATCACATTTATTCGATGCGACGTTTCTTATGGGATTTAATGAGCGACAACATTTTGACCCCAAATCGAGAGGCTTCTGGGATGTTTGTGGTTTTTTTGCAATAACTCTGGAAGGAAACGTCGCAGACCCATCAAGCTGGTACTCGTACTGCTCGCCTCATCGAGACGAATCCAAAGATATGAGTTTTTAAGCTATGGGACATGAAATGGACGAGCGACCAATAAAACAACATGTATTATGGGGTTGAATGCTTTTTGCTATTCACAAAATAAAACAAAAGCAGTAAAGCAAATATCTTATTTAACACAGCACAGCAAAATCAGTTGCACAATTCAATCCCGCTCGTCCAGACGGGGAGAATTCAATCACATTTATTCGATGCGACGTTTCTTTAATGGGATTTAATGAGCGACAACATTTTGACCCCAAACCGAGAGGATTCTGGGATGTTTGCGGTTTTTTGGTAACAATTCTGGAAGCAAACGTAGCAGACCCATCAAGGTGGTACTCGTACTGCTCGCCTCATCGAGTGGAATCCAAAGATATGAGTGGTTAAGCTATGGGATATGAAATGGACGAGCGACCAATAAAACAACATGTATTATGTGGTTGAATGCTTTTTGCTATTCACAAAATAAAACAAAAGCAGTCATGCAAATATCTGTTTTAACACAGCACATCAAAATCAGTTACACCATTCAATCCCCCTCGTCCAGACGGGGAGAATTCAATCACATTTATTCGATGCGACGTTTCTTATGGGATTTAATGAGCGACAACATTTTGACCCCAAACCGAGAGGATTCTGGGATGTTTGTGGTTTTTTTGTAATAACTCTGGAAGGAAACGTCGCAGACCCATCAAGGTGGTACTCTTACTGCTCGCCTCAACGAGTGGAATCCAAAAATATGAGTGGTTAAGCTAAGGGATATGAAATGGACGAGCGACCAATAAAACAACATGTATTATGGGGTTGAATGCTTTTTGCTATTCACAAAATAAAACAAAAGCAGTCATGCAAATATCTTATTTAACACAGCACTGCAAAATCAGTTGCACCATTCAATCCCGCTCGTCAAGACGGGGAGAATTCAATCACATTTATTCGATGCGACGTTTCTTATGGGATTTAATGAGCGACAACATTTTGACCCCAAACCGAGAGGAATCTGGGATGTTTGTGGTTTTTTTGTAATAACTCTGGAAGGAAACGTCGCAGACCCATGAAGGTGGTACTCGTACTGCTCGCCTCATCGAGTGGAATCCAAAGATATGAGTGGTTAAGCTATGGGATATGAAATGGACGAGCGACCAATGAAACAACATGTATTATGGGGTTGAATGCTTTTTGCTATTCACAAAATAAAATAAAAGCAGTCATGGAAATATCTTATTTAACACAGCACAGCAAAATCAGTTGCACCGTTCAATCCCGCTCGTCCAGACGTGGCGAATTCAATGACATTTATTCGATGCGACGTTTCTTATGGGATTTAATGAGCGACAACATTTTGACCCCAAACCGAGAGGATTCTGGGATGTTTGTGGTTTTTTTTGTAATAACTCTGGAAGGAAACGTCGCAGACCCATGAAGATGGTACTACTACTGCTCGCCTCATCGAGAGGAATCCAAAGATATGAGTGTTAAGCTATGGGATATGAAATGGACGAGCGACCAATAAAACAACATGTATTATGGGGTTGAATGCTTTTTGCTATTCACAAAATAAAACAAAAGCAGTCATGCAAATATCTTATTTAACACAGCACAGCAAAATCAGTTGCACCATTCAATCCCGCTCGTCCAGACGGGGAGAATTTAATCACATTTATTCGATGCGACGTTTCTTTAATGGGATTTAATGAGCGACAACATTTTGACCCCAAACCGAGAAGATTCTGGGATGTTTGTGGTTTTTTGGTAATAACTCTGGAAGGAAACGTCGCAGACCCATCAAGGTGGTAGTCGTACTGCTCGCCTCATCGAGTGGAATCCAAAGATATGAGTGGTTAAGCTATGGAATATGAAATGGACGAGCGACCAATAAAACAACATGTATTATGGGGTTGAATGCTTTTTGCTATTCACAAAATAAACAAAAGCAGTCATGCAAATATCTGTTTTAACACAGCACAGCAAAATCAGTTACACCATTCAATCCCCCTCGTCCAGACGGGGAGAATTCAATCACATTGATTCGATGCGACGTTTCTTATGGGATTTAATGAGCGACAACATTTTGACCCCAAACCGAGAGGATTCTGGGATGTTTGTGTTTTTTTTGTAATAACTCTGGAAGGCAACGTCGCAGACCCATCAAGGTGGTACTCGTACTGCTCGCCTCATCGAGTGGAATCCAAAGATATGAGTGGTTAAGCTATGGGATATGAAATGGACGATCGACCAATAAAACAACATGTATTATGGGGTTGAATGCTTTTTGCTATTCACAAAATAAAACAAAAGCAGTAAAGCAAATATCTTATTTAACACAGCACAGCAAAATCAGTTGCACAATTCAATCCCGCTCGTCCAGACGGGGAGAATTCAATCACATTTATTCGATGCGACGTTTATTTAATGGGATTTAATGAGCGACAACATTTTGACCCCAAACCGAGAGGATTCTGGGATGTTTGTGTTTTTTGGTAACAACTCTGGAAGGAAACGTCGCAGACCCATCAAGGTGGTACTCGTACTGCTCGCCTCATCGAGAGGAATCCAAAGATATGAGTGGTTAAGCTATGGGATATGAAATGGACGGGCGACCAATTAAACAACATGTATTATGGGGTTGAATGCTTTTTGCTATTCACAAAATAAAACAAAAGCAGTCATGCAAATATCTGTTTTAACACAGCACAGCAAAATCAGTTACACCATTCAATCCCCCTCGTCCAGACGGGGAGAATTCAATCACATTTATTCGATGCGACGTTTATTATGGGATTTAATGAGCGACAACATTTTGACCCCAAACCGAGAGGATTCTGGGATGTTTGTGGTTTTTTTGTAATAACTCCGGAAAGCAACGTCGCAGACCCATCAAGGTGGTACTCGTACTGCTCGCCTCATCGAGTGGAATCCAAAGATATGAGTGGTTAAGCTATGGGATATGAAATGGACGAGCGACCAATAAAACAACATGTATTATGGGGTTGAATGCTTTTTGCTATTCACAAAATAAAATAAAAGCAGTCATGCAAATATCTTATTTAACACAGCACAGCAAAATCAGTTTCACCATTCAATCCCGCTCGTCCAGACGGGGCGAATTCAATGACATTTATTCGATGCGACGTTTCTTATGGGATTTAATGAGCGACAACATTTTGACCCCAAACCGAGAGGATTCTGGGATGTTTGTGGTTTTTTTTGTAATAACTCTGGAAGGAAACGTCGCAGACCCATGAAGATGGTACTACTACTGCTCGCCTCATCGAGAGGAATCCAAAGATTTGAGTGTTAAGCTATGGGATATGAAATGGACGAGCGACCAATAAAACAACATGTATTATGGGGTTGAATGCTTTTTGCTATTCACAAAATAAAACAAAAGCAGTCATGCAAATATCTTATTTAACACAGCACAGCAAAATCAGTTGCACCATTCAATCCCGCTCGTCCAGACGGGGAGAATTTAATCACATTTATTCGATGCGACGTTTCTTTAATGGGATTTAATGAGCGACAACATTTTGACCCCAAACCGAGAGGATTCTGGGATGTTTGTGGTTTTTTGGTAATAACTCTGGAAGGAAACGTCGCAGACCCATCAAGGTGGTAGTCGTACTGCTCGCCTCATCGAGTGGAATCCAAAGATATGAGTGGTTAAGCTATGGGATATGAAATGGACGAGCGACCAATAAAACAACATGTATTATGGGGTTGAATGCTTTTTGCTATTCACAAAATAAACAAAAGCAGTCATGCAAATATCTGTTTTAACACAGCACAGCAAAATCAGTTACACCATTCAATCCCCCTCGTCCAGACGGGGAGAATTCAATCACATTGATTCGATGCGACGTTTCTTATGGGATTTAATGAGCGACAACATTTTGACCCCAAACCGAGAGGATTCTGGGATGTTTGTGTTTTTTTTTGTAATAACTCTGGAAGGCAACGTCGCAGACCCATCAAGGTGGTACTCTTACTGCTCGCCTCATCGAGTGGAATCCAAAGATATGAGTGGTTAAGCTATGGGATATGAAATGGACGATCGACCAATAAAACAACATGTATTATGGGGTTGAATGCTTTTTGCTATTCACAAAATAAAACAAAAGCAGTAAAGCAAATATTTTATTTAACACAGCACAGCAAAATCAGTTGCACAATTCAATCCCGCTCATCCAGACGGGGAGAATTCAATCACATTTATTCGATGCGACGTTTATTTAATGGGATTTAATGAGCGACAACATTTTGACCCCAAACCGAGAGGATTCTGGGATGTTTGTGGTTTTTTGGTAACAACTCTGGAAGGAAACGTCGCAGACCCATCAAGGTGGTACTCGTACTGCTCGCCTCATCGAGAGGAATCCAAAGATATGAGTGGTTAAGCTATGGGATATGAAATGGACGGGCGACCAATTAAACAACATGTATTATGGGGTTGAATGCTTTTTGCTATTCACAAAATAAAACAAAAGCAGTCATGCAAATATCTGTTTTAACACAGCACAGCAAAATCAGTTACACCATTCAATCCCCCTCGTCCAGACGGGGAGAATTCAATCACATTTATTCGATGCGACGTTTATTATGGGATTTAATTAGCGACAACATTTTGACTCCAAACCGAGAGGATTCTGGGATGTTTGTGGTTTTTTTGTAATAACTCCGGAAAGCAACGTCGCAGACCCATCAAGGTGGTACTCGTACTGCTCGCCTCATCGAGTGGAATCCAAAGATATGAGTGGTTAAGCTATGGGATATGAAATGGACGAGCGACCAATGAAACAACATGTATTATGGGGTTGAATGCTTTTTGCTATTCACAAAATAAAATAAAAGCAGTCATGCAAATATCTTATTTAACACAGCACAGCAAAATCAGTTGCACCATTCAATCCGGCTCGTCCAGACGGGGCGAATTCAATGACATTTATTCGATGCGACGTTTCTTATGGGATTTAATGAGTGACAACATTTTGACCCCAAACCGAGAGGATTCTGGGATGTTTGTGGTTTTTTTTGTAATAACTCTGGAAGGAAACGTCGCAGACCCATGAAGATGGTACTACTACTGCTCGCCTCATCGAGAGGAATCCAAAGCAATGAGTGTTAAGCTATGGGATATGAAATGGACGAGCGACCAATAAAACAACATGTATTATGGGGTTGAATGCTTTTTGCTATTCACAAAATAAACAAAAGCAGTCATGCAAATATCTGTTTTAACACAGCACATCAAAATCAGTTACACCATTCAATCCCCCTCGTCCAGCCGGGGAGAATTCAATCACATTTATTCGATGCGACGTTTCTTATGGGATTTAATGAGCGACAACATTTTGACCCCAAACCGAGAGGATTCTGGGATGTTTGTGGTTTTTTTGTAATAACTCTGGAAGGAAACGTCGCAGACCCATCAAGGTGGTACTCTTACTGCTCGCCTCAACGAGTGGAATCCAAAAATATGAGTGGTTAAGCTAAGGGATATGAAATGGACGAGCGACCAATAAAACAACATGTATTATGGGGTTGAATGCTTTTTGCTATTCACAAAATAAAACAAAAGCAGTCATGCAAATATCTTATTTAACACAGCACTGCAAAATCAGTTGCACCATTCAATCCCGCTCGTCAAGACGGGGAGAATTCAATCACATTTATTCGATGCGACGTTTCTTATGGGATTTAATGAGCGACAACATTTTGACCCCAAACCGAGAGGAATCTGGGATGTTTGTGGTTTTTTTGTAATAACTCTGGAAGGAAACGTCGCAGACCCATGAAGGTGGTACTCGTACTGCTCGCCTCATCGAGTGGAATCCAAAGATATGAGTGGTTAAGCTATGGGATATGAAATGGACGAGCGACCAATGAAACAACATGTATTATGGGGTTGAATGCTTTTTGCTATTCACAAAATAAAATAAAAGCAGTCATGGAAATATCTTATTTAACACAGCACAGCAAAATCAGTTGCACCGTTCAATCCCGCTCGTCCAGACGTGGCGAATTCAATGACATTTATTCGATGCGACGTTTCTTATGGGATTTAATGAGCGACAACATTTTGACCCCAAACCGAGAGGATTCTGGGATGTTTGTGGTTTTTTTTGTAATAACTCTGGAAGGAAACGTCGCAGACCCATGAAGATGGTACTACTACTGCTCGCCTCATCGAGAGGAATCCAAAGATATGAGTGTTAAGCTATGGGATATGAAATGGACGAGCGACCAATAAAACAACATGTATTATGGGGTTGAATGCTTTTTGCTATTCACAAAATAAAACAAAAGCAGTCATGCAAATATCTTATTTAACACAGCACAGCAAAATCAGTTGCACCATTCAATCCCGCTCGTCCAGACGGGGAGAATTTAATCACATTTATTCGATGCGACGTTTCTTTAATGGGATTTAATGAGCGACAACATTTTGACCCCAAACCGAGAAGATTCTGGGATGTTTGTGGTTTTTTGGTAATAACTCTGGAAGGAAACGTCGCAGACCCATCAAGGTGGTAGTCGTACTGCTCGCCTCATCGAGTGGAATCCAAAGATATGAGTGGTTAAGCTATGGAATATGAAATGGACGAGCGACCAATAAAACAACATGTATTATGGGGTTGAATGCTTTTTGCTATTCACAAAATAAACAAAAGCAGTCATGCAAATATCTGTTTTAACACAGCACAGCAAAATCAGTTACACCATTCAATCCCCCTCGTCCAGACGGGGAGAATTCAATCACATTGATTCGATGCGACGTTTCTTATGGGATTTAATGAGCGACAACATTTTGACCCCAAACCGAGAGGATTCTGAGATGTTTGTGTTTTTTTTGTAATAACTCTGGAAGGCAACGTCGCAGACCCATCAAGGTGGTACTCGTACTGCTCGCCTCATCGAGTGGAATCCAAAGATATGAGTGGTTAAGCTATGGGATATGAAATGGACGATCGACCAATAAAACAACATGTATTATGGGGTTGAATGCTTTTTGCTATTCACAAAATAAAACAAAAGCAGTAAAGCAAATATCTTATTTAACACAGCACAGCAAAATCAGTTGCACAATTCAATCCCGCTCGTCCAGACGGGGAGAATTCAATCACATTTATTCGATGCGACGTTTATTTAATGGGATTTAATGAGCGACAACATTTTGACCCCAAACCGAGAGGATTCTGGGATGTTTGTGTTTTTTGGTAACAACTCTGGAAGGAAACGTCGCAGACCCATCAAGGTGGTACTCGTACTGCTCGCCTCATCGAGAGGAATCCAAAGATATGAGTGGTTAAGCTATGGGATATGAAATGGACGGGCGACCAATTAAACAACATGTATTATGGGGTTGAATGCTTTTTGCTATTCACAAAATAAAACAAAAGCAGTCATGCAAATATCTGTTTTAACACAGCACAGCAAAATCAGTTACACCATTCAATCCCCCTCGTCCAGACGGGGAGAATTCAATCACATTTATTCGATGCGACGTTTATTATGGGATTTAATGAGCGACAACATTTTGACCCCAAACCGAGAGGATTCTGGGATGTTTGTGGTTTTTTTGTAATAACTCCGGAAAGCAACGTCGCAGACCCATCAAGGTGGTACTCGTACTGCTCGCCTCATCGAGTGGAATCCAAAGATATGAGTGGTTAAGCTATGGGATATGAAATGGACGAGCGACCAATAAAACAACATGTATTATGGGGTTGAATGCTTTTTGCTATTCACAAAATAAAATAAAAGCAGTCATGCAAATATCTTATTTAACACAGCACAGCAAAATCAGTTTCACCATTCAATCCCGCTCGTCCAGACGGGGCGAATTCAATGACATTTATTCGATGCGACGTTTCTCATGGGATTTAATGAGCGACAACATTTTGACCCCAAACCGAGAGGATTCTGGGATGTTTGTGGTTTTTTTTGTAATAACTCTGGAAGGAAACGTCGCAGACCCATGAAGATGGTACTACTACTGCTCGCCTCATCGAGAGGAATCCAAAGATTTGAGTGTTAAGCTATGGGATATGAAATGGACGAGCGACCAATAAAACAACATGTATTATGGGGTTGAATGCTTTTTGCTATTCACAAAATAAAACAAAAGCAGTCATGCAAATATCTTATTTAACACAGCACAGCAAAATCAGTTGCACCATTCAATCCCGCTCGTCCAGACGGGGAGAATTTAATCACATTTATTCGATGCGACGTTTCTTTAATGGGATTTAATGAGCGACAACATTTTGACCCCAAACCGAGAGGATTCTGGGATGTTTGTGGTTTTTTGGTAATAACTCTGGAAGGAAACGTCGCAGACCCATCAAGGTGGTAGTCGTACTGCTCGCCTCATCGAGTGGAATCCAAAGATATGAGTGGTTAAGCTATGGGATATGAAATGGACGAGCGACCAATAAAACAACATGTATTATGGGGTTGAATGCTTTTTGCTATTCACAAAATAAACAAAAGCAGTCATGCAAATATCTGTTTTAACACAGCACAGCAAAATCAGTTACACCATTCAATCCCCCTCGTCCAGACGGGGAGAATTCAATCACATTGATTCGATGCGACGTTTCTTATGGGATTTAATGAGCGACAACATTTTGACCCCAAACCGAGAGGATTCTGGGATGTTTGTGTTTTTTTTTTTAATAACTCTGGAAGGCAACGTCGCAGACCCATCAAGGTGGTACTCTTACTGCTCGCCTCATCGAGTGGAATCCAAAGATATGAGTGGTTAAGCTATGGGATATGAAATGGACGATCGACCAATAAAACAACATGTATTATGGGGTTGAATGCTTTTTGCTATTCACAAAATAAAACAAAAGCAGTAAAGCAAATATTTTATTTAACACAGCACAGCAAAATCAGTTGCACAATTCAATCCCGCTCATCCAGACGGGGAGAATTCAATCACATTTATTCGATGCGACGTTTATTTAATGGGATTTAATGAGCGACAACATTTTGACCCCAAACCGAGAGGATTCTGGGATGTTTGTGGTTTTTTGGTAACAACTCTGGAAGGAAACGTCGCAGACCCATCAAGGTGGTACTCGTACTGCTCGCCTCATCGAGAGGAATCCAAAGATATGAGTGGTTAAGCTATGGGATATGAAATGGACGGGCGACCAATTAAACAACATGTATTATGGGGTTGAATGCTTTTTGCTATTCACAAAATAAAACAAAAGCAGTCATGCAAATATCTGTTTTAACACAGCACAGCAAAATCAGTTACACCATTCAATCCCCCTCGTCCAGACGGGGAGAATTCAATCACATTTATTCGATGCGACGTTTATTATGGGATTTAATTAGCGACAACATTTTGACTCCAAACCGAGAGGATTCTGGGATGTTTGTGGTTTTTTTGTAATAACTCCGGAAAGCAACGTCGCAGACCCATCAAGGTGGTACTCGTACTGCTCGCCTCATCGAGTGGAATCCAAAGATATGAGTGGTTAAGCTATGGGATATGAAATGGACGAGCGACCAATGAAACAACATGTATTATGGGGTTGAATGCTTTTTGCTATTCACAAAATAAAATAAAAGCAGTCATGCAAATATCTTATTTAACACAGCACAGCAAAATCAGTTGCACCATTCAATCCGGCTCGTCCAGACGGGGCGAATTCAATGACATTTATTCGATGCGACGTTTCTTATGGGATTTAATGAGTGACAACATTTTGACCCCAAACCGAGAGGATTCTGGGATGTTTGTGGTTTTTTTTGTAATAACTCTGGAAGGAAACGTCGCAGACCCATGAAGATGGTACTACTACTGCTCGCCTCATCGAGAGGAATCCAAAGCAATGAGTGTTAAGCTATGGGATATGAAATGGACGAGCGACCAATAAAACAACATGTATTATGGGGTTGAATGCTTTTTGCTATTCACAAAATAAAACAAAAGCAGTCATGCAAATATCTTATTTAACACAGCACAGCAAAATCAGTTGCACCATTCAATCCCGCTCGTCCAGACGGGGAGAATTTAATCACATTTATTCGATGCGACGTTTCTTTAATGGGATTTAATGAGCGACAACATTTTGACCCCAAACCGAGAGGATTCTGGGATGTTTGTGGTTTTTTGGTAATAACTCTGGAAGGAAACGTCGCAGACCCATCAAGGTGGTAGTCGTACTGCTCGCCTCATCGAGTGGAATCCAAAGATATGAGTGGTTAAGCTATGGGATATGAAATGGACGAGCGACCAATAAAATAACATGTATTATGGGGTTGAATGCTTTTTGCTATTCACAAAATAAACAAAAGCAGTCATGCAAATATCTGTTTTAACACAGCACAGCAAAATCAGTTACACCATTCAATCCCCCTCGTCCAGACGGGGAGAATTCAATCACATTGATTCGATGCGACGTTTCTTATGGGATTTAATGAGCGACAACATTTTGACCCCAAACCGAGAGGATTCTGGGATGTTTGTGTTTTTTTTGTAATAACTCTGGAAGGCAACGTCGCAGACCCATCAAGGTTGTACTCGTACTGCTCGCCTCATCGAGTGGAATCCAAAGATATGAGTGGTTAAGCTATGGGATATGAAATGGACGATCGACCAATAAAACAACATGTATTATGGGGTTGAATGCTTTTTGCTATTCACAAAATAAAACAAAAGCAGTAAAGCAAATATCTTATTTAACACAGCACAGCAAAATCAGTTGCACAATTCAATCCCGCTCGTCCAGACGGGGAGAATTCAATCACATTTATTCGATGCGACGTTTATTTAATGGGATTTAATGAGCGACAACATTTTGACCCCAAACCGAGAGGATTCTGGGATGTTTGCGGTTTTTTGGTAACAATTCTGGAAGCAAACGTAGCAGACCCATCAAGGTGGTAGTCGTACTGCTCGCCTCATCGAGTGGAATCCAAAGATATGAGTGGTTAAGCTATGGAATATGAAATGGACGAGCGACCAATAAAACAACATGTATTATGGGGTTGAATGCTTTTTGCTATTCACAAAATAAACAAAAGCAGTCATGCAAATATCTGTTTTAACACAGCACAGCAAAATCAGTTACACCATTCAATCCCCCTCGTCCAGACGGGGAGAATTCAATCACATTGATTCGATGCGACGTTTCTTATGGGATTTAATGAGCGACAACATTTTGACCCCAAACCGAGAGGATTCTGGGATGTTTGTGTTTTTTTTGTAATAACTCTGGAAGGCAACGTCGCAGACCCATCAAGGTGGTACTCGTACTGCTCGCCTCATCGAGTGGAATCCAAAGATATGAGTGGTTAAGCTATGGGATATGAAATGGACGATCGACCAATAAAACAACATGTATTATGGGGTTGAATGCTTTTTGCTATTCACAAAATAAAACAAAAGCAGTAAAGCAAATATCTTATTTAACACAGCACAGCAAAATCAGTTGCACAATTCAATCCCGCTCGTCCAGACGGGGAGAATTCAATCACATTTATTCGATGCGACGTTTATTTAATGGGATTTAATGAGCGACAACATTTTGACCCCAAACCGAGAGGATTCTGGGATGTTTGTGTTTTTTGGTAACAACTCTGGAAGGAAACGTCGCAGACCCATCAAGGTGGTACTCGTACTGCTCGCCTCATCGAGAGGAATCCAAAGATATGAGTGGTTAAGCTATGGGATATGAAATGGACGGGCGACCAATTAAACAACATGTATTATGGGGTTGAATGCTTTTTGCTATTCACAAAATAAAACAAAAGCAGTCATGCAAATATCTGTTTTAACACAGCACAGCAAAATCAGTTACACCATTCAATCCCCCTCGTCCAGACGGGGAGAATTCAATCACATTTATTCGATGCGACGTTTATTATGGGATTTAATGAGCGACAACATTTTGACCCCAAACCGAGAGGATTCTGGGATGTTTGTGGTTTTTTTGTAATAACTCCGGAAAGCAACGTCGCAGACCCATCAAGGTGGTACTCGTACTGCTCGCCTCATCGAGTGGAATCCAAAGATATGAGTGGTTAAGCTATGGGATATGAAATGGACGAGCGACCAATAAAACAACATGTATTATGGGGTTGAATGCTTTTTGCTATTCACAAAATAAAATAAAAGCAGTCATGCAAATATCTTATTTAACACAGCACAGCAAAATCAGTTTCACCATTCAATCCCGCTCGTCCAGACGGGGCGAATTCAATGACATTTATTCGATGCGACGTTTCTTATGGGATTTAATGAGCGACAACATTTTGACCCCAAACCGAGAGGATTCTGGGATGTTTGTGGTTTTTTTTGTAATAACTCTGGAAGGAAACGTCGCAGACCCATGAAGATGGTACTACTACTGCTCGCCTCATCGAGAGGAATCCAAAGATTTGAGTGTTAAGCTATGGGATATGAAATGGACGAGCGACCAATAAAACAACATGTATTATGGGGTTGAATGCTTTTTGCTATTCACAAAATAAAACAAAAGCAGTCATGCAAATATCTTATTTAACACAGCACAGCAAAATCAGTTGCACCATTCAATCCCGCTCGTCCAGACGGGGAGAATTTAATCACATTTATTCGATGCGACGTTTCTTTAATGGGATTTAATGAGCGACAACATTTTGACCCCAAACCGAGAGGATTCTGGGATGTTTGTGGTTTTTTGGTAATAACTCTGGAAGGAAACGTCGCAGACCCATCAAGGTGGTAGTCGTACTGCTCGCCTCATCGAGTGGAATCCAAAGATATGAGTGGTTAAGCTATGGGATATGAAATGGACGAGCGACCAATAAAACAACATGTATTATGGGGTTGAATGCTTTTTGCTATTCACAAAATAAACAAAAGCAGTCATGCAAATATCTGTTTTAACACAGCACAGCAAAATCAGTTACACCATTCAATCCCCCTCGTCCAGACGGGGAGAATTCAATCACATTGATTCGATGCGACGTTTCTTATGGGATTTAATGAGCGACAACATTTTGACCCCAAACCGAGAGGATTCTGGGATGTTTGTGTTTTTTTTTTAATAACTCTGGAAGGCAACGTCGCAGACCCATCAAGGTGGTACTCTTACTGCTCGCCTCATCGAGTGGAATCCAAAGATATGAGTGGTTAAGCTATGGGATATGAAATGGACGATCGACCAATAAAACAACATGTATTATGGGGTTGAATGCTTTTTGCTATTCACAAAATAAAACAAAAGCAGTAAAGCAAATATTTTATTTAACACAGCACAGCAAAATCAGTTGCACAATTCAATCCCGCTCATCCAGACGGGGAGAATTCAATCACATTTATTCGATGCGACGTTTATTTAATGGGATTTAATGAGCGACAACATTTTGACCCCAAACCGAGAGGATTCTGGGATGTTTGTGGTTTTTTGGTAACAACTCTGGAAGGAAACGTCGCAGACCCATCAAGGTGGTACTCGTACTGCTCGCCTCATCGAGAGGAATCCAAAGATATGAGTGGTTAAGCTATGGGATATGAAATGGACGGGCGACCAATTAAACAACATGTATTATGGGGTTGAATGCTTTTTGCTATTCACAAAATAAAACAAAAGCAGTCATGCAAATATCTGTTTTAACACAGCACAGCAAAATCAGTTACACCATTCAATCCCCCTCGTCCAGACGGGGAGAATTCAATCACATTTATTCGATGCGACGTTTATTATGGGATTTAATTAGCGACAACATTTTGACTACAAACCGAGAGGATTCTGGGATGTTTGTGGTTTTTTTGTAATAACTCCGGAAAGCAACGCCGCAGACCCATCAAGGTGGTACTCGTACTGCTCGCCTCATCGAGTGGAATCCAAAGATATGAGTGGTTAAGCTATGGGATATGAAATGGACGAGCGACCAATGAAACAACATGTATTATGGGGTTGAATGCTTTTTGCTATTCACAAAATAAAATAAAAGCAGTCATGCAAATATCTTATTTAACACAGCACAGCAAAATCAGTTGCACCATTCAATCCGGCTCGTCCAGACGGGGCGAATTCAATGACATTTATTCGATGCGACGTTTCTTATGGGATTTAATGAGTGACAACATTTTGACCCCAAACCGAGAGGATTCTGGGATGTTTGTGGTTTTTTTTGTAATAACTCTGGAAGGAAACGTCGCAGACCCATGAAGATGGTACTACTACTGCTCGCCTCATCGAGAGGAATCCAAAGCAATGAGTGTTAAGCTATGGGATATGAAATGGACGAGCGACCAATAAAACAACATGTATTATGGGGTTGAATGCTTTTTGCTATTCACAAAATAAAACAAAAGCAGTCATGCAAATATCTTATTTAACACAGCACAGCAAAATCAGTTGCACCATTCAATCCCGCTCGTCCAGACGGGGAGAATTTAATCACATTTATTCGATGCGACGTTTCTTTAATGGGATTTAATGAGCGACAACATTTTGACCCCAAACCGAGAGGATTCTGGGATGTTTGTGGTTTTTTGGTAATAACTCTGGAAGGAAACGTCGCAGACCCATCAAGGTGGTAGTCGTACTGCTCGCCTCATCGAGTGGAATCCAAAGATATGAGTGGTTAAGCTATGGGATATGAAATGGACGAGCGACCAATAAAACAACATGTATTATGGGGTTGAATGCTTTTTGCTATTCACAAAATAAACAAAAGCAGTCATGCAAATATCTGTTTTAACACAGCACAGCAAAATCAGTTACACCATTCAATCCCCCTCGTCCAGACGGGGAGAATTCAATCACATTGATTCGATGCGACGTTTCTTATGGGATTTAATGAGCGACAACATTTTGACCCCAAACCGAGAGGATTCTGGGATGTTTGTGTTTTTTTTGTAATAACTCTGGAAGGCAACGTCGCAGACCCATCAAGGTTGTACTCGTACTGCTCGCCTCATCGAGTGGAATCCAAAGATATGAGTGGTTAAGCTATGGGATATGAAATGGACGATCGACCAATAAAACAACATGTATTATGGGGTTGAATGCTTTTTGCTATTCACAAAATAAAACAAAAGCAGTAAAGCAAATATCTTATTTAACACAGCACAGCAAAATCAGTTGCACAATTCAATCCCGCTCGTCCAGACGGGGAGAATTCAATCACATTTATTCGATGCGACGTTTATTTAATGGGATTTAATGAGCGACAACATTTTGACCCCAAACCGAGAGGATTCTGGGATGTTTGCGGTTTTTTGGTAACAATTCTGGAAGCAAACGTAGCAGACCCATCAAGGTGGTACTCGTACTGCTCGCCTCATCGAGTGGAATCCAAAGATATGAGTGGTTAAGCTATGGGATATGAAATGGACGAGCGACCAATGAAACAACATGTATTATGGGGTTGAATGCTTTTTGCTATTCACAAAATAAAATAAAAGCAGTCATGCAAATATCTTATTTAACACAGCACAGCAAAATCAGTTGCACCATTCAATCCGGCTCGTCCAGACGGGGCGAATTCAATGACATTTATTCGATGCGACGTTTCTTATGGGATTTAATGAGTGACAACATTTTGACCCCAAACCGAGAGGATTCTGGGATGTTTGTGGTTTTTTGGTAATAACTCTGGAAGGAAACGTCGCAGACCCATCAAGGTGGTAGTCGTACTGCTCGCCTCATCGAGTGGAATCCAAAGATATGAGTGGTTAAGCTATGGGATATGAAATGGACGAGCGACCAATAAAACAACATGTATTATGGGGTTGAATGCTTTTTGCTATTCACAAAATAAACAAAAGCAGTCATGCAAATATCTGTTTTAACACAGCACAGCAAAATCAGTTACACCATTCAATCCCCCTCGTCCAGACGGGGAGAATTCAATCACATTGATTCGATGCGACGTTTCTTATGGGATTTAATGAGCGACAACATTTTGACCCCAAACCGAGAGGATTCTGGGATGTTTGTGTTTTTTTTGTAATAACTCTGGAAGGCAACGTCGCAGATCCATCAAGGTTGTACTCGTACTGCTCGCCTCATCGAGTGGAATCCAACGATATGAGTGGTTAAGCTATGGGATATGAAATGGACGATCGACCAATAAAACAACATGTATTATGGGGTTGAATGCTTTTTGCTATTCACAAAATAAAACAAAAGCAGTAAAGCAAATATCTTATTTAACACAGCACAGCAAAATCAGTTGCACAATTCAATCCCGCTCGTCCAGACGGGGAGAATTCAATCACATTTATTCGATGCGACGTTTATTTAATGGGATTTAATGAGCGACAACATTTTGACCCCAAACCGAGAGGATTCTGGGATGTTTGCGGTTTTTTGGTAACAATTCTGGAAGCAAACGTAGCAGACCCATCAAGGTGGTACTCGTACTGCTCGCCTCATCGAGTGGAATCCAAAGATATGAGTGGTTAAGCTATGGGATATGAAATGGACGAGCGACCAATAAAACAACATGTATTATGTGGTTGAATGCTTTTTGCTATTCACAAAATAAAACAAAAGCAGTCATGCAAATATCTGTTTTAACACAGCACATCAAAATCAGTTACACCATTCAATCCCCCTCGTCCAGACGGGGAGAATTCAATCACATTTATTCGATGCGACGTTTCTTATGGGATTTAATGAGCGACAACATTTTGACCCCAAACCGAGAGGATTCTGGGATGTTTGTGGTTTTTTTGTAATAACTCTGGAAGGAAACGTCGCAGACCCATCAAGGTGGTACTCTTACTGCTCGCCTCAACGAGTGGAATCCAAAGATATGAGTGGTTAAGCTAAGGGATATGAAATGGACGAGCGACCAATAAAACAACATGTATTATGGGGTTGAATGCTTTTTGCTATTCACAAAATAAAACAAAAGCAGTAAAGCAAATATCTTATTTAACACAGCACAGCAAAATCAGTTGCACAATTCAATCCCGCTCGTCCAGACGGGGAGAATTCAATCACATTTATTCGATGCGACGTTTATTTAATGGGATTTAATGAGCGACAACATTTTGACCCCAAACCGAGAGGATTCTGGGATGTTTGCGGTTTTTTGGTAACAATTCTGGAAGCAAACGTAGCAGACCCATCAAGGTGGTACTCGTACTGCTCGCCTCATCGAGTGGAATCCAAAGATATGAGTGGTTAAGCTATGGGATATGAAATGGACGAGCGACCAATGAAACAACATGTATTATGGGGTTGAATGCTTTTTGCTATTCACAAAATAAAATAAAAGCAGTCATGCAAATATCTTATTTAACACAGCACAGCAAAATCAGTTGCACCATTCAATCCGGCTCGTCCAGACGGGGCGAATTCAATGACATTTATTCGATGCGACGTTTCTTATGGGATTTAATGAGTGACAACATTTTGACCCCAAACCGAGAGGATTCTGGGATGTTTGTGGTTTTTTTTGTAATAACTCTGGAAGGAAACGTCGCAGACCCATGAAGATGGTACTACTACTGCTCGCCTCATCGAGAGGAATCCAAAGCAATGAGTGTTAAGCTATGGGATATGAAATGGACGAGCGACCAATAAAACAACATGTATTATGGGGTTGAATGCTTTTTGCTATTCACAAAATAAAACAAAAGCAGTCATGCAAATATCTTATTTAACACAGCACAGCAAAATCAGTTGCACCATTCAATCCCGCTCGTCCAGACGGGGAGAATTTAATCACATTTATTCGATGCGACGTTTCTTTAATGGGATTTAATGAGCGACAACATTTTGACCCCAAACCGAGAGGATTCTGGGATGTTTGTGGTTTTTTGGTAATAACTCTGGAAGGAAACGTCGCAGACCCATCAAGGTGTTAGTCGTACTGCTCGCCTCATCGAGTGGAATCCAAAGATATGAGTGGTTAAGCTATGGGATATGAAATGGACGAGCGACCAATAAAACAACATGTATTATGGGGTTGAATGCTTTTTGCTATTCACAAAATAAACAAAAGCAGTCATGCAAATATCTGTTTTAACACAGCACAGCAAAATCAGTTACACCATTCAATCCCCCTCGTCCAGACGGGGAGAATTCAATCACATTGATTCGATGCGACGTTTCTTATGGGATTTAATGAGCGACAACATTTTGACCCCAAACCGAGAGGATTCTGGGATGTTTGTGTTTTTTTTGTAATAACTCTGGAAGGCAACGTCGCAGACCCATCAAGGTTGTACTCGTACTGCTCGCCTCATCGAGTGGAATCCAAAGATATGAGTGGTTAAGCTATGGGATATGAAATGGACGATCGACCAATAAAACAACATGTATTATGGGGTTGAATGCTTTTTGCTATTCACAAAATAAAACAAAAGCAGTAAAGCAAATATCTTATTTAACACAGCACAGCAAAATCAGTTGCACAATTCAATCCCGCTTGTCCAGACGGGGAGAATTCAATCACATTTATTCGATGCGACGTTTATTTAATGGGATTTAATGAGCGACAACATTTTGACCCCAAACCGAGAGGATTCTGGGATGTTTGCGGTTTTTTGGTAACAATTCTGGAAGCAAACGTAGCAGACCCATCAAGGTGGTACTCGTACTGCTCGCCTCATCGAGTGGAATCCAAAGATATGAGTGGTTAAGCTATGGGATATGAAATGGACGAGCGACCAATGAAACAACATGTATTATGGGGTTGAATGCTTTTTGCTATTCACAAAATAAAATAAAAGCAGTCATGCAAATATCTTATTTAACACAGCACAGCAAAATCAGTTGCACCATTCAATCCGGCTCGTCCAGACGGGGCGAATTCAATGACATTTATTCGATGCGACGTTTCTTATGGGATTTAATGAGTGACAACATTTTGACCCCAAACCGAGAGGATTCTGGGATGTTTGTGGTTTTTTTTGTAATAACTCTGGAAGGAAACGTCGCAGACCCATGAAGATGGTACTACTACTGCTCGCCTCATCGAGAGGAATCCAAAGCAATGAGTGTTAAGCTATGGGATATGAAATGGACGAGCGACCAATAAAACAACATGTATTATGGGGTTGAATGCTTTTTGCTATTCACAAAATAAAACAAAAGCAGTCATGCAAATATCTTATTTAACACAGCACAGCAAAATCAGTTGCACCATTCAATCCCGCTCGTCCAGACGGGGAGAATTTAATCACATTTATTCGATGCGACGTTTCTTTAATGGGATTTAATGAGCGACAACATTTTGACCCCAAACCGAGAGGATTCTGGGATGTTTGTGGTTTTTTGGTAATAACTCTGGAAGGAAACGTCGCAGACCCATCAAGGTGTTAGTCGTACTGCTCGCCTCATCGAGTGGAATCCAAAGATATGAGTGGTTAAGCTATGGGATATGAAATGGACGAGCGACCAATAAAACAACATGTATTATGGGGTTGAATGCTTTTTGCTATTCACAAAATAAACAAAAGCAGTCATGCAAATATCTGTTTTAACACAGCACAGCAAAATCAGTTACACCATTCAATCCCCCTCGTCCAGACGGGGAGAATTCAATCACATTGATTCGATGCGACGTTTCTTATGGGATTTAATGAGCGACAACATTTTGACCCCAAACCGAGAGGATTCTGGGATGTTTGTGTTTTTTTTGTAATAACTCTGGAAGGCAACGTCGCAGACCCATCAAGGTTGTACTCGTACTGCTCGCCTCATCGAGTGGAATCCAAAGATATGAGTGGTTAAGCTATGGGATATGAAATGGACGATCGACCAATAAAACAACATGTATTATGGGGTTGAATGCTTTTTGCTATTCACAAAATAAAACAAAAGCAGTAAAGCAAATATCTTATTTAACACAGCACAGCAAAATCAGTTGCACAATTCAATCCCGCTTGTCCAGACGGGGAGAATTCAATCACATTTATTCGATGCGACGTTTATTTAATGGGATTTAATGAGCGACAACATTTTGACCCCAAACCGAGAGGATTCTGGGATGTTTGCGGTTTTTTGGTAACAATTCTGGAAGCAAACGTAGCAGACCCATCAAGGTGGTACTCGTACTGCTCGCCTCATCGAGTGGAATCCAAAGATATGAGTGGTTAAGCTATGGGATATGAAATGGACGAGCGACCAATAAAACAACATGTATTATGTGGTTGAATGCTTTTTGCTATTCACAAAATAAAACAAAAGCAGTCATGCAAATATCTGTTTTAACACAGCACATCAAAATCAGTTACACCATTCAATCCCCCTCGTCCAGACGGGGAGAATTCAATCACATTTATTCGATGCGACGTTTCTTATGGGATTTAATGAGCGACAACATTTTGACCCCAAACCGAGAGGATTCTGGGATGTTTGTGGTTTTTTTGTAATAACTCTGGAAGGAAACGTCGCAGACCCATCAAGGTGGTACTCTTACTGCTCGCCTCAACGAGTGGAATCCAAAGATATGAGTGGTTAAGCTAAGGGATATGAAATGGACGAGCGACCAATAAAACAACATGTATTATGGGGTTGAATGCTTTTTGCTATTCACAAAATAAAACAAAAGCAGTCATGCAAATATCTTATTTAACACAGCACTGCAAAATCAGTTGCACCATTCAATCCCGCTCGTCAAGACGGGGAGAATACAATCACATTTATTCGATGCGACGTTTCTTTAATGGGATTTAATGAGCTACAACATTTTGACCCCAAATCGAGAGGATTCTGGGATGTTTGTGGTTTTTTTGTAATAACTCTGGAAGGAAACGTCGCAGAACCATCGAGGTGGTACTCGTACTGCTCGCCTCATCGAGAGGAATCCAAAGATATGAGTGGTTAAGCTATGGGATATGAAATGGACGGGCGACCAATTAAACAACATGTATTATGGGGTTGAATGCTTTTTGCTATTCACAAAATAAAACAAAAGCAGTCATGCAAATATCTGTTTTAACACAGCACATCAAAATCAGTTACACCGTTCAATCCCCCTCGTCCAGTCGGGGAGAATTCAATCACATTTATTCGATGCGACGTTTCTTATGGGATTTAATGAGCGACAACATTTTGACCCCAAACCGAGAGGAATCTGGGATGTTTGTGGTTTTTTTGTAATAACTCTGGAAGGAAACGTCGCAGACCCATGAAGATGGTATTACTACTGCTCGCCTCATCGAGAGGAATCCAAAGATATGAGTGTTAAGCTATGGGATATGAAATGGACGAGCGACCAATAAAACAACATGTATTATGGGGTTGAATGCTTTTTGCTATTCACAAAATAAAACAAAAGCAGTCATGCAAATATCTTATTTAACACAGCACAGCAAAATCAGTTGCACCATTCAATCCCGCTCGTCCAGACGGGGAGAATTTAATCACATTTATTCGATGCGACGTTTCTTTAATGGGATTTAATGAGCGACAACATTTTGACCCCAAACCGAGAGGATTCTGGGATGTTTGTGGTTTTTTGGTAATAACTCTGGAAGGAAACGTCGCAGACCCATCAAGGTGGTAGTCGTACTGCTCGCCTCATCGAGTGGAATCCAAAGATATGAGTGGTTAAGCTATGGAATATGAAATGGACGAGCGACCAATAAAACAACATGTATTATGGGGTTGAATGCTTTTTGCTATTCACAAAATAAACAAAAGCAGTCATGCAAATATCTGTTTTAACACAGCACAGCAAAATCAGTTACACCATTCAATCCCCCTCGTCCAGACGGGGAGAATTCAATCACATTGATTCGATGCGACGTTTCTTATGGGATTTAATGAGCGACAACATTTTGACCCCAAACCGAGAGGATTCTGGGATGTTTGTGTTTTTTTTGTAATAACTCTGGAAGGCAACGTCGCAGACCCATCAAGGTTGTACTCGTACTGCTCGCCTCATCGAGTGGAATCCAAAGATATGAGTGGTTAAGCTATGGGATATGAAATGGACGATCGACCAATAAAACAACATGTATTATGGGGTTGAATGCTTTTTGCTATTCACAAAATAAAACAAAAGCAGTAAAGCAAATATCTTATTTAACACAGCACAGCAAAATCAGTTGCACAATTCAATCCCGCTCGTCCAGACGGGGAGAATTCAATCACATTTATTCGATGCGACGTTTATTTAATGGGATTTAATGAGCGACAACATTTTGACCCCAAACCGAGAGGATTCTGGGATGTTTGCGGTTTTTTGGTAACAATTCTGGAAGCAAACGTAGCAGACCCATCAAGGTGGTACTCGTACTGCTCGCCTCATCGAGTGGAATCCAAAGATATGAGTGGTTAAGCTATGGGATATGAAATGGACGAGCGACCAATAAAACAACATGTATTATGTGGTTGAATGCTTTTTGCTATTCACAAAATAAAACAAAAGCAGTCATGCAAATATCTGTTTTAACACAGCACATCAAAATCAGTTACACCATTCAATCCCCCTCGTCCAGACGGGGAGAATTCAATCACATTTATTCGATGCGACGTTTCTTATGGGATTTAATGAGCGACAACATTTTGACCCCAAACCGAGAGGATTCTGGGATGTTTGTGGTTTTTTTGTAATAACTCTGGAAGGAAACGTCGCAGACCCATCAAGGTGGTACTCTTACTGCTCGCCTCAACGAGTGGAATCCAAAGATATGAGTGGTTAAGCTAAGGGATATGAAATGGACGAGCGACCAATAAAACAACATGTATTATGGGGTTGAATGCTTTTTGCTATTCACAAAATAAAACAAAAGCAGTCATGCAAATATCTTATTTAACACAGCACTGCAAAATCAGTTGCACCATTCAATCCCGCTCGTCAAGACGGGGAGAATACAATCACATTTATTCGATGCGACGTTTCTTTAATGGGATTTAATGAGCTACAACATTTTGACCCCAAATCGAGAGGATTCTGGGATGTTTGTGGTTTTTTTGTAATAACTCTGGAAGGAAACGTCGCAGAACCATCAAGGTGGTACTCGTACTGCTCGCCTCATCGAGAGGAATCCAAAGATATGAGTGGTTAAGCTATGGGATATGAAATGGACGGGCGACCAATTAAACAACATGTATTATGGGGTTGAATGCTTTTTGCTATTCACAAAATAAAACAAAAGCAGTCATGCAAATATCTGTTTTAACACAGCACATCAAAATCAGTTACACCATTCAATCCCCCTCGTCCAGTCGGGGAGAATTCAATCACATTTATTCGATGCGACGTTTCTTATGGGATTTAATGAGCGACAACATTTTGACCCCAAACCGAGAGGAATCTGGGATGTTTGTGGTTTTTTTGTAATAACTCTGGAAGGAAACGTCGCAGACCCATGAAGATGGTATTACTACTGCTCGCCTCATCGAGAGGAATCCAAAGATATGAGTGTTAAGCTATGGGATATGAAATGGACGAGCGACCAATAAAACAACATGTATTATGGGGTTGAATGCTTTTTGCTATTCACAAAATAAAACAAAAGCAGTCATGCAAATATCTTATTTAACACAGCACAGCAAAATCAGTTGCACCATTCAATCCCGCTCGTCCAGACGGGGAGAATTTAATCACATTTATTCGATGCGACGTTTCTTTAATGGGATTTAATGAGCGACAACATTTTGACCCCAAACCGAGAGGATTCTGGGATGTTTGTGGTTTTTTGGTAATAACTCTGGAAGGAAACGTCGCAGACCCATCAAGGTGGTAGTCGTACTGCTCGCCTCATCGAGTGGAATCCAAAGATATGAGTGGTTAAGCTATGGAATATGAAATGGACGAGCGACCAATAAAACAACATGTATTATGGGGTTGAATGCTTTTTGCTATTCACAAAATAAACAAAAGCAGTCATGCAAATATCTGTTTTAACACAGCACAGCAAAATCAGTTACACCATTCAATCCCCCTCGTCCAGACGGGGAGAATTCAATCACATTGATTCGATGCGACGTTTCTTATGGGATTTAATGAGCGACAACATTTTGACCCCAAACCGAGAGGATTCTGGGATGTTTGTGTTTTTTTTGTAATAACTCTGGAAGGCAACGTCACAGACCCATCAAGGTGGTACTCGTACTGCTCGCCTCATCGAGTGGAATCCAAAGATATGAGTGGTTAAGCTATGGGATATGAAATGGACGATCGACCAATAAAACAACATGTATTATGGGGTTGAATGCTTTTTGCTATTCACAAAATAAAACAAAAGCAGTAAAGCAAATATCTTATTTAACACAGCACAGCAAAATCAGTTGCACAATTCAATCCCGCTCGTCCAGACGGGGAGAATTCAATCACATTTATTCGATGCGACGTTTATTTAATGGGATTTAATGAGCGACAACATTTTGACCCCAAACCGAGAGGATTCTGGGATGTTTGTGTTTTTTGGTAACAACTCTGGAAGGAAACGTCGCAGACCCATCAAGGTGGTACTCGTACTGCTCGCCTCATCGAGAGGAATCCAAAGATATGAGTGGTTAAGCTTTGGGATATGAAATGGACGGGCGACCAATTAAACAACATGTATTATGGGGTTGAATGCTTTTTGCTATTCACAAAATAAAACAAAAGCAGTCATGCAAATATCTGTTTTAACACAGCACAGCAAAATCAGTTACACCATTCAATCCCCCTCGTCCAGACGGGGAGAATTCAATCACATTTATTCGATGCGACGTTTATTATGGGATTTAAAGAGCGACAACATTTTGACCCCAAACCGAGAGGATTCTGGGATGTTTGTGGTTTTTTTGTAATAACTCCGGAAAGCAACGTCGCAGACCCATCAAGGTGGTACTCGTACTGCTCGCCTCATCGAGTGGAATCCAAAGATATGAGTGGTTAAGCTATGGGATATGAAATGGACGAGCGACCAATAAAACAACATGTGTTATGGGGTTGAATGCTTTTTGCTATTCACAAAATAAAATAAAAGCAGTCATGCAAATATCTTATTTAACACAGCACAGCAAAATCAGTTGCACCATTCAATCCCGCTCGTCCAGACGGGGCGAATTCAATGACATTTATTCGATGCGACGTTTCTTATGGGATTTAATGAGCGACAACATTTTGACCCCAAACCGAGAGGATTCTGGGATGTTTGTGGTTTTTTTTATAATAACTCTGGAAGGAAACGTCGCAGACCCATGAAGATGGTACTACTACTGCTCGCCTCATCGAGAGGAATCCAAAGATTTGAGTGTTAAGCTATGGGATATGAAATGGACGAGCGACCAATAAAACAACATGTATTATGGGGTTGAATGCTTTTTGCTATTCACAAAATAAAACAAAAGCAGTCATGCAAATATCTTATTTAACACAGCACAGCAAAATCAGTTGCACCATTCAATCCCGCTCGTCCAGACGGGGAGAATTTAATCACATTTATTCGATGCGACGTTTCTTTAATGGGATTTAATGAGCGACAACATTTTGACCCCAAACCGAGAGGATTCTGGGATGTTTGTGGTTTTTTGGTAATAACTCTGGAAGGAAACGTTGCAGACCCATCAAGGTGGTACTCGTACTGCTCGCCTCATCGAGAGGAATCCAAAGATATGAGTGGTTAAGCTTTGGGATATGAAATGGACGGGCGACCAATTAAACAACATGTATTATGGGGTTGAATGCTTTTTGCTATTCACAAAATAAAACAAAAGCAGTCATGCAAATATCTGTTTTAACACAGCACAGCAAAATCAGTTACACCATTCAATCCCCCTCGTCCAGACGGGGAGAATTCAATCACATTTATTCGATGCGACGTTTATTATGGGATTTAATGAGCGACAACATTTTGACCCCAAACCGAGAGGATTCTGGGATGTTTGTGGTTTTTTTGTAATAACTCCGGAAAGCAACGTCGCAGACCCATCAAGGTGGTACTCGTACTGCTCGCCTCATCGAGTGGAATCCAAAGATATGAGTGGTTAAGCTATGGGATATGAAATGGACGAGCGACCAATAAAACAACATGTATTATGGGGTTGAATGCTTTTTGCTATTCACAAAATAAAATAAAAGCAGTCATGCAAATATCTTATTTAACACAGCACAGCAAAATCAGTTGCACCATTCAATCCCGCTCGTCCAGACGGGGCGAATTCAATGACATTTATTCGATGCGACGTTTCTTATGGGATTTAATGAGCGACAACATTTTGACCCCAAACCGAGAGGATTCTGGGATGTTTGTGGTTTTTTTTGTAATAACTCTGGAAGGAAACGTCGCAGACCCATGAAGATGGTACTACTACTGCTCGCCTCATCGAGAGGAATCCAAAGATTTGAGTGTTAAGCTATGGGATATGAAATGGACGAGCGACCAATAAAACAACATGTATTATGGGGTTGAATGCTTTTTGCTATTCACAAAATAAAACAAAAGCAGTCATGCAAATATCTTATTTAACACAGCACAGCAAAATCAGTTGCACCATTCAATCCCGCTCGTCCAGACGGGGAGAATTTAATCACATTTATTCGATGCGACGTTTCTTTAATGGGATTTAATGAGCGACAACATTTTGACCCCAAACCGAGAGGATTCTGGGATGTTTGTGGTTTTTTGGTAATAACTCTGGAAGGAAACGTCGCAGACCCATCAAGGTGGTAGTCGTACTGCTCGCCTCATCGAGTGGAATCCAAAGATATGAGTGGTTAAGCTATGGGATATGAAATGGACGAGCGACCAATAAAACAACATGTATTATGGGGTTGAATGCTTTTTGCTATTCACAAAATAAACAAAAGCAGTCATGCAAATATCTGTTTTAACACAGCACAGCAAAATCAGTTACACCATTCAATCCCCCTCGTCCAGACGGGGAGAATTCAATCACATTGATTCGATGCGACGTTTCTTATGGGATTTAATGAGCGACAACATTTTGACCCCAAACCGAGAGGATTCTGGGATGTTTGTGTTTTTTTTGTAATAACTCTGGAAGGCAACGTCGCAGACCCATCAAGGTGGTACTCTTACTGCTCGCCTCATCGAGTGGAATCCAAAGATATGAGTGGTTAAGCTATGGGATATTAAATGGACGATCGACCAATAAAACAACATGTATTATGGGGTTGAATGCTTTTTGCTATTCACAAAATAAAACAAAAGCAGTAAAGCAAATATTTTATTTAACACAGCACAGCAAAATCAGTTGCACAATTCAATCCCGCTCGTCCAGACGGGGAGAATTCAATCACATTTATTCGATGCGACGTTTATTTAATGGGATTTAATGAGCGACAACATTTTGACCCCAAACCGAGAGGATTCTGGGATGTTTGTGGTTTTTTGGTAACAACTCTGGAAGGAAACGTCGCAGACCCATCAAGGTGGTACTCGTACTGCTCGCCTCATCGAGAGGAATCCAAAGATATGAGTGGTTAAGCTATGGGATATGAAATGGACGGGCGACCAATTAAACAACATGTATTATGGGGTTGAATGCTTTTTGCTATTCACAAAATAAAACAAAAGCAGTCATGCAAATATCTGTTTTAACACAGCACAGCAAAATCAGTTACACCATTCAATCCCCCTCGTCCAGACGGGGAGAATTCAATCACATTTATTCGATGCGACGTTTATTATGGGATTTAATGAGCGACAACATTTTGACCCCAAACCGAGAGGATTCTGGGATGTTTGTGGTTTTTTGGTAACAACTCTGGAAGGAAACGTCGCAGACCCATCAAGGTGGTACTCGTACTGCTCGCCTCATCGAGAGGAATCCAAAGATATGAGTGTTAAGCTATGGGATATGAAATGGACGAGCGACCAATAAAACAACATGTATTATGGGGTTGAATGCTTTTTGCTATTCACAAAATAAAACAAAAGCAGTCATGCAAATATCTTATTTAACACAGCACAGCAAAATCAGTTGCACCATTCAATCCCGCTCGTCCAGACGGGGAGAATTTAATCACATTTATTCGATGCGACGTTTCTTTAATGGGATTTAATGAGCGACAACATTTTGACCCCAAACCGAGAGGATTCTGGGATGTTTGTGGTTTTTTGGTAATAACTCTGGAAGGAAACGTCGCAGACCCATCAAGGTGGTAGTCGTACTGCTCGCCTCATCGAGTGGAATCCAAAGATATGAGTGGTTAAGCTATGGAATATGAAATGGACGAGCGACCAATAAAACAACATGTATTATGGGGTTGAATGCTTTTTGCTATTCACAAAATAAACAAAAGCAGTCATGCAAATATCTGTTTTAACACAGCACAGCAAAATCAGTTACACCATTCAATCCCCCTCGTCCAGACGGGGAGAATTCAATCACATTGATTCGATGCGACGTTTCTTATGGGATTTAATGAGCGACAACATTTTGACCCCAAACCGAGAGGATTCTGGGATGTTTGTGTTTTTTTTGTAATAACTCTGGAAGGCAACGTCGCAGACCCATCAAGGTTGTACTCGTACTGCTCGCCTCATCGAGTGGAATCCAAAGATATGAGTGGTTAAGCTATGGGATATGAAATGGACGATCGACCAATAAAACAACATGTATTATGGGGTTGAATGCTTTTTGCTATTCACAAAATAAAACAAAAGCAGTAAAGCAAATATCTTATTTAACACAGCACAGCAAAATCAGTTGCACAATTCAATCCCGCTCGTCCAGACGGGGAGAATTCAATCACATTTATTCGATGCGACGTTTATTTAATGGGATTTAATGAGCGACAACATTTTGACCCCAAACCGAGAGGATTCTGGGATGTTTGCGGTTTTTTGGTAACAATTCTGGAAGCAAACGTAGCAGACCCATCAAGGTGGTACTCGTACTGCTCGCCTCATCGAGTGGAATCCAAAGATATGAGTGGTTAAGCTATGGGATATGAAATGGACGAGCGACCAATAAAACAACATGTATTATGTGGTTGAATGCTTTTTGCTATTCACAAAATAAAACAAAAGCAGTCATGCAAATATCTGTTTTAACACAGCACATCAAAATCAGTTACACCATTCAATCCCCCTCGTCCAGACGGGGAGAATTCAATCACATTTATTCGATGCGACGTTTCTTATGGGATTTAATGAGCGACAACATTTTGACCCCAAACCGAGAGGATTCTGGGATGTTTGTGGTTTTTTTGTAATAACTCTGGAAGGAAACGTCGCAGACCCATCAAGGTGGTACTCTTACTGCTCGCCTCAACGAGTGGAATCCAAAGATATGAGTGGTTAAGCTAAGGGATATGAAATGGACGAGCGACCAATAAAACAACATGTATTATGGGGTTGAATGCTTTTTGCTATTCACAAAATAAAACAAAAGCAGTCATGCAAATATCTTATTTAACACAGCACTGCAAAATCAGTTGCACCATTCAATCCCGCTCGTCAAGACGGGGAGAATACAATCACATTTATTCGATGCGACGTTTCTTTAATGGGATTTAATGAGCTACAACATTTTGACCCCAAATCGAGAGGATTCTGGGATGTTTGTGGTTTTTTTGTAATAACTCTGGAAGGAAACGTCGCAGAACCATCAAGGTGGTACTCGTACTGCTCGCCTCATCGAGAGGAATCCAAAGATATGAGTGGTTAAGCTTTGGGATATGAAATGGACGGGCGACCAATTAAACAACATGTATTATGGGGTTGAATGCTTTTTGCTATTCACAAAATAAAACAAAAGCAGTCATGCAAATATCTGTTTTAACACAGCACAGCAAAATCAGTTACACCATTCAATCCCCCTCGTCCAGACGGGGAGAATTCAATCACATTTATTCGATGCGACGTTTATTATGGGATTTAAAGAGCGACAACATTTTGACCCCAAACCGAGAGGATTCTGGGATGTTTGTGGTTTTTTTGTAATAACTCCGGAAAGCAACGTCGCAGACCCATCAAGGTGGTACTCGTACTGCTCGCCTCATCGAGTGGAATCCAAAGATATGAGTGGTTAAGCTATGGGATATGAAATGGACGAGCGACCAATAAAACAACATGTATTATGGGGTTGAATGCTTTTTGCTATTCACAAAATAAAATAAAAGCAGTCATGCAAATATCTTATTTAACACAGCACAGCAAAATCAGTTGCACCATTCAATCCCGCTCGTCCAGACGGGGCGAATTCAATGACATTTATTCGATGCGACGTTTCTTATGGGATTTAATGAGCGACAACATTTTGACCCCAAACCGAGAGGATTCTGGGATGTTTGTGGTTTTTTTTATAATAACTCTGGAAGGAAACGTCGCAGACCCATGAAGATGGTACTACTACTGCTCGCCTCATCGAGAGGAATCCAAAGATTTGAGTGTTAAGCTATGGGATATGAAATGGACGAGCGACCAATAAAACAACATGTATTATGGGGTTGAATGCTTTTTGCTATTCACAAAATAAAACAAAAGCAGTCATGCAAATATCTTATTTAACACAGCACAGCAAAATCAGTTGCACCATTCAATCCCGCTCGTCCAGACGGGGAGAATTTAATCACATTTATTCGATGCGACGTTTCTTTAATGGGATTTAATGAGCGACAACATTTTGACCCCAAACCGAGAGGATTCTGGGATGTTTGTGGTTTTTTGGTAATAACTCTGGAAGGAAACGTTGCAGACCCATCAAGGTGGTACTCGTACTGCTCGCCTCATCGAGAGGAATCCAAAGATATGAGTGGTTAAGCTTTGGGATATGAAATGGACGGGCGACCAATTAAACAACATGTATTATGGGGTTGAATGCTTTTTGCTATTCACAAAATAAAACAAAAGCAGTCATGCAAATATCTTATTTAACACAGCACTGCAAAATCAGTTGCACCATTCAATCCCGCTCGTCAAGACGGGGAGAATACAATCACATTTATTCGATGCGACGTTTCTTTAATGGGATTTAATGAGCTACAACATTTTGACCCCAAATCGAGAGGATTCTGGGATGTTTGTGGTTTTTTTGTAATAACTCTGGAAGGAAACGTCGCAGAACCATCAAGGTGGTACTCGTACTGCTCGCCTCATCGAGAGGAATCCAAAGATATGAGTGGTTAAGCTATGGGATATGAAATGGACGGGCGACCAATTAAACAACATGTATTATGGGGTTGAATGCTTTTTGCTATTCACAAAATAAAACAAAAGCAGTCATGCAAATATCTGTTTTAACACAGCACAGCAAAATCAGTTACACCATTCAATCCCCCTCGTCCAGACGGGGAGAATTCAATCACATTGATTCGATGCGACGTTTCTTATGGGATTTAATGAGCGACAACATTTTGACCCCAAACCGAGAGGATTCTGGGATGTTTGTGTTTTTTTTGTAATAACTCTGGAAGGCAACGTCACAGACCCATCAAGGTGGTACTCGTACTGCTCGCCTCATCGAGTGGAATCCAAAGATATGAGTGGTTAAGCTATGGGATATGAAATGGACGATCGACCAATAAAACAACATGTATTATGGGGTTGAATGCTTTTTGCTATTCACAAAATAAAACAAAAGCAGTAAAGCAAATATCTTATTTAACACAGCACAGCAAAATCAGTTGCACAATTCAATCCCGCTCGTCCAGACGGGGAGAATTCAATCACATTTATTCGATGCGACGTTTATTTAATGGGATTTAATGAGCGACAACATTTTGACCCCAAACCGAGAGGATTCTGGGATGTTTGTGTTTTTTGGTAACAACTCTGGAAGGAAACGTCGCAGACCCATCAAGGTGGTACTCGTACTGCTCGCCTCATCGAGAGGAATCCAAAGATATGAGTGGTTAAGCTTTGGGATATGAAATGGACGGGCGACCAATTAAACAACATGTATTATGGGGTTGAATGCTTTTTGCTATTCACAAAATAAAACAAAAGCAGTCATGCAAATATCTGTTTTAACACAGCACAGCAAAATCAGTTACACCATTCAATCCCCCTCGTCCAGACGGGGAGAATTCAATCACATTTATTCGATGCGACGTTTATTATGGGATTTAAAGAGCGACAACATTTTGACCCCAAACCGAGAGGATTCTGGGATGTTTGTGGTTTTTTTGTAATAACTCCGGAAAGCAACGTCGCAGACCCATCAAGGTGGTACTCGTACTGCTCGCCTCATCGAGTGGAATCCAAAGATATGAGTGGTTAAGCTATGGGATATGAAATGGACGAGCGACCAATAAAACAACATGTATTATGGGGTTGAATGCTTTTTGCTATTCACAAAATAAAATAAAAGCAGTCATGCAAATATCTTATTTAACACAGCACAGCAAAATCAGTTGCACCATTCAATCCCGCTCGTCCAGACGGGGCGAATTCAATGACATTTATTCGATGCGACGTTTCTTATGGGATTTAATGAGCGACAACATTTTGACCCCAAACCGAGAGGATTCTGGGATGTTTGTGGTTTTTTTTATAATAACTCTGGAAGGAAACGTCGCAGACCCATGAAGATGGTACTACTACTGCTCGCCTCATCGAGAGGAATCCAAAGATTTGAGTGTTAAGCTATGGGATATGAAATGGACGAGCGACCAATAAAACAACATGTATTATGGGGTTGAATGCTTTTTGCTATTCACAAAATAAAACAAAAGCAGTCATGCAAATATCTTATTTAACACAGCACAGCAAAATCAGTTGCACCATTCAATCCCGCTCGTCCAGACGGGGAGAATTTAATCACATTTATTCGATGCGACGTTTCTTTAATGGGATTTAATGAGCGACAACATTTTGACCCCAAACCGAGAGGATTCTGGGATGTTTGTGGTTTTTTGGTAATAACTCTGGAAGGAAACGTTGCAGACCCATCAAGGTGGTACTCGTACTGCTCGCCTCATCGAGAGGAATCCAAAGATATGAGTGGTTAAGCTTTGGGATATGAAATGGACGGGCGACCAATTAAACAACATGTATTATGGGGTTGAATGCTTTTTGCTATTCACAAAATAAAACAAAAGCAGTCATGCAAATATCTGTTTTAACACAGCACAGCAAAATCAGTTACACCATTCAATCCCCCTCGTCCAGACGGGGAGAATTCAATCACATTTATTCGATGCGACGTTTATTATGGGATTTAATGAGCGACAACATTTTGACCCCAAACCGAGAGGATTCTGGGATGTTTGTGGTTTTTTTGTAATAACTCCGGAAAGCAACGTCGCAGACCCATCAAGGTGGTACTCGTACTGCTCGCCTCATCGAGTGGAATCCAAAGATATGAGTGGTTAAGCTATGGGATATGAAATGGACGAGCGACCAATAAAACAACATGTATTATGGGGTTGAATGCTTTTTGCTATTCACAAAATAAAATAAAAGCAGTCATGCAAATATCTTATTTAACACAGCACAGCAAAATCAGTTGCACCATTCAATCCCGCTCGTCCAGACGGGGCGAATTCAATGACATTTATTCGATGCGACGTTTCTTATGGGATTTAATGAGCGACAACATTTTGACCCCAAACCGAGAGGATTCTGGGATGTTTGTGGTTTTTTTTGTAATAACTCTGGAAGGAAACGTCGCAGACCCATGAAGATGGTACTACTACTGCTCGCCTCATCGAGAGGAATCCAAAGATTTGAGTGTTAAGCTATGGGATATGAAATGGACGAGCGACCAATAAAACAACATGTATTATGGGGTTGAATGCTTTTTGCTATTCACAAAATAAAACAAAAGCAGTCATGCAAATATCTTATTTAACACAGCACAGCAAAATCAGTTGCACCATTCAATCCCGCTCGTCCAGACGGGGAGAATTTAATCACATTTATTCGATGCGACGTTTCTTTAATGGGATTTAATGAGCGACAACATTTTGACCCCAAACCGAGAGGATTCTGGGATGTTTGTGGTTTTTTGGTAATAACTCTGGAAGGAAACGTCGCAGACCCATCAAGGTGGTAGTCGTACTGCTCGCCTCATCGAGTGGAATCCAAAGATATGAGTGGTTAAGCTATGGGATATGAAATGGACGAGCGACCAATAAAACAACATGTATTATGGGGTTGAATGCTTTTTGCTATTCACAAAATAAACAAAAGCAGTCATGCAAATATCTGTTTTAACACAGCACAGCAAAATCAGTTACACCATTCAATCCCCCTCGTCCAGACGGGGAGAATTCAATCACATTGATTCGATGCGACGTTTCTTATGGGATTTAATGAGCGACAACATTTTGACCCCAAACCGAGAGGATTCTGGGATGTTTGTGTTTTTTTTGTAATAACTCTGGAAGGCAACGTCGCAGACCCATCAAGGTGGTACTCTTACTGCTCGCCTCATCGAGTGGAATCCAAAGATATGAGTGGTTAAGCTATGGGATATTAAATGGACGATCGACCAATAAAACAACATGTATTATGGGGTTGAATGCTTTTTGCTATTCACAAAATAAAACAAAAGCAGTAAAGCAAATATTTTATTTAACACAGCACAGCAAAATCAGTTGCACAATTCAATCCCGCTCGTCCAGACGGGGAGAATTCAATCACATTTATTCGATGCGACGTTTATTTAATGGGATTTAATGAGCGACAACATTTTGACCCCAAACCGAGAGGATTCTGGGATGTTTGTGGTTTTTTGGTAACAACTCTGGAAGGAAACGTCGCAGACCCATCAAGGTGGTACTCGTACTGCTCGCCTCATCGAGAGGAATCCAAAGATATGAGTGGTTAAGCTATGGGATATGAAATGGACGGGCGACCAATTAAACAACATGTATTATGGGGTTGAATGCTTTTTGCTATTCACAAAATAAAACAAAAGCAGTCATGCAAATATCTGTTTTAACACAGCACAGCAAAATCAGTTACACCATTCAATCCCCCTCGTCCAGACGGGGAGAATTCAATCACATTTATTCGATGCGACGTTTATTATGGGATTTAATGAGCGACAACATTTTGACCCCAAACCGAGAGGATTCTGGGATGTTTGTGGTTTTTTGGTAACAACTCTGGAAGGAAACGTCGCAGACCCATCAAGGTGGTACTCGTACTGCTCGCCTCATCGAGAGGAATCCAAAGATATGAGTGTTAAGCTATGGGATATGAAATGGACGAGCGACCAATAAAACAACATGTATTATGGGGTTGAATGCTTTTTGCTATTCACAAAATAAAACAAAAGCAGTCATGCAAATATCTTATTTAACACAGCACAGCAAAATCAGTTGCACCATTCAATCCCGCTCGTCCAGACGGGGAGAATTTAATCACATTTATTCGATGCGACGTTTCTTTAATGGGATTTAATGAGCGACAACATTTTGACCCCAAACCGAGAGGATTCTGGGATGTTTGTGGTTTTTTGGTAATAACTCTGGAAGGAAACGTCGCAGACCCATCAAGGTGGTAGTCGTACTGCTCGCCTCATCGAGTGGAATCCAAAGATATGAGTGGTTAAGCTATGGAATATGAAATGGACGAGCGACCAATAAAACAACATGTATTATGGGGTTGAATGCTTTTTGCTATTCACAAAATAAACAAAAGCAGTCATGCAAATATCTGTTTTAACACAGCACAGCAAAATCAGTTACACCATTCAATCCCCCTCGTCCAGACGGGGAGAATTCAATCACATTGATTCGATGCGACGTTTCTTATGGGATTTAATGAGCGACAACATTTTGACCCCAAACCGAGAGGATTCTGGGATGTTTGTGTTTTTTTTGTAATAACTCTGGAAGGCAACGTCGCAGACCCATCAAGGTTGTACTCGTACTGCTCGCCTCATCGAGTGGAATCCAAAGATATGAGTGGTTAAGCTATGGGATATGAAATGGACGATCGACCAATAAAACAACATGTATTATGGGGTTGAATGCTTTTTGCTATTCACAAAATAAAACAAAAGCAGTAAAGCAAATATCTTATTTAACACAGCACAGCAAAATCAGTTGCACAATTCAATCCCGCTCGTCCAGACGGGGAGAATTCAATCACATTTATTCGATGCGACGTTTATTTAATGGGATTTAATGAGCGACAACATTTTGACCCCAAACCGAGAGGATTCTGGGATGTTTGCGGTTTTTTGGTAACAATTCTGGAAGCAAACGTAGCAGACCCATCAAGGTGGTACTCGTACTGCTCGCCTCATCGAGTGGAATCCAAAGATATGAGTGGTTAAGCTATGGGATATGAAATGGACGAGCGACCAATAAAACAACATGTATTATGTGGTTGAATGCTTTTTGCTATTCACAAAATAAAACAAAAGCAGTCATGCAAATATCTGTTTTAACACAGCACATCAAAATCAGTTACACCATTCAATCCCCCTCGTCCAGACGGGGAGAATTCAATCACATTTATTCGATGCGACGTTTCTTATGGGATTTAATGAGCGACAACATTTTGACCCCAAACCGAGAGGATTCTGGGATGTTTGTGGTTTTTTTGTAATAACTCTGGAAGGAAACGTCGCAGACCCATCAAGGTGGTACTCTTACTGCTCGCCTCAACGAGTGGAATCCAAAGATATGAGTGGTTAAGCTAAGGGATATGAAATGGACGAGCGACCAATAAAACAACATGTATTATGGGGTTGAATGCTTTTTGCTATTCACAAAATAAAACAAAAGCAGTCATGCAAATATCTTATTTAACACAGCACTGCAAAATCAGTTGCACCATTCAATCCCGCTCGTCAAGACGGGGAGAATACAATCACATTTATTCGATGCGACGTTTCTTTAATGGGATTTAATGAGCTACAACATTTTGACCCCAAATCGAGAGGATTCTGGGATGTTTGTGGTTTTTTTGTAATAACTCTGGAAGGAAACGTCGCAGAACCATCAAGGTGGTACTCGTACTGCTCGCCTCATCGAGAGGAATCCAAAGATATGAGTGGTTAAGCTATGGGATATGAAATGGACGGGCGACCAATTAAACAACATGTATTATGGGGTTGAATGCTTTTTGCTATTCACAAAATAAAACAAAAGCAGTCATGCAAATATCTGTTTTAACACAGCACATCAAAATCAGTTACACCATTCAATCCCCCTCGTCCAGTCGGGGAGAATTCAATCACATTTATTCGATGCGACGTTTCTTATGGGATTTAATGAGCGACAACATTTTGACCCCAAACCGAGAGGAATCTGGGATGTTTGTGGTTTTTTTGTAATAACTCTGGAAGGAAACGTCGCAGACCCATGAAGATGGTATTACTACTGCTCGCCTCATCGAGAGGAATCCAAAGATATGAGTGTTAAGCTATGGGATATGAAATGGACGAGCGACCAATAAAACAACATGTATTATGGGGTTGAATGCTTTTTGCTATTCACAAAATAAAACAAAAGCAGTCATGCAAATATCTTATTTAACACAGCACAGCAAAATCAGTTGCACCATTCAATCCCGCTCGTCCAGACGGGGAGAATTTAATCACATTTATTCGATGCGACGTTTCTTTAATGGGATTTAATGAGCGACAACATTTTGACCCCAAACCGAGAGGATTCTGGGATGTTTGTGGTTTTTTGGTAATAACTCTGGAAGGAAACGTCGCAGACCCATCAAGGTGGTAGTCGTACTGCTCGCCTCATCGAGTGGAATCCAAAGATATGAGTGGTTAAGCTATGGAATATGAAATGGACGAGCGACCAATAAAACAACATGTATTATGGGGTTGAATGCTTTTTGCTATTCACAAAATAAACAAAAGCAGTCATGCAAATATCTGTTTTAACACAGCACAGCAAAATCAGTTACACCATTCAATCCCCCTCGTCCAGACGGGGAGAATTCAATCACATTGATTCGATGCGACGTTTCTTATGGGATTTAATGAGCGACAACATTTTGACCCCAAACCGAGAGGATTCTGGGATGTTTGTGTTTTTTTTGTAATAACTCTGGAAGGCAACGTCACAGACCCATCAAGGTGGTACTCGTACTGCTCGCCTCATCGAGTGGAATCCAAAGATATGAGTGGTTAAGCTATGGGATATGAAATGGACGATCGACCAATAAAACAACATGTATTATGGGGTTGAATGCTTTTTGCTATTCACAAAATAAAACAAAAGCAGTAAAGCAAATATCTTATTTAACACAGCACAGCAAAATCAGTTGCACAATTCAATCCCGCTCGTCCAGACGGGGAGAATTCAATCACATTTATTCGATGCGACGTTTATTTAATGGGATTTAATGAGCGACAACATTTTGACCCCAAACCGAGAGGATTCTGGGATGTTTGTGTTTTTTGGTAACAACTCTGGAAGGAAACGTCGCAGACCCATCAAGGTGGTACTCGTACTGCTCGCCTCATCGAGAGGAATCCAAAGATATGAGTGGTTAAGCTTTGGGATATGAAATGGACGGGCGACCAATTAAACAACATGTATTATGGGGTTGAATGCTTTTTGCTATTCACAAAATAAAACAAAAGCAGTCATGCAAATATCTGTTTTAACACAGCACAGCAAAATCAGTTACACCATTCAATCCCCCTCGTCCAGACGGGGAGAATTCAATCACATTTATTCGATGCGACGTTTATTATGGGATTTAAAGAGCGACAACATTTTGACCCCAAACCGAGAGGATTCTGGGATGTTTGTGGTTTTTTTTATAATAACTCTGGAAGGAAACGTCGCAGACCCATGAAGATGGTACTACTACTGCTCGCCTCATCGAGAGGAATCCAAAGATTTGAGTGTTAAGCTATGGGATATGAAATGGACGAGCGACCAATAAAACAACATGTATTATGGGGTTGAATGCTTTTTGCTATTCACAAAATAAAACAAAAGCAGTCATGCAAATATCTTATTTAACACAGCACAGCAAAATCAGTTGCACCATTCAATCCCGCTCGTCCAGACGGGGAGAATTTAATCACATTTATTCGATGCGACGTTTCTTTAATGGGATTTAATGAGCGACAACATTTTGACCCCAAACCGAGAGGATTCTGGGATGTTTGTGGTTTTTTGGTAATAACTCTGGAAGGAAACGTCGCAGACCCATCAAGGTGGTACTCGTACTGCTCGCCTCATCGAGAGGAATCCAAAGATATGAGTGGTTAAGCTTTGGGATATGAAATGGACGGGCGACCAATTAAACAACATGTATTATGGGGTTGAATGCTTTTTGCTATTCACAAAATAAAACAAAAGCAGTCATGCAAATATCTGTTTTAACACAGCACAGCAAAATCAGTTACACCATTCAATCCCCCTCGTCCAGACGGGGAGAATTCAATCACATTTATTCGATGCGACGTTTATTATGGGATTTAATGAGCGACAACATTTTGACCCCAAACCGAGAGGATTCTGGGATGTTTGTGGTTTTTTTGTAATAACTCCGGAAAGCAACGTCGCAGACCCATCAAGGTGGTACTCGTACTGCTCGCCTCATCGAGTGGAATCCAAAGATATGAGTGGTTAAGCTATGGGATATGAAATGGACGAGCGACCAATAAAACAACATGTATTATGGGGTTGAATGCTTTTTGCTATTCACAAAATAAAATAAAAGCAGTCATGCAAATATCTTATTTAACACAGCACAGCAAAATCAGTTGCACCATTCAATCCCGCTCGTCCAGACGGGGCGAATTCAATGACATTTATTCGATGCGACGTTTCTTATGGGATTTAATGAGCGACAACATTTTGACCCCAAACCGAGAGGATTCTGGGATGTTTGTGGTTTTTTTTGTAATAACTCTGGAAGGAAACGTCGCAGACCCATGAAGATGGTACTACTACTGCTCGCCTCATCGAGAGGAATCCAAAGATTTGAGTGTTAAGCTATGGGATATGAAATGGACGAGCGACCAATAAAACAACATGTATTATGGGGTTGAATGCTTTTTGCTATTCACAAAATAAAACAAAAGCAGTCATGCAAATATCTTATTTAACACAGCACAGCAAAATCAGTTGCACCATTCAATCCCGCTCGTCCAGACGGGGAGAATTTAATCACATTTATTCGATGCGACGTTTCTTTAATGGGATTTAATGAGCGACAACATTTTGACCCCAAACCGAGAGGATTCTGGGATGTTTGTGGTTTTTTGGTAATAACTCTGGAAGGAAACGTCGCAGACCCATCAAGGTGGTAGTCGTACTGCTCGCCTCATCGAGTGGAATCCAAAGATATGAGTGGTTAAGCTATGGGATATGAAATGGACGAGCGACCAATAAAACAACATGTATTATGGGGTTGAATGCTTTTTGCTATTCACAAAATAAAACAAAAGCAGTCATGCAAATATCTTATTTAACACAGCACAGCAAAATCAGTTACACCATTCAATCCCCCTCGTCCAGACGGGGAGAATTCAATCACATTGATTCGATGCGACGTTTCTTATGGGATTTAATGAGCGACAACATTTTGACCCCAAACCGAGAGGATTCTGGGATGTTTGTGTTTTTTTTGTAATAACTCTGGAAGGCAACGTCGCAGACCCATCGAGGTGGTACTCTTACTGCTCGCCTCATCGAGTGGAATCCAAAGATATGAGTGGTTAAGCTATGGGATATTAAATGGACGATCGACCAATAAAACAACATGTATTATGGGGTTGAATGCTTTTTGCTATTCACAAAATAAAACAAAAGCAGTAAAGCAAATATTTTATTTAACACAGCACAGCAAAATCAGTTGCACAATTCAATCCCGCTCGTCCAGACGGGGAGAATTCAATCACATTTATTCGATGCGACGTTTATTTAATGGGATTTAATGAGCGACAACATTTTGACCCCAAACCGAGAGGATTCTGGGATGTTTGTGGTTTTTTGGTAACAACTCTGGAAGGAAACGTCGCAGACCCATCAAGGTGGTACTCGTACTGCTCGCCTCATCGAGAGGAATCCAAAGATATGAGTGGTTAAGCTATGGGATATGAAATGGACGGGCGACCAATTAAACAACATGTATTATGGGGTTGAATGCTTTTTGCTATTCACAAAATAAAACAAAAGCAGTCATGCAAATATCTGTTTTAACACAGCACAGCAAAATCAGTTACACCATTCAATCCCCCTCGTCCAGACGGGGAGAATTCAATCACATTTATTCGATGCGACGTTTATTATGGGATTTAATGAGCGACAACATTTTGACCCCAAACCGAGAGGATTCTGGGATGTTTGTGGTTTTTTGGTAACAGCTCTGGAAGGAAACGTCGCAGACCCATCAAGGTGGTACTCGTACTGCTCGCCTCATCGAGAGGAATCCAAAGATATGAGTGGTTAAGCTATGGGATATGAAATGGACGGGCGACCAATTAAACAACATGTATTATGGGGTTGAATGCTTTTTGCTATTCACAAAATAAAATAAAAGCAGTCATGCAAATATCTGTTTTAACACAGCACAGCAAAATCAGTTGCACCATTCAATCCCCCTCGTCCAGACGTGGCGAATTCAATGACATTTATTCGATGCGACGTTTCTTATGGGATTTAATGAGCGACAACATTTTGACCCCAAACCGAGAGGATTCTGGGATGTTTGTGGTTTTTTTTGTAATAACTCTGGAAGGAAACGTCGCAGACCCATGAAGATGGTACTACTACTGCTCGCCTCATCGAGAGGAATCCAAAGATATGAGTGTTAAGCTATGGGATATGAAATGGACGAGCGACCAATAAAACAACATGTATTATGGGGTTGAATGCTTTTTGCTATTCACAAAATAAAACAAAAGCAGTCATGCAAATATCTTATTTAACACAGCACAGCAAAATCAGTTGCACCATTCAATCCCGCTCGTCCAGACGGGGAGAATTTAATCACATTTATTCGATGCGACGTTTCTTTAATGGGATTTAATGAGCGACAACATTTTGACCCCAAACCGAGAGGATTCTGGGATGTTTGTGGTTTTTTGGTAATAACTCTGGAAGGAAACGTCGCAGACCCATCAAGGTGGTAGTCGTACTGCTCGCCTCATCGAGTGGAATCCAAAGATATGAGTGGTTAAGCTATGGAATATGAAATGGACGAGCGACCAATAAAACAACATGTATTATGGGGTTGAATGCTTTTTGCTATTCACAAAATAAACAAAAGCAGTCATGCAAATATCTGTTTTAACACAGCACAGCAAAATCAGTTACACCATTCAATCCCCCTCGTCCAGACGGGGAGAATTCAATCACATTGATTCGATGCGACGTTTCTTATGGGATTTAATGAGCGACAACATTTTGACCCCAAACCGAGAGGATTCTGGGATGTTTGTGTTTTTGTTGTAATAACTCTGGAAGGCAACGTCACAGACCCATCAAGGTGGTACTCGTACTGCTCGCCTCATCGAGTGGAATCCAAAGATATGAGTGGTTAAGCTATGGGATATGAAATGGACGATCGACCAATAAAACAACATGTATTATGGGGTTGAATGCTTTTTGCTATTCACAAAATAAAACAAAAGCTGTAAAGCAAATATCTTATTTAACACAGCACAGCAAAATCAGTTGCACAATTCAATCCCGCTCGTCCAGACGGGGAGAATTCAATCACATTTATTCGATGCGACGTTTATTTAATGGGATTTAATGAGCGACAACATTTTGACCCCAAACCGAGAGGATTCTGGGATGTTTGTGTTTTTTGGTAACAACTCTGGAAGGAAACGTCGCAGACCCATCAAGGTGGTACTCGTACTGCTCGCCTCATCGAGAGGAATCCAAAGATATGAGTGGTTAAGCTATGGGATATGAAATGGACGGGCGACCAATTAAACAACATGTATTATGGGGTTGAATGCTTTTTGCTATTCACAAAATAAAACAAAAGCAGTCATGCAAATATCTGTTTTAACACAGCACAGCAAAATCAGTTACACCATTCAATCCCCCTCGTCCAGACGGGGAGAATTCAATCACATTTATTCGATGCGACGTTTATTATGGGATTTAATGAGCGACAACATTTTGACCCCAAACCGAGAGGATTCTGGGATGTTTGTGGTTTTTTTGTAATAACTCCGGAAAGCAACGTCGCAGACCCATCAAGGTGGTACTCGTACTGCTCGCCTCATCGAGTGGAATCCAAAGATATGAGTGGTTAAGCTATGGGATATGAAATGGACGAGCGACCAATAAAACAACATGTATTATGGGGTTGAATGCTTTTTGCTATTCACAAAATAAAATAAAAGCAGTCATGCAAATATCTTATTTAACACAGCACAGCAAAATCAGTTGCACCATTCAATCCCGCTCGTCCAGACGGGGCGAATTCAATGACATTTATTCGATGCGACGTTTCTTATGGGATTTAATGAGCGACAACATTTTGACCCCAAACCGAGAGGATTCTGGGATGTTTGTGGTTTTTTTTGTAATAACTCTGGAAGGAAACGTCGCAGACCCATGAAGATGGTACTACTACTGCTCGCCTCATCGAGAGGAATCCAAAGATTTTAGTGTTAAGCTATGGGATATGAAATGGACGAGCGACCAATAAAACAACATGTATTATGGGGTTGAATGCTTTTTGCTATTCACAAAATAAAACAAAAGCAGTCATGCAAATATCTTATTTAACACAGCACAGCAAAATCAGTTGCACCATTCAATCCCGCTCGTCCAGACGGGGAGAATTTAATCACATTTATTCGATGCGACGTTTCTTTAATGGGATTTAATGAGCGACAACATTTTGACCCCAAACCGAGAGGATTCTGGGATGTTTGTGGTTTTTTGGTAATAACTCTGGAAGGAAACGTCGCAGACCCATCAAGGTGGTACTCGTACTGCTCGCCTCATCGAGTGGAATCCAAAGATATGAGTGGTTAAGCTATGGGATATGAAATGGACGAGCGACCAATAAAACAACATGTATTATGGGGTTGAATGCTTTTTGCTATTCACAAAATAAACAAAAGCAGTCATGCAAATATCTGTTTTAACACAGCACAGCAAAATCAGTTACACCATTCAATCCCCCTCGTCCAGACGGGGAGAATTCAATCACATTGATTCGATGCGACGTTTCTTATGGGATTTAATGAGCGACAACATTTTGACCCCAAACCGAGAGGATTCTGGGATGTTTGTGTTTTTTTTGTAATAACTCTGGAAGGCAACGTCGCAGACCCATCAAGGTGGTACTCTTACTGCTCGCCTCATCGAGTGGAATCCAAAGATATGAGTGGTTAAGCTATGGGATATGAAATGGACGATCGACCAATAAAACAACATGTATTATGGGGTTGAATGCTTTTTGCTATTCACAAAATAAAACAAAAGCAGTAAAGCAAATATTTTATTTAACACAGCACAGCAAAATCAGTTGCACAATTCAATTCCGCTCGTCCAGACGGGGAGAATTCAATCACATTTATTCGATGCGACGTTTATTTAATGGGATTTAATGAGCGACAACATTTTGACCCCAAACCGAGAGGATTCTGGGATGTTTGTGGTTTTTTGGTAACAACTCTGGAAGGAAACGTCGCAGACCCATCAAGGTGGTACTCGTACTGCTCGCCTCATCGAGAGGAATCCAAAGATATGAGTGGTTAAGCTATGGGATATGAAATGGACGGGCGACCAATTAAACAACATGTATTATGGGGTTGAATGCTTTTTGCTATTCACAAAATAAAACAAAAGCAGTCATGCAAATATCTGTTTTAACACAGCACAGCAAAATCAGTTACACCATTCAATCCCCCTCGTCCAGACGGGGAGAATTCAATCACATTTATTCGATGCGACGTTTATTATGGGATTTAATTAGCGACAACATTTTGACTCCAAACCGAGAGGATTCTGGGATGTTTGTGGTTTTTTTGTAATAACTCCGGAAAGCAACGTCGCAGACCGATCAAGGTGGTACTCGTACTGCTCGCCTCATCGAGTGGAATCCAAAGATATGAGTGGTTAAGCTATGGGATATGAAATGGACGAGCGACCAATGAAACAACATGTATTATGGGGTTGAATGCTTTTTGCTATTCACAAAATAAAATAAAAGCAGTCATGCAAATATCTTATTTAACACAGCACAGCAAAATCAGTTGCACCATTCAATCCGGCTCGTCCAGACGGGGCGAATTCAATGACATTTATTCGATGCGACGTTTCTTATGGGATTTAATGAGTGACAACATTTTGACCCCAAACCGAGAGGATTCTGGGATGTTTGTGGTTTTTTTTGTAATAACTCTGGAAGGAAACGTCGCAGACCCATGAAGATGGTACTACTACTGCTCGCCTCATCGAGAGGAATCCAAAGCTATGAGTGTTAAGCTATGGGATATGAAATGGACGAGCGATCAATAAAACAACATGTATTATGGGGTTGAATGCTTTTTGCTATTCACAAAATAAAACAAAAGCAGTCATGCAAATATCTTATTTAACACAGCACAGCAAAATCAGTTGCACCATTCAATCCCCCTCGTCCAGATGGGGAGAATTTAATCACATTTATTCGATGCGACGTTTCTTTAATGGGATTTAATGAGCGACAACATTTTGACCCCAAACCGAGAGGATTCTGGGATGTTTGTGGTTTTTTGGTAATAACTCTGGAAGGAAACGTCGCAGACCCATCAAGGTGGTAGTCGTACTGCTCGCCTCATCGAGTGGAATCCAAAGATATGAGTGGTTAAGCTATGGGATATGAAATGGACGAGCGACCAATAAAACAACATGTATTATGGGGTTGAATGCTTTTTGCTATGCACAAAATAAACAAATGCAGTCATGCAAATATCTGTTTTAACACAGCACAGCAAAATCAGTTACACCATTCAATCCCCCTCGTCCAGACGGGGAGAATTCAATCACATTGATTCGATGCGACGTTTCTTATGGGATTTAATGAGCGACAACATTTTGACCCCAAACCGAGAGGATTCTGGGATGTTTGTGTTTTTTTTGTAATAACTCTGGAAGGCAACGTCGCAGACCCATCAAGGTGGTACTCGTACTGCTCGCCTCATCGAGTGGAATCCAAAGATATGAGTGGTTAAGCTATGGGATATGAAATGGACGATCGACCAATAAAACAACATGTATTATGGGGTTGAATGCTTTTTGCTATTCACAAAATAAAACAAAAGCAGTAAAGCAAATATCTTATTTAACACAGCACAGCAAAATCAGTTGCACAATTCAATCCCGCTCGTCCAGACGGGGAGAATTCAATCACATTTATTCGATGCGACGTTTATTTAATGGGATTTAATGAGCGACAACATTTTGACCCCAAACCGAGAGGATTCTGGGATGTTTGTGGTTTTTTGGTAACAACTCTGGAAGGAAACGTCGCAGACCCATCAAGGTGGTACTCGTACTGCTCGCCTCATCGAGAGGAATCCAAAGATATGAGTGGTTAAGCTATGGGATATGAAATGGACGGGCGACCAATTAAACAACATGTATTATGGGGTTGAATGCTTTTTGCTATTCACAAAATAAAACAAAAGCAGTCATGCAAATATCTGTTTTAACACAGCACAGCAAAATCAGTTACACCATTCAATCCCCCTCGTCCAGACGGGGAGAATTCAATCACATTTATTCGATGCGACGTTTATTATGGGATTTAATTAGCGACAACATTTTGACTCCAAACCGAGAGGATTCTGGGATGTTTGTGGTTTTTTTGTAATAACTCCGGAAAGCAACGTCGCAGACCGATCAAGGTGGTACTCGTACTGCTCGACTCATCGAGTGGAATCCAAAGATATGAGTGGTTAAGCTATGGGATATGAAATGGACGAGCGACCAATGAAACAACATGTATTATGGGGTTGAATGCTTTTTGCTATTCACAAAATAAAATAAAAGCAGTCATGCAAATATCTTATTTAACACAGCACAGCAAAATCAGTTGCACCATTCAATCCGGCTCGTCCAGACGGGGCGAATTCAATGACATTTATTCGATGCGACGTTTCTTATGGGATTTAATGAGTGACAACATTTTGACCCCAAACCGAGAGGATTCTGGGATGTTTGTGGTTTTTTTTGTAATAACTCTGGAAGGAAACGTCGCAGACCCATGAAGATGGTACTACTACTGCTCGCCTCATCGAGAGGAATCCAAAGCTATGAGTGTTAAGCTATGGGATATGAAATGGACGAGCGATCAATAAAACAACATGTATTATGGGGTTGAATGCTTTTTGCTATTCACAAAATAAAACAAAAGCAGTCATGCAAATATCTTATTTAACACAGCACAGCAAAATCAGTTGCACCATTCAATCCCCCTCGTCCAGATGGGGAGAATTTAATCACATTTATTCGATGCGACGTTTCTTTAATGGGATTTAATGAGCGACAACATTTTGACCCCAAACCGAGAGGATTCTGGGATGTTTGTGGTTTTTTGGTAATAACTCTGGAAGGAAACGTCGCAGACCCATCAAGGTGGTAGTCGTACTGCTCGCCTCATCGAGTGGAATCCAAAGATATGAGTGGTTAAGCTATGGGATATGAAATGGACGAGCGACCAATAAAACAACATGTATTATGGGGTTGAATGCTTTTTGCTATTCACAAAATAAACAAATGCAGTCATGCAAATATCTGTTTTAACACAGCACAGCAAAATCAGTTACACCATTCAATCCCCCTCGTCCAGACGGGGAGAATTCAATCACATTGATTCGATGCGACGTTTCTTATGGGATTTAATGAGCGACAACATTTTGACCCCAAACCGAGAGGATTCTGGGATGTTTGTGTTTTTTTTGTAATAACTCTGGAAGGCAACGTCGCAGACCCATCAAGGTGGTACTCGTACTGCTCGCCTCATCGAGAGGAATCCAAAGATATGAGTGGTTAAGCTATGGGATATGAAATGGACGATCGACCAATAAAACAACATGTATTATGGGGTTGAATGCTTTTTGCTATTCACAAAATAAAACAAAAGCAGTAAAGCAAATATCTTATTTAACACAGCACAGCAAAATCAGTTGCACAATTCAATCCCGCTCGTCCAGACGGGGAGAATTCAATCACATTTATTCGATGCGACGTTTATTTAATGGGATTTAATGAGCGACAACATTTTGACCCCAAACCGAGAGGATTCTGGGATGTTTGTGGTTTTTTGGTAACAACTCTGGAAGGAAACGTCGCAGACCCATCAAGGTGGTACTCGTACTGCTCGCCTCATCGAGAGGAATCCAAAGATATGAGTGGTTAAGCTATGGGATATGAAATGGACGGGCGACCAATTAAACAACATGTATTATGGGGTTGAATGCTTTTTGCTATTCACAAAATAAAACAAAAGCAGTCATGCAAATATCTGTTTTAACACAGCACAGCAAAATCAGTTACACCATTCAATCCCCCTCGTCCAGACGGGGAGAATTCAATCACATTTATTCGATGCGACGTTTATTATGGGATTTAATGAGCGACAACATTTTGACCCCAAACCGCGAGGATTCTGGGATGTTTGTGGTTTTTTTGTAATAACTCCGGAAAGCAACGTCGCAGACCCATCAAGGTGGTACTCGTACTGCTCGCCTCATCGAGTGGAATCCAAAGATATGAGTGGTTAAGCTATGGGATATGAAATGGACGAGCGACCAATGAAACAACATGTATTATGGGGTTGAATGCTTTTTGCTATTCACAAAATAAAATAAAAGCAGTCATGCAAATATCTTATTTAACACAGCACAGCAAAATCAGTTGCACCATTCAATCCCGCTCGTCCAGACGGGGCGAATTCAATGACATTTATTCGATGCGACGTTTCTTATGGGATTTAATGAGTGACAACATTTTGACCCCAAACCGAGAGGATTCTGGGATGTTTGTGGTTTTTTTTGTAATAACTCTGGAAGGAAACGTCGCAGACCCATGAAGATGGTACTACTACTGCTCGCCTCATCGAGAGGAATCCAAAGATATGAGTGTTAAGCTATGGGATATGAAATGGACGAGCGACCAATAAAACAACATGTATTATGGGGTTGAATGCTTTTTGCTATTCACAAAATAAAACAAAAGCAGTCATGCAAATATCTTATTTAACACAGCACAGCAAAATCAGTTGCACCATTCAATCCCGCTCGTCCAGACGGGGAGAATTTAATCACATTTATTCGATGCGACGTTTCTTTAATGGGATTTAATGAGCGACAACATTTTGACCCCAAACCGAGAGGATTCTGGGATGTTTGTGGTTTTTTGGTAATAACTCTGGAAGGAAAAGTCGCAGACCCATCAAGGTGGTAGTCGTACTGCTCGCCTCATCGAGTGGAATCCAAAGATATGAGTGGTTAAGCTATGGGATATGAAATGGACGAGCGACCAATAAAAAAACATGTATTATGGGGTTGAATGCTTTTTGCTATTCACAAAATAAACAAAAGCAGTCATGCAAATATCTGTTTTAACACAGCACAGCAAAATCAGTTACACCATTCAATCCCCCTCGTCCAGACGGGGAGAATTCAATCACATTGATTCGATGCGACGTTTCTTATGGGATTTAATGAGCGACAACATTTTGACCCCAAACCGAGAGGATTCTGGGATGTTTGTGTTTTTTTTGTAATAACTCTGGAAGGCAACGTCGCAGACCCATCAAGGTGGTACTCGTACTGCTCGCCTCATCGAGTGGAATCCAAAGATCTGAGTGGTTAAGCTATGGGATATGAAATGGACGATCGACCAATAAAACAACATGTATTATGGGGTTGAATGCTTTTTGCTATTCACAAAATAAAACAAAAGCAGTAAAGCAAATATCTTATTTAACACAGCACAGCAAAATCAGTTGCACAATTCAATCCCGCTCGTCCAGACGGGGAGAATTCAATCACATTTATTCGATGCGACGTTTCTTTATTGGGATTTAATGAGCGACAACATTTTGACCCCAAACCGAGAGGGTTCTGGGATGTTTGCGGTTTTTTGGTAACAATTCTGGAAGGAAACGTAGCAGACCCATCAAGGTGGTACTCGTAATGCTCGCCTCATCGAGTGGAATCCAAAGATATAAGTGGTTAAACTAAGGGATATGAAATGGACGAGCGACCAATAAAACAACATGTATTTTGGAGTTGAATGCTTTTTGCTATTCACAAAATAAAACAAAAGCAGTCATGCAAATATCTGTTTTAACACAGCACAGCAAAATCAGTTACACCATTCAATCCCCCTCGTCCAGACGGGGAGAATTCAATCACATTTATTCGATGCGACGTTTCTTATGGGATTTAATGAGCGACAACATTTTGACCCCAAACCGAGAGGATTCTGGGATGTTTGTGGTTTTTTTGTAATAACTCTGGAAGGCAACGTCGCAGACCCATCAAGGTGGTACTCGTACTGCTCGCCTCATCGAGTGGAATCCAAAGATATGAGTGGTTAAGCTATGGGATATGAAATGGACGAGCGACCAATAAAACAACATGTATTATGGGGTTGAATGTTTTTTGCTATTCACAAAATAAAATAAAAGCAGTCATGCAAATATCTTATTTAACACAGCACAGCAAAATCAGTTGCACCATTCAATCCCGCTCGTCCAGACGGGGAGAATTCAATCACATTTATTCGATGCGACGTTTCTTATGGGATTTAATGAGCGACAACATTTTGACCCCAAATCGAGAGGCTTCTGGGATGTTTGTGTTTTTTTTGTAATAACTCTGGAAGGAAACGTCGCAGACCCATCAAGGTGGTACTCGTACTGCTCGCCTCATCGAGAGGAATCCAAAGATATGAGTGGTTAAGCTATGGGATATGAAATGGACGAGCGACCAATAAAACAACATGTATTATGGGGTTGAATGCTTTTTGCTATTCACAAAATAAAACAAAAGCAGTCATGCAAATATCTGTTTTAACACAGCACAGCAAAATCAGTTACACCATTCAATCCCCCTCGTCCAGACGGGGAGAATTCAATCACATTTATTCGATGCGACGTTTCTTATGGGATTTAATGAGCGACAACATTTTGACCCCAAACCGAGAGGATTCTGGGATGTTTGTGGTTTTTTTTGTAATAACTCTGGAAGGAAACGTCGCAGACCCATGAAGATGGTACTACTACTGCTCGCCTCATCGAGAGGAATCCAAAGCTATGAGTGTTAAGCTATGGGATATGAAATGGACGAGCGACCAATAAAACAACATGTATTATGGGGTTGAATGCTTTTTGCTATTCACAAAATAAAACAAAAGCAGTCATGCAAATATCTTATTTAACACAGCACAGCAAAATCAGTTGCACCATTCAATCCCGCTCGTCCAGACGGGGAGAATTCAATCACATTTATTCGATGCGATGTTTCTTTAATGGGATTTAATGAGCGACAACATTTTGACCCCAAACCGAGAGGATTCTGGGATGTTTGTGGTTTTTTGGTAATAACTCTGGAAGGAAACGTCGCAGACCCATCAAGGTGGTAGTCGTACTGCTCGCCTCATCGAGTGGAATCCAAAGATATGAGTGGTTAAGCTATGGGATATGAAATGGACGAGCGACCAATAAAACAACATGTATTATGGGGTTGAATGCTTTTTGCTATTCACAAAATAAACAAAAGCAGTCATGCAAATATCTGTTTTAACACAGCACAGCAAAATCAGTTACACCATTCAATCCCCCTCGTCCAGACGGGGAGAATTCAATCACATTGATTCGATGCGACGTTTCTTATGGGATTTAATGAGCGACAACATTTTGACCCCAAACCGAGAGGATTCTGGGATGTTTGTGTTTTTTTTGTAATAACTCTGGAAGGCAACGTCGCAGACCCATCAAGGTGGTACTCGTACTGCTCGCCTCATCGAGTGGAATCCAAAGATATGAGTGGTTAAGCTATGGGATATGAAATGGACGATCGACCAATAAAACAACATGTATTATGGGGTTGAATGCTTTTTGCTATTCACAAAATAAAACAAAAGCAGTAAAGCAAATATCTTATTTAACACAGCACAGCAAAATCAGTTGCACAATTCAATCCCGCTCGTCCAGACGGGGAGAATTCAATCACATTTATTCGATGCGACGTTTATTTAATGGGATTTAATGAGCGACAACATTTTGACCCCAAACCGAGAGGATTCTGGGATGTTTGTGGTTTTTTGGTAACAACTCTGGAAGGAAACGTCGCAGACCCATCAAGGTGGTACTCGTACTGCTCGCCTCATCGAGGGGAATCCAAAGATATGAGTGGTTAAGCTATGGGATATGAAATGGACGGGCGACCAATTAAACAACATGTATTATGGGGTTGAATGCTTTTTGCTATTCACAAAATAAAATAAAAGCAGTCATGCAAATATCTTATTTAACACAGCACAGCAAAATCAGTTGCACCATTCAATCCCGCTCGTCCAGACGGGGCGAATTCAATGACATTTATTCGATGCGACGTTTCTTATGGGATTTAATGAGTGACAACATTTTGACCCCAAACCGAGAGGATTCTGGGATGTTTGTGGTTTTTTTTGTAATAACTCTGGAAGGAAACGTCGCAGACCCATGAAGATGGTACTACTACTGCTCGCCTCATCGAGAGGAATCCAAAGATATGAGTGTTAAGCTATGGGATATGAAATGGACGAGCGACCAATAAAACAACATGTATTATGGGGTTGAATGCTTTTTGCTATTCACAAAATAAAACAAAAGCAGTCATGCAAATATCTTATTTAACACAGCACAGCAAAATCAGTGGCACCATTCAATCCCGCTCGTCCAGACGGGGAGAATTTAATCACATTTATTCGATGCGACGTTTCTTTAATGGGATTTAATGAGCGACAACATTTTGACCCCAAACCGAGAGGGTTCTGGGATGTTTGCGGTTTTTTGGTAACAATTCTGGAAGGAAACGTAGCAGACCCATCAAGGTGGTACTCGTAATGCTCGCCTCATCGAGTGGAATCCAAAGATATAAGTGGTTAAACTAAGGGATATGAAATGGACGAGCGACCAATAAAACAACATGTATTATGGGGTTGAATGCTTTTTGCTATTCACAAAATAAAACAAAAGCAGTCATGCAAATATCTGTTTTAACACAGCACAGCAAAATCAGTTACACCATTCAATCCCCCTCGTCCAGACGGGGAGAATTCAATCACATTTATTCGATGCGACGTTTCTTATGGGATTTAATGAGCGACAACATTTTGACCCCAAACCGAGAGGATTCTGGGATGTTTGTGGTTTTTTTGTAATAACTCTGGAAGGCAACGTCGCAGACCCATCAAGGTGGTACTCGTACTGCTCGCCTCATCGAGTGGAATCCAAAGATATGAGTGGTTAAGCTATGGGATATGAAATGGACGAGCGACCAATAAAACAACATGTATTATGGGGTTGAATGTTTTTTGCTATTCACAAAATAAAATAAAAGCAGTCATGCAAATATCTTATTTAACACAGCACAGCAAAATCAGTTGCACCATTCAATCCCGCTCGTCCAGACGGGGAGAATTCAATCACATTTATTCGATGCGACGTTTCTTATGGGATTTAATGAGCGACAACATTTTGACCCCAAATCGAGAGGCTTCTGGGATGTTTGTGTTTTTTTTGTAATAACTCTGGAAGGAAACGTCGCAGACCCATCAAGGTGGTACTCGTACTGCTCGCCTCATCGAGAGGAATCCAAAGATATGAGTGGTTAAGCTATGGGATATGAAATGGACGAGCGACCAATAAAACAACATGTAATATGGGGTTGAATGCTTTTTGCTATTCACAAAATAAAACAAAAGCAGTCATGCAAATATCTGTTTTAACACAGCACAGCAAAATCAGTTACACCATTCAATCCCCCTCGTCCAGACGGGGAGAATTCAATCACATTTATTCGATGCGACGTTTCTTATGGGATTTAATGAGCGACAACATTTTGACCCCAAACCGAGAGGATTCTGGGATGTTTGTGGTTTTTTTGTAATAACTCTGGAAGGCAACGTCGCAGACCCATCAAGGTGGTACTCGTACTGCTCGCCTCATCGAGTGGAATCCAAAGATATGAGTGGTTAAGCTATGGGATATGAAATGGACGAGCGACCAATAAAACAACATGTATTATGGGGTTGAATGTTTTTTGCTATTCACAAAATAAAATAAAAGCAGTCATGCAAATAACTTATTTAACACAGCACAGCAAAATCAGTTGCACCATTCAATCCCGCTCATCCAGACGGGGAGAATTCAATCACATTTATTCGATGCGACGTTTCTTATGGGATTTAATGAGCGACAACATTTTGACCCCAAATCGAGAGGCTTCTGGGATGTTTGTGTTTTTTTTGTAATAACTCTGGAAGGAAACGTCGCAGACCCATCAAGGTGGTACTCGTACTGCTCGCCTCATCGAGAGGAATCCAACGATATGAGTGGTTAAGCTATGGGATATGAAATGGACGAGCGACCAATAAAACAACATGTATTATGGGGTTGAATGCTTTTTGCTATTCACAAAATAAAACAAAAGCAGTCATGCAAATATCTTATTTAACACAGCACAGCAAAATCAGTTGCACCATTCAATCCCGCTCGTCAAGACGGGGAGAATTCAATCACATTTATTCGATGCGACGTTTCTTTAATGGGATTTAATGAGCTACAACATTTTGACCCCAAATCGAGAGGATTCTGGGATGTTTGTGGTTTTTTTGTAATAACTCTGGAAGGAAACGTCGCAGAACCATCAAGGTGGTACTCGTACTGCTCGCCTCATCGAGAGGAATCCAAAGATATGAGTGGTTAAGCTATGGGATATGAAATGGACGGGCGACCAATTAAACAACATGTATTATGGGGTTGAATGCTTTTTGCTATTCACAAAATAAAACAAAAGCAGTCATGCAAATATCTGTTTTAACACAGCACAGCAAAATCAGTTACACCATTCAATCCCCCTCGTCCAGACGGGGAGAATTCAATCACATTTATTCGATGCGACGTTTATTATGGGATTTAATGAGCGACAACATTTTGACCCCAAACCGAGAGGATTCTGGGATGTTTGTGGTTTTTTTGTAATAACTCTGGAAAGCAACGTCGCAGACCCATCAAGGTGGTACTCGTACTGCTCGCCTCATCGAGTGGAATCCAAAGATATGAGTGGTTAAGCTATAGGATATGAAATGGACGAGCGACCAATAAAACAACATGTATTATGGGGTTGAATGCTTTTTGCTATTCACAAAATAAAACAAAAGCAGTCATGCAAATATCTGTTTTAACACAGCACATCAAAATCAGTTACACCATTCAATCCCCCTCGTCCAGACGGGGAGAATTCAATCACATTTATTCGATGCGACGTTTCTTATGGGATTTAATGAGCGACAACATTTTGACCACAAACCGAGAGGATTCTGGGATGTTTGTGTTTTTTTTGTAATAACTCTGGAAGGAAACGTCGCAGACCCATGAAGATGGTACTACTACTACTCGCCTCATCGAGAGGAATCCAAAGATATGAGTGTTTAAGCTATGGGATATGAAATGGACGAGCGACCAATAAAACAACATGTATTATGGGGTTGAATGCTTTTTGCTATTCACAAAATAAAACAAAAGCAGTCATGCAAATATCTTATTTAACACAGCACAGCAAAATCAGTTGCACCATTCAATCCCGCTCGTCCAGACGGGGAGAATTCAATCACATTTATTAGATGCGACGTTTCTTATGGGATTTAATGAGCGACAACATTTTGACCCCAAATCGAGAGTCTTCTGGGATGTTTGTGGTTTTTTTGTAATAACTCTGGAAGGAAACGTCGCAGACCCATCAAGGTGGTACTCGTACTGCTCGCCTCATCGAGTGGAATCCAAAGATATGAGTGGTTAAGCTATGGGATATGAAATGGACGAGCGACCAATAAAACAACATGTATTATGGGGTTGAATGCTTTTTGCTATTCACAAAATAAAACAAAAGCAGTCATGCAAATATCTTATTTAACACAGCACAGCAAAATCAGTTGCACCATTCAATCCCGCTCGTCCAGACGGGGAGAATTCAATCACATTTATTCGATGCGACGTTTCTTATGTGATTTAATGAGCGACAACATTTTGACCCCAAATCGAGAGGCTTCTGGGATGTTTGTGTTTTTTTTGTAATAACTCTGGAAGGAAACGTCGCAGACCCATCAAGGTGGTATTCGTACTGCTCGCCTCATCGAGTGGAATCCAAAGATATGAGTGGTTAAGCTATGGGATATGAAATGGACGAGCGACCAATAAAACAACATGTATTATGGGGTTGAATGCTTTTTGCTATTCACAAAATAAAACAAAAGCAGTCATGCAAATATCTGTTTTAACACAGCACAGCAAAATCAGTTACACCATTCAATCCCCCTCGTCCAGACGGGGAGAATTCAATCACATTTATTCGATGCGACGTTTCTTTAATGGGATTTAATGAGCGACAACATTTTGACCCCAAACCGAGAGGATTCTGGGATGTTTGTGGTTTTTTTGTAATAACTCTGGAAGGCAACGTCGCAGACCCATCAAGGTGGTACTCGTACTGCTCGCCTCATCGAGTGGAATCCAAAGATATGAGTGGTTAAGCTATGGGATATGAAATGGACGAGCGACCAATAAAACAACATGTATTATGGGGTTGAATGCTTTTTGCTATTCACAAAATAAAACAAAAGCAGTCATGCAAATATCTTATTTAACACAGCACAGCAAAATCAGTTGCACCATTCAATCCCGCTCGTCCGGACGGGGAGAATTCAATCACATTTATTCGATGCGACGTTTCTTATGGGATTTAATGAGCGACAACATTTTGACCCCAAATCGAGAGGCTTCTGGGATGTTTGTGGTTTTTTTGTAATAACTCTGGAAGGAAACGTCGCAGACCCATCAAGGTGGTACTCGTACTGCTCGCCTCATCGAGAGGAATCCAAAGATATGAGTGGTTAAGCTATGGGATATGAAATGGACGAGCGACCAATAAAACAACATGTATTATGGGGTTGAATGCTTTTTGCTATTCACAAAATAAAACAAAAGCAGTCATGCAAATATCTGTTTTAACACAGCACAGCAAAATCAGTTACACCATTCAATCCCCCTCGTCCAGACGGGGAGAATTCAATCACATTTATTCGATGCGACGTTTCTTTAATGGGATTTAATGAGCGACAACATTTTGACCCCAAACCGAGAGGATTCTGGGATGTTTGTGGTTTTTTTGTAATAACTCTGGAAGGCAACGTCGCAGACCCATCAAGGTGGTACTCGTACTGCTCGCCTCATCGAGTGGAATCCAAAGATATGAGTGGTTAAGCTATGGGATATGAAATGGACGAGCGACCAATAAAACAACATGTATTATGGGGTTGAATGCTTTTTGCTATTCACAAAATAAAACAAAAGCAGTCATGCAAATATCTTATTTAACACAGCACAGCAAAATCAGTTGCACCATTCAATCCCGCTCGTCCGGACGGGGAGAATTCAATCACATTTATTCGATGCGACGTTTCTTATGGGATTTAATGAGCGACAACATTTTGACCCCAAATCGAGAGGCTTCTGGGATGTTTGTGGTTTTTTTGTAATAACTCTGGAAGGAAACGTCGCAGACCCATCAAGGTGGTACTCGTACTGCTCGCCTCATCGAGAGGAATCCAAAGATATGAGTGGTTAAGCTATGGGATATGAAATGGACGAGCGACCAATAAAACAACATGTATTATGGGGTTGAATGCTTTTTGCTATTCACAAAATAAAACAAAAGCAGTCATGCAAATATCTTATTTAACACAGCACAGCAAAATCAGTTGCACCATTCAATCCCGCTCGTCCAGACGGGGAGAATTCAATCACATTTATTCGATGCGACGTTTCTTATGGGATTTAATGAGCGACAACATTTTGACCCCAAATCGAGAGGCTTCTGGGATGTTTGTGGTTTTTTTGTAATAACTCTGGAAGGAAACGTCGCAGACCCATCAAGGTGGTACTCGTACTGCTCGCCTCATCGAGAGGAATCCAAAGATATGAGTGGTTAAGCTATGGGATATGAAATGGACGAGCGACCAATAAAACAACATGTATTATGGGGTTGAATGCTTTTTGCTATTCACAAAATAAAACAAAAGCAGTCATGCAAATATCTTATTTAACACAGCACAGCAAAATCAGTTGCACCATTCAATCCCGCTCGTCCAGACGGGGAGAATTCAATCACATTTATTCGATGCGACGTTTCTTATGGGATTTAATGAGCGACAACATTTTGACCCCAAATCGAGAGGCTTCTGGGATGTTTGTGTTTTTTTTGTAATAACTCTGGAAGGAAACGTCGCAGACCCATCAAGGTGGTATTCGTACTGCTCGCCTCATCGAGTGGAATCCAAAGATATGAGTGGTTAAGCTATGGGATATGAAATGGACGAGCGACCAATAAAACAACATGTATTATGGGGTTGAATGCTTTTTGCTATTCACAAAATAAAACAAAAGCAGTCATGCAAATATCTGTTTTTACACAGCACAGCAAAATCAGTTACACCATTCAATCCCCCTCGTCCAGACGGGGAGAATTCAATCACATTTATTCGATGCGACGTTTCTTTAATGGGATTTAATGAGCGACAACATTTTGACCCCAAACCGAGAGGATTCTGGGATGTTTGTGGTTTTTTTGTAATAACTCTGGAAGGCAACGTCGCAGACCCATCAAGGTGGTACTCGTACTGCTCGCCTCATCGAGTGGAATCCAAAGATATGAGTGGTTAAGCTATGGGATATGAAATGGACGAGCGACCAATAAAACAACATGTATTATGGGGTTGAATGCTTTTTGCTATTCACAAAATAAAACAAAAGCAGTCATGCAAATATCTTATTTAACACAGCACAGCAAAATCAGTTGCACCATTCAATCCCGCTCGTCCGGACGGGGAGAATTCAATCACATTTATTCGATGCGACGTTTCTTATGGGATTTAATGAGCGACAACATTTTGACCCCAAATCGAGAGGCTTCTGGGATGTTTGTGGTTTTTTTGTAATAACTCTGGAAGGAAACGTCGCAGACCCATCAAGGTGGTACTCGTACTGCTCGCCTCATCGAGAGGAATCCAAAGATATGAGTGGTTAAGCTATGGGATATGAAATGGACGAGCGACCAATAAAACAACATGTATTATGGGGTTGAATGCTTTTTGCTATTCACAAAATAAAACAAAAGCAGTCATGCAAATATCTGTTTTAACACAGCACAGCAAAATCAGTTACACCATTCAATTCCCCTCGTCCAGACGGGGAGAATTCAATCACATTTATTCGATGCGACGTTTCTTTAATGGGATTTAATGAGCGACAACATTTTGACCCCAAACCGAGAGGATTCTGGCATGTTTGTGGTTTTTTTGTAATAACTCTGGAAGGCAACGTCGCAGACCCATCAAGGTGGTACTCGTACTGCTCGCCTCATCGAGTGGAATCCAAAGATATGAGTGGTTAAGCTATGGGATATGAAATGGACGAGCGACCAATAAAACAACATGTATTATGGGGTTGAATGCTTTTTGCTATTCACAAAATAAAACAAAAGCAGTCATGCAAATATCTTATTTAACACAGCACAGCAAAATCAGTTGCACCATTCAATCCCGCTCGTCCGGACGGGGAGAATTCAATCACATTTATTCGATGCGACGTTTCTTATGGGATTTAATGAGCGACAACATTTTGACCCCAAATCGAGAGGCTTCTGGGATGTTTGTGGTTTTTTTGTAATAACTCTGGAAGGAAACGTCGCAGACCCATCAAGGTGGTACTCGTACTGCTCGCCTCATCGAGAGGAATCCAAAGATATGAGTGGTTAAGCTATGGGATATGAAATGGACGAGCGACCAATAAAACAACATGTATTATGGGGTTGAATGCTTTTTGCTATTCACAAAATAAAACAAAAGCAGTCATGCAAATATCTGTTTTAACACAGCACAGCAAAATCAGTTACACCATTCAATTCCCCTCGTCCAGACGGGGAGAATTCAATCACATTTATTCGATGCGACGTTTCTTTAATGGGATTTAATGAGCGACAACATTTTGACCCCAAACCGAGAGGATTCTGGCATGTTTGTGGTTTTTTTGTAATAACTCTGGAAGGCAACGTCGCAGACCCATCAAGGTGGTACTCGTACTGCTCGCCTCATCGAGTGGAATCCAAAGATATGAGTGGTTAAGCTATGGGATATGAAATGGACGAGCGACCAATAAAACAACATGTATTATGGGGTTGAATGCTTTTTGCTATTCACAAAATAAAACAAAAGCAGTCATGCAAATATCTTATTTAACACAGCACAGCAAAATCAGTTGCACCATTCAATCCCGCTCGTCCGGACGGGGAGAATTCAATCACATTTATTCGATGCGACGTTTCTTATGGGATTTAATGAGCGACAACATTTTGACCCCAAATCGAGAGGCTTCTGGGATGTTTGTGGTTTTTTTGTAATAACTCTGGAAGGAAACGTCGCAGACCCATCAAGGTGGTACTCGTACTGCTCGCCTCATCGAGAGGAATCCAAAGATATGAGTGGTTAAGCTATGGGATATGAAATGGACGAGCGACCAATAAAACAACATGTATTATGGGGTTGAATGCTTTTTGCTATTCACAAAATAAAACAAAAGCAGTCATGCAAATATCTTATTTAACACAGCACAGCAAAATCAGTTGCACCATTCAATCCCGCTCGTCCGGACGGGGAGAATTCAATCACATTTATTCGATGCGACGTTTCTTATGGGATTTAATGAGCGACAACATTTTGACCCCAAATCGAGAGGCTTCTGGGATGTTTGTGGTTTTTTTGTAATAACTCTGGAAGGAAACGTCGCAGACCCATCAAGGTGGTACTCGTACTGCTCGCCTCATCGAGAGGAATCCAAAGATATGAGTGGTTAAGCTATGGGATATGAAATGGACGAGCGACCAATAAAACAACATGTATTATGGGGTTGAATGCTTTTTGCTATTCACAAAATAAAACAAAAGCAGTCATGCAAATATCTGTTTTAACACAGCACAGCAAAATCAGTTACACCATTCAATTCCCCTCGTCCAGACGGGGAGAATTCAATCACATTTATTCGATGCGACGTTTCTTTAATGGGATTTAATGAGCGACAACATTTTGACCCCAAACCGAGAGGATTCTGGCATGTTTGTGGTTTTTTTGTAATAACTCTGGAAGGCAACGTCGCAGACCCATCAAGGTGGTACTCGTACTGCTCGCCTCATCGAGTGGAATCCAAAGATATGAGTGGTTAAGCTATGGGATATGAAATGGACGAGCGACCAATAAAACAACATGTATTATGGGGTTGAATGCTTTTTGCTATTCACAAAATAAAACAAAAGCAGTCATGCAAATATCTTATTTAACACAGCACAGCAAAATCAGTTGCACCATTCAATCCCGCTCGTCCGGACGGGGAGAATTCAATCACATTTATTCGATGCGACGTTTCTTATGGGATTTAATGAGCGACAACATTTTGACCCCAAATCGAGAGGCTTCTGGGATGTTTGTGGTTTTTTTGTAATAACTCTGGAAGGAAACGTCGCAGACCCATCAAGGTGGTACTCGTACTGCTCGCCTCATCGAGAGGAATCCAAAGATATGAGTGGTTAAGCTATGGGATATGAAATGGACGAGCGACCAATAAAACAACATGTATTATGGGGTTGAATGCTTTTTGCTATTCACAAAATAAAACAAAAGCAGTCATGCAAATATCTGTTTTAACACAGCACAGCAAAATCAGTTACACCATTCAATTCCCCTCGTCCAGACGGGGAGAATTCAATCACATTTATTCGATGCGACGTTTCTTTAATGGGATTTAATGAGCGACAACATTTTGACCCCAAACCGAGAGGATTCTGGCATGTTTGTGGTTTTTTTGTAATAACTCTGGAAGGCAACGTCGCAGACCCATCAAGGTGGTACTCGTACTGCTCGCCTCATCGAGTGGAATCCAAAGATATGAGTGGTTAAGCTATGGGATATGAAATGGACGAGCGACCAATAAAACAACATGTATTATGGGGTTGAATGCTTTTTGCTATTCACAAAATAAAACAAAAGCAGTCATGCAAATATCTTATTTAACACAGCACAGCAAAATCAGTTGCACCATTCAATCCCGCTCGTCCGGACGGGGAGAATTCAATCACATTTATTCGATGCGACGTTTCTTATGGGATTTAATGAGCGACAACATTTTGACCCCAAATCGAGAGGCTTCTGGGATGTTTGTGGTTTTTTTGTAATAACTCTGGAAGGAAACGTCGCAGACCCATCAAGGTGGTACTCGTACTGCTCGCCTCATCGAGAGGAATCCAAAGATATGAGTGGTTAAGCTATGGGATATGAAATGGACGAGCGACCAATAAAACAACATGTATTATGGGGTTGAATGCTTTTTGCTATTCACAAAATAAAACAAAAGCAGTCATGCAAATATCTGTTTTAACACAGCACAGCAAAATCAGTTACACCATTCAATTCCCCTCGTCCAGACGGGGAGAATTCAATCACATTTATTCGATGCGACGTTTCTTTAATGGGATTTAATGAGCGACAACATTTTGACCCCAAACCGAGAGGATTCTGGCATGTTTGTGGTTTTTTTGTAATAACTCTGGAAGGCAACGTCGCAGACCCATCAAGGTGGTACTCGTACTGCTCGCCTCATCGAGTGGAATCCAAAGATATGAGTGGTTAAGCTATGGGATATGAAATGGACGAGCGACCAATAAAACAACATGTATTATGGGGTTGAATGCTTTTTGCTATTCACAAAATAAAACAAAAGCAGTCATGCAAATATCTTATTTAACACAGCACAGCAAAATCAGTTGCACCATTCAATCCCGCTCGTCCGGACGGGGAGAATTCAATCACATTTATTCGATGCGACGTTTCTTATGGGATTTAATGAGCGACAACATTTTGACCCCAAATCGAGAGGCTTCTGGGATGTTTGTGGTTTTTTTGTAATAACTCTGGAAGGAAACGTCGCAGACCCATCAAGGTGGTACTCGTACTGCTCGCCTCATCGAGAGGAATCCAAAGATATGAGTGGTTAAGCTATGGGATATGAAATGGACGAGCGACCAATAAAACAACATGTATTATGGGGTTGAATGCTTTTTGCTATTCACAAAATAAAACAAAAGCAGTCATGCAAATATCTGTTTTAACACAGCACAGCAAAATCAGTTACACCATTCAATTCCCCTCGTCCAGACGGGGAGAATTCAATCACATTTATTCGATGCGACGTTTCTTTAATGGGATTTAATGAGCGACAACATTTTGACCCCAAACCGAGAGGATTCTGGCATGTTTGTGGTTTTTTTGTAATAACTCTGGAAGGCAACGTCGCAGACCCATCAAGGTGGTACTCGTACTGCTCGCCTCATCGAGTGGAATCCAAAGATATGAGTGGTTAAGCTATGGGATATGAAATGGACGAGCGACCAATAAAACAACATGTATTATGGGGTTGAATGCTTTTTGCTATTCACAAAATAAAACAAAAGCAGTCATGCAAATATCTTATTTAACACAGCACAGCAAAATCAGTTGCACCATTCAATCCCGCTCGTCCGGACGGGGAGAATTCAATCACATTTATTCGATGCGACGTTTCTTATGGGATTTAATGAGCGACAACATTTTGACCCCAAATCGAGAGGCTTCTGGGATGTTTGTGGTTTTTTTGTAATAACTCTGGAAGGAAACGTCGCAGACCCATCAAGGTGGTACTCGTACTGCTCGCCTCATCGAGAGGAATCCAAAGATATGAGTGGTTAAGCTATGGGATATGAAATGGACGAGCGACCAATAAAACAACATGTATTATGGGGTTGAATGCTTTTTGCTATTCACAAAATAAAACAAAAGCAGTCATGCAAATATCTGTTTTAACACAGCACAGCAAAATCAGTTACACCATTCAATTCCCCTCGTCCAGACGGGGAGAATTCAATCACATTTATTCGATGCGACGTTTCTTTAATGGGATTTAATGAGCGACAACATTTTGACCCCAAACCGAGAGGATTCTGGCATGTTTGTGGTTTTTTTGTAATAACTCTGGAAGGCAACGTCGCAGACCCATCAAGGTGGTACTCGTACTGCTCGCCTCATCGAGTGGAATCCAAAGATATGAGTGGTTAAGCTATGGGATATGAAATGGACGAGCGACCAATAAAACAACATGTATTATGGGGTTGAATGCTTTTTGCTATTCACAAAATAAAACAAAAGCAGTCATGCAAATATCTTATTTAACACAGCACAGCAAAATCAGTTGCACCATTCAATCCCGCTCGTCCGGACGGGGAGAATTCAATCACATTTATTCGATGCGACGTTTCTTATGGGATTTAATGAGCGACAACATTTTGACCCCAAATCGAGAGGCTTCTGGGATGTTTGTGGTTTTTTTGTAATAACTCTGGAAGGAAACGTCGCAGACCCATCAAGGTGGTACTCGTACTGCTCGCCTCATCGAGAGGAATCCAAAGATATGAGTGGTTAAGCTATGGGATATGAAATGGACGAGCGACCAATAAAACAACATGTATTATGGGGTTGAATGCTTTTTGCTATTCACAAAATAAAACAAAAGCAGTCATGCAAATATCTGTTTTAACACAGCACAGCAAAATCAGTTACACCATTCAATTCCCCTCGTCCAGACGGGGAGAATTCAATCACATTTATTCGATGCGACGTTTCTTTAATGGGATTTAATGAGCGACAACATTTTGACCCCAAACCGAGAGGATTCTGGCATGTTTGTGGTTTTTTTGTAATAACTCTGGAAGGCAACGTCGCAGACCCATCAAGGTGGTACTCGTACTGCTCGCCTCATCGAGTGGAATCCAAAGATATGAGTGGTTAAGCTATGGGATATGAAATGGACGAGCGACCAATAAAACAACATGTATTATGGGGTTGAATGCTTTTTGCTATTCACAAAATAAAACAAAAGCAGTCATGCAAATATCTTATTTAACACAGCACAGCAAAATCAGTTGCACCATTCAATCCCGCTCGTCCGGACGGGGAGAATTCAATCACATTTATTCGATGCGACGTTTCTTATGGGATTTAATGAGCGACAACATTTTGACCCCAAATCGAGAGGCTTCTGGGATGTTTGTGGTTTTTTTGTAATAACTCTGGAAGGAAACGTCGCAGACCCATCAAGGTGGTACTCGTACTGCTCGCCTCATCGAGAGGAATCCAAAGATATGAGTGGTTAAGCTATGGGATATGAAATGGACGAGCGACCAATAAAACAACATGTATTATGGGGTTGAATGCTTTTTGCTATTCACAAAATAAAACAAAAGCAGTCATGCAAATATCTTATTTAACACAGCACAGCAAAATCAGTTGCACCATTCAATCCCGCTCGTCCGGACGGGGAGAATTCAATCACATTTATTCGATGCGACGTTTCTTATGGGATTTAATGAGCGACAACATTTTGACCCCAAATCGAGAGGCTTCTGGGATGTTTGTGGTTTTTTTGTAATAACTCTGGAAGGAAACGTCGAAGACCCATCAAGGTGGTACTCGTACTGCTCGCCTCATCGAGAGGAATCCAAAGATATGAGTGGTTAAGCTATGGGATATGAAATGGACGAGCGACCAATAAAACAACATGTATTATGGGGTTGAATGCTTTTTGCTATTCACAAAATAAAACAAAAGCAGTCATGCAAATATCTTATTTAACACAGCACAGCAAAATCAGTTGCACCATTCAATCCCGCTCGTTCAGACGGGGAGAATTCAATCACATTTATTCGATGCGACGTTTCTTATGGGATTTAATGAGCGACAACATTTTGACCCCAAATCGAGAGGCTTCTGGGATGTTTGTGGTTTTTTTGTAATAACTCTGGAAGGAAACGTCGCAGACCCATCAAGGTGGTACTCGTACTGCTCGCCTCATCGAGAGGAATCCAAAGATATGAGTGGTTAAGCTATGGGATATGAAATGGACGAGCGACCAATAAAACAACATGTATTATGGGGTTGAATGCTTTTTGCTATTCACAAAATAAAACAAAAGCGGTCATGCAAATATCTTTTTTAACACAGCACAGCAAAATCAGTTGCACAATTCAATCCCGCTCGTCCAGACGGGGAGAATTCAATCACATTGATTCGATGCGACGTTTCTTATGGGATTTAATGAGCGACAACATTTTGACCCCAAACCGAGAGGATTCTGGGATGTTTGTGTTTTTTTTGTAATAACTCTGGAAGGCAACGTCGCAGACCCATCAAGGTGGTACTCGTACTGCTCGCCTCATTGAGTGGAATCCAAAGATATGAGTGGTTAAGCTATGGGATATGAAATGGACGATCGACCAATAAAACAACATGTATTATGGGGTTGAATGCTTTTTGCTATTCACAAAATAAAACAAAAGCAGTAAAGCAAATATCTTATTTAACACAGCACAGCAAAATCAGTTGCACAATTCAATCCCGCTCGTCCAGACGGGGAGAATTCAATCACATTTATTCGATGCGACGTTTCTTTAATGGGATTTAATGAGCGACAACATTTTGACCCCAAACCGAGAGGGTTCTGGGATGTTTGCGGTTTTTTGGTAACAATTCTGGAAGGAAACGTAGCAGACCCATCAAGGTGGTACTCGTAATGCTCGCCTCATCGAGGGGAATCCAAAGATATAAGTGGTTAAACTAAGGGATATGAAATGGACGAGCGACCAATAAAACAACATGTATTATGGGGTTGAATGCTTTTTGCTATTCACAAAATAAAACAAAAGCAGTCATGCAAATATCTGTTTTAACACAGCACAGCAAAATCAGTTACACCATTCAATCCCCCTCGTCCAGACGGGGAGAATTCAATCACATTTATTCGATGCGACGTTTCTTATGGGATTTAATGAGCGACAACATTTTGACCCCAAACCGAGAGGATTCTGGGATGTTTGTGGTTTTTTTGTAATAACTCTGGAAGGCAACGTCGCAGACCCATCAAGGTGGTACTCGTACTGCTCGCCTCATCGAGTGGAATCCAAAGATATGAGTGGTTAAGCTATGGGATATGAAATGGACGAGCGACCAATAAAACAACATGTATTATGGGGTTGAATGTTTTTTGCTATTCACAAAATAAAATAAAAGCAGTCATGCAAATATCTTATTTAACACAGCACAGCAAAATCAGTTGCACCATTCAATCCCGCTCGTCCAGACGGGGAGAATTCAATCACATTTATTCGATGCGACGTTTCTTATGGGATTTAATGAGCGACAACATTTTGACCCCAAATCGAGAGGCTTCTGGGATGTTTGTGGTTTTTTTGTAATAACTCTGGAAGGAAACGTCGCAGACCCATCAAGGTGGTACTCGTACTGCTCGCCTCATCGAGAGGAATCCAAAGATATGAGTGGTTAAGCTATGGGATATGAAATGGACGAGCGACCAATAAAACAACATGTAATATGGGGTTGAATGCTTTTTGCTATTCACAAAATAAAACAAAAGCAGTCATGCAAATATCTGTTTTAACACAGCACAGCAAAATCAGTTACACCATTCAATCCCCCTCGTCCAGACGGGGAGAATTCAATCACATTTATTCGATGCGACGTTTCTTATGGGATTTAATGAGCGACAACATTTTGACCCCAAACCGAGAGGATTCTGGGATGTTTGTGGTTTTTTTGTAATAACTCTGGAAGGCAACGTCGCAGACCCATCAAGGTGGTACTCGTACTGCTCGCCTCATCGAGTGGAATCCAAAGATATGAGTGGTTAAGCTATGGGATATGAAATGGACGAGCGACCAATAAAACAACATGTATTATGGGGTTGAATGTTTTTTGCTATTCACAAAATAAAATAAAAGCAGTCATGCAAATATCTTATTTAACACAGCACAGCAAAATCAGTTGCACCATTCAATCCCGCTCGTCCAGACGGGGAGAATTCAATCACATGTATTCGATGCGACGTTTCTTATGGGATTTAATGAGCGACAACATTTTGACCCCAAATCGAGAGGCTTCTGGGATGTTTGTGGTTTTTTTGTAATAACTCTGGAAGGAAACGTCGCAGACCCATCAAGGTGGTACTCGTACTGCTCGCCTCATCGAGAGGAATCCAAAGATATGAGTGGTTAAGCTATGGGATATGAAATGGACGACCGACCAATAAAACAACATGTATTATGGGGTTGAATGCTTTTTGCTATTCACAAAATAAAACAAAAGCAGTCATGCAAATATCTTATTTAACACAGCACAGCAAAATCAGTTGCACCATTCAATCCCGCTCGTCAAGACGGGGAGAATTCAATCACATTTATTCGATGCGACGTTTCTTTAATGGGATTTAATGAGCTACAACATTTTGACCCCAAATCGAGAGGATTCTGGGATGTTTGTGGTTTTTTTGTAATAACTCTGGAAGGAAACGTCGCAGAACCATCAAGGTGGTACTCGTACTGCTCGCCTCATCGAGAGGAATCCAAAGATATGAGTGGTTAAGCTATGGGATATGAAATGGACGGGCGACCAATTAAACAACATGTATTATGGGGTTGAATGCTTTTTGCTATTCACAAAATAAAACAAAAGCAGTCATGCAAATATCTGTTTTAACACAGCACAGCAAAATCAGTTACACCATTCAATCCCCCTCGTCCAGACCGGGAGAATTCAATCACATTTATTCGATGCGACGTTTATTATGGGATTTAATGAGCGACAACATTTTGACCCCAAACCGAGAGGATTCTGGGATGTTTGTGGTTTTTTTGTAATAACTCTGGAAAGCAACGTCGCAGACCCATCAAGGTGGTACTCGTACTGCTCGCCTCATCGAGAGGAATCCAAAGATATGAGTGGTTAAGCTATGGGATATGAAATGGACGGGCGACCAATTAAACAACATGTATTATGGGGTTGAATGCTTTTTGCTATTCACAAAATAAAACAAAAGCAGTCATGCAAATATCTGTTTTAACACAGCACAGCAAAATCAGTTACACCATTCAATCCCCCTCGTCCAGACGGGGAGAATTCAATCACATTTATTCGATGCGACGTTTATTATGGGATTTAATGAGCGACAACATTTTGACCCCAAACCGAGAGGATTCTGGGATGTTTGTGGTTTTTTTGTAATAACTCTGGAAAGCAACGTCGCAGACCCATCAAGGTGGTACTCGTACTGCTCGCCTCATCGAGTGGAATCCAAAAATATGAGTGGTTAAGCTATGGGATATGAAATGGACGAGCGACCAATAAAACAACATGTATTATGGGGTTGAATGCTTTTTGCTATTCACAAAATAAAACAAAAGCAGTCATGCAAATATCTGTTTTAACACAGCACATCAAAATCAGTTACACCATTCAATCCCGCTCGTCAAGACGGGGAGAATTCAATCACATTTATTCGATGCGACGTTTCTTTAATGGGATTTAATGAGCTACAACATTTTGACCCCAAATCGAGAGGATTCTGGGATGTTTGTGGTTTTTTTGTAATAACTCTGGAAGGAAACGTCGCAGAACCATCAAGGTGGTACTCGTACTGCTCGCCTCATCGAGAGGAATCCAAAGATATGAGTGGTTAAGCTATGGGATATGAAATGGACGGGCGACCAATTAAACAACATGTATTATGGGGTTGAATGCTTTTTGCTATTCACAAAATAAAACAAAAGCAGTCATGCAAATATCTGTTTTAACACAGCACAGCAAAATCAGTTACACCATTCAATCCCCCTCGTCCAGACCGGGAGAATTCAATCACATTTATTCGATGCGACGTTTATTATGGGATTTAATGAGCGACAACATTTTGACCCCAAACCGAGAGGATTCTGGGATGTTTGTGGTTTTTTTGTAATAACTCTGGAAAGCAACGTCGCAGACCCATCAAGGTGGTACTCGTACTGCTCGCCTCATCGAGAGGAATCCAAAGATATGAGTGGTTAAGCTATGGGATATGAAATGGACGGGCGACCAATTAAACAACATGTATTATGGGGTTGAATGCTTTTTGCTATTCACAAAATAAAACAAAAGCAGTCATGCAAATATCTGTTTTAACACAGCACAGCAAAATCAGTTACACCATTCAATCCCCCTCGTCCAGACGGGGAGAATTCAATCACATTTATTCGATGCGACGTTTATTATGGGATTTAATGAGCGACAACATTTTGACCCCAAACCGAGAGGATTCTGGGATGTTTGTGGTTTTTTTGTAATAACTCTGGAAAGCAACGTCGCAGACCCATCAAGGTGGTACTCGTACTGCTCGCCTCATCGAGTGGAATCCAAAAATATGAGTGGTTAAGCTATGGGATATGAAATGGACGAGCGACCAATAAAACAACATGTATTATGGGGTTGAATGCTTTTTGCTATTCACAAAATAAAACAAAAGCAGTCATGCAAATATCTGTTTTAACACAGCACATCAAAATCAGTTACACCATTCAATCCCCCTCGTCCAGACGGGGAGAATTCAATCACATTTATTCGATGCGACGTTTCTTATGGGATTTAATGAGCGACAACATTTTGACCCCAAACCGAGAGGATTCTGGGATGTTTGTGTTTTTTTTGTAATAACTCTGGAAGGAAACGTCGCAGACCCATGAAGATGGTACTACTACTACTCGCCTCATCGAGAGGAATCCAAAGATATGAGTGTTTAAGCTATGGGATATGAAATGGACGAGCGATCAATAAAACAACATGTATTATGGGGTTGAATGCTTTTTGCTATTCACAAAATAAAACAAAAGCAGTCATGCAAATATCTTATTTAACACAGCACAGCAAAATCAGTTGCACCATTCAATCCCGCTCGTCCAGACGGGGAGAATTCAATCACATTTATTAGATGCGACGTTTCTTATGGGATTTAATGAGCGACAACATTTTGACCCCAAATCGAGAGTCTTCTGGGATGTTTGTGGTTTTTTTGTAATAACTCTGGAAGGAAACGTCGCAGACCCATCAAGGTGGTACTCGTACTGCTCGCCTCATCGAGTGGAATCCAAAGATATGAGTGGTTAAGCTATGGGATATGAAATGGACGAGCGACCAATAAAACAATATGTATTATGGGGTTGAATGCTTTTTGCTATTCACAAAATAAAACAAAAGCAGTCATGCAAATATCTTATTTAACACAGCACAGCAAAATCAGTTGCACCATTCAATCCCGCTCGTCCAGACGGGGAGAATTCAATCACATTTATTCGATGCGACGTTTCTTATGGGATTTAATGAGCGACAACATTTTGACCCCAAATCGAGAGGCTTCTGGGATGTTTGTGTTTTTTTTGTAATAACTCTGGAAGGAAACGTCGCAGACCCATCAAGGTGGTATTCGTACTGCTCGCCTCATCGAGTGGAATCCAAAGATATGAGTGGTTAAGCTATGGGATATGAAATGGACGAGCGACCAATAAAACAACATGTATTATGGGGTTGAATGCTTTTTGCTATTCACAAAATAAAACAAAAGCAGTCATGCAAATATCTGTTTTAACACAGCACAGCAAAATCAGTTACACCATTCAATCCCCCTCGTCCAGACGGGGAGAATTCAATCACATTTATTCGATGCGACGTTTCTTTAATGGGATTTAATGAGCGACAACATTTTGACCCCAAACCGAGAGGATTCTGGGATGTTTGTGGTTTTTTTGTAATAACTCTGGAAGGCAACGTCGCAGACCCATCAAGGTGGTACTCGTACTGCTCGCCTCATCGAGTGGAATCTAAAGATATGAGTGGTTAAGCTATGGGATATGAAATGGACGAGCGACCAATAAAACAACATGTATTATGGGGTTGAATGCTTTTTGCTATTCACAAAATAAAACAAAAGCAGTCATGCAAATATCTTATTTAACACAGCACAGCAAAATCAGTTGCACCATTCAATCCCGCTCGTCCGGACGGGGAGAATTCAATCACATTTATTCGATGCGACGTTTCTTATGGGATTTAATGAGCGACAACATTTTGACCCCAAATCGAGAGGCTTCTGGGATGTTTGTGGTTTTTTTGTAATAACTCTGGAAGGAAACGTCGCAGACCCATCAAGGTGGTACTCGTACTGCTCGCCTCATCGAGAGGAATCCAAAGATATGAGTGGTTAACCTATGGGATATGAAATGGACGAGCGACCAATAAAACAACATGTATTATGGGGTTGAATGCTTTTTGCTATTCACAAAATAAAACAAAAGCAGTAAAGCAAATATCTTATTTAACACAGCACAGCAAAATCAGTTGCACAATTCAATCCCGCTCGTCCAGACGGGGAGAATTCAATCACATTTATTCGATGCGACGTTTCTTTAATGGGATTTAATGAGCGACAACATTTTGACCCCAAACCGAGAGGATTCTGGGATGTTTGCGGTTTTTTGGTAACAATTCTGGAAGCAAACGTAGCAGACCCATCAAGGTGGTACTCGTACTGCTCGCCTCATCGAGTGGAATCCAAAGATATGAGTGGTTAAGCTATGGGATATGAAATGGACGAGCGACCAATAAAACAACATGTATTATGGGGTTGAATGCTTTTTGCTATTCACAAAATAAAACAAAAGCAGTCATGCAAATATCTTATTTAACACAGCACAGCAAAATCAGTTGCACCATTCAATCCCGCTCGTCCAGACGGGGAGAATTCAATCACATTTATTAGATGCGACGTTTCTTATGGGATTTAATGAGCGACAACATTTTGACCCCAAATCGAGAGTCTTCTGGGATGTTTGTGGTTTTTTTGTAATAACTCTGGAAGGAAACGTCGCAGACCCATCAAGGTGGTACTCGTACTGCTCGCCTCATCGAGTGGAATCCAAAGATATGAGTGGTTAAGCTATGGGATATGAAATGGACGAGCGACCAATAAAACAACATGTATTATGGGGTTGAATGCTTTTTGCTATTCACAAAATAAAACAAAAGCAGTAAAGCAAATATCTTATTTAACACAGCACAGCAAAATCAGTTGCACAATTCAATCCCGCTCGTCCAGACGGGGAGAATTCAATCACATTTATTCGATGCGACGTTTCTTTAATGGGATTTATTGAGCGACAACATTTTGACCCCAAACCGAGAGGATTCTGGGATGTTTGTGGTTTTTTTGTAATAACTCTGGAAGGCAACGTCGCAGACCCATCAAGGTGGTACTCGTACTGCTCGCCTCATCGAGTGGAATCCAAAGATATGAGTGGTTAAGCTATGGGATATGAAATGGACGAGCGACCAATAAAACAACATGTATTATGGGGTTGAATGCTTTTTGCTATTCATAAAATAAAACAAAAGCAGTCATGCAAATATCTTATTTAACACAGCACAGCAAAATCAGTTGCACCATTCAATCCCGCTCGTCCAGACGGGGAGAATTCAATCACATTTATTCGATGCGACGTTTCTTATTGGATTTAATGAGCGACAACATTTTGACCCCAAACCGAGAGGATTCTGGGATGTTTGCGGTTTTTTGGTAACAATTCTGGAAGCAAACGTAGCAGACCCATCAAGGTGGTACTCGTACTGCTCGCCTCATCGAGTGGAATCCAAAGATATGAGTGGTTAAGCTATGGGATATGAAATGGACGAGCGACCAATAAAACAACATGTATTATGGGGTTGAATGCTTTTTGCTATTCACAAAATAAAACAAAAGCAGTCATGCAAATATCTTATTTAACACAGCACAGCAAAATCAGTTGCACCATTCAATCCCGCTCGTCCAGACGGGGAGAATTCAATCACATTTATTAGATGCGACGTTTCTTATGGGATTTAATGAGCGACAACATTTTGACCCCAAATCGAGAGTCTTCTGGGATGTTTGTGGTTTTTTTGTAATAACTCTGGAAGGAAACGTCGCAGACCCATCAAGGTGGTACTCGTACTGCTCGCCTCATCGAGTGGAATCCAAAGATATGAGTGGTTAAGCTATGGGATATGAAATGGACGAGCGACCAATAAAACAATATGTATTATGGGGTTGAATGCTTTTTGCTATTCACAAAATAAAACAAAAGCAGTCATGCAAATATCTTATTTAACACAGCACAGCAAAATCAGTTGCACCATTCAATCCCGCTCGTCCAGACGGGGAGAATTCAATCACATTTATTCGATGCGACGTTTCTTATGGGATTTAATGAGCGACAACATTTTGACCCCAAATCGAGAGGCTTCTGGGATGTTTGTGTTTTTTTTGTAATAACTCTGGAAGGAAACGTCGCAGACCCATCAAGGTGGTATTCGTACTGCTCGCCTCATCGAGTGGAATCCAAAGATATGAGTGGTTAAGCTATGGGATATGAAATGGACGAGCGACCAATAAAACAACATGTATTATGGGGTTGAATGCTTTTTGCTATTCACAAAATAAAACAAAAGCAGTCATGCAAATATCTGTTTTAACACAGCACAGCAAAATCAGTTACACCATTCAATCCCCCTCGTCCAGACGGGGAGAATTCAATCACATTTATTCGATGCGACGTTTCTTTAATGGGATTTATTGAGCGACAACATTTTGACCCCAAACCGAGAGGATTCTGGGATGTTTGTGGTTTTTTTGTAATAACTCTGGAAGGCAACGTCGCAGACCCATCAAGGTGGTACTCGTACTGCTCGCCTCATCGAGTGGAATCCAAAGATATGAGTGGTTAAGCTATGGGATATGAAATGGACGAGCGACCAATAAAACAACATGTATTATGGGGTTGAATGCTTTTTGCTATTCACAAAATAAAACAAAAGCAGTCATGCAAATATCTTATTTAACACAGCACAGCAAAATCAGTTGCACCATTCAATCCCGCTCGTCCGGACGGGGAGAATTCAATCACATTTATTCGATGCGACGTTTCTTTAATGGGATTTAATGAGCGACAACATTTTGACCCCAAATCGAGAGGCTTCTGGGATGTTTGTGGTTTTTTTGTAATAACTCTGGAAGGAAACGTCGCAGACCCATCAAGGTGGTACTCTTACTGCTCGCCTCATCGAGAGGAATCCAAAGATATGAGTGGTTAAGCTATGGGATATGAAATGGACGAGCGACCAATAAAACAACATGTATTATGGGGTTGAATGCTTTTTGCTATTCACAAAATAAAACAAAAGCAGTAAAGCAAATATCTTATTTAACACAGCACAGCAAAATCAGTTGCACAATTCAATCCCGCTCGTCCAGACGGGGAGAATTCAATCACATTTATTCGATGCGACGTTTCTTTAATGGGATTTATTGATCGACAACATTTTGACCCCAAACCGAGAGGATTCTGGGATGTTTGTGGTTTTTTTGTAATAACTCTGGAAGGCAACGTCGCAGACCCATCAAGGTGGTACTCGTACTGCTCGCCTCATCGAGTGGAATCCAAAGATATGAGTGGTTAAGCTATGGGATATGAAATGGACGAGCGACCAATAAAACAACATGTATTATGGGGTTGAATGCTTTTTGCTATTCACAAAATAAAACAAAAGCAGTCATGCAAATATCTTATTTAACACAGCACAGCAAAATCAGTTGCACCATTCAATCCCGCTCGTCCAGACGGGGAGAATTCAATCACATTTATTCGATGCGACGTTTCTTATGGGATTTAATGAGCGACAACATTTTGACCCCAAATCGAGAGGCTTCTGGGATGTTTGTGGTTTTTTTGTAATAACTCTGGAAGGAAACGTCGCAGACCCATCAAGGTGGTACTCGTACTGCTCGCCTCATCGAGAGGAATCCAAAGATATGAGTGTTAAGCTATGGGATATGAAATGGACGAGCGACCAATAAAACAACATGTATTATGGGGTTGAATGCTTTTTGCTATTCACAAAATAAAACAAAAGCAGTAAAGCAAATATCTTATTTAACACAGCACAGCAAAATCAGTTGCACAATTCAATCCCGCTCGTCCAGACGGGGAGAATTCAATCACATTTATTCGATGCGACGTTTCTTTAATGGGATTTAATGAGCGACAACATTTTGACCCCAAACCGAGAGGATTCTGGGATGTTTGCGGTTTTTTGGTAACAATTCTGGAAGCAAACGTAGCAGACCCATCAAGGTGGTACTCGTACTGCTCGCCTAATCGAGTGGAATCCAAAGATATGAGTGGTTAAGCTATGGGATATGAAATGGACGAGCGACCAATAAAACAGCATGTATTATGGGGTTGAATGCTTTTTGCTATTCATAAAATAAAACAAAAGCAGTCATGCAAATATCTTATTTAACACAGTACAGCAAAATCAGTTGCACCATTCAATCCCGCTCGTCCAGACGGGGAGAATTCAATCACATTTATTCGATGCGACGTTTCTTATTGGATTTAATGAGCGACAACATTTTGACCCCAAACCGAGAGGATTCTGGGATGTTTGCGGTTTTTTGGTAACAATTCTGGAAGCAAACGTAGCAGACCCATCAAGGTGGTACTCGTACTGCTCGCCTCATCGAGTGGAATCCAAAGATATGAGTGGTTAAGCTATGGGATATGAAATGGACGAGCGACCAATAAAACAACATGTATTATGGGGTTGAATGCTTTTTGCTATTCATAAAATAAAACAAAAGCAGTCATGCAAATATCTTATTTAACACAGCACAGCAAAATCAGTTGCACCATTCAATCCCGCTCGTCCAGACGGGGAGAATTCAATCACATTTATTCGATGCGACGTTTCTTATGGGATTTAATGAGCGACAACATTTTGACCCCAAACCGAGAGGATTCTGGGATGTTTGTGGTTTTTTTGTAATAACTCTGGAAGGCAACGTCGCAGACCCATCAAGGTGGTACTCGTACTGCTCGCCTCATCGAGTGGAATCCAAAGATATGAGTGGTTAAGCTATGGGATATGAAATGGACGAGCGACCAATAAAACAACATGTATTATGGGGTTGAATGCTTTTTGCTATTCACAAAATAAAACAAAAGCAGTCATGCAAATATTTTATTTAACACAGCACAGCAAAATCAGTTGCACCATTCAATCCCGCTCGTCCAGACGGGGAGAATTCAATCACATTTATTCGATGCGACGTTTCTTTAATGGGATTTAATGAGCGACAACATTTTGACCCCAAATCGAGAGACTTCTGAGATGTTTGTGGTTTTTTTGTAATAACTCTGGAAGCAAACGTAGCAGACCCATCAAGGTGGTACTCGTACTGCTCGCCTCATCGAGTAGAATCCAAAGATATAAGTGGTTAAGCTATGGGATATGAAATGGACGAGCGACCAATAAAACAACATGTATTATGGGGTTGAATGCTTTTTGCTATTCACAAAATAAAACAAAAGCAGTCATGCAAATATCTGTTTTAACACAGCACAGCAAAATCAGTTACACCATTCAATCCCCCTCGTCCAGACGGGGAGAATTCAATCACATTTATTCGATGCGACGTTTATTATGGGATTTAATGAGCGACAACATTTTGACCCCAAACCGAGAGGATTCTGGGATGTTTGTGGTTTTTTTGTAATAACTCTGGAAAGCAACGTCGCAGATCCATCAAGGTGGTACTCGTACTGCTCGCCTCATCGAGTGGAATCCAAAGATATGAGTGGTTAAGCTATGGGATATGAAATGGACGAGCGACCAATAAAACAACATGTATTATGGGGTTGAATGCTTTTTGCTATTCACAATGTAAAACAAAAGCAGTCATGCAAATATCTGTTTTAACACAGCACATCAAAATCAGTTACACCATTCAATCCCCCTCGTCCAGACGGGGAGAATTCAATCACATTTATTCGATGCGACGTTTCTTATGGGATTTAATGAGCGACAACATTTTGACCCCAAACCGAGAGGATTCTGGGATGTTTGTGTTTTTTTTTGTAATAACTCTGGAAGGAAACGTCGCAGACCCATGAAGATGGTACTACTACTACTCGCCTCATCGAGAGGAATCCAAAGATATGAGTGTTTAAGCTATGGGATATGAAATGGACGAGCGACCAATAAAACAACATGTATTATGGGGTTGAATGCTTTTTGCTATTCACAAAATAAAACAAAAGCAGTCATGCAAATATCTTATTTAACACAGCACAGCAAAATCAGTTGCACCATTCAATCCCGCTCGTCCAGACGGGGAGAATTCAATCACATTTATTAGATGCGACGTTTCTTATGGGATTTAATGAGCGACAACATTTTGACCCCAAATCGAGAGTCTTCTGGGATGTTTGTGGTTTTTTTGTAATAACTCTGGAAGGAAACGTCGCAGACCCATCAAGGTGGTACTCGTACTGCTCGCCTCATCGAGTGTAATCTAATGATATGAGTGGTTAAGCTATGGGATATGAAATGGACGAGCGACCAATAAAACAACATGTATTATGGGGTTGAATGCTTTTTGCTATTCACAAAATAAAACAAAAGCAGTCATGCAAATATCTGTTTTAACACAGCACAGCAAAATCAGTTACACCATTCAATCCCCCTCGTCCAGACGGGGAGAATTCAATCACATTTATTCGATGCGACGTTTCTTTAATGGGATTTAATGAGCGACAACATTTTGACCCCAAACCGAGAGGATTCTGGGATGTTTGTGGTTTTTTTGTAATAACTCTGGAAGGCAACGTCGCAGACCCATCAAGGTGGTACTCGTACTGCTCGCCTCATCGAGTGGAATCCAAAGATATGAGTGGTTAAGCTATGGGATATGAAATGGACGAGCGACCAATAAAACAACATGTATTATGGGGTTGAATGCTTTTTGCTATTCACAAAATAAAACAAAAGCAGTCATGCAAATATCTTATTTAACACAGCACAGCAAAATCAGTTGCACCATTCAATCCCGCTCGTCCGGACGGGGAGAATTCAATCACATTTATTCGATGCGACGTTTCTTATGGGATTTAATGAGCGACAACATTTTGACCCCAAATCGAGAGGCTTCTGGGATGTTTGTGGTTTTTTTGTAATAACTCTGGAAGGAAACGTCGCAGACCCATCAAGGTGGTACTCGTACTGCTCGCCTCATCGAGAGGAATCCAAAGATATGAGTGGTTAAGGTATGGGATATGAAATGGACGAGCGACCAATAAAACAACATGTATTATGGGGTTGAATGCTTTTTGCTATTCACAAAATAAAACAAAAGCAGTAAAGCAAATATCTTATTTAACACAGCACAACAAAATCAGTTGCACCATTCAATCCCGCTCGTCCAGACAGGGAGAATTCAATCACATTTATTCGATGCGACGTTTCTTATGGGATTTAATGAGCGACAACATTTTGACCCCAAATCGAGAGGCTTCTGGGATGTTTGTGGTTTTTTTGTAATAACTCTGGAAGGAAACGTCGCAGACCCATCAAGGTGGTACTCGTACTGCTCGCCTCATCGAGAGGAATCCAAAGATATGAGTGGTTAAGCTATGGGATATGAAATGGACGAGCGACCAATAAAACAACATGTATTATGGGGTTGAATGCTTTTTGCTATTCACAAAATAAAACAAAAGCAGTAAAGCAAATATCTTATTTAACACAGCACAGCAAAATCAGTTGCACAATTCAATCCCGCTCGTCCAGACGGGGAGAATTCAATCACATTTATTCGATGCGACGTTTCTTTAATGGGATTTAATGAGCGACAACATTTTGACCCCAAACCGAGAGGATTCTGGGATGTTTGCGGTTTTTTGGTAACAATTCTGGAAGCAAACGTAGCAGACCCATCAAGGTGGTACTCGTACTGCTCGCCTCATCGAGTGGAATCCAAAGATATGAGTGGTTAAGCTATGGGATATGAAATGGACGAGCGACCAATAAAACAACATGTATTATGGGGTTGAATGCTTTTTGCTATTCATAAAATAAAACAAAAGCAGTCATGCAAATATCTTATTTAACACAGCACAGCAAAATCAGTTGCACCATTCAATCCCGCTCGTCCAGACGGGGAGAATTCAATCACATTTATTCGATGCGACGTTTCTTATGGGATTTAATGAGCGACAACATTTTGACCCCAAACCGAGAGGATTCTGGGATGTTTGTGGTTTTTTTGTAATAACTCTGGAAGGCAACGTCGCAGACCCATCAAGGTGGTACTCGTACTGCTCGCCTCATCGAGAGGAATCCAAAGATATGAGTGGTTAAGCTATGGGATATGAAATGGACGAGCGACCAATAAAACAACATGTATTATGGGGTTGAATGCTTTTTGCTATTCACAAAATAAAACAAAAGCAGTAAAGCAAATATCTTATTTAACACAGCACAGCAAAATCAGTTGCACAATTCAATCCCGCTCGTCCAGACGGGGAGAATTCAATCACATTTATTCGATGCGACGTTTCTTTAATGGGATTTAATGAGCGACAACATTTTGACCCCAAACCGAGAGGATTCTGGGATGTTTGCGGTTTTTTGGTAACAATTCTGGAAGCAAACGTAGCAGACCCATCAAGGTGGTACTCGTACTGCTCGCCTAATCGAGTGGAATCCAAAGATATGAGTGGTTAAGCTATGGGATATGAAATGGACGAGCGACCAATAAAACAACATGTATTATGGGGTTGAATGCTTTTTGCTATTCACAAAATAAAACAAAAGCAGTCATGCAAATATCTGTTTTAACACAGCACAGCAAAATCAGTTACACCATTCAATCCCCCTCGTCCAGACGGGGAGAATTCAATCACATTTATTCGATGCGACGTTTCTTTAATGGGATTTAATGAGCGACAACATTTTGACCCCAAACCGAGAGGATTCTGGGATGTTTGTGGTTTTTTTGTAATAACTCTGGAAGGCAACGTCGCAGACCCATCAAGGTGGTACTCGTACTGCTCGCCTCATCGAGTGGAATCCAAAGATATGAGTGGTTAAGCTATGGGATATGAAATGGACGAGCGACCAATAAAACAACATGTATTATGGGGTTGAATGCTTTTTGCTATTCACAAAATAAAACAAAAGCAGTCATGCAAATATCTTATTTAACACAGCACAGCAAAATCAGTTGCACCATTCAATCCCGCTCGTCCGGACGGGGAGAATTCAATCACATTTATTCGATGCGACGTTTCTTATGGGATTTAATGAGCGACAACATTTTGACCCCAAATCGAGAGGCTTCTGGGATGTTTGTGGTTTTTTTGTAATAACTCTGGAAGGAAACGTCGCAGACCCATCAAGGTGGTACTCGTACTGCTCGCCTCATCGAGAGGAATCCAAAGATATGAGTGGTTAAGGTATGGGATATGAAATGGACGAGCGACCAATAAAACAACATGTATTATGGGGTTGAATGCTTTTTGCTATTCACAAAATAAAACAAAAGCAGTAAAGCAAATATCTTATTTAACACAGCACAGCAAAATCAGTTGCACAATTCAATCCCGCTCGTCCAGACGGGGAGAATTCAATCACATTTATTCGATGCGACGTTTCTTTAATGGGATTTATTGAGCGACAACATTTTGACCCCAAACCGAGAGGATTCTGGGATGTTTGTGGTTTTTTTGTAATAACTCTGGAAGGCAACGTCGCAGACCCATCAAGGTGGTACTCGTACTGCTCGCCTCATCGAGTGGAATCCAAAGATATGAGTGGTTAAGCTATGGGATATGAAATGGACGAGCGACCAATAAAACAACATGTATTATGGGGTTGAATGCTTTTTGCTATTCACAAAATAAAACAAAAGCAGTCATGCAAATATCTTATTTAACACAGCACAACAAAATCAGTTGCACCATTCAATCCCGCTCGTCCAGACAGGGAGAATTCAATCACATTTATTCGATGCGACGTTTCTTATGGGATTTAATGAGCGACAACATTTTGACCCCAAATCGAGAGGCTTCTGGGATGTTTGTGGTTTTTTTGTAATAACTCTGGAAGGAAACGTCGCAGACCCATCAAGGTGGTACTCGTACTGCTCGCCTCATCGAGAGGAATCCAAAGATATGAGTGGTTAAGCTATGGGATATGAAATGGACGAGCGACCAATAAAACAACATGTATTATGGGGTTGAATGCTTTTTGCTATTCACAAAATAAAACAAAAGCAGTAAAGCAAATATCTTATTTAACACAGCACAGCAAAATCAGTTGCACAATTCAATCCCGCTCGTCCAGACGGGGAGAATTCAATCACATTTATTCGATGCGACGTTTCTTTAATGGGATTTAATGAGCGACAACATTTTGACCCCAAACCGAGAGGATTCTGGGATGTTTGCGGTTTTTTGGTAACAATTCTGGAAGCAAACGTAGCAGACCCATCAAGGTGGTACTCGTACTGCTCGCCTCATCGAGTGGAATCCAAAGATATGAGTGGTTAAGCTATGGGATATGAAATGGACGAGCGACCAATAAAACAACATGTATTATGGGGTTGAATGCTTTTTGCTATTCATAAAATAAAACAAAAGCAGTCATGCAAATATCTTATTTAACACAGCACAGCAAAATCAGTTGCACCATTCAATCCCGCTCGTCCAGACGGGGAGAATTCAATCACATTTATTCGATGCGACGTTTCTTATGGGATTTAATGAGCGACAACATTTTGACCCCAAACCGAGAGGATTCTGGGATGTTTGCGGTTTTTTGGTAACAATTCTGGAAGCAAACGTAGCAGACCCATCAAGGTGGTACTCGTACTGCTCGCCTCATCGAGTGGAATCCAAAGATATGAGTGGTTAAGCTATGGGATATGAAATGGACGAGCGACCAATAAAACAACATGTATTATGGGGTTGAATGCTTTTTGCTATTCATAAAATAAAACAAAAGCAGTCATGCAAATATCTTATTTAACACAGCACAGCAAAATCAGTTGCACCATTCAATCCCGCTCGTCCAGACGGGGAGAATTCAATCACATTTATTCGATGCGACGTTTCTTATGGGATTTAATGAGCGACAACATTTTGACCCCAAACCGAGAGGATTCTGGGATGTTTGTGGTTTTTTTGTAATAACTCTGGAAGGCAACGTCGCAGACCCATCAAGGTGGTACTCGTACTGCTCGCCTCATCGAGAGGAATCCAAAGATATGAGTGGTTAAGCTATGGGATATGAAATGGACGAGCGACCAATAAAACAACATGTATTATGGGGTTGAATGCTTTTTGCTATTCACAAAATAAAACAAAAGCAGTAAAGCAAATATCTTATTTAACACAGCACAGCAAAATCAGTTGCACAATTCAATCCCGCTCGTCCAGACGGGGAGAATTCAATCACATTTATTCGATGCGACGTTTCTTTAATGGGATTTAATGAGCGACAACATTTTGACCCCAAACCGAGAGGATTCTGGGATGTTTGCGGTTTTTTGGTAACAATTCTGGAAGCAAACGTAGCAGACCCATCAAGGTGGTACTCGTACTGCTCGCCTAATCGAGTGGAATCCAAAGATATGAGTGGTTAAGCTATGGGATATGAAATGGACGAGCGACCAATAAAACAACATGTATTATGGGGTTGAATGCTTTTTGCTATTCATAAAATAAAACAAAAGCAGTCATGCAAATATCTTATTTAACACAGCACAGCAAAATCAGTTGCACCATTCAATCCCGCTCGTCCAGACGGGGAGAATTCAATCACATTTATTCGATGCGACGTTTCTTATGGGATTTAATGAGCGACAACATTTTGACCCCAAACCGAGAGGATTCTGGGATGTTTGCGGTTTTTTGGTAACAATTCTGGAAGCAAACGTAGCAGACCCATCAAGGTGGTACTCGTACTGCTCGCCTCATCGAGTGGAATCCAAAGATATGAGTGGTTAAGCTATGGGATATGAAATGGACGAGCGACCAATAAAACAACATGTATTATGGGGTTGAATGCTTTTTGCTATTCATAAAATAAAACAAAAGCAGTCATGCAAATATCTTATTTAACACAGCACAGCAAAATCAGTTGCACCATTCAATCCCGCTCGTCCAGACGGGGAGAATTCAATCACATTTATTCGATGCGACGTTTCTTATGGGATTTAATGAGCGACAACATTTTGACCCCAAACCGAGAGGATTCTGGGATGTTTGTGGTTTTTTTGTAATAACTCTGGAAGGCAACGTCGCAGACCCATCAAGGTGGTACTCGTACTGCTCGCCTCATCGAGTGGAATCCAAAGATATGAGTGGTTAAGCTATGGGATATGAAATGGACGAGCGACCAATAAAACAACATGTATTATGGGGTTGAATGCTTTTTGCTATTCACAAAATAAAACAAAAGCAGTCATGCAAATATCTTATTTAACACAGCACAGCAAAATCAGTTGCACCATTCAATCCCGCTCGTCCAGACGGGGAGAATTCAATCACATTTATTCGATGCGACGTTTCTTTAATGGGATTTAATGAGCGACAACATTTTGACCCCAAATCGAGAGACTTCTGGGATGTTTGTGGTTTTTTTGTAATAACTCTGGAAGCAAACGTAGCAGACCCATCAAGGTGGTACTCGTACTGCTCGCCTCATCGAGTAGAATCCAAAGATATAAGTGGTTAAGCTATGGGATATGAAATGGACGAGCGACCAATAAAACAACATGTATTATGGGGTTGAATGCTTTTTGCTATTCACAAAATAAAACAAAACCAGTCATTCAAATATCTTATTTAACACATCACAGCAAAATCAGTTGCACCATTCAATCCCGCTCGTCCAGATGGGGAGAATTCAATCACATTTATTCGATGCGACGTTTCTTATGGGATTTATTGAGCGACAACATTTTGACCCCAAATCGAGAGGATTCTGGGATGTTTGTGGTTTTTTTGTAATAACTCTGGAAGTAAACGTCGCAGACCCATCAAGGTGGTACTCGTACTGCTCGCCTCATCGAGAAAAATCCAAAGATATGAGTGGTTAAGCTATGGGATATGAAATGGACGAGCGACCAATAAAACAACATGTATTATGGGGTTGAATGCTTTTTGCTATTCACAAAATAAAACAAAAGCAGTAAAGCAAATATCTTATTTAACACAGCACAGCAAAATCAGTTGCACAATTCAATCCCGCTCGTCCAGACGGGGAGAATTCAATCACATTTATTCGATGCGACGTTTCTTTAATGGGATTTAATGAGCGACAACATTTTGACCCCAAATCGAGAGGCTTCTAGGATGTTTGTGGTTTTTTTGTAATAACTCTGGAAGGAAACGTCGCAGACCCATCAAGGTGGTACTCGTACTGCTCGCCTCATCGAGTGGAATCCAAAGATATGAGTGGTTAAGCTATGGGATATGAAATGGACGAGCGACCAATAAAACAACATGTATTATGGGGTTGAATGCTTTTTGCTATTCACAAAATAAAACAAAAGCAGTCATGCAAATATCTTATTTAACACAGCACAGCAAAATCAGTTGCACCATTCAATCCCGCTCGTCCAGACGGGGAGAATTCAATCACATTTATTCGATGCGACGTTTCTTATGGGATTTAATGAGCGACAACATTTTGACCCCAAATCGAGAGGCTTCTGGGATGTTTGTGTTTTTTTTGTAATAACTCTGGAAGGAAACGTCGCAGACCCATCAAGGTGGTACTCGTACTGCTCGCCTCATCGAGTGGAATCCAAAGATATGAGTGGTTAAGCTATGGGATAAGAAATGGACGAGCGACCAAAAAAAAAACATGTATTATGGGGTTGAATGCTTTTTGCTATTCACAAAATAAAACAAAAGCAGTCATGCAAATATCTGTTTTAACACAGCACAGCAAAATCAGTTACACCATTCAATCCCCCTCGTCCAGACGGGGAGAATTCAATCACATTTATTCGATGCGACGTTTCTTTAATGGGATTTAATGAGCGACAACATTTTGACCCCAAACCGAGAGGATTCTGGGATGTTTGTGGTTTTTTTGTAATAACTCTGGAAGGCAACGTCGCAGACCCATCAAGGTGGTACTCGTACTGCTCGCCTCATCGAGTGGAATCCAAAGATATGAGTGGTTAAGCTATGGGATATGAAATGGACGAGCGACCAATAAAACAACATGTATTATGGGGTTGAATGCTTTTTGCTATTCACAAAATAAAACAAAACCAGTCATTCAAATATCTTATTTAACACATCACAGCAAAATCAGTTGCACCATTCAATCCCGCTCGTCCAGATGGGGAGAATTCAATCACATTTATTCGATGCGACGTTTCTTATGGGATTTATTGAGCGACAACATTTTGACCCCAAATCGAGAGGATTCTGGGATGTTTGTGGTTTTTTTGTAATAACTCTGGAAGTAAACGTCGCAGACCCATCAAGGTGGTACTCGTACTGCTCGCCTCATCGAGAAAAATCCAAAGATATGAGTGGTTAAGCTATGGGATATGAAATGGACGAGCGACCAATAAAACAACATGTATTATGGGGTTGAATGCTTTTTGCTATTCACAAAATAAAACAAAAGCAGTAAAGCAAATATCTTATTTAACACAGCACAGCAAAATCAGTTGCACAATTCAATCCCGCTCGTCCATACGGGGAGAATTCAATCACATTTATTCGATGCGACGTTTCTTTAATGGGATTTAATGAGCGACAACATTTTGACCCCAAACCGAGAGGATTCTGGGATGTTTGCGGTTTTTTGGTAAAAATTCTGGAAGCAAACGTAGCAGACCCATCAAGGTGGTACTCGTACTGCTCGCCTCATCGAGTGGAATCCAAAGATATGAGTGGTTAAGCTATGGGATATGAAATGGACGAGCGACCAATAAAACAACATGTATTATGGGGTTGAATGCTTTTTGCTATTCATAAAATAAAACAAAAGCAGTCATGCAAATATCTTATTTAACACAGCACAGCAAAATCAGTTGCACAATTCAATCCCGCTCGTCCATACGGGGAGAATTCAATCACATTTATTCGATGCGACGTTTCTTATGGGATTTAATGAGCGACAACATTTTGACCCCAAATCGAGAGGCTTCTGGGATGTTTGTGGTTTTTTTGTAATAACTCTGGAAGGAAACGTCGCAGACCCATCAAGGTGGTACTCGTACTGCTCGCCTCATCGAGTGGAATCCAAAGATATGAGTGGTTAAGCTATGGGATATGAAATGGACGAGCGACCAAAAAAAAAACATGTATTATGGGGTTGAATGCTTTTTGCTATTCACAAAATAAAACAAAAGCAGTCATGCAAATATCTGTTTTAACACAGCACAGCAAAATCAGTTACACCATTCAATCCCCCTCGTCCAGACGGGGAGAATTCAATCACATTTATTCGATGCGACGTTTCTTTAATGGGATTTAATGAGCGACAACATTTTGACCCCAAACCGAGAGGATTCTGGGATGTTTGTGGTTTTTTTGTAATAACTCTGGAAGGCAACGTCGCAGACCCATCAAGGTGGTACTCGTACTGCTCGCCTCATCGAGTGGAATCCAAAGATATGAGTGGTTAAGCTATGGGATATGAAATGGACGAGCGACCAATAAAACAACATGTATTATGGGGTTGAATGCTTTTTGCTATTCACGAAATAAAACAAAAGCAGTCATGCAAATATCTTATTTAACACAGCACAGCAAAATCAGTTGCACCATTCAATCCCGCTCGTCCGGACGGGGAGAATTCAATCACATTTATTCGATGCGACGTTTCTTATGGGATTTAATGAGCGACAACATTTTGACCCCAAATCGAGAGGCTTCTGGGATGTTTGTGGTTTTTTTGTAATAACTCTGGAAGTAAACGTCGCAGACCCATCAACGTGGTACTCGTACTGCTCGCCTCATCGAGAGGAATCCAAAGATATGAGTGGTTAATCTATGGGATATGAAATGGACGAGCGACCAATAAAACAACATGTATTATGGGGTTGAATGCTTTTTGCTATTCACAAAATAAAACAAAAGCAGTAAAGCAAATATCTTATTTAACACAGCACAGCAAAATCAGTTGCACCATTCAATCCTGCTCGTCCAGACGGGGAGAATTCAATCACATTTATTCGATGCGACGTTTCTTATGGGATTTAATGAGCGACAACATTTTGACCCCAAATCGAGAGGCTTCTGGGATGTTTGTGGTTTTTTTGTAATAACTCTGGAAGGAAACGTCGCAGACCCATCAAGGTGGTACTCGTACTGCTCGCCTCATCGAGTGGAATCCAAAGATATGAGTGGTTAAGCTATGGGATATGAAATGGACGAGCGACCAATAAAACAACATGTATTATGGGGTTGAATGCTTTTTGCTATTCACAAAATAAAACAAAAGCAGTCATGCAAATATCTTATTTAACACAGCACAGCAAAATCAGTTGCACCATTCAATCCCGCTCGTCCAGACGGGGAGAATTCAATCACATTTATTCGATGCGACGTTTCTTATGGGATTTAATGAGCGACAACATTTTGACCCCAAATCGAGAGGCTTCTGGGATGTTTGTGTTTTTTTTGTAATAACTCTGGAAGGAAACGTCGCAGACCCATCAAGGTGGCACTCGTACTGCTCGCCTCATCGAGTGGAATCCAAAGATATGAGTGGTTAAGCTATGGGATATGAAATGGACGAGCGACCAATAAAACAACATGTATTATGGGGTTGAATGCTTTTTGCTATTCACAAAATAAAACAAAAGCAGTCATGCAAATATCTGTTTTAACACAGCACAGCAAAATCAGTTACACCATTCAATCCCCCTCGTCCAGACGGGGAGAATTCAATCACATTTATTCGATGCGACGTTTCTTTAATGGGATTTAATGAGCGACAACATTTTGACCCCAAACCGAGAGGATTCTGGGATGTTTGTGGTTTTTTTGTAATAACTCTGGAAGGAAACGTCGCAGACCCATCAACATGGTACTCGTACTGCTCGCCTCATCGAGAGGAATCCAAAGATATGAGTGGTTAATCTATGGGATATGAAATGGACGAGCGACCAATAAAACAACATGTATTATGGGGTTGAATGCTTTTTGCTATTCACAAAATAAAACAAAAGCAGTAAAGCAAATATCTTATTTAACATAGCACAGCAAAATCAGTTGCACAATTCAATCCCGCTCGTCCAGACGGGGAGAATTCAATCACATTTATTCGATGCGACGTTTCTTTAATGGGATTTAATGAGCGACAACATTTTGACCCCAAACCGAGAGGATTCTGGGATGTTTGCGGTTTTTTGGTAACAATTCTGGAAGCAAACGTAGCAGACCCATCAAGGTGGTACTCGTACTGCTCGCCTAATCGAGTGGAATCCAAAGATATGAGTGGTTAAGCTATGGGATATGAAATGGACGAGCGACCAATAAAACAACATGTATTATGGGGTTGAATGCTTTTTGCTATTCACAAAATAAAACAAAAGCAGTCATGCAAATATCTTATTTAACACAGCACAGCAAAATCAGTTGCACCATTCAATCCCGCTCGTCCAGACGGGGAGAATTCAATCACATTTATTCGATGCGACGTTTCTTATGGGATTTAATGAGCGACAACATTTTGACCCCAAATCGAGAGGCTTCTGGGATGTTTGTGTTTTTTTTGTAATAACTCTGGAAGGAAACGTCGCAGACCCATCAAGGTGGCACTCGTACTGCTCGCCTCATCGAGTGGAATCCAAAGATATGAGTGGTTAAGCTATGGGATATGAAATGGACGAGCGACCAATAAAACAACATGTATTATGGGGTTGAATGCTTTTTGCTATTCACAAAATAAAACAAAAGCAGTCATGCAAATATCTGTTTTAACACAGCACAGCAAAATCAGTTACACCATTCAATCCCCCTCGTCCAGACGGGGAGAATTCAATCACATTTATTCGATGCGACGTTTCTTTAATGGGATTTAATGAGCGACAACATTTTGACCCCAAACCGAGAGGATTCTGGGATGTTTGTGGTTTTTTTGTAATAACTCTGGAAGGAAACGTCGCAGACCCATCAACGTGGTACTCGTACTGCTCGCCTCATCGAGAGGAATCCAAAGATATGAGTGGTTAATCTATGGGATATGAAATGGACGAGCGACCAATAAAACAACATGTATTATGGGGTTGAATGCTTTTTGCTATTCACAAAATAAAACAAAAGCAGTAAAGCAAATATCTTATTTAACATAGCACAGCAAAATCAGTTGCACAATTCAATCCCGCTCGTCCAGACGGGGAGAATTCAATCACATTTATTCGATGCGACGTTTCTTTAATGGGATTTAATGAGCGACAACATTTTGACCCCAAACCGAGAGGATTCTGGGATGTTTGCGGTTTTTTGGTAACAATTCTGGAAGCAAACGTAGCAGACCCATCAAGGTGGTACTCGTACTGCTCGCCTAATCGAGTGGAATCCAAAGATATGAGTGGTTAAGCTATGGGATATGAAATGGACGAGCGACCAATAAAACAACATGTATTATGGGGTTGAATGCTTTTTGCTATTCATAAAATAAAACAAAAGCAGTCATGCAAATATCTTAGTTAACACAGCACAGCAAAATCAGTTGCACCATTCAATCCCGCTCGTCCAGACGGGGAGAATTCAATCACATTTATTCGATGCGACGTTTCTTATGGGATTTAATGAGCGACAACATTTTGACCCCAAACCGAGAGGATTCTGGGATGTTTGCGGTTTTTTGGTAACAATTCTGGAAGCAAACGTAGCAGACCCATCAAGGTGGTACTCCTACTGCTCGCCTCATCGAGTGGAATCCAAAGATATGAGTGGTTAAGCTATGGGATATGAAATGGACGAGCGACCAATAAAACAACATGTATTATGGGGTTGAATGCTTTTTGCTATTCATAAAATAAAACAAAAGCAGTCATGCAAATATCTTATTTAACACAGCACAGCAAAATCAGTTGCACAATTCAATCCCGCTCGTCCAGACGGGGAGAATTCAATCACATTTATTCGATGCGACGTTTCTTATGGGATTTAATGAGCGACAACATTTTGACCCCAAATCGAGAGACTTCTGGGATGTTTGTGGTTTTTTTGTAATAACTCTGGAAGCAAACGTAGCAGACCCATCAAGGTGGTACTCGTACTGCTCGCCTCATCGAGTAGAATCCAAAGATATAAGTGGTTAAGCTATGGGATATGAAATGGACGAGCGACCAATAAAACAACATGTATTATGGGGTTGAATGCTTTTTGCTATTCACAAAATAAAACAAAACCAGTCATGCAAATATCTTATTTAACACATCACAGCAAAATCAGTTGCACCATTCAATCCCGCTCGTCCAGATGGGGAGAATTCAATCACATTTATTCGATGCGACGTTTCTTATGGGATTTATTGAGCGACAACATTTTGACCCCAAATCGAGAGGATTCTGGGATGTTTGTGGTTTTTTTGTAATAACTCTGGAAGTAAACGTCGCAGACCCATCAAGGTGGTACTCGTACTGCTCGCCTCATCGAGAGGAATCCAAAGATATGAGTGGTTAAGCTATGGGATATGAAATGGACGAGCGACCAATAAAACAACATGTATTATGGGGTTGAATGCTTTTTGCTATTCACAAAATAAAACAAAAGCAGTAAAGCAAATATCATATTTAACACAGCACAGCAAAATCAGTTGCACAATTCAATCCCGCTCGTCCAGACGGGGAGAATTCAATCACATTTATTCGATGCGACGTTTCTTTAATGGGATTTAATGAGCGACAACATTTTGACCCCAAACCGAGAGGATTCTGGGATGTTTGCGGTTTTTTGGTAACAATTCTGGAAGCAAACGTAGCAGACCCGTCAAGGTGGTACTCGTACTGCTCGCCTCATCGAGTGGAATCCAAAGATATGAGTGGTTAAGCTATGGGATATGAAATGGACGAGCGACCAATAAAACAACATGTATTATGGGGTTGAATGCTTTTTGCTATTCATAAAATAAAACAAAAGCAGTCATGCAAATATCTTATTTAACACAGCACAGCAAAATCAGTTGCACCATTCAATCCTGCTCGTCCAGACGGGGAGAATTCAATCACATTTATTCGATGCGACGTTTCTTATGGGATTTAATGAGCGACAACATTTTGACCCCAAATCGAGAGGCTTCTGGGATGTTTGTGGTTTTTTTGTAATAACTCTGGAAGGAAACGTCGCAGACCCATGAAGGTGGTACTCGTACTGCTCGCCTCATCGAGTGGAATCCAAAGATATGAGTGGTTAAGCTATGGGATATGAAATGGACGAGCGACCAATAAAACAACATGTATTATGGGGTTGAATGCTTTTTGCTATTCACAAAATAAAACAAAAGCAGTCATGCAAATATCTGTTTTAACACAGCACAGCAGAATCAGTTACACCATTCAATCCCCCTCGTCCAGACGGGGAGAATTCAATCACATTTATTCGATGCGACGTTTCTTATGGGATTTAATGAGCGACAACATTTTGACCCCAAACCGAGAGGATTCTGGGATGTTTGTGGTTTTTTTGTAATAACTCTGGAAGGCAACGTCGCAGACCCATCAAGGTGGTACTCGTACTGCTCGCCTCATCGAGTGGAATCCAAAGATATGAGTGTTTAAGCTATGGGATATGAAATGGACGAGCGACCAATAAAACAACATGTATTATGGGGTTGAATGCTTTTTGCTATTCACAAAATAAAACAAAAGCAGTCATGCAAATATCTTATTTAACACAGCACAGCAAAATCAGTTGCACCATTCAATCCCGCTCGTCCAGACGGGGAGAATTCAATCACATTTATTCGATGCGACGTTTCTTATGGGATTTAATGAGCGACAACATTTTGACCCCAAATCGAGAGGCTTCTGGGATGTTTGTGGTTTTTTTGTAACAACTCTGGAAGGAAACGTCGCAGACCCATCAAGGTGGTACTCGTACTGCTCGCCTCATCGAGTGGAATCCAAAGATATGAGTGGTTAAGCTATGGGATATGAAATGGACGAGCGACCAATAAAACAACATGTATTATGGGGTTGAATGCTTTTTGCTATTCACAAAATAAAACAAAAGCAGTCATGCAAATATCTTATTTAACACATCACAGCAAAATCAGTTGCACCATTCAATCCCGCTCGTCCAGATGGGGAGAATTCAATCACATTTATTCGATGCGACGTTTCTTATGGGATTTATTGAGCGACAACATTTTGACCCCAAATCGAGAGGATTCTGGGATGTTTGTGGTTTTTTTGTAATAACTCTGGAAGTAAACGTCGCAGACCCATCAAGGTGGTACTCGTAGTGCTCGCCTCATCGAGAGGAATCCAAAGATATGAGTGGTTAAGCTATGGGATATGAAATGGACGAGCGACCAATAAAACAACATGTATTATGGGGTTGAATGCTTTTTGCTATTCACAAAATAAAACAAAAGCAGTAAAGCAAATATCTTATTTAACACAGCACAGCAAAATCAGTTGCACAATTCAATCCCGCTCGTCCAGACGGGCAGAATTCAATCACATTTATTCGATGCGACGTTTCTTTAATGGGATTTAATGAGCGACAACATTTTGACCCCAAACCGAGAGGATTCTGGGATGTTTGCGGTTTTTTGGTAACAATTCTGGAAGCAAACGTAGCAGACCCATCAAGGTGGTACTCGTACTGCTCGCCTCATCGAGTGGAATCCAAAGATATGAGTGGTTAAGCTATGGGATATGAAATGGACGAGCGACCAATAAAACAACATGTATTATGGGGTTGAATGCTTTTTGCTATTCACAAAATAAAACAAAAGCAGTCATGCAAATATCTGTTTTAACACAGCACATCAAAATCAGTTACACCATTCAATCCCCCTCGTCCAGACGGGGAGAATTCAATCACATTTATTCGATGCGACGTTTCTTATGGGATTTAATGAGCGACAACATTTTGACCCCAAACCGAGAGGATTCTGGGATGTTTGTGGTTTTTTTGTAATAACTCTGGAAGGAAACGTCGCAGACCCATCAAGGTGGTACTCTTACTGCTCGCCTCATCGAGTGGAATCCAAAGATATGAGTGGTTAAGCTAAGGGATATGAAATGGACGAGCGACCAATAAAACAACATGTATTATGGGGTTGAATGCTTTTTGCTATTCACAAAATAAAACAAAAGCAGTCATGCAAATATCTTATTTAACACAGCACAGCAAAATCAGTTGCACCATTCAATCCCGCTCGTCCAGACGGGGAGAATTCAATCACATTTATTCGATGCGACGTTTCTTTAATGGGATTTAATGAGCGACAACATTTTGACCCCAAACCGAGAGGATTCTGGGATGTTTGCGGTTTTTTGGTAACAATTCTGGAAGCAAACGTAGCAGACCCATCAAGGTGGTACTCGTACTGCTCGCCTCATCGAGTGGAATCCAAAGATATGAGTGGTTAAGCTATGGGATATGAAATGGACGAGCGACCAATAAAACAACATGTATTATGGGGTTGAATGCTTTTTGCTATTCACAAAATAAAACAAAAGCAGTCATGCAAATATCTGTTTTAACACAGCACATCAAAATCAGTTACACCATTCAATCCCCCTCGTCCAGACGGGGAGAATTCAATCACATTTATTCGATGCGACGTTTCTTATGGGATTTAATGAGCGACAACATTTTGACCCCAAACCGAGAGGATTCTGGGATGTTTGTGGTTTTTTTGTAATAACTCTGGAAGGAAACGTCGCAGACCCATCAAGGTGGTACTCTTACTGCTCGCCTCATCGAGTGGAATCCAAAGATATGAGTGGTTAAGCTAAGGGATATGAAATGGACGAGCGACCAATAAAACAACATGTATTATGGGGTTGAATGCTTTTTGCTATTCACAAAATAAAACAAAAGCAGTCATGCAAATATCTTATTTAACACAGCACAGCAAAATCAGTTGCACCATTCAATCCCGCTCGTCCAGACGGGGATAATTCAATCACATTTATTCGATGCGACGTTTCTTATGGGATTTATTGAGCGACAACATTTTGACCCCAAATCGAGAGGATTCTGGGATGTTTGTGGTTTTTTTGTAATAACTCTGGAAGTAAACGTCGCAGACCCATCAAGGTGGTACTCGTACTGCTCGCCTCATCGAGAGGAATCCAAAGATATGATTGGTTAAGCTATGGGATATGAAATGGACGAGCGACCAATAAAACAACATGTATTATGGGGTTGAATGCTTTTTGCTATTCACAAAATAAAACAAAAGCAGTCATGCAAATATCTTATTTAACACAGCACAGCAAAATCAGTTGCACCATTCAATCCCGCTCGTCAAGACGGGGAGAATTCAATCACATTTATTCGATGCGACGTTTCTTTAATGGGATTTAATGAGCTACAACATTTTGACCCCAAATCGAGAGGATTCTGGGATGTTTGTGGTTTTTTTGTAATAACTCTGGAAGGAAACGTCGCAGAACCATCAAGGTGGTCCTCGTACTGCTCGCCTCATCGAGAGGAATCCAAAGATATGAGTGGTTAAGCTAGGGGATATGAAATGGACGGGCGACCAATTAAACAACATGTATTATGGGGTTGAATGCTTTTTGCTATTCACAAAATAAAACAAAAGCAGTCATGCAAATATCTGTTTTAACACAGCACAGCAAAATCAGTTACACCATTCAATCCCCCTCGTCCAGACGGGGAGAATTCAATCACATTTATTCGATGCGACGTTTATTATGGGATTTAATGAGCGACAACATTTTGACCCCAAACCGAGAGGATTCTGGGATGTTTGTGGTTTTTTTGTAATAACTCTGGAAAGCAACGTCGCAGACCCATCAAGGTGGTACTCGTACTGCTCGCCTCATCGAGTGGAATCCAAAGATATGAGTGGTTAAGCTATGGGATATGAAATGGACGAGCGACCAATAAAACAACATGTATTATGGGGTTGAATGCTTTTTGCTATTCACAAAATAAAACAAAAGCAGTCATGCAAATATCTGTTTTAACACAGCACATCAAAATCAGTTACACCATTCAATCCCCCTCGTCCAGACGGGGAGAATTCAATGACATTTATTCGATGCGACGTTTCTTATGGGATTTAATGAGCGACAACATTTTGACACCAAACCGAGAGGATTCTGGGATGTTTGTGGTTTTTTTTGTAATAACTCTGGAAGGAAACGTCGCAGACCCATGAAGATGGTACTACTACTGCTCGCGTCATCGAGAGGAATCCAAAGATATGAGTGTTTAAGCTATGGGATATGAAATGGACGAGCGACCAATAAAACAACATGTATTATGGGGTTGAATGCTTTTTGCTATTCACAAAATAAAACAAAAGCAGTCATGCAAATATCTTATTTAACACAGCACAGCAAAATCAGTTGCACCATTCAATCCCGCTCGTCCAGACGGGGAGAATTCAATCACATTTATTCGATGCGACGTTTCTTATGGGATTTAATGAGCGACAACATTTTGACCCCAAATCGAGAGGCTTCTGGGATGTTTGTGGTTTTTTTGTAATTACTCTGGAAGGAAACGTCGCAGACCCATCAAGGTGGTACTCGTACTGCTCGCCTCATCGAGACGAATCCAAAGATATGAGTGGTTAAGCTATGGGACATGAAATGGACGAGCGACCAATAAAACAACATGTATTATGGGGTTGAATGCTTTTTGCTATTCACAAAATAAAACAAAAGCAGTAAAGCAAATATCTTATTTAACACAGCACAGCAAAATCAGTTGCACCATTCAATCCCGCTCGTCCAGACGGGGAGAATTCAATCACATTTATTCGATGCGACGTTTCTTTAATGGGATTTAATGAGCGACAACATTTTGACCCCAAACCGAGAGGATTCTGGGATGTTTGTGGTTTTTTGGTAATAACTCTGGAAGGAAACGTCGCAGACCCATCAAGGTGGTAGTCGTACTGCTCGCCTCATCGAGTGGAATCCAAAGATATGAGTGGTTAAGCTATGGGATATGAAATGGACGAGCGACCAATAAAACAACATGTATTATGGGGTTGAATGCTTTTTGCTATTCACAAAATAAACAAAAGCAGTCATGCAAATATCTGTTTTAACACAGCACAGCAAAATCAGTTACACCATTCAATCCCCCTCGTCCAGACGGGGAGAATTCAATCACATTTATTCGATGCGACGTTTCTTATGGGATTTAATGAGCGACAACAGTTTGACCCCAAACCGAGAGGATTCTGGGATGTTTGTGGTTTTTTTGTAATAACTCTGGAGGGCAACGTCGCAGACCCATCAAGGTGGTACTCGTACTGCTCGCCTCATCGAGTGGAATCCAAAGATATGAGTGGTTAAGCTATGGGATATGAAATGGACGAGCGACCAATAAAACAACATGTATTATGGGGTTGAATGCTTTTTGCTATTCACAAAATAAAACAAAAGCAGTCATGCAAATATCTGTTTTAACACAGCACAGCAAAATCAGTTACACCATTCAATCCCCCTCGTCCAGACGGGGAGAATTCAATCACATTTATTCGATGCGACGTTTCTTATGGTATTTAATGAGCGACAACATTTTGACCCCAAACCGAGAGGATTCTGGGATGTTTGTGTTTTTTTTGTAATAACTCTGGAAGGCAACGTCGCAGACCCATCAAGGTGGTACTCTTACTGCTCGCCTCATCGAGAGGAATCCAAAGATATGACTGTTTAAGCTATGGGATATGAAATGGACGAGCGACCAATAAAACAACATGTATTATGGGGTTGAATGCTTTTTGCTATTCACAAAATAAAACAAAAGCAGTCATGCAAATATCTTATTTAACACAGCACAGCAAAATCAGTTGCACCATTCAATCCCGCTCGTCCAGACGGGGAGAATTCAATCACATTTATTCGATGCGACGTTTCTTATGGGATTTAATGAGCGACAACATTTTGACCCCAAATCGAGAGGCTTCTGGGATGTTTGTGGTTTTTTTGTAATAACTCTGGAAGGAAACGTCGCAGACCCATCAAGGTGGTACTCGTACTGCTCGCCTCATCGAGACGAATCCAAAGATATGAGTGGTTAAGCTATGGGACATGAAATGGACGAGCGACGAATAAAACAACATGTATTATGGGGTTGAATGCTTTTTGCTATTCACAAAATAAAACAAAAGCAGTAAAGCAAATATCTTATTTAACACAGCACAGCAAAATCAGTTGCACCATTCAATCCCGCTCGTCCAGACGGGGAGAATTCAATCACATTTATTCGATGCGACGTTTCTTTAATGGGATTTAATGAGCGACAACATTTTGACCCCAAACCGAGAGGATTCTGGGATGTTTGTGGTTTTTTGGTAATAACTCTGGAAGGAAACGTCGCAGACCCATCAAGGTGGTAGTCTTACTGCTCGCCTCATCGAGTGGAATCCAAAGATATGAGTGGTTAAGCTATTGGATATGAAATGGACGAGCGACCAATAAAACAACATGTATTATGGGGTTGAATGCTTTTTGCTATTCACAAAATAAACAAAAGCAGTCATGCAAATATCTGTTTTAACACAGCACAGCAAAATCAGTTACACCATTCAATCCCCCTCGTCCAGACGGGGAGAATTCAATCACATTTATTCGATGCGACGTTTCTTATGGGATTTAATGAGCGACAACATTTTGACCCCAAACCGAGAGGATTCTGGGATGTTTGTGGTTTTTTTGTAATAACTCTGGAAGGCAACGTCGCAGACCCATCAAGGTGGTACTCGTACTGCTCGCCTCATCGAGTGGAATCCAAAGATATGAGTGGTTAAGCTATGGGATATGAAATGGACGAGCGACCAATAAAACAACATGTATTATGGGGTTGAATGCTTTTTGCTATTCACAAAATAAAACAAAAGCAGTCATGCAAATATCTGTTTTAACACAGCACATCAAAATCAGTTACACCATTCAATCCCCCTCGTCCAGACGGGGAGAATTCAATCACATTTATTCGATGCGACGTTTCTTATGGGATTTAATGAGCGACAACATTTTGACCCCAAACCGAGAGGATTCTGGGATGTTTGTGGTTTTTTTGTAATAACTCTGGAAGGAAACGTCGCAGACCCATCAAGGTGGTACTCTTACTGCTCGCCTCATCGAGTGGAATCCAAAGATATGAGTGGTTAAGCTAAGGGATATGAAATGGACGAGCGACCAATAAAACAACATGTATTATGGGGTTGAATGCTTTTTGCTATTCACAAAATAAAACAAAAGCAGTCATGCAAATATCTTATTTAACACAGCACAGCAAAATCAGTTGCACCATTCAATCCCGCTCGTCCAGACGGGGATAATTCAATCACATTTATTCGATGCGACGTTTCTTATGGGATTTATTGAGCGACAACATTTTGACCCCAAATCGAGAGGATTCTGGGATGTTTGTGGTTTTTTTGTAATAACTCTGGAAGTAAACGTCGCAGACCCATCAAGGTGGTACTCGTACTGCTCGCCTCATCGAGAGGAATCCAAAGATATGATTGGTTAAGCTATGGGATATGAAATGGACGAGCGACCAATAAAACAACATGTATTATGGGGTTGAATGCTTTTTGCTATTCACAAAATAAAACAAAAGCAGTCATGCAAATATCTTATTTAACACAGCACAGCAAAATCAGTTGCACCATTCAATCCCGCTCGTCAAGACGGGGAGAATTCAATCACATTTATTCGATGCGACGTTTCTTTAATGGGATTTAATGAGCTACAACATTTTGACCCCAAATCGAGAGGATTCTGGGATGTTTGTGGTTTTTTTGTAATAACTCTGGAAGGAAACGTCGCAGAACCATCAAGGTGGTCCTCGTACTGCTCGCCTCATCGAGAGGAATCCAAAGATATGAGTGGTTAAGCTAGGGGATATGAAATGGACGGGCGACCAATTAAACAACATGTATTATGGGGTTGAATGCTTTTTGCTATTCACAAAATAAAACAAAAGCAGTCATGCAAATATCTGTTTTAACACAGCACAGCAAAATCAGTTACACCATTCAATCCCCCTCGTCCAGACGGGGAGAATTCAATCACATTTATTCGATGCGACGTTTATTATGGGATTTAATGAGCGACAACATTTTGACCCCAAACCGAGAGGATTCTGGGATGTTTGTGGTTTTTTTGTAATAACTCTGGAAAGCAACGTCGCAGACCCATCAAGGTGGTACTCGTACTGCTCGCCTCATCGAGTGGAATCCAAAGATATGAGTGGTTAAGCTATGGGATATGAAATGGACGAGCGACCAATAAAACAACATGTATTATGGGGTTGAATGCTTTTTGCTATTCACAAAATAAAACAAAAGCAGTCATGCAAATATCTGTTTTAACACAGCACATCAAAATCAGTTACACCATTCAATCCCCCTCGTCCAGACGGGGAGAATTCAATGACATTTATTCGATGCGACGTTTCTTATGGGATTTAATGAGCGACAACATTTTGACACCAAACCGAGAGGATTCTGGGATGTTTGTGGTTTTTTTTGTAATAACTCTGGAAGGAAACGTCGCAGACCCATGAAGATGGTACTACTACTGCTCGCGTCATCGAGAGGAATCCAAAGATATGAGTGTTTAAGCTATGGGATATGAAATGGACGAGCGACCAATAAAACAACATGTATTATGGGGTTGAATGCTTTTTGCTATTCACAAAATAAAACAAAAGCAGTCATGCAAATATCTTATTTAACACAGCACAGCAAAATCAGTTGCACCATTCAATCCCGCTCGTCCAGACGGGGAGAATTCAATCACATTTATTCGATGCGACGTTTCTTATGGGATTTAATGAGCGACAACATTTTGACCCCAAATCGAGAGGCTTCTGGGATGTTTGTGGTTTTTTTGTAATTACTCTGGAAGGAAACGTCGCAGACCCATCAAGGTGGTACTCGTACTGCTCGCCTCATCGAGACGAATCCAAAGATATGAGTGGTTAAGCTATGGGACATGAAATGGACGAGCGACCAATAAAACAACATGTATTATGGGGTTGAATGCTTTTTGCTATTCACAAAATAAAACAAAAGCAGTAAAGCAAATATCTTATTTAACACAGCACAGCAAAATCAGTTGCACCATTCAATCCCGCTCGTCCAGACGGGGAGAATTCAATCACATTTATTCGATGCGACGTTTCTTTAATGGGATTTAATGAGCGACAACATTTTGACCCCAAACCGAGAGGATTCTGGGATGTTTGTGGTTTTTTGGTAATAACTCTGGAAGGAAACGTCGCAGACCCATCAAGGTGGTAGTCGTACTGCTCGCCTCATCGAGTGGAATCCAAAGATATGAGTGGTTAAGCTATGGGATATGAAATGGACGAGCGACCAATAAAACAACATGTATTATGGGGTTGAATGCTTTTTGCTATTCACAAAATAAACAAAAGCAGTCATGCAAATATCTGTTTTAACACAGCACAGCAAAATCAGTTACACCATTCAATCCCCCTCGTCCAGACGGGGAGAATTCAATCACATTTATTCGATGCGACGTTTCTTATGGGATTTAATGAGCGACAACAGTTTGACCCCAAACCGAGAGGATTCTGGGATGTTTGTGGTTTTTTTGTAATAACTCTGGAGGGCAACGTCGCAGACCCATCAAGGTGGTACTCGTACTGCTCGCCTCATCGAGTGGAATCCAAAGATATGAGTGGTTAAGCTATGGGATATGAAATGGACGAGCGACCAATAAAACAACATGTATTATGGGGTTGAATGCTTTTTGCTATTCACA